>NC_138203.1:261388105-262588105 GCF_964194415.1 Vipera berus
CTTGGATGGCAAGCTTTGTGTACAGAGAAAAATGAAAGCCTTGCTTCCACACTGGAACAACGGAAGCCAATTCTGGGCAGCCTCAACCATGTCTAGAAGTCAAGATGGAGGTAATGTCATGAAGATGTATCTTTCAGAAACAGCTAAGTGAGGCATTTTCTTGCGGCGGCAAGCATGACACAAAGATGAGCCCAAGGCTGGCTATTATTGTACTTAAAATGAGGAAGAAAATGCCCCAATTAGTATAAAATGTGGATTGCTCTCAGCCCTATGTTGTAGACCAGATCAGGAAACTGACTTCACAAGAAGAGTAGATCTATCTTCATTGAAATAGGCTATTGTAACAGAATCTGGTTATTCCACCTGTGTTTACCTTTTCCTCTGTGTTAGACTCATCTTAGACCCATCCTTTTCCCATATTTTCCATGTCTCTTGGAGGGCTTAATGCATACTTCTTCACAGTGCTTTTTTTGTAAAAGAAAAAGGTGCCGGAACTCACACATGTCATACAACCCGCCTTGCCTACCCTGCAAGGTTCCATCCAAAAAAGGTGCCGGAACTCCATTCTGAGCGTTCTATGAGAAAAAAAAGCCCTGCTTCTTCTATACCTATTGTTGTCCCCGTGGCTTCTAGATGTCTTTTGCAAGGTCATCTGCATGGCTCCCTACAATTGCATTAAGGTTGAACATTGCATTTATTACATACAACAATACACTTAACCATGAATAAATAGAATTATATAACATATATAAATATGTGGAGATACCTGGGCAACTTTAGTTTGCCTGCTAGGGGTTTTTCAAAATCTTGGTTGGTGGGCAATATAATATGTTTTTATATGAACTCTCATACTTTTTCTCTACTTCCTTTGCAATGAAATATTACTGGATAAACATTACTTCACAATGAAATGGTGGGCCTGGGTTGTATCTCTTTCCTGTCATTTACTGAAAGTCCAGGTATGGTGGCTCTAGTTTACATTTTTAATTCTTTGATTTTGAAGTCAATGGTCTAGTAAGCTAGGAATTCAGTATTATATTTTAACTGATTGTTTTTTATATTTAGAACTACAATTAACTATAATTATGAGCCGTGGTGGCGCAGTGGTTAGAATGCAGTACTGCAGGCTACTTCTGCTGACTGCTGGCTGCCTGAAGTTTGGCAGTTCGATTCTCACCAGCTCAAGGTTGACTCAGCTTTCCATCCTTCCATCCTTCTGAGGTTGGGAAAATGAGGACCCAGATTGTTGGGGGCAATATGCTGACTCTGTAAACTGCTTAGAGAGGGTTGTAAAGCACTGTGAAGCAGTATATAAGCCTAAGTCCTATTGCAATTGCTATACACTTAAAATTACATATTAATAATGTTCAGATAGGGGACGCGGTGGCTCAGTGGGTTAGGACACTGAGCTTGTTGATCAGAAGGTCGGCAGTTTGGCGGGTCAAATCCCGAGTGCCGCATAACAGAGTGAGCGCCTGTTACTCGTCCCAGCTTCTGCCAACCTAGCAGTTCGAAAGCACGTGAAAATGCAAGTAGAAAAATAGGGACCACTACGGTGGGAAGGTAACAGTGTTCTGTGCACCTTTGGTGTCTAGTCATGCCGGCCACATGACCACAGAGACGTTCTCGGACAAGCGCTGGCAATTTGGCTTCGAAATGGAGATGAGCACCAGCCCTTAGAGTCGGAAATGACTAGCACGCATGTGCAGGGGAAACTTTACCTTTTTTAATGTTCAGATAAAAATTCATTGGACAGCTTAAAATATCAAACCATATTTTGAATGGGATCACTGTCTATATTTGTAGGGTCCAGAGCACAGGTCTGCAACCCGCGGCTCTGGAGCCGCATGCGGCTCTTTCAGACGTCTCCTGTGGCTCCCAGTTCTCTGTCATGTGCAGTCCAAAAAAAAAAGTGGGACTAAAAAAGTTCAACCAATCAATTCAAATATGCAGGGTAGATGCATATCTTACCTTGGCTCCACTCTTCAGTCAAACCCTGTTCTGCACATGTGCGCATGTACGCGCATGCGCACACATTTTTTGCGGCTCCCAGTTTTTCCTTTTGTGAGGGAACCAGTTCCGAGTGGCTCTTTCACTGTTTCAGGTTGCTGACCCCTGGTCCAGAGGAATAATCTTCCCCTGAAAAGGGGATTTGACATTTGGGTCATTTTTCACAGTAGTATGCTATAAGTCACATATGCTATATCTAGGGCACGGGTCGGCAACCCGCGGCTCCGGAGCCGCATGCGGCTCTTTGAGCCGTCTTCTGCGGCTCCCAGCCGCCCGGTGCGCGCGCACCTCTCCAAATGGAGAGTGGCACCGCCCGTTTGGAGAGGTGCGCGTGCACCTCCCTGAATGGGCAGAGGTGCGCGTGCACCTCCCCAAACCTTTGGAGAGGTGCGCGCGTACCTCCGCGCGAACGGGCCGCGGCGTCGTTCTTTGAGGAAGCTGCCGCGGCCCGTCTGCAAACCTGCCGAAAGCGGCAGCTTTGCAGATGGGCCACGGCAGCTTCCTCAAAGAGCGATGCCGCGGCCCGTTCCGAGAGGTGCGCGCGCACCTCTCCGAACGACCGGAGGTGCGCGCGCACCTCCCCAAACCTTTGGAGAGGTGCGTGCGTACCTCCATGCGAACGGGCCGCGGCGTCGTTCTTTGAGGAAGCTGCCGCGGCCCGTCTGCAAAGCTGCCGAAAGCGGCAGCTTTGCAGATGGGCCACGGCAGCTTCCTCAAAGAGCGACGCCGCGGCCCGTTCCGAGAGGTGCACGCGCACCTCTCCGAACGACCGGAGGTGCGCGCGCACCTCCCCAAACCTTTGGAGAGGTGCGCGCGTACCTCCGGGCGAACGGGCAGCGGTGCCGCTCTTTGAGGAAGCTGCCGCGGCCCGTCTGCAAAGCTGCCGAAAGCGGCAGCTTTGCAGACGGGCCGTCGCCGTCGGGCAACCGGGAACCAGTTCCATCTCACTTTTTTAAAAAATGGCAACCGCGTGCGTCCGCGCATGCGCAAAACGTTTTTTGCGCATGCGCGTGCATGGACACACGCACGCGGCTCCCAGTTTTTTTAATTTGTGATGGAACCGGTTCCCGGTGGCTCTTTTCCTTTTTTAGGTTGCCGACCCCTGATCTAGGGGATTGCCCAACCACTGAACAGCAACCTTGTTTGCATATCTGTTTTTGTATCACAACAAAAGTTGGACTAAAGTTAGAAGATGCTATACTTTATACTGTAGAAATTATGTTTCTCTATTCTCTTGTAGTTTTAGATTTGGGCTGTACATCTTTCAAAGCAAAGAGAATAGGTTCCCCATTCAAATGCTTCACCTCCTAGCTTCTAGGACAAGCAGCAGAAAGGTTAACAATGAATTTCTTAGATTTCTCACAAAGCAATTTTCTGAAAGACCCTCCTCCCTTCCTGCAACAAGTTCATGTGGCTGCTTACAATCCACTAAAAATAAATAGAAGAAAATAAAATGTTCTCCCATAGAAATTCTGCTAAAATCTTGCATTAATTAAATGGGGAAGAAGTCTTGGAACAACTGCAGTATGTATCCATAAATTTAATTCTATTTTATCTTGCTTTTCACCTCAAAATGCACTCAGGGTTAGATTGAAATATACACACAAACATTGATTTAATACATCAGTCAGAAGTATAAGACCTTGTTAGAAGGTCAGTGAAATGCATCGATTTAATACATCAGTCAGAAGTATAAGACCTTGTTAGAAGGTCAGTGAAATTCCAAGCAGGAAAAGCTTTTTAAAAAGCCAAGTCTTCACCTTATACCTGAAAACTGGAAATGTTGGTAGCTATGGATTCCACAAAATTGGAGTAACCAAAGGAAAGGCCTGGTTCCTTGTAAATATACAGTAAGTTGATTCTTAGAGCAGAGGAGGACTGAAAAGGAAGCCTTTTTGTCAGTTCTTACAGACTTGACAAAAAAATTTCCCAGCTCAGAATGAACTTGAATTTAAGATCTTTTAACATGCAAAACATGTTTTACCACTAAGCAACAGGCTTTCCTCAAGTACTTCTCCTCATTGTTCCTATTAGGATGGAACTCTTGTACATTCCTAAATTGTACCTTTCATATGCAAAGAAGCCCTTCCATTCTGAAGAACGTATCTCAAATTTGGTTTCTTAAACTCCCATCACACCACTCTCTCTCCCCATTCTTCCAGCATTTCCCCATTTCTCTAGAACAGCTTTTCAGTGGTCAGGAGGATTAGTGGGAAGTTGCGGGAGAGGGGGGGAAGGAAAGCCAAATTTTGTTATGTCTCTGAATCCTCTCTTTAATAGCAACAATGATTTCCTAAAATACAAAATAAAATTTATTAGGGAGCCTGATTCCTTCCCAACACTTCCTACTTAACATTTGCCCTTGAAGCAAACTTTCTATCTAACCAACTTTCTTTTCAGTTGGCTTATCCTCATTCAGCCTGTTATCAGACTCAGAGATCATCAATTACGTTTTAACAATTTACTTAGAATTATACAGTAGTGTTGCTGTAAGACTGGTGGCATCTCTTCTGATGAGATGGATGGCTAGTGAATTTGATTGACAAAGAAGAAATGAATGCATTAAATCTCACTGCTATGTTTCCAATGTCACCTCCCAAACAGCAGCTGGAAACAAAAGGCATTTCAGTTGCTCAGTGCTTAAAAGACTTCCTTGTTTGCTAAAATATAAAATGAAAACAAAATGATAGTCTTCCTAATCCAAGTCCTGTGAATTCAGCATGTTCCACCCTGACATTATTTTTATTGTGTGCCATCAAATCAGTTTTGACTGTTAACAACTACATAGATATTCTCCATGGCGATCTGTCACTCTCGATAATACACTCATGGCCACAGTAACTGAGTCCATCCACTTTGCTACTGGTCTTCTCTGCCCCTCCACCTTTCCCAGCAAGAGAGACTTCTTCTAAAGAACTGGGTCTTTACACCTTGTGTCCAAAGTAGGATAATTTGAGCCTGGTCATTTCTGGCTTGAGTGAGAATTCTGGAGTGATTTTTTCATAAACCATATGGGGTTTTTTTTCTTGGATGCTGATACTATTATACAAAACACATTCCTGCTTTTTGAACCAAATATGACTTTGTAGCTAGCTTGCATAAATTAGCTAGCTTGAATAACTTAACATTTCTGCATGAATAAAAAGATTTTTTTTATTTTAATCCCATTTATATCCCGCCCTTCTCCGAAGACTCAGGGCGGCTTACAATTTAAGCACAAACCAATGTGCTTAGCAATAGCCTTCATTCTATGTATATGCCTGCTTATTAGGGCTTTCGGTCCCCGCCAAGCGGCATTATTACAAAGTCAGCTTAATTGCCCCCAACAATCTGGGTCCTCATTTTACCTACCTCGGAAGGATGGAAGGCTGAGTCAACCTTGAGCCTGGTGGGATGCGACCCCGCCCTAATTGCAGGCAGCTGGTGTTACTTAAGGAGGCATTAGCCCACTGCTCCACCATAAAAATGTGTTTATGTTACCGCAATATATACTAAATCGGAGTTCCCCAATGTTTCCAGCTTTGTGGACTAGTGGGGGGGTGGAGGAGATGGATTTGCATGAGCAACCAGAAAGCACGCGTGCAAAGCTCCACTTGTGCAAGTGGCATGCACCCGCGCCTGCCACTCACTTAAATGGAGCATGCATGCTCACCCACTGCTCACTCAAGTGAGGATGCATGTGTGCACCCGCGCTCCCCAACCATTTCTGCAGCTCTGTTGCAAACCCCTCACAGCCCTCTAGTGGGCCTCAGCCCACAGGTTGGGGACCCCTGAACTAAACTACAAAGGCCATTCTGTGGACTGTAGACATTATATGTAAATAACAGGGAATTAAGGAAAAAAACTCCACAGTTAAAATATGCTTTGTTGCACCAAAGTTATCTTTTGCATATGGTAGAAGAAGAAAAATCTATTTTGCAAAAAAGAGAATGAGGAGTGCTAGTATGATTAGGAACCTAATATGAGAAGTAAGGAGTTCTAGCTCAAGACCAAAATTCATACTAGAATTCCTCCCCTCCTGTCATTCACATTTACTATTTCTGATGGGGAAAGTACACTGGCACTAGCAATTTCAGTAGGCATTTGTTAATTCCAATGGCAACAAGGTTAGAAGCAAAAGTTTAAGCTTTTCTTACATTTTTGAGTAGCAAGTATAGGAAATCAGAAGAATAGAGTAGAGTGGAGTAGAGTAGAGTAGAGTAGAGTAGAGTAGAGTAGAGTAGAGTAGAGTAGAGTAGAGTAGAGTAGAGTAGAGTAGAGTAGAGTAGAGTCATTCTTTATTGGCCAAATGTGATTGGAGACACAAGGAATTTGTCTCCAGTGCATAAGCTCTCAGTGTATAAACAACAAAGTAATATAATCATAAGATACCAATAGCAGAAGAAAATAGAAAAGATGAGAAGGACAATAGTTACACAGTCATATAACATGTATAAATATCAGCCATAAGAGAGTACTGTGGGAATTAAGTCTTCAGCAGAGGGATGGCACAGGAAAAAAAACTGTTTTGGGAAAAACTGAAACCAGAAGAATGGTAGAGACAAAACAGCAACACTCCCTTGTTGCATTATATGGTCCCAATCCATCCCACCTCTTGTGCCAGCTAGCAATAACATTAGCAATAGCATTTAGACATATATACTGCCCCATAGTTCTTTATAGCACTCTCTTGGCAGTTTGCAATATAAGCATTATTTACATATTTAAAAGCCGTAATGGCACAGTGGTTAGAATGCAGTATGGCAGGCTAATTCTGCTGACTGCCAGCAGTTTGGCAGTTCAGTTCTCACCAGCTCAAGGTTGACTCAGCCTTCCATCCTTCCAAGGTCAGTAAAATGAGGACCCAAATTGTTGGGGGCAATATGTTGACTCTGTAAACTGCTCAGAGAGGGCTGTAAAGCACTGTGAAGGGGCATATAAGTCTAAGTGATATTGCTACATATTACCCCAAACAATCTGGGTCCTCATTTTACTGACCTCGGAAAGATGGAAGGCTCAGTCAACCTTGAGACTCATCAGGATTGAACTTCAGGCTGTGGGCACAGTTTACCTGCAATACTGCATTCTAACCACTGTGCCACCATGGCACCTTCTACATATCAAAGAAAATGTGAGGGTGCAAGGGCAAACTTTGCCTAAGAATTGCCACTTTAACCTTATTTCTTCCACTGTTCCTGGGTTTGAAAGGTAGAAAAGTCTAGCTGTGAACAGGGTAAGGCAGCTTTGTAGCCTTCCAAAGGTTGGGATTTTTATTGGAGTTTTCATTCATTAAAGATAAAAAGGACAAGTATAAAAAGTGGAACGAGGGGCACATAACTATCAGAAAATAGCCCAAGTCTGGAAATATGAAGTGAGGAAAGCTAAGGCTCAAAATGAACTAAGGCTTGTGACCAAAGTCAAAAATAACTTCTTTCAACATGTTAAAAAAAAAGTTAAGGAAATGATTGGTCCATTAGTGGGTGAAAGTGGAAAGAAGGTGACAAGCAACAGGGAGAAAGTAGAACTATTTAACTCATTTTTTTGCATCTGTCTTTACACAAAGGGAAAAAACAGACCAACCTATCAAAAACAGTACCGTAAAAAACAGAATAGAAACACAAGTGAAGATAGGCAAGAAAATGGTAAGTGAGCACCTGTCCACCCTAGATGAGTTAAAATCACCAGGACCAGATGGATTACACCGCAAGGTTCTCAAGGAACTGGCAGATGTGATCTCAGAACCACTGAACTATATTTTTCAAAGATCCTGGAGCACTGGGGAACTACTAGAGGACTGGAAAAGAGCTGATGTAGTTCCCATCTTCAAAAAAGGGGAAAAATAGATCCAGGAAATTACAGACTCATCAGCCTGACCTCAATACCTGGGAAGATTCTGGAAAAGATAATCAAACAACGAATCAGCGAGCACCTAGAGGCAAACAAAATCATTACTAAAAGCCAACATGGGTTTGTCAAAAACAGATCATGCCGGACAAATCTTATTGCATTCTTTGACCAAGTGACAAAATTAGTAGATCAGCAGAATGCTGTGGATATAATTTACTTGGACTTCAGTAAGGTATTTAATAAAATAGATCACAAACTACTGCTTGATAAGATAGAAAAATGTGGGTTAGAAAGCATCACCACCAGATGGATTCGTGGCTGGCTGACTGGCCATACTCAGCATGTGGTCCTCAATGGAACCGCATCTACATGGAGGGAAGTGTGTAGTGGGGTGCCCCAAGGGTCTGTTATAGGCCCAGTGCTCTTCAACATCTTTATCAATGATTTGGATGAGGGGATAGATGGGGAACTCATCAAATTTGCAGACGACACCAAGCTGGCAGGAATAGCCAACACTCCAGAAGACAGGCTTAAGATACAGGAGGATCTGGACAGACTTGAACACTGGGCGCTATCTAACAAAATGAAATTCAGCAGTGAAAAAAGTAAGGTTCTACATTTAGGCAAGAAAAACCAAATGTACAGGTATAGTATAGGGGGGTACCTTGCTCAATACTATGAACTGTGAGAGGGATCTCGGAGTCCTAGTGACAATCACTTAAATATGAGCTAGCAGTGTGCTGCAGCTGCCAAAAAAGCCAACACAGTGCTAGGTTGCATTAATAGAGGGATAGAATCAAGATTACGTGAAGTATTAATACCACTTTACAATGCCTTGGTAAGGCCACACTTGAAATACTGCATCCAGTTTTGGTCATCACAATGTAAAAAATATGTTGAGACTCTAGAAAGAGTACAGAGAAGAGCAACAAAGATGATTAGAGGTCTGGAACAGCTGCTGGAATTAGGTATGTCTAGTTTAATGAAGAGAAGGACTAGGGGTGACATGATAGCAGTGTTCCAATATCTCAGGGGCTGCCACAAAGAAGAGGGAGTCAAGCTATTCTCCAAAGTGCCCGAAGGCAGGACAAGAAGCAACGGATGGAAACTAATCAAGGAGAGAAGCAACCTAGGAGAAACTTCCTGACAGTTAGAACAACTAACCAGTGGAACAACCTGCCTCCAGAAGCGGTGAATGCTCCAACACTGGAAGTTTTTAAGAAGAGACTGGACAGCCATTTGTCTGAAATGGTATAGGGTTTCCTGCCTGAGCAGGGGGTTGGACTAGATGACCTCCAAGGTCCCTTCCAACTTTACTATTATGGTTATGATTATGATTGCTATCAGCCTTAGCCAGAATTATCAAAGATAAGAGAGTTTTTTTTTCCAAAAGTCAATACAGTGATCAGGTACCTAGGCAACTGATTGTTTTGGATCCAGAGACAATAATAAACACATCATTAAATAAATGGATTTTAAGCTGTATTACAGGCAGAATTAAAGCATAACATAAAAAGCATTCATACCAAGCAAAATGCCACCCAAATCTCTTATAAGCTCCCAGGAACTCCTTAATAACGACAGCAGAGATACCCCATGGGTGGCCAGCTTCCACAGTACCTAATGCTAGATTCTGTGCAGAGACTCCCCACTAACAACCCCACAATTTGTAGCAAAACCTGGCACCATAACTTCATGATCCTGCTATGCAAGAACTGACCTTGAATGGTTGGCATATGATTCTGGGATGGGAATTAAAAGTCTGAGATTTTACAATGAGAAAAACTCTTTTGTTGTTGTTGTTAGCTGCGAAGTCGTGTCCGACCCATCGCGACCCTATGGACAACATTCCTCCAGGCCTTCCTGTCCTCCACCATCTTCTGGAGTCCATTCAAGCTCACGCCCACTGCTTCAGTGACTCCATCCAGCCACCTCATTCTCTGTTGTCCCCTTCTTCTATTGCCCTCGATCTTTCCCAGCATTAGGCTCTTCTCCAGTGAGTCCTTCCTTCTCATTAGGTGGCCAAAGTACTTGAGTTTTAGCTTCAGGATCTGGCCTTCTAAAGAGCAGTCAGGATTGATCTCCTCTAGGACTGACCGGTTTGATCGCCTTGCAGTCCAAGGGACTCGCAGGAGTCTTCTCCAGCACCATAGTTCAAAGGCCTCAATTCTTTGGCGCTCAGCCTTTCTTATGGTCCAACTTTCACTGCCATACATTGCAACTGGGAAGACCATAGCCTTGACTATACGCACTTTTGTTGACAGGGTGATGTCTCTGCTTTTTAGTGTGCTGTCTAGATTTGCCATGGCTTTCCTCCCCAGGAGCAAGCGTCTTTTAATTTCTTGGCTACAGTCCCCATCTGCAGTGATCTTGGAGCCCAGGAAAACAAAATCTGTCACTACTTCCATTTCTTCCCCATCTATTTGCCAGGAATTGAGAGGGCCAGTTGCCATGATCTTGGTTTTCTTAATGTTAAGTTTCAACCCAACTTTTGCACTCTCCTTCTTCACCCGCAACAAGAGGCTCTTTAGTTCTTCTTCACTTTCTGCCATTAGAGTGGTATCATCTGCGTATCTTAGGTTGTTGATATTTCTTCCGGCAATCTTAATTCCAACTTTTGATTCATCTAGCCCTGCCTTTCTCATGATGTGCTCTGCATATAAGTTAAATAGGCAGGGCGACAGTATACAGCCTTGCCGGACTCCTTTCCCAATTTTGAACCAATCAGTGGTTCCGTGTCCAGTTCTCACTGTTGCTTCTTGACCCGCATATAGGTTTCTCAAGAGACAAATAAGATGGTCTGGTACTCCCATCTCTTTAAGAACTTGCCACAGTTTGTTATGATCCACACAATCAAAGGCTTTAGCATAGTCAATGAAGCAGAAGTAGATGTTTTTCTGGAACTCCCTAGCTTTCTCCATGATCCAGCGTATGTTGGCAATTTGATCTCTAGTTCCTCTGCCTCTTCGAAATCCTGCCTGTACTTCTGGTAGTTCTCGATCCACATACTGCTGAAGTCTAGCTTGTAGGATTTTAAGCATGACTTTACTAGCATGAGAAATGAGTGCAATGGTGCGGTAGTTTGAACATTCTTTGGCACTGCCTTTCTTTGGAATTGGAATGTAAACTGATCTTTTCCAATCCTGTGGCCACTGTTGAGTTTTCCAAATTTGCTGGCAAATTGAGTGTAGCACTTTTACTGCACTGTCTTTTAAGATTTTGAATAGCTCAGCTGGAATACTGTCACCTCCACTAGCTTTGTTGTTGCTCAGCTTTTCTAAGGCCCACTTCACCTCACATTCTAGGATGTCTGGCTCGAGGTCAGTGACCACATCATTGTGATTATCTGGGACGTTAAGCTCATTCTTGTATAGTTCTTCTGTGTAATTTTGCCACCTCTTCTTAATCTCTTCTGCCTCTGTTAGGTCCCTGCCATTTTGGTCCTTTATCATGCCCATTTTTGCATTAAACGTTCCCTTCATCTCTCCAATTTTCTTGAAAAGATCTCTGGTCCTCCCTATTCTATTGTTTTCTTCTATTTCTTTGCACTGTTCATTTAAGAAGGCATTCTTATCTCTTCTAGCTATTCTCTGGAATTCTGCATTCAATTGGGCATATCTATGTTTTTCTCCCTTGCCTTTCGCTTCCCTCCTTTCCTCAGCTATTTGCAAAGCTTCCTCAGACAGCCATTTTGCTTTCTTGCATTTCTTTTTCTTTGGGATAGTTTTGGTTGCTACCTGTTGTACAATGTCGCGAACCTCTGTCCATAGTTCTTCAGGCACTCTGTCTATCAGATCTAATTCCTTAAATCTATTTGTCACCTCTACTGTATATTCAACAGGGATATGATTTAATTCATACCTGACTGGCCTAGTGCTTTTCCCTACTTTCTTCAGTTTAAGCCTAAACTTTGCAAGGAGAAGCTCATGGTCTGAGCCACAGTCAGCTCCTGGTCTTGTTTTTACCGACTGTATAGAGCTTCTCCATCTTTGGCTGCAGAGCATATAGTCAATCTGATTTCTGTGTTGACCGTCTGGTGATGTCCATGTGTAGAGCCGTCTCTTGGGTTGTTGGAAAAGAGTGTTTGCTATGACCATCGTATTCTCTTGACAAAATTCTATCAGCCTGTGCCCTGCTTCATTTTGTACTCCAAGGCCAAACTTGCCTGTTATTCCAGTTATCTTTTGGCTTCCTACTTTAGCATTCCAATCCCCCATGATGATAAGGACATCATTTTTTGGTGTTACTTCTATAAGGTGCTGTAGGGCTTCATAGAACCGGTCAATTTCATCCTCTTCAGCACTGGTGGTTGGGGCATAGACTTGGACTACTGTGATATTGAATGGTTTGCCTTGGATTCGAACTGAGATCATTCTGTCATTTTGAGGATTGTATCCCAGTATTGATTTTCCTACTCTTTTATTGACTATGAAGGCTACTCCATTTCTTCTGAGGGATTCTTGCCCGCAGTAGTATACCTGATGGTCATCTGAATTAAATTCACCCATTCCTGTCCATTTTAGTTCGCTGATACCTAAGATGTCGATGTTCAGTCTTGTCATCTCTTGTTTGACCACGTCCAGCTTTCCTTGATTCATGGATCTTACATTCCAGGTTCCTATGGAGAAAAAATCTTTACAGCATCGGACTTTCCTTTCACCACCAGACATATCCACAGCTGAGCGTCCTTTCGGCTTTGGCCCAGTCGCTTCATTCTTTCTGGCGCTACTAGTACTAGCCCTCTGCTCTTCCCCAGTAGCATATTGGACGCCTTCCGACCTGAGGGGCTCATCTTCCAGCGTCATATCGTTTTGCCTTTTGGTACTGTCCATAGGGTTTTCATGGCAAAGATACTGGAGTGGGTTGCCATTTCCTTCTCCAGTGGATCACGTTTTGTCAGAACTCTCAGCTATGACCTGTCCGTCTTGGGTGGCCCTGCACGGCATAGCTCATAGCTTCATTGAATTACGCAAGCCCCTTCGCCACGACAAGGCAGTAATCCATGAAGGGGGAGAAAAACTCTACAAGTACATTAAGATTTCCTTCCCTTCTCCTTTGTTCAGCAAGCAAGAATGAAAAACAAGCAGAATAATTCAGAATGAGCTCTAAACTTCAGACTTCTCTTAATATGGAGGAGAAATCAAAATCTGCCACGAACTCCACGCGATAACAATGGTCATTTGCATTGTTGTGGTTCAAAACTTCTGAAAGACACCAAGTTGCCTGCTCATGCATGTTAGGCACAACTTCTACATCAGTGGTTCTCAACCTGTGGTCCGTGGACACCTGGGGCACTGTGATGTCAAGACATGGGGTCCATGAAGGCTTGAAGAAATTTTATAATTTATATCTTTGAGTTTTGGGGTTCCATGGCCATGTTCCATGGCCACAAAAGGTATTTAAAGGGGGTCTGTGTTGAAGAAAAAGTTGGGAACCACTGGTCTACATTCTTTCAAGTGGTAGGAGAGGATGTTATCGTTGAGTAGGTAAATTTACCCCTGGATTGTTCTACTTCAAACTTCAATAAGGGGGTTCACAAGACTAAATGTTTTTTCAGTATAATAGAGATGGGGGAAAACTCACACTGCCATCTCAAAAGGAGGAATGTTCTGTGTTAATCTTGCTCCTAACACGCTACAATTTTCTAAGTTGATACTTATTGGCATGTTTATGGTAGTTGGGAGCCAAACTCAGCAGCTTACTGAGAGAATATTCCACTTTTTTTTTCCAGTGGAATGTATTACTCTGGCAGCTTTCCAGAAATGATAATTTTAGGACAGGAAAGTGGTTCATATATTATTCCAGAGTGATGCTCATTCTCATGTGTGCATACATATATAAAAATAGCCGAAGCACCACACATTCATTGAGTCCCTAAAATAAGACCATTGACCATATTATAATACACAATCATTTTTTAAAAATTGTCAAAACACCACAAGAATGCCAATTATTCACACAATTAATTTTATTCAAGTTTTGCCAAGCCAGTAGGCATATGGTTTGCATATTTCACTGCTCATTTTTTACACCATGGAAACAGAAGTGTGTGAGAATAGCCATATTAATGAGCAGTGTGACTGATGCTGATACAAAATCTTAATTTAAAAACTCATCATTACTGTTATGGTCACTCAGAATGTAACTTTACATAAATATTCCCACTCCATACTTTCTGGACCTCTTTCTTTCCAGCATGGAAATCATGCTATGTTTTTCCTCTACAAGTTGAAAAATCAGTCATGGGGACAGCATTACAGCCACAAGAACTCATCCTTCTAAGATGCAATCTGATTTCTACTGGAACCAACTGTGCTGTGGGCAAGGGTAACAAAGGTTAATAGCTGAGTATTGCTTTTTTAAAATAAAAAAGACCCAATATTTTGCCTACCATTTATCCAAAAAAACCAGGAAGGACAAATAGGAAAAGCCATAGCATATTGACCAAAGAATGAATAGAATTTTAAGTCAGTGAACCTGTGACTCAGATTTCTGGTTCAGACATGCCACCCCATCTGTGGCTCACACATGCACCTCATTTGTGGACCCCAAGAGAGATAGGCTGAAATTTCCTGACTCTTGCTAGACTTTAGGGCAAGCTGAGGGTGGACTGAAAGGGCAAAGAGGGTGCCTTAGGAGCTGCCAAGAGAGCAATCGCCAAGCAGAGCTGGAAAGATTTCCTGTCTCCTCTAAGCTGCTGCCAGTCATCAAGAGCTCAGTGGACCAGTGAGCTGGATCAGAATAATGGAGCTTCCTTGTTCCATGAATAGCAGGAGCCTTGATCAAATGTCAAAGGGCATCTCAATGCCATTCTCTTTCCTTGGGAACTCTGAGTAGGGTTGAGATTTCTGACAGAATTAGTCACCAGAATTGTTTGGGGAGGATAATGGTCTATGATCATATGATCATAATAAAGATTTGATTGATCAAGGTGAGTGTGGAATGTCGCAAGAACACCAGTCAATGGAAGGAAGGGCCATTAGAATAATATCTGAAGGATGATGAAGAAGATGCATTGAAAGTAGTACAGCATGAAGGCTTACTGAGTACTGGAGAGACCAAACTGGCCTATGAGAAAGACCAAATGAAGAACAGAAAAGAGACATGGCCAGTTCAGGGCGGGGGGGACTAGATAAGAACAAGACCAGGCAATGGCTAAGAGCAGGAAAGTTGAAGAGACAGAGGGGCTAATTCTGGCTGCCCAAGACCAGCCCTTAAGAACAAATGCATACACGGCCTGAATTGAGAAAACAACAGACAGTAAATGCTGCCTTTGCAAAGAAGCTGAAGAAACTGTGGACCACCTAGTTTAGGAGTCCCCAACCCCCAAGCCTCAGCCTATTTGCAACTGGGCCGTGGGCTGACACACACATGCGCACACGGAGTTCGACTCACACAAGCAGCGAGCCAGCACACACTCACAGCTTGACTCACGTGAACAGTGGGCTGGAAAATGAAGAAGCTAAGTGCTCTGGAGCCTTAGAATTCAGACAAACAAGCAACAATGGTGCAGTGCAACATCTGCAAGAAATAAATGCCATTTGCCTAGAAGCAAGAATTGATGGGACCCCAAAATAGACAAAATAATAGAAAATGAAGAAGCTAAGTGCTCTGGAGCCTTAGAATTCAGGCAAACAAGCACCTGACACATTACTCCCTAGACATAAGAATTGTTGATATGAAAGATAAAAAGGTCTGGATATTGGATGTTGTAGTAACTGGATTCAGCAGAGCAAAACAGAAACAACTGGAAAAAATCACACAACACAAAGATTTGCAAATAGAAGGACAATAGTAAAAGAGAGCAAAGATAGCACCTCTAGCAATGGGCATCTTGGGTGCAATCCCAAAATTTATTCTAAGGACATAACTAGCATTGCATCTTTTAAAAAAAATGACCAGCATCTTGAATTGAGGCTGGAAAGAAACTGGGAACTCTGATGTTGAACAAATGTCAGTGAAAATGTCTGTGTGATCTGTGTTAGTTTGTACTGATTAAATGAGTCCATTGTTCAGAGCAAAGCAGGGATGTGTATTACTTGTTCCAAATACTGTATACTTTTCATGACAACCACACATGGACTGATCCTAGGAGTTTATTGTATTACATTCTATGTAATATCCTGATTTGAAGTTAATTAACTTGTTCCCAAGAGACACATTACCAAATGTCAATTGGTGTGTTATTTTCAGCAAAATGGCTCAGTGGTGTCATGTCACCTTGTGTCACGCTGTATCCCTCTGCAAAGGAAATCTGAAATGCCAGTTTTCTGAGAAAAACAAGATTGCCAGAGAGTGATAATAGAAGGGAATAATAAAATAGTTGGATGGCCTCCCACACAGCTTGTATTTCTTCCTGCTTATATTTTATTAATTTTATCATAGTTTCCCCCTTGCAATTTAGATCTGAGTGATTTTTAAAAAGCCACCTTTTGGCTTTTTAAAGAAAAAAGAACCAGCCCCAAAGTAGTTTATCGAATAAAAGAAATACAGAAAATGTTTCTTAACCAAAGGGTAATCATATCTTTAAATAAAAATAGCAAAAGGTTTTTAGAACAATAAAATTGTCTCTGTTCAAGAGACTTTTGTTTTTCTCTTTCTGTCCCCTCTCTGTGTCAGAAATTTAGATTTTCAAGTCTTCAACACAGGGGCCTCAAACATTTATGGCACAAAAAGAAGCCGCAATTAAACTTTTTAAAAATAAATTTCTTGGGTGCAAAGATTCATTTAATTTCCTTCCATTTAAGACCTGAAATGATAAACATGCTTTATATGCTATCTTAAGTAGAGTATTTTTTTTGTTCAGTATCTTTTGGTTGAGATGTTTAGTAAAGATAACATGGCCAAAAACATTACATAAAGTCCATTTTAGCCATTATATTCCAAGGCTGGGCTAGGCCCTTGTGCTTTGTCATATCACTTGATGTCTGTTTTTAAATCACAAAAAATCATGATTGGCAACTCTCCACTTATAAGCTAAAATAGGTTCAGAATGTCTGCACTTTTAGCACAAATGTATAATAATGTCTACAAATTTTTCCTGCTGGATGGAGATTTTCTACAAGTTTTTTAAAAGCAACATTTCTTCTTAAGGGTTGTACAGTAGAAGCACCATTACCAATAGGATGAAATTCATAGGCTGTATTGCACCATGATATTTTTTCCATGAAATTCGACAGAAGCCCATCAGAAGCCAAGGAAACTGTGAATTGTTGAAGTAAGAAGTGAGCATTCTCACCCATACCTCTTGGCAGTCTTGTAAGTAAATAAGTACAAGAACAGTAGAATGGTTCCACCTTGGGAGAATTTCTCAAGAATACTCCTGTGAAAATTTTCTTAATCAAATTCTCTTTCATCAAACTGAGTGACAGCAGATAGGGAAACCAAGAAACAAGAGAATTTAACTGCCTGCCATTAGCTGCTCTAACCTTTATCAAATGTTATCAAACTAATAAGCTATTACATGTTGTAAAGATAAGATTTGGGGATCTGGATAAATCAGTATCCACGTGTTACTTAATGTTTGGCCCTTTTATGGCCTTAATTTTAGGATTCACTTTGGTACTTGACTAGAATAAAATTGCATCAAATAGGTTAATAACTGGAAAAAAAGCTTCTTCTGCCACTCACCCACGAACCACATGTCCTCCCATCTTCACCTCCCCACCACACATATGCCGAGCCTCTCCATGAATGTTGGCTGGGAACTAAAGAATTATGGGTGCCAGGTCATCTGGGGAATGCCAAGTTGGGAAAGACTGAGCAAAATAAATGGAGGAAAAAACAGCCCTCTTCTCAGAGAAATGAACTGGGCCTTGACCAAAACTTCCCAAGATATTAGGGTCAGCATTTTATTTTATTTTATTTTATTTTATTTTTATTATCATATTACACGATAAGCCTAACCCATATGACATTGATTTCCAGGATTCTTCTGATTTAGAATGAAACTTTCTTGGAACATATGATGCCTGATAAGTCCACAGGGAGTTAAAATGCTAGAAAAATTGATAACACTATTTTGGAGATGAGATGTCTGTAAAATGTCATCTTCTCAGGGTGTCAAGTGCAGGAATTTCACTTTTGTAAGTACAGTTGTGGGAGGAAAACTTTTCTTTTTAACCATAAGACACAATGTCCAAAGGAACAGCTCCAGATAACCATCACCTAGCAACCATCTGTACTGACATGCAGTAACCTTCAGGAAACCAGGCTGAAAGACAAAGCCTTTTTGTGCAGAAATCTGTAAGAGGACAGGTTGGGACTGTTTCTTAATTCAGGTGCCAAGCTAAAGCCTAAACTAAATAACTCTTGGAAAACTGGATCTTGATGTGAAAATCATCCCATTAATTGGTGCCCAAGACTAAACAGCCCTAGAGTATCTCATTTCCTCTAACATGTTTATCTTGTGCACACCAATGGAATTATATGATATATACAGGCCAATTCATTCATTCCTCATGATACCTATATTGGCAAGAATAGCCCCAGATACTTGACTGAATTAGATGTAGAAAAGGCTTTAGTTATACAGGGAGAGACTATTTGCAGTCAACTTCTTTTTCAATGCGGCATTAAGCCTCCATTCTTCCATTTTGAACTTGACTAGATTTTTGCTACACAGTGCATATTTTCATGACCACATATTCTCTAATTATAGCTATTGTATTTTCTGTTGTATTAATCCATGTTACAGAGCGGTACTTGTATTTATAATTGGAATTGCCTATAAGGTCTCTAAGAAGGGACATGGTGGCTCAGTGGGTTAGGACGCTGAGCTTGTCGATCAGAAGGTTGGCAGTTTGGCGGGTCGAATCCCGAGTGCCGCATAACAGGACATTACTTGTCCTAGCTTCTGCCAACCTAGCAGTTCAAAAGCACGTAAAACTGCAAGTAGAAAAATAGGGACCACTACGGTGGGAAGGTAACAGCGCTCCGTGCGCCTTTGGCATCTAGTCATGCCGGCCACATGACCACGGAGACGTCCTCGGACAAGCGCTGGCTCTTCAGCTTTGAAACGGAGATGAGCACCGGCCCCTAGAGTCAGAAACGACTAGCATGCATGTGCAGGGGAACCTTTACCTTTACCTATAAGATCTCTAAAATTGAGTGAGTGAGTGAGTGAATGTACATTCCGGACCTCCTACAAAGGTTGAGATTGGGAGACACTATTTTATGATAGTTCCACTCTTTCTTGACTGAGCATTTCCAATCAATAGTTAACAGAGAAAAACAGTAAACTTCTGGTTTCTTTATTATGAATTCTATAGGACTCAGTTCTCCCCACCCACCCCCACATTGTGTGATTTAATGCTCAGACTTCAGAATGCTCATTGCTTTAAAAATTGTTGCTCTCATTGTTAGTCTAAGAATTCACTCTCATCTTCATGCAATTTAGCTTCTGCAGTACACAAAACTGCTAGGTGATATTATGCATTGATTGGGGTGAGGTATTATCAATATGCTGATAATACCCAATTACACATTGTCACTGTGAGCTCAGCTGGAGATGCAGTGGGGGTCTTTACTGGTGCCTGGAGGCTATGAAACTAAGATTGGGTACAGTTCTTACATAACCGTTTTGGCTTGATCCTGGCTCCTTGGCTGGTTCTGGATGGGATCATTCTACCCCTGAAGGAGGTCTATAAATGGGGGGGGGGTGTCCTCTCAGATTTATGGCCCTAATTCCTCAAGAGGTGGAAGCAACAAGCAGGCTTGTGCACTAGCTGTATCTTTAGGAACAGTAAGACTTGACAACAGTAACAGTAACACATGTCCCCTTCTCATCTCAAGGATAGACTTGCAGTCATCTTTGAAGACCATCTAGAAACTAGAAGTGGCTAGAAATGCAATTGCTGGGGAATGAGAGATGCCTTATCAGAATAATACCTTTCTTTCAGCAGTTGCACTGGTTGTACAACATAAGGCTGAAGCTCATACCATCACAAGAGGAAAATGGCATTCAAGCTGTAAAATAACTTGTAAGGTTTAGAAAAGGGGTCTTCAAACTTGGCAACTTTAAGGCTTATGGACTTCAACTCTCAGAATTCCTCAGCCAGCCAGGGGTGGCTGAGAAATTCTAAGAGTTGAAGTCCGTAAGCCTTAAAGTTGCCAAGTTTGAAGACCACTGCTTTAGAAAATCATTAGGAACTGAAATACATGATAAATTAAATTCATGGCCTGTTCTCTCTCCCACTCTTTTCCCTAGAAAGAATATTCTCCTCAGTCCAATGGTCACCAGAAAAACAGAAAACATGTTACTAGTCACAAAGGTGAGTCTCTGAGGTAATATAAATCCTAATAAGGAAGACTATAACAATATTCAGGCTGAAATTCTTTTATAATGTTGGGTTCTGGCAGCAGAAAAATATGAGATACAAATAAATATTTTCCCTAGATCTCTCCCAAGGAAGATTCATATTCTGTTCTCTTTTCCTCTGAATTTCAATCAATCTTAAGTAGTTGCACAACCTTTCATTGAAGATTCCATTCTTGGGATCTATTAGTTTTGATATTTTGTGGGGTCCTTGGAGCTCTCTGAGCTCTGTTGTTATCTTGCAGATGTTTCATTACCCAACTAGGTAACATCATCAGTGTTAGAAGGGAGAGGGGTTTCTTCTCATTTTAGGAACTAGTGGCTTGCCCTGTCAGTGTTGGTGGGAATGGTCTTGGTCAGTGGTCTTCAAACTTGGTTCTTTTATGACTTGTGGACTTCAACTTCCAGAATTCCTCAGCCAGTGTGCCTGACTGAGGAATTCTGGGAGTTGAAGTGAACAAGTCATAAAAGGCCCAAGTTTGAAGACCCCTGTTCTTGGTGGTTCCTTGATTAAGGTGTTGTTTACTGTTAGTTTGCATGTCTGTGTTGATGGTTCCTTGATTGGAATATTGTTTACTTCTTGATTGTTCTTCTGATGTTAATTTATATTCATCTGGGTGTCGATTGAAGAGGTGTTTTCATCTTTTTGTTTCCCTTTTGGCTTTTTGATTGTCTCTTAAAGTTATATATTTTGCTAAGCATAAGTCGCATATGATAAGATCAGCTCTGCTTTTGATCCTACAGCTGGCTTTGATTCAAAGTATGATGCAACTCATTTAACGACCACCTTGCTTAACAACAGAAATTTTGCTCCCAGTTGTGGTTGTAAGTCAAGGACTAAATTGCATTGACTCCCAGTTCATTTCCAGTCCCCATTAAAAGGGCTGACACTGATATTAATAACCCTTGGAAATCACAGTTTCGGAAGAAGTGTTTCTTCCCCTACAATGAAATATTGATTGATTTGTTTGTTTATTAGATTTATGGATTGCCCCATCTTGTCCATTATTCCTGATTGTCTGTTAGATCAGAATGTACATTGCTCATGATGATATGATTTGTGCAAATGACACAATTGCACATGCAAATTAGCCCAGGATATAGAATAGAATACAGAATAACAAAGTTGGAGGGGACTTTGTAGGTCATCTAGTCAACCCCCTGCTCCAGCAGGAGACCCTATACCATTTCTGTCAAGTGCCTGTCCAGTCTCTTCTTAAAAAAACTCCAGTGATGAAGGACCCACCACTTCTGAAGGCAAGCTGTTCCATTGGTTGATTGTTCTCACTGTCAGAAAATTTCTCCTTATTTCAAGGTTGAATCTCTCCTTGATTAGTTTCCATCCATTGTTCCTTGTCTGGCCTTCAGGTGCTTTGGAAAATAGGTTGAACCCCTCCTCTCTGGGACAGCCCGTCAAATATTGGAACATTGTTATCATGTCACCCTGGTCCTTCTCTTCACTAGACTAGACATGCCCAGTTCTTGCAACTGTTCTTCATAGGTTTTAGCCTCCAGGCCTCTAATCATCTTTGTTGCTCTTCTCTGCACTCTTTCTAGAGACTCAACATTTTTTATATATAGTGTGGTAACCTAAACTGGATGCAGTATTCTAGGTGTGGTCTTACTAAGGCTTTATAGAGTGGTATTAATACCTTACGTGATCTTGATTCAGTCCCTCTGTTAATGCAGTTTAGGATTGCATTGGCTTTTTTGGCGGCAGCTGCACTCTGCTGGGTCATTTTTAACTGAGTGTCCACCAGGACTCCAAGATCCCTCTCACAGTTACTGCTATTAAGCCAGGTTTCACCTAATCTGTACGTGTACTTTTGGTTATTCTTGCCTAAGTGTAAGACTTTACTTTTCTCTACATTGAATTTCATTTTGTTAGATAGGGCCCAAAGTTCAAGTCTGTCAAGATCCATCTGGATCTTGAGCCTATCATCTAGGGGGCAGGGGTCTTCAAACTTGGTCCTTTTATGACTTGTTCACTTCAACTCCCAGAATTCTTCGGCCAGCATGTCTGGCTGAGGAATTCTGGGAGTTGAAGTCCACAAGTCATAAAAGGGCCAAGTTTGAAGACCCCTGATCTAGGGTGTTGGCTATTCCTGCCTGCTTGGTATCACCTGCAAATTTGATAAATTCCCCTTCAATTCCCTCATCTAAGTCATTTATGAAGATATTGAAGAGTACTGGGTCTAAGACGGAACCTCGTGGTACCCCACTGCTTACTTCCCTCCATATAGATGTAGTAGCATTAAGGACTATTGTTAAGTATGGCTTGTCAGTCAAGAGCCTTGGTGGAGCAGTGGGCTAATGTCTCCTTAAGTAACACCAGCTGCCTGCAATTAGTGCAGGTTCGCATCCCACCAGGCTCAAGGTTGACTCAGCCTTCCATCCTTCCGAGGTAGGTAAAATGAGGACCCAGATTGTTGGGGGCAATTAAGCTGACTTTGTAATAATGCCACTTGGGGTGTGTGTGAAAGCCCTAATAAGCAGGCATATACATAGAATGAAGGCTACTGCTAAGCTTGTAAGCCGCCCTGAGTCTTCGGAGAAGGGCGGGATATAAATGGAATTAAAAAATAAAAAAAAATTACAAATCCATCTGGTGGTGATGCCTTCTCCCCCATGTTTTTCTAGCTTACCAAGAAGTAGCTTGTGGTCTTTACTTTGGCGAATGCCTTACTGAAGTCCAAGTATACTATGTCCAGAGCATTTCATTGGTCTACTAATTTAGTCACTTTGTCCAAAAATGAAATAAGATTGGTTTGGTATCATCTGTTTTTAACAAACCTGTGCTGGCTTCTAGTTATAACTTTGTTTCTAGATGTTCACAGGTCTGTCTTTTGATTATCTTTTCTAGTACCTTCCCAGGTATTGATGTTAGGCTGATTGGTCTGTAGTTTCCTGGGTCTTCCTGGTTTCTCCCACGCACACTTTTTTATTTTTGAAGATAGGAACCACATCAGCTCTTTTCCAATCCTCAAGTGGTTCCCCAGTGCTCTAGGTGAAATAGCATCATTACACAAATGATATAAATGCACCAGAATTTTATCCTCTTCTTAAAATCATTGCACTTACTTCCATTAAATCTAAGTTTCATTGTTTCCTACTCATAGCTTGTGATTGTTGGGGGAGACTTACACCATTAAGTTTATGAGTCATATCAGTGAGCCTGGGGCAACAGGGCTCTGTCAACCCCAGGAGTGAGTGGGAGCAGCAGTCAAGGAACAAAATCTCTGCAATTACATCCACACATTTGGCTCAGCATTTTGACTGAATCCTGCCTGCAATATGCCAACCCAGCCAACTGCAGTTTATTCAATAAGTAACGAGTAAGAATGTCTATGGAGATTCTCGGTCATCCAAGTAATGGTTGTCCCAAAGCAGGTTTTTTCAAGAGGCAACTGGACCTCTTTGCTTTTCTTTGAAGATGTTTTGCTTCTCATCCAAGAAGCTCTGATGGGATGGTGGGGAATGGAAGCATTTATGCTCCTTGCAGACTGCTGGTCATTTGTATTCTTTTTTTTAGAGAATCCTTTGGAGGTTTTCTGTGTCCTCAAGGTCACCCGAGTAAGTCCACACACATTTCCACTGCTCGGATGACCCTGGGGATACAAAAAACCAGTGCTTTTTTTGTAAAAGAAAAAGGTGCCGGAACTCACACATGTCATACAACCTGCCCTGCCTACCCTACAAGGTTCCAAGGTGCCAGAACTCAGTTCTGGGTGTTCTATGACAAAAAAAGCCCTGCGAAAACCCCTCCATATGGCTTCAGCGACTCTCTAAACCAGGGGTCTTCAAACTTGGCCCTTTTATGACTTGTGGACTTCAACTCCCAGAATTCCTCAGCCAGCATGCCTGGTTGAGGAATTCTGGAAGTTGAAGTCCACAAGTCACAAAAGGGCCAAGTTTGAAGACCCCTGCTCTAAACGAATACAAGCGGCCAGCGGCCAGCAAGGAATACAAAACCTTCCATTCCCCACCGCCCAGTCAGAGCCGAAGAAGCTTCTGGGATGGGATGAGAAGCGAAACGTCTTCAAAGAAAAACAAGAAGGTCCAGTTCGCCTCCTGAAAAAGCACTTTGGGGGTAATGAGTAAGAAAATCACAGAGGAACGGGACTCAAAGGAAGAGTCCTTTCCGAGGTGCGGAAGGTCTTGGTTTTTTTTTTCCCCAGGCATGTTTCCGCTGCAACCTGAGTGCCCAGGATGGCGATGACGCCGGTTTTGATTCGGCGCCTGTTGCTCGCAGCGTAGGAGTTGCGCAGCAAATGTTCCCGTTTCGCCAACTCCACGGCTCGTCGGAGGCCGCTTTCTTATAAGTCTCTTTCTCCTCAGTGTGCTGCCTGATTTATTTTATTTATTTTATTTTATTTTAATTCCATTTATATCCCGCCCTTCTCCGAAGACTCAGGGCGGCTTACAAGCTTAGCAGTAGCCTTCATTCTATGTATATGCCTGCTTATTAGGGCTTTCACACACACACACCCCAAGCGGCATTAACATTGGAGGGGAAAGTGGGGGTGGGGGTGGGGGGGGGTTTGACGGAGATCTCCCAGAAAGAAACGCACAAAGCTCCGTTCTTAATGCCGAAGTTGCACGTAAACGCCTTTTTTTTGTCACCAAGTTCCCAGCAGGAGCGAGCAAAACTGGCACAAAAGCGCGCGAAAGGCCCCCTTCCCCAAAATGTGAGCTTGCGGCTTTTTTTTTTCTTTCTTTCTTTCTTCTTTTTTTTTTTTTGCACGGCAACTCATGCCACGTTACAGGATCCGAGGAGAGAGAAAAAAAAGGTTTCGTGGGAGCGGAGCCGGGCTGGCGGGGAGGGGAAGGGAGGCGGCGGCTGTATACAGTACAACCGCTCGCGCCTTCACGTGACTCGCCGCCACTGAAAAAGAGCCGTTGCGGGAGCGAGAGGGTTTCTCCGCCGGCTGCCCCCAAAAGTCATGCCCGCTTAGAAACCCGCCGAAATACGGGAGAGGGCAGAGGCAGGGCCTTGGCGCGGCCGGAGAACACAATTAGGCAGCCTCCCAGACCCACCTTGCCGGCGCGATGACCCAGAGGAGGGGCGACCAGGTGAGAATCCCACCTGGGGCGACTGGGTTGTACCGAGCAGTGCTAGTCAAATCAGGTAAGGACGCAGCAGCCTGGGGCTGTTGTCTGAACAGCAGGCGAAGCCAATGCTGGGTTTGCAAGGTGGAGCTTGCCCACTCAGTGCACCCCTTTTCTTTGCAGGTGTGTGGATCTGCGGGATCGCCTGCTGTGTGTGTGTGTGTGTGTGTGTGTCCGTGTGCGTATGGGTGTGTGGTCTTTCCTTGCACTTCCAGTGAACCCTTTGAGTTTTGCCTGCTGAGCTGTTTCCCAATGCTCCTTCCTTCCTTCCTTCTCTCCTTTTTTTCCTTCCTTCCCTCCTTCCTTCCTTCCTTCCTTCCTTCCTTCTTTCCTTCAAAATCTGAAAACTGTAAAGTGAGTTGTGCTGAGCTTTGCAAGGCATTTTCACTGGGAAAGGCAGCCAAGAAGTTAACCCACATTTTGACATTTGTCGCACATTGTAAACTGTAACTGGGGGAGGAGGAGGTCTGTTTTAAATGACAAGTCTAGGGATAATGATGGCCTAATAATGAAATAACGAGGCAGAGGATTAAAGATGTATGGTGATAGCATGATTTCACCGCACTTATCACTGCTTAATCTTATTAGGATTTTATTTACAAAATATAATATCTATGCACTGGTTATTGGATTCCCACAAAGAATTTTTGGATTCTTATAGCTGAAAAAAAAATCAGCCTTGTTATTCCTTCCCCCTCCCCCAATAATTTTAGAAAGGCAATTTGTTACTGTAGAGTGCTTAATCCTTCAGCGAGGCATTTTAATTAATAGTTTACTAGGGAGAAGAACAAATGCACAACTCACCATACTTAACTTGGCTGCAATCTTTTGACCAGTTTTTAAAATTCAGTTTCATTTGGGGCAGGACCTGCTTTGCCACTAAGCAAATAGAAAATTAACTTGCACCCCTATATTAATTTCCAGGTGTGCTACCATGTGCACAATCAGGCTTATGTCTTTGTAGCAAAGAAATTCATTGGGGAGCTCCATGAGCAGTAGAGTTTAACGTGAATTGACTCAAGTAATCTGGGGAAGAAGTTTGGTAACCCAAGGTCACAGGTCTGCAACCCGCGGCTCCAGAGCCGCATGCGGCTCTTTCAGCCGTCTCCTGCGGCTCCCAGTCCTCTGCCATGTGCAGTCCAAAAAAAAAGTGGGACTAAAAAAGTTCAGCCAATCAGTTCAAATATGCAGGGTAGGTGCATATCTCGCCTTGGCTCCACTCTTCAGTCAAACCCTGTTCTGCGCATGCTTGCATGTATGCGCATGCGCACACATTTTTTTGCGGCTCCCAGTTTTTCATTTTGTGAGGGAACCGGTTCCGAGTGGCTCTTTCACTGTTTCAGGTTGCTGACCCCTGCCCAAGGTGAAATGAGCCTTCCAGGTGCCTTGTTGCATTATAGCTACAAGCAAATTGTGTTTGCTTAATTGCTTGATGATATATTTGCAAACCACAAAAAGATCTTCTGGAGGTTTCATACTTGGAGGATGCATGAGGATGGCTGTGATACACAAACAAAAAAGCAGTTTCTAAAGTTAGACTATGCTTGTCTGGCAGGCAGAGTCAGGGTTGGAATTGCCACAGATAAAGGAATGGTGCTATATCCCAGGTGCTTAAAGAGATAACACTACGAACAGGTTTGCCAAAGATTGGCTCAACAACCAAATGGCTGAGATAGAATTGTGCCTGGTTCCTGTGGAGTCAACCCAGTCCTGATCTAATGAGAACTCTCAACACCTATAAATTGTGGTCCCAACCCATCTTGAAGGCGCCAAAAGTGCTGCAATATTTACATAATTAAAAGTAGTGCAGATGTTTGCAGAAAGATGTCTTGCCTGAAAAGTAAGGGACAGTCACAACATGAGAGGCTTCAGTGCTAAATTCAAATCTTCATGGTTCATTTGCTACCTGACACAGCAAATCTCCTAGGAATCCAGCTTATGCCATTGTTGTTAGCAAGAGATAAAGTTTTTTTTAACCAGTCTGTTTTCAAAATAAAAAATCCAGGAGGCAGAGAATGTTTGTCCCACCTATTCTTTACTGTTCTTCTGTAGGAGCAGTAGTTTGAAAAGGATGAAACTGGATTGTTTCTCTTGGCTGCTAGCTCCATTTTTAAACAATATTAAATATAACTGCAATTTTATGGTTACATAACCACTCAAGAAGCTTACCATAGTTAAGCCAAGGTACAGTATATAAAGCACAATAGCATCAATACAATTGAAATTAAAAGCAAGTGTTGGTTGAAAGCTTGGGAGAGTGGAAGCCACACAGAAGCAAACTGTTTCTTGTGTGGGCTATAAGTGAGCTTCTGGTTACAGGAACATCTTTAGAAATGGTCTCCTTTGCTGATCTCGGTTACCAAACAGGTTTGTAATGAAAAAGGTAGCCCCTCAGATAATCAGGCCCTAAACCGGGGTAGGCAACCTCTTTTATGACTTGTGGACTTCAACTCCCAGAATTCCTCAGCCAGGCATGCTGGCTGAGGAATTCTGGGAGTTGCAGTCCACGAGTCATAAAAGAGCCAAGGTTGCCTATCCCTGCCCTAAACCATTAGGTCTTGAAAGGTCAATACCAGGTCCTTAAATTGTGTCCTAGGGGTAATAGGGCAAGCAGGGTCAATTATTCTATTCAGACATGAAGTTAGATGTACAGTTTTAACTATTTGTCAAGGCTAATCAGATTTCCCTACACAACTCACGATGGTTGTTTGAGTGAATAGAGCAGGGTTCTTCAAACTTGGCCCTTTTATGACTCGTGGACTTCAACTCCCAGAATTCCTCATCCAGCATGCCTGGCTGAGGAATTCTGGGAGTTGAAGTCCACGAGTCATAAAAGGGCCAAGTTTGAAGACCCCTGGGATAGAGTTTACTCCTTTTCAGTAATGTGTGACAGCTGTCAGGCTACTACACTTAAGTCCCCTGCAAGTACCCAAATTAAGTTGGCCTATAGTTAGTAGATGGGGCATTAGTTATGAACCTAATGCTGAGGATAGATAATGGTCAATGCAGTCCTTGATCTACCACCACAATTGAGCCCAGAATTTCTGTTATTAAGCAAAATAGTTGTTAACTGAGTTTTGTCCCTTTCTTGCCACAATTGTTAAGTGAATCACTGCAGTTGTTAAGTTAGTAACATGGTTGCTAAGTGAATATGGCTTCCCCATGGATTTTGCTTGTCAGAACGTCACCAAAGGTGATCACAAGACCCCAGGACTCACTGCAACCGTCATAAATTCATGCCAGTTGCCAAGCATCTGAACCTTGATCACATGACTGCAGTGGTCGTGTGAAGAATGGTCATAAGGCAATCAATAAATCAGAATTGAGCTGGAAGAGACCTAGGAGGTCTTCTAGTCCAGCCCCCTGCTCAAGCAGGAGTCCCTATGTCGTTTCAGACAAGTGGCTGTCCAGTTTCCTCTTAAAAACCTTGAGCAATGAAGCACCTACAACGTCTGAAGGCAAGCTGTTCCACTGGTTCAGTTGTCCTTGCTGTTAAAAAAAGGTCACTTTTTTCAACGCTGTTGTAACTTTGAACAGTCACGAAATGAACGGTTGTAAGTCAAGGACCACCTGTACAGGAAACAAAATGCAGACGGAACTTGGTAATCTCCATCCTAAACCAAGTTCTGGAGATATGTAGAAGGACAAAAGATTTTTTTTACAGCAACTGGGTTTCTGTTCAAAGCCCTGAAGAATTTCCAGAGAAGCAACAGATCTTCAAGGAGACTAGGAGATCTTATTGTTCTCTCCCTTGGTAACCTCTTTGACATCATTACAGGTAGTCCTAGACTTATCTATACAACATATCTATCACAGCTTCTTGTCAGCAAAAAGAAGGATGAGGGCTGTCTCTCACTTCTCCCTTTACTGCCTTTATTTTAACCTTGACACCAACAACTGAGTGTTCATGCAATAGACTTTCCTTGGAAACAGGCTCAATTAATAGGATGAATTGTACTGTGGTCTACAGTAGTTTACGTGGTCATCCATTGAATAGACCTAAAATGTCCACAAGACTTTTGCAAAGTTTATGTAAGTGAACCTAGAAGTCAGAACCATCTCCAACAAGGCTGAAATACCTGCAGCTCTATTGTAAATATTGTAAATATTGTAAATATTTAAAGGGTTGAGACCCACAACTCAGCTGCCTGATTTTTCCAAAAATCACAGAAGGGAATCCAGTAATATAGGATCAGCCAGCCAAGTGAGACAAGATTTCTTTCACTCCTTTGTGAGGCAGTTCCTAGGGTGTGTGGTGGTTTAGTGTGGCTTATGGGAGGAAAAGGTTTTTTAATGGAAAACTAGTCTAAGTCTCACCCTTAAAAATATGAAAAAATGTCATATTCCTATAACAACATTGCACCTATTTGAATCATCGGTGACTATGTGGAAATAAATAACCAACACATTTGTTTCAGAGTCTCGAATACTTGTTAGTTCTCTTAACACCTATCACTTGTTGGGCATTCATAGAAGCTTATTCAAGCATAGCTTTTTAATTAAATCATTCAAAGCAGAGCCTAAGGCATTTTATGTAGAACAAATCTTTGAAGAGTTATCCAGATTTGATAATCATATATACCAAGCCCTCACCCAAGACATGTATCCATATGTAAAACAGCACAAGTTCTACAGAAATCCATCCAAGACGTCCCTCTAACTCATGGTTCGTCATTGATGTAGACTTATTGAGTGTGATTGTCCAACTAGAATCATAGGAACAGAAGGAATCATAAAGGTTATCTAGTCCACTCCCAACAGGTTCTGTATCTAGGGGTACCTTAGGTAAAGGTAAAGGTTCCCCCGCACATGCATGCTAGTCGTTTCCAACTCTCCATTTCAAAGCCAAGGACGTCTCCGTGGTCATGTGGCTGGCATGACTAGATGCCAAAGGCCTCTCAGCGGCTTTCGATACCATCGACCATGGTATCTTGCTGCGACGTCTCAGGGGATTGGGAGTGGGAGGCACAGTTTTTCAGTGGTTCTCCTACCTTCTGGGACGTTCGCAGTCGGTGTTGGCAGGAGGGCAGAGGTCGACCTTGAGGCCTCTCATTTGTGGAGTTCCTCAGGGATCGGTCCTCTCGCCTCTCCTGTTCAACATCTATATGAAGCCGCTGGGTGAGATCATTCGTGGTTTTGGAGTTGGGTATCATCAGTATGCCGATGATACCCAGCTTTTTATTTCGACCCCAAACCACCCCAGTGATGCCCTCGACGTGATGTCCCGTTGCCTGGAGGCGGTCCGGGTCTGGATGGGGAGGAACAGGCTTCGGCTCAACCCTGACAAGACTGAGTGGCTGTTCATGCCGGCATCCCGGGAAATTCAGATTACTCCATCTCTTGCCATGGGGGGTGAGCTATTACCCCCCGTAGATAGGGCGCGCAACTTGGGGGTCCTCCTAGACTCACAGCTCTCGTTAGAAGAGCATATTGGAGCTGTGACTAGGGGGGCCTTTGCCCAGGTTCGCCTGGTGTGCCAGTTGCGGCCCTATCTGGACCAGGATGCCTTGCGTACAGTCACTCATGCGCTCGTGACCTCTTGTCTGGACTACTGTAATGCTCTCTACATGGGGCTGCCCTTGAAGACCACTCGGAGGCTCCAACTGGTGCAGAATGCAGCTGCGTGAGTTGTGTTGGGAGTCTCCCGATACTCCCATGTTACACCTTTGCTCCGCGAGCTGCATTGGCTGCCGGTTGCCCTCCGGGTGAGATTCAAGGTGTTGGTAATGACTTACAAAGCCCTACATGGCATGGGTCCGGATTACCTACGGCAACACCTGCGGCCGGCGTCAACTTCCCTCCGTCCAGTGCGCTCCCACAGAGTGGGCCTCCTCAGGGTGCCTCCGATCAAAGAATGTCGATTGGTGGCCCCCAGGGGGAGGGCGTTCTCTGTGGGCGCGCCAGACCTGTGGAACCGCTTGCCGGTCGAGCTCAGGATGGCCCCCGACCTTCGCTCCTTCCAGCGGGATCTAAAAACTTATTTATTTGAGCAATCCGGCCTGGTTTGATAGGTTAGGGTCGGGTTTTAACATGGTTTTTAATTACTGTTTATATCGGGCATAATATCTAATTGTTTTTTAACTTTTGTAGTTCGCTTTTATATTTATTGCCCTGTACACCGCCCTGAGTCCTTCGGGAGAAGGGCAGTATAAAAATTTAATAAATAAAATAAATAAAGGCGCACGGAACGCTGTTACCTTCCCACCGTAGTGGTCCCTATTTTTCTACTTGCTTTTTTACGTGCTTTCGAACTGCTAGGTTGGCAGAAGCTGGGACGAGTAACAGGCGCTCACTCTGCTACGCAGCACTCGGGATTCGACCCGCCAAACTGCCGACCTTCTGATCGACAAGCTCAGCGTCCTAACCCACTGAGCCACCGCATCCCTTCGAGGGGTACCTTAGTCCCACCCATATCTTCTTTACTAAGGTCAGGTGGGGAAACTTTTCAAATGTCCACCTTATTCTTGTTGTTAAATAAACTCAACCTTATGTTGAAATGTTGACAATGTTCTTTTTTTTCTCAGTCCCATTTTAGCAACATAAAAAGTAGCCTTCTATTGAGTTAGACCATCTAATCTGTAATCTCACTGACAGCTACTTCCAGAAAGGGAACTTCCTATTTTTACTTGATGATGACAGTGATTGTACCTAGAGACTTTCATATCAAAGTCTATGCCCTCATATGGCCTTTGCTCTATGTTCCATTCTCTAATCATTCATTAAGGAAAAAACACATGGTTTTGTATATATGAACAGGGATGCAGAAACAACCTATGCTAAAAATACCGCTAAGAGCTGGTGTTTGATTTCTTACTCTATTTTTTTTAAGTTTCTGCAGAATTAGATGGCCAGGGACAATGTTTTGTGATGTACCTCTTCTTTTACAAAGCAAGAAAAACCATTCATGATCCTATTTCTTCTTCAAAGAGCTAGAAGTAGCATATTTCATCTTAGGACAATCTCCCCCTGCTCAAAACCATCCTACAGATAGGTTAGGCTGACAGTAACTGCCACAAATCATCCAAAATAAGGCAGGAATTAGTATATTGGACCAGGACAAGGAAGGCTCAGAGTTAACTCCATATTCAGTCAGAAGTTGATGGAATGATATTGGGCCTCCCATCTTTCTCACCTAAAGTGATATTAGGTAGGAAAACTGGAGGACAGAATACTTTCAAGTATTAAATGTGGAAGAATGTATGGAAAGGCAGCAATTTCCCTGTTTTAGGAAAACATTGGACCAGGTATCTTTGGCCAGGATCTAATATTCTAAATACATAACCAAGAATGGTCAATGGTCAATCAAACCCAGAGAGCTTCTAGTTCAATCCTGAACTACATATAGTCGTTTTTATTAGAGTTTTATCTTGTGGTTGGGGCTTTGGGGAGAGACAAGGTTTCATGTAAGGTAGATATTTTAGGCCTAACTTAATATATTTATTTTCAAAAGAGATAGCACAATATCAAACTTGGGGATGTCCTAGTGTCTTGGCATACTAAAGACAATGATGGAAAAGTTATTAGTTATTCCGAGAATAAGTTGAAATGCTCTCTTAAGTACCATGGAGTATAGAGAGTTTTTCCTTTCCAATTTTTCAACAGCAGAGGAAAGAGAAATCTTAAATAGCCTGAAGGAAATTTGTCACAAGAGTCTTCTGTCAGGGTTAACCTTCCTTTTCTTTCTCTGTGTTGCTCTTATTGCCTGAGGATAAATATTTTTTTGTTGTTTGATGAAATGTATAGTCTGCATTTTGTTATGTGAATATGCTGACAATCACTTCCTTAATCTAAATGTCCCTGAGATGAATCTAGTTAGAAATTTCTAATCCCTGCATTAGAAGTTTGGAAGTTTTGTTTATTTGCTTGTTTTCATTTATCGGATTTTGAAACCGCCCGTCTCCCTCACCAAGGGACTTCTCAGGTTTCCATCTGGAGGAGCAATTCATGCTCATATAACCTCAGCCTAGAGATTCAGTGTGGTGTACTGATGGTGGAGTAGGATTGGGGAGACTCAGGTTATTTAGTTAGTTAGTTAGTTAGTTAGTTAGTTTTCTATACCGCCCTATTCCCGAAGGACTCAGGGCGGTTTACAGGGCAATATTTAAAAGACAATATAAATTAAGATAAAAATAGAATTAAAAAGAATTAAATTAATAATAGCCCAACAATAAAACAATGTTAAAACTTAAAACTAAAAACCCCCTCGGTCCAGGCCAGATAGATCGAAAAGCCAGGTTTTCAGGTCCCGGCGAAACGAGCGAAGGTTGGGGGCCATCCGGAGTTCCACCGGCACCTGATTCCAAAGGGCAGGCGTGCCCACAGAGAATGCCCTCCCTCTGGGGATCACCCGCCAGCATTCCCTGACCGGCGGCACCCTAAGGAGGCCCTCCCTATGGGAGCGCACAGGACGATGGGAAGTTGATGCCGGCAGCAGGTGTTCCCTTAGATAGTCCGGACCCAAGCCATTATACTCCTTCCTTAGGCATGGATATCAGCTGGGTGACCTTAGTCCAGTCATTCCCTCTCAGCCCGAAGTTAGCTTCGGGCTGTATGAAAGGCTGACTGAAAATAAAGCCTCTGTCTGCACCTTCCATTGCTGTGAGAGTGCAGTGTAAATTCTAGCAGACATAGCTTGTATCATAATGATCCAGATAAGGAATTCCCGGCTTACTGTTTATCTTTTTGGTAGATATCAGCGGGACTCCTTGTGACATGGCATGGCTTTATATGCATACAAAAGGTCAGAAGACTGGGGAAAACCTACAAAGGAGTCACACTGAACTTTCCAGAGAAAGCGGCTACTTTTGTACTTATCAGAAAGATGCCTTATTAATGCCAGTATGTTTTGCAAACCATCCCTTTCAAATGCTTCCTAGCAAATAGGCAAGAAAATTGCATTAAAATTAGTGAAATGCATATCTATCCTTTTTGCTTAACTCGCATAATCTGGTTACTTTGCTAACGTATTTTCTGGGTCTGTGCAATACTGTGTACCATAAAGTAATCTGGTTGGGTTAATACCAACATGCTGTGTCAAATATGCCCAAAACAAAGGTTAAAACTCTTCCAGATAAACATACTGTACTGTACAGCCATAACCCTCATCTCACAGAAATTATTTATACGTGAGAAGCATTCAAATCGCAACAGCTATCATTTATGTCTATAAAGCAATGAGGAAGGGGGCACTTCTGCTATACCTACGAGGACAAAAGTTTTTTGAGAGATGTACAACACTGAATAACTCATATATTTTTGAAGCAGTGCAATGGCTTACAAATTAAGGCAAAATTTAATTTAAAAATGCTTAAAGGGGATTATGTGATTCCTACATTTATTTCACATGTCATGTGGACTAGTAAAATAGTCTCACGAGACCTCAATTTGCATAATTTTGTGGGAAATGGGTATGTTGAATGGGTATGGTAACTTTAGGAATCAGACTTAACTTTAGTCATCAACTATCATAATGGTTGAGTCTGTGGTTCTTTCACCCAACCTATAAGACATATAGTTTAAAATATTTAGCCAGTTACAATTTGCTATATTATAAATATGGTACCATTTCTTCCAGAAGTGATTTTGCAAATCAGGATGTTCCATGAAATTGGGTGGACTGAGCATCCAAGACACTGTTTCTCCCCTTTCCAAAGAATATTCATTATCTACTACTAACAATGTTTATTTGTTATCTTCTTTCTTTGCTTCTGCTGCCTCAATTGTTTCTTCTAAAGCATTTGACGTGCAATTTGTCCTTCATCTAAATCTGAAAATCTCTCCCATGTGTGTGCTTATGTCAGTTTTGCACATGGAGCTGCTATTCTCAAATAACGTGACCATGCAGTTCCCATATAGAGATTTTTCCACCATGCAGGTGATCATTTTTAGATATTTTTCTATTTCCAACTTACTGTGATAACTTGAAGGAATAATTTGCTGTATCACATTGAGGATTTTATAAATTTTATAAGTCGTTTTATCTTTAACCCATGCTGTTGAATGCCATAAAAATATCAAATAGCAATGAAGTCAGAGGTTGTAGTGGGCATCAAGGGAAATGTCCATGGATATTAGGTGTCCTTACACCCCACAGTATCTTGGCTGGGCTTATAAAATTAGGTAAGTAGACAATATGCCATAGTGGTTGGATATTGCTTCTCAGTTAAGTTGATATTTTTTTCAAAGCCCTGATAGTAACATGAATATAGCCCTTACTGCAATATTCTCAAGCTAATTTCTATAAACCAAGAGCAATCCTGGCAACTTTAAGACCTGTGGACTTCAACTCCCAGAATTCTCCATCTGGCCATGCCGACTGGAGAATTCTGGGAGGTGGAAGTCCCCAAGTCTTAAAGTTGTCAAAGTTGGACACCGCTGCTATAAACTATTCTGAGAAACTAGTTCTCTTTCAAAGTATATTGGTAGCAAAAGAAGCATCCACATTTCTAGTGCTTTCTAGCAGATCTGTAATGTGGGGGCGGTAAAGCTTTTAAACCAATTAGTCTACACAATGGGTTCACCACATCAACCTGTTACAACAGCAAAAGAATAAATCAGCCATTCCTAATAGTTAATTGGGCTGGATTTTAGAAGACTCTTAAAATAGTGGGATCCTCCTCAGATGTCTTCAAATTTCACCTCAGCAATCTCCATGGTGCCTACTTTCAGAATTAGATACGGAACTGTGTTTTATTCTGTTAATGCCCATTTTACCAAGTCAAATGATTTAAAAAAAACATGTTTCTTTCACTATATCTCTCCTAAGAGGAAATCTATGTGAAAGATAGGTGTCCATTTTTAAAAGGACTAGTTTTGTGTGGAATTTTGTTTTTAAATATTTTTATTAGCCTTCCCCCCACACACACACCCCAACAACTTCCTGTTACACAAGAGTTTGTCAAAGATCAGACTTGGGAATGAAATCTTACAAGGGAGAAACTGAGTTGATATGGCAACCCTTTTTTGTATTTGATATTTGTACTTGGCAAGCGAAACGATAAGCTTTGTGTAATGGACCATGATAATGTCAGCTTTTCAGATGTAGCATCTTCATTATTAAAGGTAGCAAAATATGTGAAATGCTACTTTTCCACTGCAGGGTATTATATTTTCTCAGTGAAATAAAGGACAATTTTGGAGAGGGAAATGGATCTGAGCTTTTTATAGAATGATGGGATCTTTAATGGGCAAAAGATCTAAAGATAAATATAAGTCTATGAAGATATGTATAAGTCAAGTGCTATTGCTATTACTGTAAAAATCTGCAGTGGTCAGTCTGTGGTTCAGGGAATATGTATGAAAAATTTATCTATGGCTCTCAAGTAATCTATATATAATACAAATTCAGGAGGAAAAATTATGGCCACCTCCACAAAGCCACTGCACACGCCTCTCACTTCAGAAAGCATCCTAACCTTTTTGAATTTACTCTTTCCTTCAACATGAGGGAGGGGTGGAAACTGAGTATGCAGACCAAATGATGAAACTAAATCTTCAAGTCCTCCAGAAGATTATGAGGGTGGGAAGTCCTCATACAGATAGTCCTCAACTTATGACTTTAATTGAGCCTGGATATTATGATCATAAGTCATGAGGGTTGTAAAGTTGGGTCATCACATGACTGATCTGGGTTTGGTTTTGTTTTTTGAAGATGTCATTAAGCAAATGCCAGGGTTATTAAGCAAATCCATTCTTCTCTGTGGGCATTTTTTTTCCTGGAAATCAGGAGTAAATTCTGAAAATCAGAAGTTATTTTCATCAAAGACATTGTAAATTGCAATCATGTGAGCATGTGATGTTGCAAACAGCTGTAAATGTGGGACAGTTGCTGAGCACCCAAAATGCAATCACATGAACTTTGGAACCAGGTCATAAGTATCTTTTGGAGAGTCCATCATAATTTCAAATGGTCATTAAGCAACTGATCATAAGTTGAGGACTACCTATAACAGCCACTGTTTAGATCTTCAGATCCAAAGCTTTGCTCAATAGAGAAACCCAAATTAAATAATCCTAACAGGTAAATCCCCTTCATGGATTACTGTCTTGTCATGGCAAAGGGGCTTGCGTAATTCAATGAAGCTATGAGCTATGCCATGCAGGGCCACACAAGACGGACAGGTCATAGCAGAGAGTTCTGACAAAACGTGATCTACTGGAGAAGGAAATGGCAACCCACTCCAGTATCTTTGCCATGAAAACCCTATGGACAGTACCAAAAGGCAAAACGATATGACGCTGGAAGATGAGCTCCTCAGGTCAGAAGGCGTCCAATATGTTACTGGGGAAGAGCAGAGGGCTAGTGCTAGTAGCGCCAGAAAGAATGAAGCGACTGGGCCAAAGCCGAAAGGACGCTAAGCTGTGGATGTGTCTGGTGGTGAAAGGAAAGTCTGATGCTGTAAAGATTTTTTCTCCATAGGAACCTTGAATGTAAGATCCATGAATCCAGGCAAGCTGGACATGGTCAAACAAGAGATGACAAGACTGAACATCGACATCTTAGGAATCAGCGAACTAAAATGGACAGGAATGGGTGAATTTAATTCAGATGACCATCAGGTATACTACTGCGGGCAAGAATCCCTCAGAAGAAATGGAGTAGCCTTCATAGTCAATAAAAGAATAGGAAAAGCAATACTAGGATACAATCCCCAAAATGACAGAATGATCTCAGTTCAAATCCAAAGCAAACCATTCAATATCACAGTAGTCTTAGTCTATGTCCCAACCACTGGTGCTGAACAGGATGAAATTGACCAGTTCTATGAAGCCCTACAGCACCTTATAGAACTAACACCAAAAAATGATGTCCTTATCATTAATGGGAGATTGGAATGCTAAAGTAGGAAGCCAAAAGATAAGCGGAATAACAGGCAAGTTTGGCCTTGGAGTACAAAATGAAGCAGGGCACAGGCTGATAGAATTTTGTCAAGAGAATACAAAGGTCATAGCAAAAACTTTTCCAACAACCCAAGAGACGGCTCTACACATGGACATCACCAGATGGCCAACACAGAAATCAGATTGACTATGTGCTCTGCAGCCAAAGATGGAGAAGCTCTATACAGTCAGTAAAAACAAGACCAGGAGCTGACTGTGGCTCAGACCAGGAGCTTCTCGTTGCAAAGTTTAGGCTTAAACTGAAGAAAGTAGGGAAAAGCACTAGACCACTCAGGTATGAATTAAATCATATCCCTGTTGAATATACAGTAGAGGTGACAAATAGATTTAAGGAATTAGATCTGATAGACAGAGTGCCTGAAGAACTATGGACGGAGGTTTGCAACATTGTACAAGAGGTAGCAACTAAAAGCATCCCAAAGAAAAAGAAATGCAAGAAAGCAAAATGGCTGTCTGAGGAAGCTTTACAAATAGCTAAGGAAAGGAGGGAAGCGAAAGGCAAGGGAGAAAAAGAAAGATACGCCCAATTGAATGCAGAATTCCAGAGAATAGCTAGAAGAATAAGAATGCCTTCTTAAATGAACAGTGCAAAGAAATAGAAGAAAACAATAGAATAGGGAGAACTAGAGATCTCTTCAAGAAAATTGGAGAGATGAAGGGAACGTTTCATGCAAAAATGGGCATGATAAAGGACCAAAATGGCAGGGACCTAACAGAGGCAGAAGAGATTAAGAAGAGGTGGCAAAATTACACAGAAGAACTATACAAGAATGAGCTTAACGTCCCTGATAATCACAATGAGGTGGTCACTGACCTCGAGCCAGACATCCTAGAATGTGAAGTGAAGTGGGCCTTAGAAAAGCTGAGCAACAACAAAGCTAGTGGAGGTGACAGTATTCCAGCTGAGCTATTCAAAATCTTAAAAGACGATGCAGTAAAAGTGCTACACTCAATTTGCCAGCAAATTTGGAAAACTCAGCAGTGGCCATAGGATTGGGAAAAAAAAGTTTACATTCCAATTCCAAAGAAAGGCAGTGCTAAAGAATGTTCAAACTATCGCACCATTGCACTCATTTCACATGCTAGTAAAGTTATGCTTAAAATCCTACAAGCTAGACTCCAGCAGTATGTGGATCGAGAATTACCAGAAGTACAGGCAGTATTTTGAACAGGCAGAGGAACTAAAGATCAAATCGTCAACATACGCTGGATCATGGAGAAAGCTAGGGAGTTCCAGAAAAACATCTACTTCTGCTTCATTGACTATGCTAAAGCCTTTGATTGTGTGGATCACAACAAACTGTGGCAAGTTCTTAAAGAGATGGGAGTACCAGACCATCTTATTTGTCTCTTGAGAAACCTATATGTGAGTTAAGAAGCAACAGTGAGAACTGGACATGGAACCACTGATTGGTTCAAAATTGGGAAAGGAGTCCGGCAAGGCTGTATACTGTCGCCCTGCCTGTTTAACTTATATGCAGAGCACATCATGAGAAAGGCAGGGCTAGATGAATCAAAAGTTGGAATTAAGATTGCCGGGAGAAATATCAACAACCCTCTCTGTGGACATGCACTCTGTCGCCCTAGTTCTAGGCCTTCAGCTGGGTTTTATAAAACCTTTTAGCTTTAGACCTCCGCTGCCGTGTACAAAAAAAAGGTTCAATCAATCAATTTCAACTTCTCACGGGGGAAAAGAAGATCTCGCAGAATTGGAATTGATGAATTGAACTTTTTAGTCCCACCAAGTCTGCCATTACCACCACAGTCATGTACACCCAATGGGCCACACCACCCAATTGGCCACACCCACCCAATGGGCCACACCACCCGGCACCTGACGATACATAAGTGGTTTTGGGTTGCAGTTTGGGCACTCAGTCTCTAAAAGGTTTGCCATCATTGACCTAAGATATGCAGATGATACCACTCTAATGGCAGAAAGTGAAGAAGAATTAAAGAGCCTCTTGTGGGTGAAGAAGGAGAGTGCAAAAGTTGGGTTTAAACTTAACATTAAGAAAACCAAGTACGTTGGTACGTTGTTTGTAGTTATGTTAAAAGAGAGTTAAAGCGCATTATGAATTTGGTTAATTGTATATTATGCATAATTTTTATTTAGAATATGATTATTGTAACTATAATCCTGTATTTAGCTCTGGGAAGTGGGGGGGGGAAGTGGGTGGGTTTGGGGTGGGAGGGATTTGGGGATATATTGTAAAATTTTGTTTTTGTAAAACTCTTTAATAAAAAAAAGAAAAAGAAAACCAAGATCCTGGCATCCGGCCCTCTCAATTCCTGGCAAATAGATGGGGAAGAAATGGAGGTAGTGACAGATTTTATTTTCCTGGGCTCCAAGATCACTGCAGATGGGGACTGTAGCCAAGAAATTAAAAGACGCTTGCTCCTGGGGAAGAAAGCAATGGCAAATCTAGACAGCACACTAAAAAGCAGAGACATCACCCTGTCAACAAAAATGCATATAGTCAAGGCTATGGTCTTCCCAGTTGCAATGTATGGCAGTGTAAGTTGGACCATAAGAAAGGCTGAGCGCCAAAGAATTGAGGCCTTTGAACTATGGTGCTGGAGAAGACTCCTGCGAGTCCCTTGGACTGCAAGGCGATCGGTCAGTCCTAGAGGAGATCAATCTTGACTGCTCTTTAGAAGGCCAGATCCTTAAGCTAAAACTCAAATACTTTGGCCACCAAATGAGAAGGAAGGACTCACTGGAGAAGAGCCTACTGTAATGCTGGGAAAGGTTGAGGGCAAAGGAAGAAGGGGACGACAGAGAATGAGGTGGCTGGATGGAGTCACTGAAGCAGTAGACATGAGCTTAAATGGATTCCAGAAGATGGTAGAGGACAGGAAGGCCTGGAGGAACGTTGTCCATGGGGTCGCGATGGGTCAGACACGACTTCACAGCTAACAACAACAACAACAACAGGTAAATGCCTAGTCTCCAATTGAAGACATGCAGTGAATGAAAGCTCTCACAGTCATTCTCCTATCAAACTGTTTTACTGTCAGATAGAAACTTTTTCAACATTTATTTGGAATCTGCCTTCTTATAACTTAAATCCATGTCTCTGTGCCATCTTCTCTGAAGTGAGAGAGAACAAGTCTTGAACTTCTTGCTTGTTTGTATCACATTGCTGACTCATACTCCAATTTGTAATTTACTATTTTGAGACTTTTCACAAGTACAAGCATGGTCTCACCATACTTAATGTATTTTCACAAGCATGGTCTCACCATTCTTATGTATTTCACTTCTTTTTCCTAAGGGAAGAACTTTGCAGTAATTTCAACTCTTGTTAGTTTCAGTCCACATCCTAACTTATCAAGAGGATTCTGAATTTTATTGGTAGCTATCCCGCCAAATTTTATGTCATTTGCAAATGTCATAAGCATTCCCTCTATCTCTTCCTCCAAGTTATAAACACAACTGTTGAAATGTTCAGAGTCCAGAACTGAGATCAATAGGTCCTTCTCTGTATCTCCCTCCAGTTGATGAATATTCGTGAACACATTTTTCAACCAGCAATATAGCCACTTCTTTGTCATGCTACGCAACCATAGCCTAGTGGTTTGACAGTCATGGGGTACTGCATCAAATAATTGGCTGAAATCAAGATATAGTGTATTACATCAGCAATTCCACAATCTATGATGGAAGCACCTTGATCAAGAGATGTCAGGCAAGAAATACTGTTGACAATTTATTTATTTATTTATTTATTTATTTTTGGGACTTATATGCCGCCCTATCTCCCAAAGGACTCAGGGCGGCTTACAACAATAAAAAACAACAATACAAAAATTAAAAACGAATTAAATAACAGCCCCAAAATAAATTAACTACAATTAAAAATTAAAACATATTTAAAAACCCATCATCAATCCAGGTCAGCCTGATGGAAGAGAAAAGTTTTGAGGTCGCGGCGGAAGGACCGGAGGTCCGGGGCCATCCGAAGCTCAAGGGGAAGCTGGTTCCAAAGGGCTGGTGCTCCCACAGAGAAGGCCCTCCCCCTGGGGGTCGCCAGCCGACATTGTCTGGCCGACGGCACCCTGAGAAGACCCTCTCTGTGTGAGCGCACTGGGCGATGGGAAGTCGTCCCCGGTAGCAGACGGTCCTGCAAGTATCCCGGGCCTAAGCCATGTAGGGCTTTAAAGGTAAGTACCAGCACCTTAAATCTTTACATGCTAGCCTCTCGTAATTTTCATGATTTTAAAAGTCCTCATAGGTAAGGGTACTTATGGTTTGCATTATGAATAGTCCTCAGTTAGCAACTGCCGCAGACAGTGAGTGTTTGCAGTTACCATGATGAAGTAACTTTGCAAATAATGCCCACCTTTGCAGCATCGCTCATGTTCACAGTCACAGGCTGTTAGTACCAGGCCCAAACATATTTTCCCCCTTTTTTTGCCTCCTCACAGAGCAAAGAGATTGCTGGTTTCTTCCTGAGCTGTTCTTTTCCACCTCAGGCTAAGAAAAGTTAACTAACTGAACTTTGCAATCTTAACTGATTAGAAGCTGGGTGCTTAGAAGCTGCGGGCTGAAATTGACGTGACCCTAAACAGTTTCACACTAAAGGCTTTTGTTCGCCTCCTAAGAGACTGGCAGCAAGCACCTTAGGCAAACAGCCGGTGCTGTTGGATTGCCTTTCATGTATATTTCCCCACTGCATGTCTGCTTACTCTCTTGCGATCTCTTTCCCTTCAATGAATGTAAATACAAATATCAATTCTTTTCTTTTTTTGCTAGTTATCTCAGCACCCGAGTCAGCATTCCAAAGGGCAGGGGAGTGTGGGAAAAGGGCTATAAGATTTGCCCTTTTACCTCGTTTTCTCTAGATATGAATTCCAGAACCCTTCCCTACCATGTGGGCTTGTCCAGCTTTTGGGGTCCTATACTTGTGATGCTGCAAAGGAAAGGTGAAGTTAAATCACAAGCACAGTCATTGTCGTGATTTTCACCTAATGACCGCATCACTTAATGACTGAGTTGCCAGTTCTGTAGAACTTCCTGTAAAAAACTATAGAATCTTCCCAGGTTTCAATTTTCATCATCCGATCAACAGGATTCTTGTATGATAAAGTTCATCCATTCCATCAGCAAGTTCCTTCAATATCCTGGGATACATTTTAACTGGCCCAGAGAATTAAACTCATTCAGGATAATAAGCATCCCAGACCATATTTCTATAAGTCTCAAGTTTCAATCCTACCCATAGCTGATTAAGGGGACATTTTCCTCTTCTCGGAGAAGACTTACCCAAACTGTGGGTTAGGTAGTTCTGTCTTTTGCCATTTTGCCATATTCATTGATCTGCAGGTTTTATTTTTATTTCGGACATATGTGAAGATATCTTTTTAGTTCTCCTTAGCATCCTTGGCTAAACTCAGTTTATTCTCAGCTTTCAATTTCTTGACACCGCTCTACAATTCCAAACTATCTCAGTTCCTGTATGAGTCCTCTTTTTGGTTGGGTCTTTACTAGGATTTTTTTTGTTTTCTTCATATGAATTCTTTGCAATTGTGTTTTAAGTTGAGATTCAAGGTGCTGGTGATGACCTATAAAGCCCTAAATGGCATGGGCCAGGATTATTTACGGGAGTACCTTTTGCCGGTGTTAACTTCCCATCGTCCTGTGCGCTCCCACAGAGAGGGCCTCCTCAGGGTGCTGTCGGTCAGGGAATGTCGACTGGCGGCCCCCAGGGGGAGAGCATTCTCTGTGGGCGCACCTGCCCTCTGGAACCAGCTCCCTGTTGAGCTCCGGTTGGCTCCCGACCTTCGCTCTTTTCGCCGCGACCTGAAGACTTGGTTATTTGAACTTGCCGGCCTGGACTGAGGGATTGGGATTTTAGATTTTAAATTCCAAATTTTAAATTTTAGAGTGTGTTTTATTGCTTGGGCTACTTGGTTTAATTTATTTTAATTTTTGTATATTATGTGCTATATGTTGTGTTTTAATTGCCCTGTACACCGCCCCGAGTCCTTCAGGAGAGGGGCGGTATATAAATCCAATAAATAATAAATAAATAAGTAAGTAAGTAAGTAAGTCTTTCTTTTAGGGAGCTCCCAGTCATCAAGTTCCCTAGCTTTCCCATATCCTAATGAACTGGTAGGCCAACTAAGACTGCATCATAAGGTCAATTGATATATGCTCCTATATGTTTTCTAGCAGAGACAGTTGATCTTTCAGCCTGTTTCTCAGTCTGTCACCTATCATCATCACGTTTATACATTGCCAAATAGCCCTAACGTACTGTAAAATAGAACAAACATACTGTGGTATAGAGTACACTACATATGATTGTCGATGCAACATTCTGTTCTACTTCTCACAGAATGTTTGGAGAAACCCAGAATTAGGATTAAGGACATACGCTGCGAGATACCAGGTTCAAAAAGCTGATCTTTGAATTTTCAACCAAATTTCTAACAGTGAAAGCGGGAGGGCTTCCTTGTTTTAGTGTGCTGCTCTGGAGAAATAGCAATAGCACTTAGACTTATATACCGCTTCACAGTGCTTTACAGCCCTCTCTAAGTGGTTTACAGAGTCAGCCTATTGTCCCCAACAATCTGGGTCCTCATTTTACTAACCTCGGAAGGATGGAAGGCTGATTCAACCTTGAGCCCATCAAGATTGAACTTCAGACTGTGGGCTGAGTTAGCCTGCAATACTGTATTCTAACCACTGCGCCACTACCACACATGGATTGTCTTGAGAAATTGTTTTTAAAGAGAACAGTGAGATGCATGAACTTTGAGAGAGAGCAGGTACACACCAGCAAAAGCCTGTGTTGCCCCACCTTTAATTCAAGAGTAAATATTTGTTGAATACTTGCTCAACTTGTAGGAGTACATACTTTAGTCACAGTGAACTTTCTATGATCCAGTCAATCTTTCAAGAAATCATTTAAGGAATTTTAGCATCAAAATTCTGTCCCTTTTCAATCTTTTAATAGCATTTTAATAGTATTTTGATATACTCTGGTCTTTACATGTAATGATTATCTTATTTGCATTGCTGGCAATATTTCCCTGTTGGCTCACATTCTGGTGTTTTTGCCTAAAATCACAAAGGAAACAAATGGGTGAATAAAAAAAATTATAAAGCTCTGATGTATTAGCAAGATATGGGCAGCCATAAGTGCTGTGCTGTAGATGTTTATCTTGACACATGAATTGCCATCTCCATAGAGATTTCACAGCTTTTTATGCAGCCATGATTAATTTCTTAGGATCTGGAGAATAATATGATGCTGTCACATGAAGCCTTAATACACAGAAACGCTTTGAATTTGAAATGGGTATCTAAGCCCTTAAAGCCAAGCTACATTTCTTTTTGAGAAACTTAAAACACCTGAGAACTTCATGTTCCTTCTCTGTCTGAAGCAGTACAAGGAAAGCCATTTTTCCAACTAGCAGTTGAGTTTTCGATGTTCTGTAAAGATCTATCTTCACGCGAACTGTGAGCGCTAGAAACACGTTCCTCTGCATACTGAGCATATTGGTGTGGTAGGATTCATAATGTATTTCCTGCTCTTTGGAACATGAATAATGAGAGAGGAAACGCGCATAATATGTGGTGCAGAACTCATACAATCAATTGCAGTAAATAGGACAGCAGAAAGGGATTTTGTATAAAAATAGGATCAGGCCTACCATTAAGCAAAATGAGCAGCAGATGCCACAGTGGGGGAAGCAATAGTAGTCTGGGTTTTTCTTATCAGCTACATAACTGTTCTCTCTCTCACAAAAAAAAAATCCCTGTAGGTCTGTAAATGAATATAGGAACTAGGGCAGCTCTCAGACTACAATTTATCTGAAACTTTCAATCTGCAAAACAACCAGAATGAAAATGGGGCAGAATATAATATATGCAAAAGCACCTAATGTTCTAAAGCTCAAGTGACTTATCAATTTTCTCAGCATGTTCAGTGCCCCATTTATTGGTGTGGGGGGGGGATGGTCATTAATCTATATAAATTAAGCCTTCAAGCCTTTCCTCAAGCAGGATCCTGTTTTAAGAAGATTTCTGCTTCAGCTAAACCTACTTACATCAACCCTATGTCTGTATTGTTCAGTACACAAAACATCTGAGAAAAGCTGGGAAGATAGGTCTGTTGGTTGGTAGGTCTTATCTCACCATATTAAAAAAATGCCAACAGAATTTAAGGAAGATTCCATGAAAGATGTGTCCATCTAGATCTCTCACCTGCACATGTGAGAATGAGCAGGTGGTGGGGAACAGAATACATCAAGATAGGAAACAAATGTCAGAGCCTTAAAAAATGGCAATTGAAATCCAGAGTAGGACAATAAGGATCCTGAATGTCAGAGACAAGTGAAGTGGTATAAGAAGATTTGTTAAGTTCCATATCTGGAAAACTAGGCAGGGTTGGGTAGCAATTCCTTTCCCAGGTAAATTGATCAGAATTATGGGGAGTGTAAAGCATGAGGGCAGTGCTTTTTCAACCTTGGCAACTTTAATATGTGTGGCTTCAGCACCCAGAATTCCCCAGCCAATATGCTAGTTGGCGAATTCTGGGAGTTGAAGTCCCCACATATTAAAGTTGCCAAGGTTGGGAAACACGTCGTGAAGGCGTCATTTGGGATTTTGGGTCCCTTGATCCCCACGAAAATGGCTCGCTGGATTTCTTTTCCCATCACTGTTGGGATAACAAAGCTCACAAGAATCTGTTCCTGGATACCAGGAACTACATATAGCCCATAATATACTTACCCCTAGCCTTGCTACCAGGTTATAATAATAATAATAATAAAGTTGGAAGGGACCTTGGAGGTCATCTAGTCCAACCCCCTGCTCAGGCAGGAAACCCTATACCATTTCAGACAAATGGCTGTCCAGTCTCTTCTTAAAAACTTCCAGTGTTGGAGCATTCACCACTTCTGGAGGCAGGTTGTTCCACTGGTTAATTGTTCTGTCAGGAAATTTCTCCTTAGTTCTAGGTTGCTTCTCTCCTTGGTTAGTTTCCATCCATTGCTTCTTGTCCTGCCTTCAGGAGCTTTGGAGAATAGCTTGACTCCAGTTCTTTGGCTGAACCCCAGTGTTATCAACCAGAGCTGAAAGATGAAACATCGCTAACATTACAATAAAAATTGTTTCATTTGACTTCAAATGAGCAAGCATTAATTTCATTGAGCAAAGGAGCTACCAATGCCAGCCCTGAATTTCTCTCATGGGCAGTTATGCCATGTGATTTTTAAGGATTCTGAGCAAGTTAACAAACCAATTCAGCCTCTTTTTGCAAACATTACTTCTCTTGTTTGGACAAAATGGTCGCAGAGATCTTTTGTTGTAATATCAGTGATAAGTTACTGAAATACTTTGTTCTGGTGATGAAGAGGGAAGTCATCTCTTTATATATCCCTTTTTTCTTTATTATGTTTTTTCTTTTTTTTACTCTCATATTTTTCATAGTTTGTATTCGTTTTTTTATCTTTGCAATTATAAACTGTAATAAAAAGTTATTATAAAAAGTTTACAGAAGAGTGGTCAGAATTATTCCTTTCTTCTCCTGCCAAAGTAACTAGGAATTGTGTCTTTTCAGTACCTCTCATTTTACAAGAAAAGGTCTTAATAGAAATTGTTACTTATCTATCACAAGCAACAAGGGAACATGAAAACATTCTTCAGCTCGGTCACTTTGCTTTTTATCTCATGTTTAGAAAAAGGGACATAATGTTGCGGGGGGGGGGAGATAGAGAGAGAGAGAAAAACAAGAGAACAAGAACATATTAGAATCCCTATTGAAGACAATTTCTGGTCTGAAACAACCGTAAGACTTACATAATTCAAGGACAAACAGCACATTAATGGAAAGATAGTTTTCTTTGCCAAAGGCACTATTGTGTAAGAGAGAGATGGCAGGAGATGTTGATCATAGTATCAGTTTAAGCACAGAGAATACAAATCTCCAGGCATGAGGCTGCCTGAATACCTGGTACTGCATCTCAACCCAATTTATATCTTTCAGAGATGAGGAGGGTGAAGCATAAGAAGGTTATTTCTTCCAGAAAGGCTGAGGTGAATATTTTGAAACGGGGGAAAAAAGAAACAGATTCCAGGTTCAGGAAGAACATCTAATGTAGGTTACACAAGAAAGACCGCTTTTAATGTGTTTGAGGGACTCTGCCTCAGAAGTCTCTGATAACATAGTTCCATGGCTTATCTGGTCCAGCTGTTTATGGTGATTGATGATGTTGGCAGGAGCTGTCTAGGATATCGGTCAGTAATATTTCAAAGTTGAAATACTTGGTTATAAATCATCTAGAATCACCTTTAGGCAAGATGGACAGCATATAAATTTAATAAATAAAAATAGATACTGGGAACTAAAATGGAATCTTTCATAGGCAAACTGTGAGGGCTGTCACTGAGTTACAGTCCTTCCCTAATTACAGGTAGTCCTCAACTTGCAACAGTTTGTTTAGCGACCGTTTGAAGTTACAATGGCACTTTAAAAAAGTAATTTATGACTTTTTCATACTTACAACCACTGCAGTGTCCCCATGGTCATGTGATCAAAATTTGGACGCTTGGCAAATAGTTCATATTTATGACAGTTGCCGTGTCCTGGAGTCACCTTTTGCAACCTTCTGACAAGCAAAGTCAAGGGGAAGCCAGATTCATTTAACAACCTTGTTACTAACTTAACAACTGCTGTGAGTCACATAACAACTGTGGCAAGCAAGGCCGTAGAATGGGGCAAAACTCACTTAACAAATGTCTTGCTTAACAACAGAAATTTTGGGCTCAAATGTGGTCATAAGTCAAGGACTACCTGTATACTGCCTCACATGCTGTCCACATATTTGAGGGAGACAACCCCCCCACACACAAGAAGATATGTTTTTCTGCTGTCTGTGCCTGAATCCTTTTTCTTCTTGAAGAATGGTGCAATGACCACAATTACCCAGAAGTGAGATTGATGTGAGTCATGTTATGTAAAGCTGCAAAGGCATATCTGTTCGACATATGGCCCTCTACACCAGTTTTGTTACATGTCTGATCCAATAAAGGGATCTCACTTTTTTTTCATCAAGAAGACACGGATGGCTGAACAGCACTTTTCCATTGTTGGAAAGTGAATACAGTGTACAGTCTGTCTCTAACGGTGGCACCCTCTCATGCAGATCCAAGGCCTCTGGAAGGCATCAGGTTGAGGTAGGCAGCATTTCATCATCTGCTTTTGCTATGAACTGTGGGTTCTTAATGCCACATACCACAATGATCATTTATTTGATATATATAATAAATGACATTCAGTTTCCCATCTGCCTTTGAAAGACTCTTTCGAAGATAGCAAAGTCCACATTTTGGACCACTGGTTTGAAAGAGGAGTCAAAGAGGCCATTTATGTCAAAATTGAACAGCCCTCTCTCAACAGGGTGGAGGGGGGGGATACAGTACCATCTATCTCCAGTCTACAACACAGTTCTTTCAGCAATTCCAAGAAGGCTCCACACCCATTTGCACTACTATCTGTGTTGACCCTGACGAGACAGATAAACCTCCAGGTGGCCTCAATGACTCTCTAAAAGAATGCAAATGACAATCTGTCTGCAAGGAGTATAAATCCTTCCTTTCCCTACCATCCAGTCAGAGCTGAAGAAGCTTCTTGGATAAGAAGCAGAACATCTTCAAAGAAAAACAAAAAAGTCCAGTTGCCTTGTGAAAAAGCATCTTTGGGACATTCAGTTTTGCTTTTCTTCACCTTTCTATTGACTTGAGCTTGGGTATTACATAATCATATTAGTATAATGAATCTTGTCTCCTCCGCATTATCCTTGCAAACATCTTCTCCCATTTGTCCCAAATTCATGGTTTTTAAAATGTCAGGTATTGCAACATCTTGAAAATAACCCTCTGCCTAAAGAAGCAAATAAACACTTTCCTTAGGCAAACATTTCTAAATCTTAAATTGGTAACACACAGGACAACCTCCCTGCTTCTTGTGTTTTATTCATGGGCCTGTTTTTACTAGGCAAAATTCTGGTTTTAATCATTCTAAAACTAGGAACCCCAGTGCTGTTCCCAGGTATTTGCAGCACTAGGGATTTAATGCAAAATATTTGCAGCACAAGGGGTTTAATACAAAATTTTCTTCAGTCTTAGCGCTGTAACTCTCCAGGGGTTATATTAGTCTCAGCTACCCACCCCTATAGTTTGTGGACTCCCAAACCATGTTGAACTTTCCAAGTTAACAGAAGTTGTCTGCATCATTTCAAAGCATAACAAGAAAATCTTTCTTGAAAAAGAAAAGGAGTGAGATAAGGACACTGTCCACACACACCGTTAGCCATTTCCGTTAGCCACTCATACTTGGTGAAAGGAGTCACAAGACCCCTTATCCCTCCTGTGCTGCTTAATTGTAGCACTGAACTTTTCACCCCAATTATAGTGATGTAATCCATGGCGATTGGCTTTGCTTGAGTCTTTTTCCATTAGCCATCAGAGACCTGTCATTGTACCTTGCAGGAGGGAACCCCTGTAGTGCTATGAATTCAGTCACTGTCTTTTTACAAAAGAAAAAAAAGAATGTTTTCTGTTTTTCTGTAATTTACTTAATGTGCCCTTCTCCCTTTCAGCTTCCTATTGGACTTTGGAGATGTTTGGTAAAAAGTAGAACAAGTCCAGCAGTCAGGAAGGGAGAGGTAGAAGAGCATCGTGGAAAGGGATCCAGTGTTGCTTTAGCTCTGTATTCCTTGAGTATGCCTCTGTGTGTGTGTGTGTGTGTGTGTGTGTGTGAGAGAGAGAGAGAGAGAGAGAGAGAGAGAGAGAGAGAGAGAGAGAGAGGAGGGAGGGAGGGAGGGAGGGAGGAGTGAGTGTCCAGGAAGATCCATGTCCGCTTTCAACCATCGATTGGCTGAGCTACTGTCTTGCAGAGTCTGGTCCACCCCATGTGATTACTGATATGGGAAACATGGCAGACCGATGAACAAGGAGGACAGACAGTGAAGAGGGAGAGGAAACCACATGCCATTAAAAATGGTTTTGGGAGCTGTGAGCTTGATCACAGGTGTTTCAGATGAACTCTTGAAAAAGGAATATGCTTTTCAACATGCATCGGTCCAGAACATTTTTATTACTGGTTCTCGTTTGTTCAGTTTATGTATTAACACTCAGAGGAAAGATAGGCTTTAAATCTTATGACATAAATCTCATGTGTAAGACAAACAAGTAAACAGGTAAACATACCAATTATTGGTCATGCTGGTTGACAACTCTGTATGTCATTCTAACTTACGACAAGGTCATCAGGTTGTAGGAAGCTATTTTGATGAGCATCCAAACATTTATGTATAATGATCCTGAGCTACTCAGGATCTGCCTCAAGAAGACATTTGCAGTTAAATTTGGCTCTGAACTGACTAGGGATGGGGAGAATTTTGCTTAGCATACATTTGAAGGGATGCAAATCCAAACATGTTTTTTTTTGAACCAAAGAATTATAATTCAATTTAGAATTATTGTTATCATTCATTTCTGACTATTTACATGAAAGAGTTTAGGCAATATTGTGCTAAAATATTAGCAAAAATTAGAAAGTGAAAGAAACTAATACTGATTGCCTCACCAAAACTAGTAGTAGTAGTAGTAGTAGTAGTAGTAGTGTCACTATACATCTACCATCTATATTAATCCAAAGCACAGGAGTTCACATGATATTTTACTTGATCTTCCAAGACTAAATAATTAAAAAATAGAATGTCTTGTAAGTTTTCTAATGTAAATTGGTAACTTTGTTTAGAGATAAGAATCACTCAGATAAAAACTATGATTCTAAAATCTAAGGGCTTTGGGTTTGATTTATGCCTGATTTCTGAGATTTTTTTTCCCCATTTATTGTAATGCGTTGTCTGATGTCTCTCCCTCCCCCAGCATCTATGTATTCAGACATGCAATCAGAGCGGCCTGACATTGGGAATATCATGACTCATCCTGATTATCTTGATGGAAATCCTGATCTTATCAAACCTAAAAAACTGCTCAATCCTGTAAGAGCCTCGAAAAGCCACCAAGAACTTCACCGAGAACTACTTATGAATCACAGAAGGTGAGCAGAGGGTTGGAGCCATAGGTTTCCTCAGGAGGGTTGGAGGGGGGGGTGTACTATGACATCTTTGGTTTTGTCTGTGACATTTTATGGCAAAGAATGTTGGACTTTGAAGAAGTGGTGTAGGAAGAAAAGTCTTCATCATGGTTCAGTCCAAGCCGGGGATAAACAACATGGCGACTGCTTTAGGAAGAAGATTACAGTTTATTGCAGAGGAGAGCCAGACAGAAAGATGGTTCTAGCAGAAAAAGGACTGAGCACATGTAGAGAGTGGGTTTTTATACCCTTTGGAGCCTTTTGTTTGGAGTTATTTCCTGTTTCAGGCTTCGTATTTCCTGACCTGAGTCTGGGTGTGCCTTTCTGGTATTCTTGATGGTGGTGGGTTAATCTTATTATGTCCAAAGGTCATATCCTGCTTTCCTGGGGCTGGGGTATGTAGATTTTAGGGGTCTTTGTCTTCCTAAGCTTCCAGCTCCAACCTTCCTGATGGTTTACATCTGCATTTCTATAGAACTGGTTTCTGCTTGGGGGAAGGAGACCTGGGACTATTAAGAAAACTGGCCGTGCTTTCCTGGTTCTTCAATATCTTTTTAGGAAATATATTTTTCTGCCCTTTTAATATTTCCTTCCCTGGGGTGCTGACTTTCCATAGTGGGATAGAATATTGACGTTTTTATCAATACTTTGATGTTGGAGATAACTTCCTGAGTGTACTGGGGGAGCCAAAAGAAATCAACCCAATGCATCATAGAACAAGTCAACCTCAAATTTTCACTTGAGACTCCAATGTCCAGGCTCAGATTATGATACTTTGAAGAAAATAACTGGCAGCAAACTGAACACAAATACTTTATTTGACCAAGTGTGATTAGACACACAAGTAATTTGACTCCAGTGCAGAAGCTCTCAGTGTATGTGCAAAGCAACAGAATAATCATAATAGTACCAATAAGAGGGGGGGGAGTAAAGAAGATAATAAGGATAGATAATAATACTATGGTCATACTACATGAGTAAATACACATATGCATTAGATGGCACTATGAGAATTAGATGTTCAGCAAAGTGATGACACAAGGGAAAACAACTGTCCCAGTGTCTAGTTATTTTCTCCTGCAATGCCCTATAATGCCATCCCAATGGGAGGAATTGAAATAATTTATGTCTAGGATGTGAGAGGTTGCAGTTCAGCAAAGTCAGATGGACTCAAAGCAGTGACAGATACACTTTTGGAAGACCTGAAGGACCATATTGGTGATAGATTGTCCTGAAGAACATCCATCTACATGGTGTCTAAAAACTGATACTAAGCTGATGACACATATATTTTTTTTTTATTAAAAAGTTTTATCATACATTTTATCTTTAACAAACCCCCCTACCCCTCCCCTATCCCTCCCTCCTTACCCCTCCCCCCCTCCCCCCCGACTTCCCAGAGCTAAGTACAAGGTATAAAAAACAGAAAAAAAGAATCATAAACAACCACATGCTAACAACCGTAAACTCTAAAATCTATCACTCTCTAGCTCATATAGAATAACTACAAACACTATTAATATAAAATCTTCATTTCAAAAAAAAAAAAAAAGGTTTAGGCAATCTAGCATGACTTGGGACGCGCTTAAAAGCTCCAGCCTTGTCCATCTGTACATCCAAAACACCATTCCAATCCCCCATAAAAATAACAGATTTATAATCCAACTGGGTAAGCTTTGTATAAAGTAAACTAAAAAAGTCAGCTTGTTGTTGATTAGGAGCATATAATCCAACTAAAAGCGTCTTTTTGCCTTCTAGCAGCAGCTCTATCATAACGTATCTTCCATGCTTATCTGCTTCAATTAAGTCTGCTGTTAAAGCACTTTTAACATAAACAACCACTCCATTTTTCTTATTCATTGCAGAAGCAACAAATCGCGTACCCAACCTTGAGTTCAGTAAATACTTTTGATCCACAACCCTAATATACGTTTCTTGCAAACATATAACATCTATCTTGAATTGTTTTAAATATTAAAAAACTTTCTTCCTCTTCTGTGGTGAATTTAGTCCATTAACGTTCCAAGTTAAAAATTTAGTTGTCATGCATATCATCCCAAAGCTCTTAAAGCGCTGCTCTGATAGGACTATCTTTTTTAGGCCGTGCTCCTCCCACTGCTTGGCTATAAGTACGTATAAGTACGCGCGGCGCCGGAGACAGCCTTCCCGGGCTGCCCGCGGCTCAGCTGAGTAATTTTCACCCGAAACAGCGCCAATCAGCTGTTCGGGTGAATTTGAAGCCCCCTCCTCGGGAGAAGAGGAGGGGGTGAGGCCCCAGGTAGGGGTTGAGTTCTCCGGGGCCGCCTGAGCTTGTTGCTTGGGCGGCTGAAGGATCGAACTCCCCCGTAGCCTGGGTCGCTCCCAGCTGGCCAGCGTCTCTGCTCCGGATTTTTTGGAGCAGAGCCAGGCGTTTGCGACCACCCCTGCCTGAAGGAAGGACTATGGAATAAAAGGAGCAGGCAGAGCGGTACAAGAGGAAAGGATGAAGAGGATTATTATATTTTACTCTCGAGCTTGATGGACTTTTTTAAACTTAAAGTGAAAGTGCGTCACAAGTGGAAGTAAAAGATGGCGGCTAAACCTCCCTCAAAAACTCTTCGGAGTGCTGGAACTTCTCCGACGCAACAATCATCATTGCAGGCGTTGCATCCTCCTGATGTATTGACACCGAAGGATCTACAAGATGCTCTTGAAAAACATGCTCAGGTAATTCTGGAATCAATGGGTGATAAATTTGCACGGATGGAGGAGAAATTGGAGAAATTGGAGGAGAGAATGGAAGAGAGGATGGAACAGAAGTTCAGTGTGATGAAGGCAGACATTTTGTCTTCAGTGTATAAAGTGGCTGAATGTGTGGAAGACCTGGATGAAAAAGTGGAAGATTTGACTCAAAAGAATGCCATATTAGAAGCAAAAGTATTGGAGAATGAAGATTTAAGAGACAAAATGGACAGAGAATTGAGTCTTGCTCAATATTACCAGATGCAGTTTGCTGTTAGAATCAGAGGCTTAAAAGAGAATATTAAGGAAGATCTAAAGCAGCTGATTTCTGAGGCTCTGGAAGTGGTATTGAATCAGCCAGCATCTGAAATAAAGGGAGGTATGGATAAAGTGTTTCGTGTGAATTCATGGATTGCTAGACAGAGAAAGCTGCCTAGAGATGTGGTGGTTTATTTTGTAAAGAGGGAAATTAGAGATGAAGTTATACAAGCTGCCTATGATTCTAAAGTTGTGATTGCTGATCAAGAAGTTTTGGTTCTAAAAGAAATTCCTCCAAAGATTTTAAGGAGAAGGAAGGATTTTACATTTCTTGTGCAAGAGCTCAAACAACGAGATATAAGGTTCAGATGGGAGATCCCAGTTGGGTTGATGGTGATGCATGAAGGTAAAAGGTACCGTTTGGTTACTGTGATGCAGGCGCGTGATTTTTATAATAACGTTTTAAAAGCAACCCCATTATTACTTTTGGAAGCTGCAAAGAGATCTGGAGAAGGAGAACATCAAGAGGTTGAAGATGGACAGACGGAGGAGAACGGTGCTGGAGGAGATCAAGCTACAACTTCTTTGGATGATCTTAGAGAGCAGAGGGTGACGCGTGCTGCTTTAAAACGATTAAAAAATAAAAAATAAAAGAATAAGATCAGCAGATGCCTGATGACACATATTTAATAGCCTAATGTGTAAGGTTTGAAACAAAAGAATCATAGGACTAGAAGGGACCTTCTAGTAGTCCAATCCCCCCTGCTCAAGGCAGGAGTCTTGTACCATCCCAGTCAAATGGTTGTCCAGTCTATTTTGAAAACCTCCAGTGATGGAAGACCCACAACCCCAGGAGGCAAGCTATTCCTTTGTTTGATTGCTCTCACTGTCACAAAATTTCTCCTTACTTCTAGATTGTATCTCTCTTTGACAAGTTTCCACCCACTACTTCCTGTCCTGCCCTCTGGTGCTTTGGAGAATAACCAATCCCGTCTTCTTTGTGACAACCCCTCAAGTACTGAAACACAACTATCGTGTCCCCCCCACACACACAATCCTTTTCTTTGATAGGCTAGAGAAACCTAGATCCCTCAACTGTTCTTTATACAATTTAGCCTCCAGGCCCTTTTGTGAACCTCAAAAATTGGATTGAGAAAAGCATAATTCAGCTTAATCATGGAAAGGCAGAGGGTTTTTGTGCAAACACAGCATTTGTTGCAGTATAAGATGCAACATTTGTGCAAACCATATATCTGGATGATATTGTCTAGTTCCACATTGAACTTTGAAGAGGTTTTTTAAAAATTAAAAGTCATACATACTTTTTTAGTTCTGTTGGTCTTGGGGAAAAAAGTTCTCGTGATTCAGATAACATTTTGTCCTCCTTTGGTTTCCTGCAGCATCCAATAATACCAAAGATGAGCTGAGATTTCCCAAAGCTTCATAGAAAGGTACATACTGTACTGTATATCTGTAGATGAAAGGCAAATAATGGACTGATCAAGAGCTATCTAGATGAAAAGAGACAGAAGATCGGGCCAATATCCTCTTGGTTTCTCAGCCATATCCGCTAGCATTATTTGTTTTATGAAACACAAATTTCCTTTGCAAAAACTAGACAGGTAAGAGATGGAGTGAGTCATTCAGACCTAATAAAGGAGACTGATGTGATGGGAGTTTGATTAAAAAATAAAATCTCAGAATGTTGACATTAGAAGGAGGGCCGCTGATCTATATCTGCTTAATAACACTTGTATATTAACAACAATTATTTTAACATTTACCACCTCTTCAAGAAGGCAGCTTACAGCATTTTGAAAGACAGACATAAAAGTATACAAAATCTAGATACAACATTGGGAAATAAGAATGTGTGGAGCACCTCGTGCACTATAAATACAGGCTGAAGGAACTTGGGCTATTCAGTCTGATGAAAAGAAGACTTAGGGGAGACATGATAGGACATGATGGCTGCCTGTCTCACAAAAAAAGTGACTCGGCAGCGTACTAACGAGAGGAAAACGATGAAGTTGGCCGAGTACATTTGGGAAGAGTTCGATCCTGTGACTCCGGATGAAGTGGACAAGATCATGGGGAAACTAAGTGCCGCCACAAGTTTGTTGGACCCGTGTCCCTCCTGGCTAGTCTATGCATCTCGGGAGGTTACACGAAGCTGGCTCCTAGCAGTTATCAATGCCTCACTGAGTGAAGGGTACTTCCCTGCGGCCTTGAAAGAGGCGGTGGTAAGGCCCCTCCTCAAGAAACCAGCACTGGACCCAGCTGTTTTAAACAACTTCCGTCCTGTCTCCAACCTTCGCTTCCTTGCGAAGGTCGTTGAGAGCGTGGTGGCACAACAGCTCCCTTTGAACCTGGAGGAAGCTGAATATCTAGATCCGTACCAATCGGGTTTCAGACCAGGGCACAGCACGGAGACGGCATTGGTCGCGCTGGTGAATGATCTCTGGCGGGCCCGAGATAGAGGTTATTCCTCTGTCCTGGTCCTATTAGATCTATCAGCGGCTTTTGATACCATCGACCATGGTATCTTACTGCGTCGTCTTGAGGGGCTGGGAGTGGGAGGCACCGTTCTGCGGTGGTTCTCCTCCTACCTCTCGGACCGTTCGCAGACGGTGTTGGCAGGAGGGCAGAGGTCAAACCCTAGGCCTCTTAATTGTGGAGTGCCTCAGGGTTCGGTGCTCTCGCCCCTCCTGTTCAACATCTATATGAAGCCGCTGGGAGAGATCATCCGTAGCTTCGGGGTGAAATATCATCAATATGCTGATGATACCCAGCTATTCATCTCCACCCCGAACCAACCCAGTGATGCCCTTGATGTGATGTCCCGTTGTCTGGAAGCAGTACAGATTTGGATGGGAGAAAACAGGCTTCGACTCAACCCGGCCAAGACTGAGTGGCTGTACATACCGTCATCTCGTTTAGTCCAAGAGGTTCCATCTCTGACTATAGGAGGAGAGATGTTACCTCCCATTGATAGAGCACGCAATCTGGGCGTCCTCCTAGATTCACGACTCAGTTTTGAAGATCACATTGGAGCCGTGGCTAGGGGGGCATTTGCACAGATTCGTCTTATATACCAATTGCGCCCCTTTTTGGACCGAGATGCCCTACGTACAGTCACCCACGCACTCGTTACCTCCCGTATTGATTACTGTAATGCTCTCTACATGGGGCTGCCCTTGAAGACCACCCGGAGGCTTCAGCTGGTGCAGAGTGCAGCTGCACGGGTAGTGATGGGAGCTCCCTGATACTCCCATATTACACCCCTCCTGCGTGAGCTGCATTGGCTACCAGTTGCCCTCCGGGTGAGATTTAAGGTGCTGGTACTTACCTTTAAAGCCCTACATGGCTTAGGTCCGGGATACTTGCAGGACCATCTGCTGCCGGGAACAAATTCCCATCGTCCAGTACGCTCACACAGAGAAGGCCTCCTCAGGGTACCGTCAGCTAGGCAATGTCGGCTGGCGACCCCCAGGGGGAGGGCCTTCTCTGTGGGAGCGCCAGTCCTATGGAATCAGCTCCCCCCTGAGCTTCGGATGGCCCAAAACCTCCAATCCTTTCGCCGCGGCCTCAAAACACACCTGTTCCACCTGGCTGACCTAGACTGACAGGCATTTTAATTAATTTATATTTAGTATTTTTAATTCATTTTTTAAATTCTCTAATTTTTTATTGCACTGATGTTCTCAATTTCATTTTATCTTGATTTATGTACTTATTATATGTTTTGTTGTTAGCCGCCCTGAGTCCTTCGGGAGATAGGGCGGGATATAAATCCCATCAATAAATAAATAAAATAAATAAATATCTGAGCTCTTCTGTTTGTTTTACTGCTTGCTTAACTTTACTATAATAATTAACAATACAACTGTTTGTTTGTTTGTTTGTTTGCCATATTTATAAGCCATCCACCTTTAACTAACCAACCGAACTGGTAAGCAGAATAAATCAAAAAGAGCATCAGTAAAAATTCGACAACATTTTAAGCTTTGCAGTATAAAATCCATAAATTAGCTCAATACTCAAAACCATGCTACAGTATGATATGTAAAACGTCTGTATTAAAAGACAAAAATCCTACAGTAAGAAGGCTTGAATGTAATATTGAGCCTTCAGCCTCCTCTTGAATTCAGCCAGGAAGGGATTAGACTGCACTTTGCAAGAAATGAACTCCATAAAGCAGGTGCTCCATAAGAAAGTTCTTGTCCTGTTTAGTTCCACTAGGGCCAGGGGTAGGCAACCTCGGCTCTTTTATGACTCCTGGACTTCAACTCCCAGAATTCCTGAGTCAGCACTAGGCTCCCTGCAGGTTACATATGACCCACAAGAAATTGTCCTTTGAGAATAATAGGTTGATATTTTCAAGAAAATTCAGCTAGTTTGTTACAGCTCCTTGTGCATTTAAGGGACATTGTAATTGGGAAGATTAGAGAAGGGATTTCAGAACTCTGTCTTGCATGTGCCTAGATTGATCTAAAAGAGGTTTAAAAAAGTGTTGACAGTGGAATTATAAGTAGGATCCCTCTTTGGCTATCCACCAGATCATCAAGCACTGAGCTTGAGAAGACAGAAGGAGTTAACCCAGCAGTTGATAGTGAATTGTACCACTTAGGACACAACACAAAGAGATACAGTTTGTCTTAGTTGTCCAGTTTGCAAGACTGACCCCTCAGAATACGGAAACCAGTTAAGAAGACCAATTTTTTCATCTGACCCACATGACTAAAGCCAGCAGTGGGAAAGCCCATTAAGCACTGTACTTCTAGCAAATGCAATAGTGAAGGTTGAGATCTTCTCTGGTGGAAACCACACCAGAACCTCTGATGCTAAATTCCAGTATAAGATTGTTGGTTAAATTGCTCCCCCTGCTGGAAAAAAGGAACAAAAGAGGAGCCTGTTTCTTTTAATTAATTCTAAGAAACGTTATATGTTTTTGAAACCTAAGTACTTTCTTTTTTTGCCTGGGATTTTCTGGCGCTTTTGCAGGTTGTATTTATACATAAACATCCAGGAGGTTATGCATTTGCTTGAAATGGAAACAAGGAAACTCCACCTTGCCAAGTTTTCACTCTTTCACATGAAGAAGTGCTCAGACCTTTAGCAACCTTATTTCAAAATATCAGTTTATTAGAAATACTTAGGTGCTATACTTTACATGAAATTTTAGCCAAGCTACAGTATAAAAACAAATAATACAACTGAGATTACAGCTCCTGTAAAGCAATAGACCCAAACATTAATCAAGATTAATAACAATTCAGTCAGAGGATGATGTAACAATTTGTTAAGCATGGATTGTGTTTTTGGAAATAGCACAAATTGTGTTTTGGGCATGTGCAGTATTGCTTCAAAGTAGTTTGCTGGAATCCATAGTCTAATACAGTGTTTCTCAACCTTGGCAACTTTTAAGATGTGCAGATTTCAGCTCTCAGAATTCTTCAACCATCTGGGGAATTCTGGGAGCACACATTTTAAAGTTGCCAGGGGTGAGAAGCATTGTTCTAATGTAACATGATCATAAGAGAGTCCAAGGATCAAGCATAACTGCCTAAACCAGACATGTCAAACTCCCAGTGTCACGTGACATTGCACAACGTATCAGGACAGTTTTGGCATTGCCGGCAGTGGGGTGGGCGCACTTTCATGACTTGTGGACTTCAACTCCCAGAATTCCTCAGCCAGGAATGCTGGCTGAGGAATTCTGGGAGTTGAAGTCCACATGTGATAAAAGGGCCAAGTTTGAAGACCCCTGCCCTAATCCAAAGCAAAATCAGATAGGTTTCAGGTGAAGAAAGCAGTAGCACAATCTAGGCCAGGGGTGTCAAACTGCCGGCCCATGGGCCGGACATGTCATGCAGAAGCTGCACCCACCCCATTGCCAGCAACACTGTCCTGATACGTTGGGCGACGTCAAGTGATGTCGCTAGTTTGACATATCTGATCTAGGCAGTGATTTCTAATGGTCTTCTTGTAGGGTCAGGCAGCAAGTGGCAGTTAGTACAAATTTCATTTTATTGCCATGTATCTTTTACTAGAGCTTTGCCACTTGTTCAAAACTTCCAAGATTTTTCTTTAAAAGGTTCTGCTGTTTGAAATGTTCACTTTCTAATGGCAGAAAGTGAAGAGGAACTAAAGAGCCTCTTGTTGCGAGTGAAGAAGGAGAGTGCAAAACTTGGGTTGAAACTAAACATTAAGAAAACCAAGATCATGGCATCCGGCCCTCTCAATTCCTGGCAAATAGATGGGGAAGAAATGGAGGTAGTGACAGATTTTATTTTCCTGGGCTCCAAGATCACTGCCGATGGGGACTGTAGCCAAGAAATTAAAAGACGCTTGCTCCTTGGGAGGAAAGCCATGTCAAATCTAGACAGCACACTAAAAAGCAGAGACATCACCCTGTCAACAAAAGTGCGTATAGTCAAGGCGATGGTCTTCCCAGTTGCAATGTATGGCAGTGAAAGCTGGACCATAAGAAAGGCTGAGCGCCAAAGAATTGAAGCCTTTGAACTCTGGTGCTGGAGAAGACTCCTGCGAGTCCCTTGGACTGCAAGGCGATCAAACCGGTCAGTCCTAGAGGAGATCAACCCTGACTGCTCTTTAGAAGGCCAGATCCTGAAGCTAAAACTCAAATACTTTGGCCACCTAATGAGAAGGAAGGATTCACTGGAGAAGAGCCTAATGCTGGGAAAGATTGAGGGCAAGAGAAGAAGGGGACGACAGAGAATGAGGTGGCTGGATGGAGTCACTGAAGCAGTAGGCGTGAGCTTAAATGGACTCCAGAAGATGGTAGAGGACAGGAAGGCCTGGAGGAACATTGTCCATAGGGTCGCGATGGGTCGGACACGACTTCGCAACTAACAACAACAAGCTGTTTGAAAAAATTTGAAAAACCCTGTTGCACATTATGTGAATTTGCAGAAGATTTAATATCCTTTAAGGAAGGAAAAGGATGAGAGCAAATCTTTAATTATCACTGGATCAGGCAGTATTATCCATTCTATACCTTAATCAAACTGGTGGGCCACTATGCGTTTTTATTTATCTGTGTTTAGTTTCATATTGTACTTTGTTTTGCTTTTAAGGAGAAAATGAGATTTAATAAAAGTAACATGTTAATATACAAATTCACATTTTCTTCTAGCCCTCTGATACCAATTTCCATGATGCTCTTTGCAATTAATTATCAAGCTTAAATGGGGAAAAAGTGTCTGGAGACATTTAGAAATTCAGATTTCTTCTACTCCACCATAAGTGGATGGAAAAATGGTTAAATGAAACAGTTTTAGGAAGATGAAAAGAAATGCTCTTTTGATAAGACATCCTGAGTAAACTTTGTGTTCTCCAGAAGTTTGTTATTTTATCCTAGAAGTTTTTCATATGTGTCCTTTGACTTTACACATTCTGATATTTGCTTTCCTGGAAGTTCCATTGAACCTCAACTTTCACATTGGATTCTGCTGTCAACTCTTAGAAACATAGATGATTTTTCTCTACACATAGATAAACTTACTACACATAGACAAACTTTCTCTAGAATGACCTGCCCTCAACTTGGCCTATTCAGAACTTTCAATTCTACATTCATTGCTGTGTAATTCCTCCATTTTGCTCCTGCATCTTTTCATAATCTGTCCAAATTATGATTATTTGACCCTGGTTATTTGTTTCTCAAGTGAGAACTCTGGATTGATTTGGAAAAACAGTTCAGTTGTCTTTTGAAAAAGTACTTTTGAGACAACTATGACCTGAATGACTGAGAATCACCACAGACATTGATCCATTTGGTTGTTTTCTTGAATATCTATGGCACTCTCATGGATTTACAGCCCTATATCTGAATAATTTCCAAGGGCTTCATGGCTACTCTACAAGTGCTAGTCTGTGATGTATTTCTTGATTTTACTGTTGATTGTTGATCTTAAGTGGACAAGCTATCCACCACTTTAATATCTTCATTGTCAATTCTAAGGCTAGTTGTTGTATTTGTCATTTCTTGGGTCTTCTTTATAGTCAATTGTTTATGTCCTTCTGTTCACTTCCTTTTTTACTTTTTGCCTGGAGTATCATCAAAAATTGACCTGACATGGAGCATGACACCAAAAAAGAGGATGTAGACAGATTATTGAGCTTTTCCACGTTCATGCTCCTCATATTCCATAGTCCCACCATAATTCTATTGTTGCAGCTTCCAATTTTTTTTCTGGCATTAGCAACCATCTGGAAAGCTTTTATTTAGCTGTGTCATTAGCATTCTGAAAGATCCTCAGTAGAATGTTGAGTGGCACCCAACTTGAGAGGCCTATATCAACATTTACTACATTTTGTCTACCCATTTGGTTTTCTCAGTCAAATGGTTTTCCATGCTTTCTCTTATGCAGTATGAAATGATGCCTTTGTGGTTGTCACTAAAATGATCACCCATCTCCAGCATCTGTTTGTTTTAGCTGAGCACCTGGGGTGTGAAGTATGAACTCTTGGCATACAGTTGCAAGAAAAAGTATTTGGGATTACTTTACTTTACTTTACTGGAGTTTTGCATGAATTGGCCATAAAATGCGCTCTAAACGTCATGTAAGTCACAATAATAGAAAAACACAGTCTGCTTAAAATAATACTACACAAACATTAGCTGTTGTCATGTTTTAATTGAACATAAGATGGAAACATTCACAGTGCAGGGTGGAAAAAGTATGTGAACCTTTGGACTTGACCCTCCTTTGGCAGCAATAACCTCAACCAAACGTTTCCTGTAGTTGCAGATGAGACCTGCACAACGATCTGGAGTAATTTTGGACCACTCCTCTTCACAAAACTGTTTCAGTGTAGCAATATTCTTGGGATGTCTGGTGTGAATCGCTCTCTTAAGGTCATGCCACAGCATTTCAATTGGGTTGAGGTCAGGACTCTGACTGGGCCACTCCAGAAGGCGTATTCTCTTCTGTTGAAGCCATTGTTTTGTTGAATTACTTGTATGCTTTGGGTCATTGTCCTGTTGCATCACCCATCCTCTGCGGAGCTTCAGTTGGCGGGCAGATGGCCAATTCATGCAAAACTCCACGTAATCCCAAAGGGTTCACATACTTTTTCTTGCAACTGTACATTCCCACTGCAGTTTGCTTATTTCTCCAAGGAGCATCTCTCCATCACGAGACAGCATGACAGCATGGGATGGGTTAGGGACAGAAACCTATCTAGAAAGTCAGTTAAATGAATTGGGACGATCACCCTCCTAGGTTACTTTACTGCAGTATTTATCTTTTTGGCATTCAAGTTCCATCTCAGTCTTTCACTGTCTGCCTTACCTTTTAGAGGATTGGGAGTTGAGAGTAAACCAGAACTGCAAAGAGTCCTGGAACATCGTAGACGAAACCAGCTGTTGAGACAAAGGAAAGAAGAAGAGGAGGCAAAGAAATTAAAATCTCCATTTGAACAGGAGCTGTTGAAAAGACAACAGAAGCTTGATCAGGTAGAAATAATTGTGGATTCTACTATGTTATACTCTTTTAAAAGACCCAGAGATTTTTTCCAACATACACAAAACTGACAATTTTGAGGGAGGATTCTCATTAATATATTAATATTGGAACCTGCATTCAAGTCTGAAAGGAGAGAGCAGCAATATAAAATTTATCTGATCTCCCATGGAAAATTGTTAAAAGGAAGGAATATTGTCTATTCAGAGCAGGCAGTGCAACAGCCTGTGACCTACAATGTCAGTCACTTCCATTTGATGCAGAGAGAGGCTTTGGGCATCAGGGACTTGTCTGAGTCTTCACTTCATTACATTACAGTAGAAGACAAAGCATCAAAACAGGCCACAGTAAAGGCTCTTCAGAACTTGGGAACTACAAAACCAGAGAGATGATATGTCAGAATAAAGTTTCTCTTTCAATGGCCAAAAAGCATGAAATTAAGCTCCTATGCGTTTCCACATACTAAATTCTTTGTCTGAGCTTCTCTTTTGCCTTAAACAGGCCGGGCTTCAAATTTCAGTTCCTTTCAAGCAACAACAGTGGCCATTCTGGGGTTGCGTAACCCACAAGACCATTAACCTGTCACAAAACAAACCAACTGTAACTCTATCAGATGCCCCCATAATAGGGTTTTCTTCCCTCTGCCCTTATTTTCACTGTTTACAGTAATTTGTAACATTTTTTAAAGAAAACATTTAACAATGTATTTAAATTTTAGTTGGTTAAAACTAAATCTGCCCAGATAGGAAGAGAGAGAGAGACCATTTGGTAATTTGGTGGTTAAGACACCAGGCTAGAAAGGGAGGGACTATAAGTTCTAGTCCCACCTTAGCCATAAAGCCGACTGGGTGACTTTGGGCCAATCACCAGAAGATTGTGAATTCTAGTTCCATCTTAGCCATGAAAGCCAGCTGGGTGAGTCTGAGCCAGTCATTTTTTCTCAACCCAATACCTCACATGTTGTTATTGTGTGGAATATAGGAAGAAGAAAGTATGCTGTATATCTTCACGATCTTGAGTTATTTGTAAAAATAATGAAGGTAGGATACAGAGAGAGAGAGAGAGAGAGATGATGGTAGTTAGATAGATAGACAGACACAGATATATGAGAGAAAGATGATAGAGAAAGAGATGAGGGAGAGATGATAGGTAGGTAGGTAGGTAGATATAGATAGATGATAGATAGATAGATAGATAGATAGATAGATAGATAGATAGATAGATAGATGATAGATAGATAGATAGATAGATAGATAGATAGATAGATGATAGATAGATAGATAGATAGATAGATAGATAGATAGATAGATGATAGATAGATAGATAGAGTGAGTGAGTGAGTGAGTGAGTGAGTGAGTGAGTGATGATATATAGAAAGAGAGACAGACAATAAGACAGATAGATAGATGATAGATTATATCTTTGACTAGGAGCCATAGAAGAGATTGCTGAGAAAAAAGGAAAGCAAGAAGCAACATTTCCCAATGCAGCAAACCCAAATTAATTTAATTTAATATATATGTCTGGGGGGAAAAGAATTAAACACTAGGAAAGAATTGAGTTTTTTAAAGAAAAAGATTTAAACATGCACAGGTACCTGAGGATTGTTTATTACTGAATCTTATTACTGAGTACAATTAGAGACAAATTTTGAACTGTGACATCCATTTTCCAGCAATTACTGCTTCAAGAAAACAGAAGTGACCTTAAGGCATCGATTGGACTGAAAATGAAAGCTGATGGTTGATCAGCTCTTAATTGCCTGATACAGGGCTGAGAATTCAAATAACCCTTTAGGTTCTAAACTGTGATTAACAAAAACAAATGTTGGTTCGGTGGCCGGATGCAGGTGGTAACATTTAAGGCCAGCTGTCTACAGCCTCACTGGGTGACACATCACATAGCCTATTATCTTCCCTTAAAAGTTTTGCCTGGTCTGTCATTTCCTAAAACTCATAGAAGTTGCTTGGATTATAAAAATTTACAAAAAAAATTCACCTATTTATTCCTTCTGCTTTTTTCTAATCAGTTGGAAAGGGAAGATGAGAAGCAAGAAGAGAACGCACCAGAATTTATTAAAGTCAAAGAAAATCTGAGGAGAACATCTACGCTAACAGGGGCAGAGTAAAGCATCAGCTAAGACCAAAAGATTGTTTGCTTTGAATACCTATATGCTGACATTTTGGTAAACAGTGGATATTCAGAGTTTTGTCTTGGGGGGCTACTTACTGTACATTAATGCTTGCTCCAGTTAAAAAAAATGATTGGGGCATTTTCACATCTGGGAAAAGAAGAACATCCAAACAATGTGGCTTTTTGTTCACAGAGGTTCTCAGATGAGAAAGAGATAGGGAAGGTAACAGAGACCTCACCTTCCTTTCAAGTATTGAGATCATGTGGTGCCCTTTCCCATCACTAACCCTTTGAGATTCAGCAGGACAGCCGCATGTGTGGAGTGGGAGATGTTGTCTGAAGACAGATAGCTAAACATTTGGGATTCAGATGTTCATATAGCAGAGCAGTTCCATTGCTGGTATTGAAATCGTCAGGTTAGCTAAATTAATGCTTGAGGGAGCAAGTTGGGAAACTTAAAAAAGATGGTAAAAAAGAGAAGTCACAATCAATAAGGAAAATACTAACTAAAATTTAGAGCACATCGACCAATGCTGGCATCTTAGATCAACAATATCCAGTAAATATGTGTGTGTTTCTTCGTTATTGGGATTTAGCAGACATGAAATGATGTTTAAGATTCTTGTCACAAATCTACATCCATGATAATATAGTCAAGTTTACTATGACAAATAGACACTGCGTTATTTTCCAAAGAGTGGGATTCTCCACCAGTGTTTCAGCATCTAATTCTGGGGTCCAGAATGAGAAAGAGAAATAAGATAAGATACTTTATGGAAAGGATCCTTAAGAGCTGCAGAAATAGTAGGAGAAGGTGCAGTCCTCTGAATGTATGTAAAAAGAAAAAAAAGTATTAGAGCAACACAGAAAGCATACATCTCTGTATGTCTCAAAAAGCAAATGACAAATCCACAAAAAAGGATTTGCGAGAGAGACAGCAAAGAATTCTAGGGAGAAAGTCAAAGAACAGTACCAGATGTAGGGTCTTCTGAATTTTGCACAAATATAACACATTAAACTAAGATTCTTTTTTTAAAAAATATATATAATAAAATTGAAGATTATTTATAGATTATAGCTACATGAAGTCTACTCCTCCCAGGTACTCTTTCCTGTTTCTAAAATCCTGATTATGCTTACTATACAGATATTTACTATAATACAGACTGTTTTAGATAGCTTTTAAAATATATGACAACAGCAAGGCAAAAGGGTGAATTGCCAACCCCTCTTCAGCTCTGTTTTCTGGAGGTGGAGCCAGGAGTAGCCGACATGTCTATCCAAGGGAGGACCATTCATTTTTGGTTTTTCAGAAGGATAGCTGTGAGTCTTACACCAAAAACTAAAGACTTCTTAAAATTCTTTGTTATTCATTTATTATTCATTTAGTCTTGGACTGAAGATAAACATAACCAAAAGCCACAATAGTTTTTTTTCTTAGTTTCACAATTTATATTACAGATTATGGTCAGCTTTTCTGGTGGGGTGGACCCTCTGAGATGCAGATGACCACCAGGAAAGGACCAGCCAAAATAATACATAACAGATATTATCTATATGTATCATTTAGAACTCATATATGACTTGATTGTAACCACAGATTTGGGGGTGGGGGGGAAGCTTATTAATAAAGAGCAGTTGTATATTTTGTGGAGTCTATATACTGTGAATTAAAGCAGGCAACAACCAAATAAACTTAATTTCACTGTTTAAAATTAATAATAAAGTTGACACATTTCTGATTTCTTTTTTTTAAAAAAAAAGTTACACCTTCAGAGGTATCAAGAGGAACGAGTTTGTTTTCTCATGCCTTCCATGTTGCCTTTGAGATGCATGGAGATGTATTGGGACCGCAACATTACGCCAAAAAAATCTGGGAAACTTGTCGTGGTAGGGTGTAAATATTGGAGCGCCATTTGTCAAATGGGATTATAGGGAGATGGATGCCAGAGAGAAGAAAACCAGCAGAACATAACAATAAGAAGAAATTCCTGGATTTCCAAGTTGCCATATCAGAACTGCCAGTCTTGAAATCAGTTAAAACCTCACAGTCATGATGTGGCAGAGTTAGGCAAGGATCTTGATTGGATATTGGAATGAAGCTGTATAAAACTACGTCCTTATTGGACCCGTGCCCCTCCTGGCTGGTTTATGCGGCTCGGGATGGGACACGAGGCTGGATCCATGCAGTGATAACTGCTTCATTGAAAGAGGGCAGTTTTCCCGCCGCCTTGAAAGAAGCGGTGGTGAGACCCCTCCTTAAAAAGCCTGTCCTGGACCCAGCTGTTTTAAACAACTTTCGCCCGGTCTCCAACCTTCGCTTTCTTGCGAAGGTTGTTGAGAGCGTAGTGGCGCATCAACTTCCTCTGTTCCTGGAAGATGCTGATTATCTAGACCCATACCAATCGAGTTTCAGGCCCGGACACAGCACGGAGACGGCATTGGTCGCTCTGATGAATGATCTCTGGCGAGCTCGGGACAGGGGTTGTTCCTCTGTCCTAGTCCTATTAGACCTCTCAGCGGCTTTTGATACCATCGACCATGGTATCTTACTGCGGCGTCTCAGGAGGTTGGGAGTGGGAGGCACTGTTTTTCAGTGGTTCTCCTCCTACCTTCTGGAACGTTCACAGTCGGTGTTGGGGGTGGGCAGAGATCGACCCCGAGACCTCTCGTTTATGGAGTTCCTCAGGGGTCGGTCCTCTCACCTCTCCTGTTTAACATCTATATGAAGCCGCTAGGTGAGATCATCCGTGGTTTTGGAGTGGGGTATCATCAGTATGCGGATGATACCCAGCTTTTCATCTCGACCCCAAACCACCCCAGTGATGCCCTTGACGTGATGTCCCGTTGCCTGGAAGCGGTCCGGGTCTGGATGGGGAGGAACAGGCTTCAACTCAACCCTGACAAGACTGAGTGGCTGTACATACCGGCATCTCAGGAAATTCAGATTATTCCATCTCTTACTGTTGGGGGTGAGTTACTACCCCCCGTAGATAAGGCTCGTAATTTGGGTGTCCTCTTAGATTCACAGCTCTCCTTAGAAGATCATATAGGAGCTGTGACTAGAGGGGCCTTCGCCCAGGTTCGTCTGGTGCGCCAGTTGCGACCCTATCTGGACCTGGATGCCTTGCGTACAGTCACTCATGCACTTGTGACCTCTCGTTTAGACTACTGCAATGCTCTCAACATGGGGCTGCCCTTGAGGACCACTCAGAAGCTTCAGCTGGTACAGAATGCAGCCGCGCGAGTTCTTTTGGGGGTCTCCCGATACTCCCATGTTACACCTCTGCTCCGTGAGCTGCATTGGCTTCCAGTTGCCTTCTGGGTGAGATTCAAGGTGCTGGTGATGGCATATAAAGCCCTACATGGCATGGGTCCGGATTACCTACGGGAGCACCTACTGCCGGCGTCAACTTCCCTCCGTCCTGTACGCTCCCACAGAGAGGGCCTCCTCAGGGTACCACCGGTCAGAGAATGTCGACTGGTGACCCCCAGGGGGAGAGCATTCTCGGTGGGCGCACCAGTCCTTTGGAACCGCTTACCGGCTGAACTATGGATGGCCCCCGACCTTCGCTCCTTCCGGCGTGATCTAAAAACTTATCTATTCGAACAAGCCGGCCAGGTCTGATGGGTTTGGGGTTTTAGCATTGTTTTTAACTAACTTACTACATTGGGCACAATCATTTAACTTTAAATCTTGTATCCTGTATTCTTATTTTTATTGCCCTGTACACTGCCCTGAGTCCTTCGGGAGAAGGGTGGTATATAAATCAAATAAATAAATAAATAAATAAATAAATAAATAAAATAAAAGAACACACAGCACTATGTCAGAATATTGCTGTGTTTTTCTCCTCCCGTTCTAGGGCACTTCAGGTCTAGTGCCTCATGGCCTTGAAACTCAGTGATTGCTTAACTATTGATTTAACTGTCAAGTGTGCCCTGAGATTTGCTGGCTTTAGATTTTCCCCTCCTACCTGTCCTGAAGCTATTCTCTTGTGTGTGTAAAACAGCCTTTAAATTGAGTGGATGAGTCCATGAATGATTTTCTTACACATATTTTTTTAATAAGCCAAAATTAGGTTATTCACTCAGCAAATACTCTGCAAACAAAATGGATAAATTTCTAACTTGCTAGGCCTACTGTATCTGGACTACTAAGAATAAGAACTTTAAAAGACAGCAAAAGCTGGTGTGTTTTCTATATTTCTCTGCTACTGTCTCATGATCCTTTGGATTTTTGCAAATATGGTAAATCTATGAATCGCACTGAGCCATAATATGGCCTTGGATTTTTAGCATAGCACAATGAAGAGAGTCAAGCATCCAAAACCCATTTCCAGCATAAAGAGGACAAAAGCACAATGCTCTTTAAGTAACTGGAAGCAAGCACATTGAATTGGCTAGCCGCTAACTGGATGATATACGTATTTGGCTATTGGATCCCATCTTAATGAATTTGGTATGTAAGCAGGAGTGCTTAGAGATATGATACAGATACACCAACATTCCTGCTATTGTGGGTAGTTTAGTATTTTGTAAATGTTTGGAAGAAGGAAGTAACATGAATTTTGCATTCTTCAGGGCAATGTTTCTCAACTTCAGTGAACTTAAGATGTGTGGACTTCAACTCCCAGAATTCCTCAGCCAGCATGCTGACTTGGGAATTCTGGGAGTTGGTTCATACATCTTAAACTCACCAAAGTTGAGAAACACTGTTTTAGGGCATTGCTTCCATAAAGGCTCATTGGCAGAACATCCTCTTTTTATACATAAAACTCAACTTTCAATGTCTTTGAGGCAAGGCATCTATAACCAAATTGTTTCTCTGACTAAGCCACATCCCTGAATCTTCTGCTCAGCTCATGTCTGGGTGCTCAAAGAGGATCCTACGCACCAATCTCTTCCAACCGACTGTCTTTCCTATGTGTTAGATTAGGAGTCCCATCATCCAAAGCAACCATAGCTAAGTTAGTTGACATTAATAAGTAATGGTTGTTAATACCTTTTTCTGTGCAACAGACCCAATTACAGAAAAGAATTTCTGAGACGCACCCTAGGTGGCTAAAAGGGAAAGCTTATAAATTTATCCTACTTCAGAAACTTCATCAGGGTAAAAATTATGGTAAGGAATTGTTTTTCTGAGTAGGCAGAGGGTGTTTTTTTTGTAAATGCTCCCTGAGTGTACTGTAACTTCTTGTTGTTAAATATAACCTGAAAGCTGAATGGACTTTTTCCTGGTTCCACACTAGATTATTTAACACTTGGGAGAAATGGTTTTGTCTTTTGTATTGCTGTTTCTTTCTACTTGACCCTGGACTCAAGCAGGCCATTCTGCTTCAAGCATATCTTCATGAAAGAGCAAACGAGGTAGTGAACATCTACAACTAATCTTGTTTCTCAGGCTAGGTTTACACATAGCACTAACCAATGGTTCATGGTTGAACTTGCAGAAGAAACCACAATGGTTGGGATTATACAACTAAATGAAATGGCTGTGTCCATACAATATATTAAGCCAAATCAGTTTTGAAGACCTGGTGCTTTATTTGTACAATATGCTATACTTGATGATAAATAACTAAGGTTAGGTATTTTCTTTTGTGGCTTAGAATTTGAACTTAGTATGTTTAGTTAGTTAATGGATCGATTAATTATGAGAATCTGCAAAATAGGTTACTTCTGTAAGTAGGTTATACATAATGTCTTAATCAGCCACATGATGATTTGGTGGGATGTGTAACTCGGGTTTCAGAGCCCTGCAGTGTTATTAAGCAACAGAAGAACCCTTGTTTTGCATGGTTTCTCCACCTAGCACACCTTTGCCAGTTAGATGTCCTTCAGATAGGTTAACCTGCAGAACATCGACGCCCTTTCCTGATGTGCTGCTTCTTCATGGCAGGGGTTGTTCCTGGGAAAGATGAGCACACGAAGTGTACACCGAAGTTCACTAAGAGAAATGTTGCAAGCAATGCAAGAAATAAAGGTTTTAATTAAACTATGCCAGCAGGCCTAGAAAATAACACAAGTGGCGAACAGATTGGAAAAGGTGAGTCTACATGCCAATAGCAAAGAAAGGAGACTTAATGGATTGTTATTGCAAGATATTGCAAAATATCTTTAATTTCAAATGCTAGCAAAATAATGGTTAGGATTCTCCTTGCCATAGTTTCTTGGCAACAATGCAAGAACTACCTTCTTCCAAAATTTACTTTTACTTTCTCATATAATTATAGTAGTTCAGTAGGGGCTACATTGTGGTTACAGCACAATGGATCATATACAGGTTGTTCAGCTAGTCATTGAAAGGCACAATAAATACACCATGCCTTGCTTTGTACATGGCTTTTGTCGACTTTGGGCAAAAGATGCAATAAAAATCAAGGGTGCCTATTTCAATCACTTAAGATTTGCAGATGATGTTGTTTTCTTCTCACAAGACCTGGAAGAGGTACAAAGAGACATACAAGAGTTGCACAAAGCAGGAAAACCCCATTTGGTTTAAAAATAAACCTAAAAAAGAGCCAGGTGATGTTTAATAAATTCACTAAAGAAAGAAAAAAAATATCTGGAGTTGAACTAGACAAAGTAGACCACTATATATACCTTGGCCAATGGCTCTCAATGGAAGGTGATACAATAAAGCAGGGGTGTCAAACTCAATTTCACTGAGGGCCGCATCAGCATTGCGGTTGCCCTCAAGGGGCCAGGTGGGTGTGGCCAGGGTGGGTGTGGCCTACTGGGTGGGCGGGGCTAGGGTACGTATGGCCTACTGGGTGGGCATGGCCAGCTCTACATCGTTCGCATCAAGGGTGCCTATGGGGGCCTGGGCAGGAGTAGGACAGATCTGAGGGTCTCTGGAGGAAGGAGGGTTTCTGGGCCAGGGCCAAGGCAGTGGGGGCCATTCCCTCACTGTTTCCAGGAAGGCTTTGCGGCCCACATGAAACCACTTCACGGGCCGGATCCGGCCCCCGGGCCTTGTGTTTGACATGTCTGCAATAAAGGAAACTGAACAGCGTGTTAAATGTGGTTGGCAGGCATTCAGCAAGCTAAGCATAATTTTCAAGAACAACCCCCTCTATGCCTGAAATGTTTTTGACCTGCTCTAACATATTCCGGTGAAACATGGACACTAACCTCAAAATCAATACAAAAGCTACAAGTGGCTCAAAGATCCATGGAAAGTTACATGCTCGGCCTTACAAGACACGATAGAAAGACCTGCACATGGATTAGAGAACAAACAAAACTTTTTGATATCATCAAGAGAGTAGAAGAACTGAAACAAAAATGGGCTGGTCACATAGCAAGAAGAACTGAGGGCAGGTGGACCCAGGCAGTCACAGAATGGATCCCACTTGATAAAAAGCATCCATGAAAATCCTAAAACAAGATGGATTGATGACATCAGCAAGTATTGCTGGCCCAATTGGCAAAAGAAAGCTCAGGTCCTCATTGATTGGAAACATGCAGAATAGGTCTTCATCCTGCAGTGGATAGACAATGGCTAAAATAAATTCCAGATGGCGCTTGGACTGATTCCCACCTCCCTCTCCCACAGCCCGGTCAAGTCCTTAGTTAATGCCTGGCAACAGGCTGCTTCGGAGGCTCTCGACCACGTTGTCCCTTTGCGGCCTCTGACCCGGCGCAAGTCCCGACTCGCTCCTTGGTTCTCCAAGGACCTGCGGGAGATGAAACGCCGGAGAAGGGGCCTAGAGAGCATTTGGAGAACCAGTCAGTCCGAGTCTGACCGAACACAGTTAAGATCCTTTTCTAGATCTTATCTTGTGGCAATGAGGGTGGCAAAGCACGCTTACTTCACCATCCTCATTGCGTCCGCAGATAACCGCCCAGCCGCCCTATTTAGAGTGGTCCGCTCCCTTTTAAATCAAGGGACGGGAGAGGACCCCCTACAAGGACGGGCTGAGGAATTTAGTAAATATCTGGTGGACAAAATTGCTCAGATTCGGGCTGGTCTGGACTCTGACTGGGCAGTATCTGACGAGAGGAAAACGATGAATTTGGCCGGGAACATTTGGGAAGAGTTTGATCCTGTGACTCCGGATGAAGTGGACAAGATCATGGGGAAACTAACTGCTGCCACATGTTTGTTGGACCCGTGTCCCTCCTGGCTAGTCTATGCATCTCGGGAGGTTACACGAGGCTGGCTCCTAGCAGTTATCAATGCCTCACTGAGTGAAGGGTACTTCCCTGCCGCCTTGAAAGAGGCGGTGGTAAGGCCCCTCCTTAAGAAACCTGCATTGGATCCAGCTATTTTAAACAACTTCCGTCCTGTCTCCAACCTTCGCTTTCTTGTGTGGTGGCACGGCAGCTCCCTTTGATCCTGGAGGAAGCTGAGTATCTGGATCCGTACCAATTGGGTTTCAGACCCGGGTATAGCACGGAGACGGCATTGGTCGCACTGGTGAATGATCTCTGGCGGGCCCGAGATAGAGGTTATTCCTCTGTCCTGGTCCTATTAGATCTCTCAGCGGCTTTTGATACCATCGACCACGGTATCTTACTGCGTCGTCTTGAGGGGTTGGGAGGCACCGTTCTGCGGTGGTTCTCCTCCTACCTCTCGGACCGTTCGCAGACGGTGTTAGCAGGGGGGCAGAGGTCAAGCCCTAGGCCCCTTAGTTGTGGAGTGCCTCAGGGATCGGTGCTCTCGCCCCTCCTGTTCAACATCTATATGAAGCCGCTGGGAGAGATCATCCGTGGCTTCGGGGTGAAATATCATCAATATGCTGATGATACCCAGCTATTCATCTCCACCCTGAACCAACCCAGTGATGCCCTCGATGTGATGTCCCGTTGCCTGGAAGCGGTACAGATTTGGATGGGAAAGAACAGGCTTCGACTCAACCCGGCCAAGACTGAGTGGCTCTACATACCGTCATCTCGTTTAGTCCAAGAGGTTCCATCTTTGACTATAGGAAGAGAGATGTTACCTCCCATTGATAGAGCACGCAATCTGGGTGTCCTCCTAGATTCACGACTCAGTTTTGAAGATCATATTGGAGTCGTGGCTAGGGGGGCATTTGCCCAGATTCGCCTAATATACCAATTGCGCCCCTTTCTGGACCGAGATGCCCTACGTACAGTCACCCACGCACTCGTTACCTCCCGTATAGACTACTGTAATGCTCTCTACATGGGGCTGCCCTTGAAGACCACCCGGAGGCTTCAGCTGGTGCAGAGTGCAGCTTCACGGGTAGTGATGGGAGCACCCCGATACTCCCATATTACACCCCTCCTGCGTGAGCTGCATTGGCTACCGGTTGCCCTCCGGGTGAGATTTAAGGTGCTGGTACTTACCTTTAAAGCCCTACATGGCTTAGGCCCGGGATACTTGCAGGACCATCTGCTGCCGGGAACAAATTCCCATCGCCCAGTACGCTCACACAGAGAAGGCCTCCTCAGGGTACCGTCAGCTAGGCAATGTCGGCTGGCGACCCCCAGGGGGAGGGCCTTCTCTGTGGGAGCGCCAACCCTATGGAATCAGCTCCCCCCTGAGCTTCGGATGGCCCAAAACCTCCAGTCCTTTCACCGCGGCCTCAAAACACTCCTTTTCCACCTGGCTGACCTGGACTGACAGGCATTTTAATTATATTTACAATTTTTAATTTATTTTTAATTTTTAATTTTAATTTATTGCACAGATGATTTTAATTTTATTTTTATCTTAATTTCTGTACTTATTATATGTTTTGTGGTTAGCCGCCCTGAGTCCTTCGGGAGATAGGGCGGGATATAAATCCCATTAATAAATAAATAAATAAATAAATAAATAAATAAATAAAATGAGTCTAATGATGAGTTCAGTAGAGTGTGTAGAAATCAGATTGATGATATTATTGTGAAAATGAAGTGGAGGAGCTCAATTAGAGCACTAAAGGCTTGGGCAGGTGCTGACCAGGGCTTTTTTTGTCATAGAACGCTCAGAACGGAGTTCCGGCACCTTTTTTTGGATGGAACATTGTAGGGTAGGCAAGGCGGATTGTATGACATGTGTGAGTTCCGGCACCTTTTTCTTTTACAAAAAAAGCACTGGTGCTGACTATGGAATAGATCATGAACTGCAAGCTCCAAGTTAGAAGAAGCAAGCCAACCAGTTTCTAAAGTATGATTTTGAGCATACACCAATCATTTTCAAAAAGAACATTAGGAATCACTTTTAAGCCCTGTATCTCACTAATAGACAACCAGTGGAATTGTGGAATTAATTTAAAGAAGTTGTTAAGGTTGAATGTGAAGAGAGACTATCAAAAAATGAAGAAAGAAAAGAAAGCAAACTGGATGTCGGGGGGAAAAATGGTGGAGGAAACCAAAACCAAGAAAGACAAAAATTTCAGAAAGGAATTTAGCAAAGAATATCAAAGAGCTGCGAGAAGAGACAAGAAGCAGTATGACAATAACATCTGTAAAGACTTTGAAGATGGAAATAAACATGGAAAACAAGGAAAGTCTTTCAAAAGATCACTGAGCTCAGAAGGAAATTCCAACTTTAAATTGGTACGCTAAAGGATGCCAATGGACAGATAGGAATTAATCAAAGGAGATCAAAGGAAGATGGAAGGTATATACTGAAAGACTATACAGTAGAGATGTCAACATCTTAGATACTTCAGAAGATACTTCAGAAGATATTCCTTTAGAACAAGTGTGTCAAACTGCCGGCCTGCGGGCCAGATGCTTCATGGCGAAACTGCACCCACCCCATTGCCGGCAATGGAAAAAAAGTCACAATACATCGTGACACGTCACGTGATGTTGCGAGTTTGACACCCCTGCTTTAGAACCTATATTATTAGAATATGAAGCTATATTAGTACTCTGATCATCACCAGTTGAAAGATTACAGGAGCTGATGGGATATTCACTGAAATAGGGCAAGGAACAGAAGAATCAGTCAAGGTTTTAACCAAGCTATGCCAGCAAATCTGGAGAATGACACAGTGGCCAACAGATTGGAAGATTCTCTATACTAAAAAAAAGGAGATTTAACAGAACAAACTATCATACAATATCCTTAATTTCACATGCTAGCAAAGTGCTTAGGATCTTCCAATGCAGATTAGAGTCCTACATGGGAAAAGTAAATTCCTGACATTCAACTTGGTTTTAGAAAAGGCCGCCAAGATATACGAGACATTATTGATATGCACCATTTATTACTTAGAAGATAAAAAGAAAGAAGAAATTCTTGGGGAAAATCTATGTGGTCACTAGAAATCAAAAATGATTTGATGGCACATAATAATAATCAATACACCATATCTCTCAAATTCTAATTCTGTAGAGTACTGTTGCTTGAAATAACCAGCTCTGTGGGAAAACATATACAGAAATCTTGCTTATAATATGTAGATTCTTTATTGCTGAATCTCTCAGTACACTTGCTTATTACTTCTTCAGAGGCCATAATGAGGTTATGCTAATCACTGTTATTTTCCAACAATGGGAGTTAACAGGATGTCACTGTGTGAATAGCTCCAAAGACCTAGCTTGCTTAATCATGCTTTGTTGAATAAACCACAATTGGCTTATTCTTACTGAGATACAAAGCCATAATGGTTTTACCACAATGGGTGGGGTCACAACCCCAAACAAATTACATATGTACTTATATGTACAGTAGGTATGTGTACATGTGTGTATGTAGAATTCTAGTAGCAGTTGGACATCAGTGGAATATTTTGTTCTAATTAGTTGGAAATCTCTTTCTATGCAATCTGTATAACAGGTCTATATATTTCATGAATTCCCAGAGATATATTATGCAATTTTTATCTTTAACAAACAGGTTTCTCCTCTAATCTTACAGAATCTTGACATGGAATCTGTCTTCTTGAGCTGCATGTAACATCACAGACCAGAATATTTTTTACCTAACTTCAACTCCCCAAATTCCCAAACCAGCATGGGAATTGAAGTCCACACATCTTAAAATTGCCAAGGTTGAGAAACACTGGGCTAAGACATGCTCATAATCACCCATCTGAGGGTGGACTTAAACTTGGATCTCTCCAGTCCCAGCCCAACCCTTAAATCAATCTATTGTATATTTATTTACCACAATGTAGTGGTAAAGAGGTGGTCTAGCAATGAGGAGACTGTGAGTTCTAGTCCCACCTTAGCCATGAAAGCCAGCTGGGTGCTCTTGGGTCAGAGACTCTCTCTCTCTCTCAGCCCAACCAACCTTCCAGGGTTGCTGTTATGGGAAAAAGAGGAAGGAGTATGTTTGTCACCTGCAGTTATAAATAAACAATAATAAAGGTGGGATAAAAATCAAATCTGTCATCTCTCTTTCTCACACAGTCCCTAGAGTGCAATGACACTGATTCTCTGGTTAAGTGCTTACAGCAGCCATCTCAATCATCTATTCCCCAGAAATGCTGGAGTTCAGGGCTCATAACCCAAAACATCCACTCTGGGCAGCTGATTGGAAAAAGTTCCTTCCTTCCTTCCTTCCTTCCTTCCTTCCTTCCTTCCTTCCTTCCTTCCTTCCTTCCTTCCTTCCTTCCTTCCCTTCCTTCCTTCCTTCCCCTTTTTAAAAGCCTACATCTTTTAATAAAATACATTAGTCTGAAAAGGTGCTACCAGAGTCGTCCTAATTTTTGCCTGTATAGTAATGACTGTAACTTTTCATTTTAATCCTTTTCTATGTAAGGCTCCCATGTGGTACTGTTTGCTAAACCAGTCCGTCCGTCCTTCCTTCCTTCCTTCTCTCTCTCTCTCTCTCTCTCTCTCTCCTGCCATCAAAAAAACTGCTCTCCTTTCTCCCCTCCCCCCGCCCACAAAAGCAGCCAATTCGATTTCGAAACCAGGACTGTACAGTAACTGCATTCTCTCCAGAAGGAAGCGGTAGTGACTCTGCCAGAGAGGGGAAAAAAGGATATAAGCGGAGGAGGATCATAGAGATAGGACAGAGAAGAGAAGAAAGTCTGGAAAGTTTAGTCTAGATTAGAAGCTCCATAACCGGGCAAGTGCAGCCCGCTGGGATTTCTTTTTTTGGAAAGCTGGCAAGGTAGGTCGGGATCCGAGGTGGGCATTCAAACCAATGCAAACTGGATGCGTCTCTTGTTGCCGTTCACTGATCAAAAGGAATAGAAATTATTTTCTTCTGCCTTTAAAGTTTCGGCGAGGGATACTGACTTTCCAAGTTGCTTCCTTTCTGGGTAGGCTGCGTAAATTTTTCAGACGGAGCTGGGCTTGAGTTGGGTTTTCTCGAAGAGCTGAAAAACGGATCGGCTTCCTCTGGAGCGTGCAGGGCTGTCATCTCGCTGGCCAGAGTTTGACCGCGGCAAGGTTGACAACCCTGAGACGCGTAAAGCTGGGAATCAGGCTTTCTCGCTGGAAAGGGGGAAATGCTACCAGGGTTGCGATTCGAGGCACATTTCCCTGCTAGTTTGTATCGTTGGAGACTTAACTCCCGAATAAGATGTTCTGTGCTGAGACAATGCAATATTTTGCGTGCTGCGACGTTAAGGCCAGTTAACTTGATGGCATTTATTTAGAGAAAACTCCTGTAAGTTTTTATTCAAATTATGCAACTAAAGCTTCCCATAAATTTGTGACTGAGCTACCAACATCATAACTGAATCTCCCATATGTTGCTTGCAGTCTTCATTTCTTTACCTTGGCGACTTTTAATCACAGTTTTTGACTCTTCATTTTATTTTACCGCAATAAATTCACTCCCCCGCCCAACTTTTCTACTAAGTTGGAAGATGGTTTTATAAATGGCTTTCTTCTCTGGGTTTAAGCTTCTTCCTGTAAATAGGCCTCTTTCTATTCTGTGGGTATCATCAAAGGTGATAAATTACACACTCTTTGACTTACACATTCCTCTCTTTTGAGGTTGTCACATTGGAATAAGTTGTACTTTCTTCTCCCTAAATATTTATTTACTTTATTTTATTTTAATCCCATTTATATCCCGCCCTCCTCCGAAGACTCAGGGCGGCTTACAATCTAAGCACAAATCATATGCAGGAGTTTGACCTACAAATGTAAGAGGTAACTGGCAAATTGCCTTGACGCCGTTGTGTAATGATCAGGCGTGAATGTAGTTCAAAAGTCAAAATGGTGATTATAATTGCTTCACCTTTTTTTTTTAATGTGTTACATGTGAGACATACATTAAAAATTGTTGGCTCTTTGATTACACTGTCAGGGTATCGATTAAAGCCTTAGGCTAGAAATTGAAGTATCCAGGTTAATATTGCTTCAATACTTAGCTCAAAGATTATGAATCATTCAATTTTGCAAAACTGAGTGCATCCCCCCCCTTTTCCCCTTTCAGCACCTGCTACTTGAAGTCTTAAGGTGGCTGTGCCTTTTGAAGCTTGACTTGGCCATTTCAGATCCTCCTCACATTATCTAAACATACAAATAAGCTGTTCAGCCGCTTGATCTGAGTAGAACTTCCTTCTGTGCCTGCAGAAGTTGATCGGAAGACATGGAGAAAGCCCTAAAATGTCTGCTCCAAACCTTCAAGAGTTGTGGCTTTCTGAAGGTAGTAGTATATTTGGAGAAATGCTTTGGTTGCTTCACAAAGCATCCCACCAAAGGATTTCTACAGCTCAGTTATCAGGTGGAGCTACAAAAGTGTATAGATCTGTTGCACCAAAATTATCAGATCCTTTGAGACTTTCATATCTACAGGGTAGAAAAATGATGACAAGTTATTGGGTGCTTGAGCTGTCTGCATTTTCCTGCAAGGTTAGGAAACAATTCTAAGGATGAGATCACTGAAATCTTGACCACTTAAAAAAATATTTTTATAGCATATAGATGTTCACATTGTCAACAGAACATAATAATGCTACTGGTAATCACGATGAACAAGCTCATTCTCCAGGAGTTAAGGAGAATATAATCAAGTCAAGTAGACTCTTACACTGACAGCACACTCTACAGAATGATTGTTCAGAATAAATCCCACTGTGTTTGAAATTGGTTATACCCAGCAGGAAACTATAGATAAAATTGTTTTCACACTCTCCTAGACCCATTTCTAAGAAAAGCCTCTTTTCTATACTCAAAATTGTTGGTTAATTATATATTGCTATGAGATCTCAGGATCTAGATAATTAATTTTGGATGCTTTTCACAGGTTCTAAAATATTCAAAATGGAAGCAAAGAAAGCAAATAGATTTTCTCCAAATTCTCCGGGACAAAATGTGAACCCTGATCTCGACATTGAACGAAAAAATATCTCTTTCTCCATTGAGCACCTTACTAATATACTGGATGGCGGATCAAACAATACCAAGCTTCGGAGGGAAGTTGGTTAGTAGATAACTCAAAAGAATTCATGACAAATTAAATTTTTATTTTTATTTTATTTTTATTTGACTCTGTTATTTGACTCTATTACACCTCTGTGCCTCTCTGTATCCTATGTCTTTCTTTCTCTCTATCCTATGGACATCTTCCATCATTGCAATACTGCATATGTTTGTTTGTTTGAATGTTTGTTTTAAGACTGGAGTTATCTCTTTGATTTTAAGCCACAGCAGCCAAAAAAAGCAGCAAACATTAAAACCAGGCTAACTACATTCTATGTCGTCTTTGGAACTTAGTTTATGAAATCATCAGTTTTATAAGAGGAAAAAGTAAGTCCCTTGTAAGTCCCAAGGGACTTACAAAAAAGTATGCAAAAAAAGTATTCTGAAGGAAACCATATCTTGATTAGAGTTGAGGGAAGAATTTTTATGTTCTGAAAAGTTTCTGTTGCTGAAAATAAAAACATGTGTTTCAGCATTAAAAAAATGCTTTCATCACTTGATGAAAAATCCTGAAAACTTGTGTAACTTTTTGCAACATAGTTGGCTTGGCTCTCATATATTATTGTAATTTATTTTTCAGTGAGACAGGTTATTGTAATAACTTGGTAAATTATTCTTTAGTAAAACACTGCAACTATTTGAAAAATAAATTAAGCCAATCTTTTTGACATATCACTCAAATTAAACAATATTCATTTTTAGAGAATTGTATATATTGAAGTTAGAGCTCACAGAGTACATTACAGTAGAGGTCTCCAACCTTAGCAACTTTAAAATTTGTTGAGAATTCTGGGAGTTGGTCCACAAGTCTTAACGTTGCCAAGGTTGGAGACCCCTGCATTACTCTTCCCCGCCCCCCGCCCACCTTTCTCTGTGGGTTTTTTGGCAGGTAACTCTGAGTCAGTTTTGACTCCTGGCAACTGTTTGGACCAATCCCTTCAGTTTACTTGGCAAGATTTCTGGCAATAGTTTACCCTCACATTCTTACTAAGGCTGAAAGAGATTGACTGGCCCAAGGTCACCCAGCTAGCTTCAGCTTCAGGCAGGACTAGAACTCAAGATTTCCAACTTTCTAGCCTTGATGTAAAAAAGATGTTGAGACTCTGGAAAGAGTACAGAGAAGAGCAACAAAGATGATTAGGGGACTGGAGGCTAAAACATATAAGGAATGGCTGCTGGAATTGGGTATGTCTAGTTTAATCAAGAGAAGGACTAGGGGTGACATGATAGCAGTCTTCCAATATCTCAGGGGCTGCCACAAAGAAGAGGGAGTCAAGCTATTCTCCAAAGCGCCCAAGGCAGGACAAGAAGCAACGGATGGAAACTAATCAAGGAGAGAAGCAACCTAGAACTAAGGAGAAACTTCTTGACAGTTAGAACAATTAACCAGTGGAACAACCTGCCTCCAGAAGTGGTGAATGCTCCAACATTGGAAGTTTTTAAGAAGAGACTGGCCAGCCATTTGTCTGAAATGGTATAGGGTTTCCTGCCTTAGCAGGGGGTTGGACTAGATGACCTCCAAGGTCCCTTCCAACTTATTATTATTATTATTATTATTATTATTATTATTATTATTATTATTATTATTATTATTATTATTATTATTATTATTATTATTATTATTATTATTATTATTATCCTGCCTCCAGAAGTGGTGAATGTTCCAACACTGGAAGTTTTTAAGAGGAGACTGGACAGCCATTTGCCTGAAATGGTATAGGGCAGGGCTTTTCAACCAATGGTACGGGTACCACCTGTGGTACATTGGCACCTGGCAGGTGGTACACAACCATCCTTGAAAAGTGGTAGCAGGGGAGGGAATGAGCTGAACCAGTGGCAGACCGCACAAGTCTGAGTGAGAGACGGCTGGAGCTGCAGGCCTGTCAGGGCTCAGCGGAAGCACCAGGATCAGCACTTCTTCGGGGCTGTCAGGGCTCAGCGGAAGCACCAGGATCAGTGCCAGGCTCCAGCTGGAGCTGGGTGCTGATCCTGGCGGTTCTGAGCCCAGAAGAAGCGCCGATCAGCTGGAATGTTGCAGCATCTCCAGGGTCTTGTGATTTACATTCAGATGCTTGGCAACTGATTCATATTTATGACAGTCAGTGTCCCAGGGTCATGTGAAATGACCAAAACCTGCTGCAACAACCCAGCAGAGGGGGGGGGATAAAAACCAAACACCCCACCCCACCCCACCCCCGCTGCCAATCTTCAACAGAAATGCTCACAACAATGAAAACCTCGGACAGGAGGAAGAGCGTCGCCAGGCAGGCAGGCAGGTGTCTTGCTTGGCTGTGGCTTGGGGGGCTCTTTTTTCAGTGCCATTGTAACTTTGAATAGTCACTAAGTGAACTGTTGTAAGTCGAGGACTACCTGTACTTCATCACTTTTTTCCTTTTGGGGGGGTCATCAAGTTTTTGACACCTTGCTAGGAGACTGATGGTACTCGGATGTTGCCATATCCTAAAAGTGGTACAATGGGTGAAAAGGTTGAAAAGCCCTGGTATAGGCTTTCCTGCCTGAGCAGGGGGTTGGACTAGATGACCTTCAAGGTCCCTTCCAACTTTACTATTATGATTATGATTATGATGCCTCAAACATTACACCCAACAGGCTCTCATTAAAGTCAGAGATAATATAACAATGTTTAGTTGTAGTTTATATCTTCTTCACTGCTTACTATGGGCATTAAGTAGTACATACAAACTAAACTTGACCATGTTTCATCTTTTTGTGATTTCTTTGCCTTCACATTGGATTTTTTTTTTCATTCAGAAGTACTGTACTTATTGATCAACATACAGCCACTGTTTGTAGAGGCATATATTTTGGAAGTTAGCAGCTAAACTTTCCTCCAGTTTAAAATTGCAGAAAAAACCAGAAGTTCCTACAGTCATTTGCAAGGCTCCTGGGAATTCTTTGTGGCAGAATCGGTGGGGATAACTGAAGGCATTGTCATGCTCTTCCTATGTCATCATGTGTTAGTTAAAAGAATGCTTATGTATTCAACAGAGGCTGTGCTCGAGGCGGATCCAGAGTTTAACCAAGAAAACCGGTATTTCCAGAGCCAAAATGAAAGATATGAAAGTGCTATCAGAAAATCTGTTCACCTCTCCCAAAAGATGGCTAAAATGGGATGGATTGCAAGTGGCCCAGAACAATACTACTGCTTTAAGTACGTAATTTTAATTCTGTAGTACTTTTTTCCCCTAAATCGCTGAGTTCAGAAACACATTGTATTCCTTAACAGATCTGGATTGCTGCAATTGTAACCACATGTTACAAGCCACGTGACCTACTGAAAGCACTAGGGCAGGGGTAAGCAACCTCGGCTCTTTTATGACTCGTGGACTTCAACTCCCAGAATTCCTGAACCAGCCATGCTAAAGGAAAAGGGAGAGGTTTCCAAGCTGAGCCATGCTGGCTCAGGAATTCTGGGAGTTGAAGTCCACAAGTCATAAAAGAGCCGAGGTTGCCTACCCCTGCTCTAGGGCTTACATGCCTAGGATAGCAATGTAAAACTAATTACATTACTGGAAGCAATTAGGTATTAATTTTGGTTTTTGTTCTGAATATTATCTTGGAGGCAGTGTGCAGAGGGGCAGATGCTGTTTTCGAAGAGGGTTAACAAGATTTACCAAGTGGTCCGGGTGGCAAGGCTCCGTTGCCGGCAGCCATTTAGGCTGTCAGCTCCGTTGCTCCGTAAAACCGCCAAAAACAGTGACGATCAGCTGTTTTGGTGGCTCGGAAGCCCGCTCCTCGGGAGAAGAGGAGGGGGTGAGCGCCCAGGCAGGGGTAGAGCTCTCCCAGACCGCCAGAGCTGAAACTCTGGTGGTTGAAGGATTGAGCCCCCCCGAAGCCTGAGTTTGCTCCGGACCTCGGGACGCCTCTACTCCAGGGCTTTGGAGCAGAGCAGGACGCAGCAACCATCCCTGCCAGCAAGAGTGAACTTTGGATTACTTGGATGCAGGCAGAGCTGTACAGGAGAATCATGTCAGAGCAAGTATATGATCTTTAACTCAGTGGATTTTGTGGAGATTTTTAAAAGTGAAAGTGCGCAACAGAATTGAGTGGGCGAAAATGGCTGCCAAATCATCTAAAGTTCCCAGAAGTGCGGGGGCATCTCCGGTGCAGCAATCTTCGTTACAGGCTTTAATGCCCCCCCCCCTGCACCCGCACCTGCACCAGCTTTGACAGTAAAAGATTTGCAGGATGTTTTGCAAGAGGCTTTGAAAAAGCAATCCCAACAATTAGCTGAACTTATGGAGGAGAAGCTTACAGAAATGAGGGCAGACATCTTACTTGCATTTCAAGGCATGGCCGTTTGTATTGAACGTTTGGATGAAAGAGTGAACTTTGGATTACTTGGATGCAGGCAGAGCTGTACAGGAGAATCATGTCAGAGCAAGTATATGATCTTTAACTCAGTGGATTTTGTGGAGATTTTTAAAAGTGAAAGTGCGCAACAGAATTGAGTGGGCGAAAATGGCTGCCAAATCATCTAAAGTTCCCAGAAGTGCGGGGGCATCTCCGGTGCAGCAATCTTCGTTACAGGCTTTAATGCCCCCCCCCCTGCACCCGCACCTGCACCAGCTTTGACAGTAAAAGATTTGCAGGATGTTTTGCAAGAGGCTTTGAAAAAGCAATCCCAACAATTAGCTGAACTTATGGAGGAGAAGCTTACAGAAATGAGGGCAGACATCTTACTTGCATTTCAAGGCATGGCCGTTTGTATTGAACGTTTGGATGAAAGAGTGGAAGAACTTAGCCAAAATAACATCAGATTAGATGCTAAAATGACGGATGCTGAAACTGTGATGGATAAGATTGATGATGATTTAACCTTGGTGCAGTACCACGAGATGGAGTTCGCTGTGAGAATTAGAGGTTTAAAAGAGGATTCTAAGGAAAATTTGAAAAAAGTAGTTTCAGAGGCCCTGGAAGGTGTTTTGGGGCATCCAGCAGAAGATATTATGGTGGATATAGATAAAATATTTCGTGTTAATTCATGGATTGCAAGACAAAGGAAATTACCTAGAGATGTGGTGGTTTATTTTACAAAGAGAGCAATTAGAAATGAGGTTATTCAAGCTTTTTATAATAGTAAATTCGCAATTGCAGAGCAAGAAGTTTTAATTTTAAAAGAGATCCCTCCAAGAATTTTAAGGAGAAGGAAGGAGTTTGCTTTTTTGGCAGAAGAATTAAGAAGACGGGATATTCAGTTCAGATGGGAGATTCCAGTGGGTATGGTGGTGATGTATGCAGGCACGAGACATCGTCTTCTTACAGTGTTACAGGCACGTGATTTCTATGCCAATATTTTAAAGGCAGTCCCTATACCACTTTTGGAATCTAAAAAGAAGAACGGTGAAGGAGAGCGTCAATCACAAAGTAAGAACGTACAAGGTGCTGAAGGAGTTATGCAGCCGAAAGATGGAGAATTCCAGAAAGTTACAGGAGTGGATCAAATTTCAGTATCATCGGAGGAGGTTAGAGACCAAAGAATGACACGTGCTGCTGCTAGACGAATGAGACAAGAGCAAGAACAGCAGAGAGTTATGACGGCACCTCAAAAACTTACTTACAGTGAAGCAGTGGGAGGAGCGCGACCAAAGAGAGTACAGGTGATTTTGGAAGAGGCGCTCCAAAAGCTTCAGGTCGCAAAAGATGGTGACAAAGCTTCTAACCTGGAATGTTAATGGTCTAAATTCACCACATAAGAGAAAGAAAGTATCAATTTAAAACAATTTAAAAACGATGTTATTTGCTTACAGGAAACACAGAGCGACGGATCAAAAGTATTTGGTAAACTTGAGGTTGGGTATTTTTATTTCAAATGATACCTATACTTAAAAAGGATTTAAATTTGGAGGAATGGCAAAAAGGAATTAATAAATTTGTTTGGGCAGGGAAAAAGCCACGAGTTAAATTTAAGATAATGCAAGATACGCATGAAAGAGGTGGTCTTAAAATGCCTAATTTTAAGTTATATTATGAGGCTGCTGTCTTGTCAGCGATAAGTGACTGGTTTAATTTAACACAAGGGAGATTATTAAATCTTGAGGGTCATGATTTGTTATTTGGTTGGCATGCATATTTATTGTATGATAAGAAGGTGGATAATCTGTTTAAGATACATATTTTAAGGTATTTATTTATTTATTTTATTTAGTTATATTTATATACCGCCCTATTCCCTGAGGACTCAGGGCGGTTTACAGGGAATTAAAAATCCAAAATACAAAAATTAAGAACCAAATTAAAAAATATTAAATTAACCCTGTAGTCAGTTAAAAAGAACCCCAAATTAAAAATTCCTCCTTAGTCTGGGCCCGAGAGCTCGAAGAGCCAGGTCTTCAGGCCCCGGCGGAATGATCGAAGGTCGGGGGCAGTTCTCAGCTCCACCGGCAGCTGGTTCCAGAGGGCAGGCGCTCCTACCGAGAAGGCCCTATCCCTGGGTGTCACCCGCCGGCAGTCTCTTACCGGCGGGACCCTGAGCAGACCCTCCCTGTGGGAGCGCACTGGGCGAAGGGCATTTGATGCCGGCAGCAGGTGTTCCCTCAGATATCCCGGACCCAGGCCATGTAGGGCTTTATAGGTGATAACCAGCACCTTGAATTTCACCCGGAGGGCAACCGGAAGCCAATGCAGCTCACGGAGTAGAGGTGTTACATGGGAGTATCGGGAAACCCCCATTACATCTCGCGCGGCCGCATTCTGCACCAGTTGAAGCCTCCGAGTGGTCTTCAAGGGCAGCCCCATGTAGAGAGCGTTACAGTAGTCCAAACGGGAGGTCACAAGCGCATGAGTAACTGTGCGTAGGGCGTCTCGGTCCAGATAGGGACGCAACTGGCGCACCAGGCGAACCTGGGCAAAAGCCTCCCTGGTCACGGCTCCTATATGGTCTTTGAAATTGAGCCGTGAATCCAGGAGGACGCCCAAGTTGCGAGCCCTATCGACGGGGGGTAACACCTCACCCCCCATCATTAAGGATGGAATAACTTGGTTAACCCGAGATGCCGATATGCACAGCCACTCAGTCTTGGCAGGATTGAGACGAAGCCTGTTTCTCCCCATCCAGACCTGAACCGCCTCCAGGCACCGGGACATCACAGAGAGGGCATCACTGGGTTGGTTCGGAATGGAAAGAAAAAGTTGGGTATCATCAGCGTACTGATGATACCCCACCCCAAAACCACGAATGATCTCGCCCAGCGGCTTCATATAGATGTTGAACAGGAGAGGCGAGAGAACCGACCCCTGAGGGACTCCACAAATGAGAGACCTCGGGGCGGATCTCTGCCCTCCTGTCAACACCGACTGCGAGCGGCCCTGGAGGTAGGAGGAGAACCACCGTAAAACGGTGCCTCCCACTCCCAGCCCCCTGAGACGCCGCAGTAAGATACCATGGTCGATGGTATCGAACGCCGCTGAGAGATCTAATAGGATCAGGACAGAGCAGCAACCCCTGTCCCTAGCCCTCCAGAGATCATTCACCAGCGCGACCAATGCCGTCTCCGTGCTGTGTCCGGGCCTGAAGCCCGATTGGTACGGGTCCAGATAATCAGTTTCCTCCAGGAACAGAGGGAGCTGATGCGCCACCACACTCTCAACAACCTTCGCCAGAAAGCGAAGGTTGGAGACTGGACGGTAGTTGTTTAAAACAGCCGGGTCCAAAGCAGGTTTCTTGAGAAGGGGTCTCACCACCGCCTCCTTCAAGGCGGCAGGAAAGACACCCTCCTTCAAGGAAGCAGTTATTACTGCATGGAACCAGCCTCGTGTTCCTTCCCGAGCCGCATAAGCTAGCCAGGAGGGGCACGGATCCAACAAACAGGTGGTGGTGCTCAGTCTCCCCATGATCCTGTCCACATCATCAGGGGAAACAGGGTCGAACTCATTCCAGATAACGTGCTCAAGACCGCCTGATTCCTCCACATTAGACTCTGCCCAGTCAGAGTCCAAGCCGGTCCGGATCCGAGCGATTTTGTCCGCCAGATGATGACTAAACTCCTCGGCTCGTCCCTGCAAGGGATCCTCTCTCACCTCCTGATTAAGGAGGGAGCGAGTCACCCTAAACAGGGCGGCCGGGCGATTATCTGCGGACGCGATAAGGGCGGCAAAGTAGTTAGACTTCGCCGTCCTTATCGCCGCAAGATAAGACCTTATAAAGGTTCTTAACTGCAATCGGTCGGATTCGGATCAGCTGGATCTCCAACCGCTCTCTAGACCTCGTCTCCGCCGCTTCATCTCCCGGAGCTCCACAGAGAACCATGGGGCCCAACGGGATCTGCGTCGGGTCAGAGGTCGCATGGGTACAACGCAGTCGAGTGCCCTGGTGGCTGCCGTTTCCCAGGCCTCCACCAGGGCATCGACTGGGCTGTGGGTAAGGGTGATAGGTATAGGCCCAAGCGCCCTCTGGAACCGATCTGGGTCCATTAGGCGCCTGGAGCGGAACCACCTGGTCGGCTCCGCCGCCCAGCGGCGGGGGATGGCATGACGGAAAACTAGCCTCAGGAGGTAATGGTCTGACCATGACAGAGGGGTGATGGACGGAGAACCCCCTCCCAGATCATCCAACCACTGTCCAGACAGAAACACCAGGTCAAGAGTGTGACCCCCCTCATGAGTCGGGCCCTCAATAACCTGGGTCAGGCCCATGGCTGTCATGGAAGCCATGAACTCCCGAGCTAACTCCGACGACCCTCCCAGTGATGGCAGGTTGAAGTCACCCAGGACTACGAGCCTGGGGAACTCCACCGCCAACCCTGAGAGGGTGTCGAGCAGCTCGGGCAAGGCTGTTGCCACACAGCTGGGCGCCAGGCATGTAAGCAACAAGCCCAACTGAACACGAGGACCACACCTCAGGAGGGTCTCACTCCCGGCCATCTGGACAATGGTGGCCTCCCGGGGACACAATGTCTCCCGAATAACCACTGCCACCCCACCACCCCTGCCCTGAGCCCGTGGCTGGTGCAGCACCCGGAAACCCGGCGGGCATAACTCGGTGAGAGGCACCCCTCCCTCCGAGCCCAGCCAAGTTTCCGTGATGCACGCTAGATCCGCACATTCCTCCTCGATCCGATCACGGATGAGGGGAGCTTTATTAACTACGGATCTAGCGTTAAAATAGACCAGCTTGAGCTCAGGGGCCTGATCACCCTCATCCCCGGGTAAGAGGGTGCTAACCGGAGGGTCGGAGCGCGCCACCGCTCGAAGATAGCGGGGGCGCGATCCCAGATGTTGATATGACCCTCCTCGCAAACACCTGCTGCCATACCCTATCGCCGTGGGGATTCGATGCCCCACCCCCACATTCCCAGCGCCAGCAGCCACCTCCCCCAACCCCGTCCCACCAGGACCTCTAACAGGACCAGACTGAGTGCCGGTTACAAGTTCCCTCCCCATCCCCCCCTCCCTCCCCCTCCCTAACCTCCTAAAATAACCGGCTAAAAATCTGATCAGGGGCCTCTTAGCGCGTCTTAACTCGAGGCCCCTATCCAAGCCCAACCACCTCTCGGAGTCCCAAGGCTTGGGCCCGTCATTAAGGGGAGTATGAAAACAGGCGACAGGTCGCGCCCATGAGGCAGGAACCGCCCTAAGGGCATACAAGTCCGCTTCGGAATAACGATGGATCATATAGCACTCAATTAGTCTCTTGGGGCCGATGTTGAAAATATGGCCAAAGGATTGTTCATTGATGGTACGAAGATGGAAAAAGAACAGGTCCAGTGGGCATATCTCTCAATCTGCAAAGCCATCTCAGCTCTCACCCGAGATGGAGTTCCAAGGGACAACCTCAGCCGTCCTCTCACTCCGGCTGAGGAGTCTAGCTGGAACAGAGAGAGAAAAGGGGAGTCCTAAGCCAGGCCCACCCCAACTGGTCTCCCACACCAGAGAGGTGGTCGCTCACCAGTCCAGAACCATCCTCCCACCACGGTTCGGTCCCGTCCACACTGGATTATCCATAGGGGGATCTTAGTTCCCATCAGGTATGGAGCTAGCCGTAATGCCTGCCTGTCAACAAAAGAAGTAAGGAACAGGCAGGCCAGGCCTCTGTCAATCCTCACAACGCCAGCCCACACCGCCAGTCTGGGGGGGGGAGAACAAAACATTCTCTCCCCAATGTCCATCCACCAGTCCAAGCCATCCTTCAACGGCGGAAAGAAGTGCTCTGTTGCGAGTTTGGAAAAAGTATAGACATAAGTTAAATTATAAGATACCCATTTGGGCAATACCTAAACACGCAATAGAAAATATAAATGTGGGATTTAAACATGATGAGACTACATATAAGGAAATCTTAAGTTTAGAGAGGAATGTATGGCAATTAAAGCCATATAATATTTTAAAAGAAGAAAAGATTGTACAAACTGGGTTTCAGTATGGGCAATTACAGGCTAGATGGAAAGAGGACCAGAAAGTTGGTTTTTCGATGACTGATGAAAATTTGGTAAAACAAATTAGAGATCAAGGTCAAGCACATATAAAAAGGATATATAATGCATTGATAGAAATTGATTCAGAAACGGAACTTGTTAAAGACTGTATGATAAAGTGGGCTCAGAATTTTCAAGAAGTTATAACAATGGACACTTGGGAAAAGATCTGGGTTAGAAATGTAAAATTTACACAGGCCCAAAATTTAAGAGAGAATTTTTATAAAATGTTTTATAGGTGGCACTTAGATCCTAAATAATTAGCAAGTATGTATCCGAACTGCCAGCCCAAATGTTGGAGGTGTGGTTGTGAGGATGCAACGTATTTTCATATATGGTGGACTTGTAAAAAGGTCAAAGCTTTTTGGCTTAAAATTTGGTGGAATATGCAAAAGATATTTAAGAAAAGGATAAAGTTTTCTCCGCAATTGTTTTTATTGGGTATTATTACAGATACTACTGTTATAGATACTAAGTTGATGTTGAATTTAATTACGGCAACGAGACTTTTAGTAGCACAATATTGGAAGAAGGAAGAACTGCCGACTATAGAAGAGTGGACTTTAAAAGTTTCTAACTTGGCGGAAATGGCAAAGATTTCAGCGTATTTGAAAGACCAATCGCAACAGAGATACATTGTGGAATGGAGGAGATGGATTGAATATATTCAGAATAAATATGGGACTAAAAAGTTTCATTTAGCATTTGAATAAGTACTGGATCTATATGATGTATAACTAGTTAGTAGGTATTTTATTAATATTTTGACGATGGAGAGTTAAAGTGCGACAGAATTTAATGTCTTGTTGTTAGCATATTTTAGATTATGCTTGTTTGTATTTTTATACCCTGTATTCAGCTCTGGGAAGTCGGGGAGGGGGGAGGGGAGGGGAGGGAGGGGCTGGGGAGTGGGGAGGGGGAGGAGGGGGGTTGTATTTAAAAATGTATTGTAAAACTTTTCAATAAAAAAAAAAGATTTACCAAGTGGTTTGGGTTATGATTTTTAGAAAGGAGAAAACAACATCTAGAAATAGATCTTATTTATGGAGGCTTAACAAGATTGCTCCACTGAAATTTTAAACATCTGCCCTCTCACTGTCTACTAATGAATTGTATATTGAATACATGTTTGAGAGTCACTGTTAAGGGATATAATGGCATCTGTGTCTTTGCAGGTTTCTTACTGATGATTTGGCATTTAACGTACACTTAGTCTTTATGAAGACCATTTTGGCTTTAGGCACCGATGAACAGATCAACAAATGGATTCCTTTAGCAAATAAGAATTTCATCATAGGGACCTACGCCCAGACTGAATTGGGTCATGGTAAGCATCGTTCCAGCTTCTGCCAACCTAGCAGTTCGAAAGCACGTAAAAATGCAAGTAGAAAAATAGGGACCACTACGGTGGGAAGGTAACAGCGTTCCGTGCGCCTTTGGCGTCTAGTCATGCAGGCCACATGACCACGGAGACGTCCTCGGACAAGCGCTGGCTCTTTGGCTTTGAAACGGAGATGAGCACCGGCCCCTAGAGTCGGAAATGACTAGCGGGGGAACCTTTACCTTTACCTATAAGATCTCTAAAATTGAGTGAGTGAGTGAGTGAGAGAGTGAGTGAATGTACATTCTGGACCTCCTACAAAGGTTGAGATTGGGAGACACTATTTTATGATAGTTCCACTCTTTCTTGACTGAGCATTTCCAATCAATAGTTAACGGAGAAAAAGAGTAAACATCTGGTTTCTTTATTATGAATTCTATAGGACTCAGTTCTCCCCACCCTCCCCCATTGTGTGATTTAATGCTAGTCAGAAACGACTAGCACGCATGTGCGGGGAAACCTTTACCTTTACCTTTAAGCATCCTTGGCTGGCATCGTGATCTATATCCCTGATTTCATAAACTCTAATGCCAAAGATTAATCAACTGCCATTACTTGACATGAACTGTTTTGCCACACACACACACACCCTTCTCTCAACATCCAGGAAGGCTGAAAGAAGCAGGATTTTTTTTCAATAGGACTTTTACTGGGTCCTACTGGATAGCAAGAGACAGGAGAAATTGCTCCATTTTTGTGGCATCTTCAGCTGAGTGCTTTTTCTTGTTTTCACATACACAACAAGGTTGGGTTAAGAGGGTGACCTATATGCAAATCAAGTGCTCTAATATCTAAGTTGTTTACTGAAATTTTGTGGAGGAGACTCTAAGCATAATGCTTAGTGATTCTGTAATGGAAAGTAGGAGAGTAGCAGCCAAAGAAATTATTTGATCCACACATCTTAACGTTACCAAGGTTTTCCTAAAAGTGTTAAAGATGGACCTGAAGCTGGGATCCATTTCCTTGGGCTGAGTAAGCTTTTAAGAATAATAGCAACAATTTCACCCCATCATCTCTATCACATTTCATTCATTTCTGACTTGGAGGATGCTGTAAAACCTGTTTTTGCTTAATTGCAGCATGCAGTAGTTCCAGCTGTCAAGGTAAATCTGTTTCTCAAGAGGGCCTACTAGTTACTGCTTGTGATATCACATTTATGCTATATAGTCTTCACTTGAAATTTTGCCCCAGGTTTTTATATTATTATTTAAATGTTATACAGCAGACAGTATATAGATGCATACATCTGGCTGTGTGCACTGTTTTATTTTTATTTTTTTTTTGTTTTAAATGAAGCAGAAACGTATTTATGCTTGCTTAACTGATTAAACAAGTCTCACCTTTTGTTGAGAGTAATAAGTAACCCTAACCCTAACCCTGTAAACCGCCCTGAGTCCTTCGGGAAAGGGTGGTATATAAATATAATAAAATAAATAAATAAAAATAAATAATCTCCACATCTTCCAGCCAGTTGGCCGTAAGCACTTGAGAATAATCCAGTCTAAAGAAATAAATATTCATAACCTTCATTCTTCTAGCCAGTTGCCCATAAGCACTTGAGAATAACCCAGTGCTTAGATAAAGAGGCTTAGCAATTGACCAAACCAAACTAATACAAAGTCTAATGTATATATAAAGTATTTCTACATTCTGGACTCTACCACAGCAGATCTTTTGCTTAGTTAACTTTTAGAACAAAGTTCACTTTTGTTGTCCTTTACAGTCACTGAGCATTATGAGGCAGTGTCTATCAACAAAAAATGAGAGCAGAGTCCTTTCTCCAACTATTTATTGTGTTTGGTCCCTAAGAAACCTGGGGCCTTATAATAAGTCCATGTGGATAGGCACCTAGGCACCCAGAATAGGTGCAGAATAATGCTAATTTTGTCATAAAGGTTCAAACTGTTCTTTAGGTCAGAGCTGTGATTAAGCTGCTAGACAAATTCAACCAGACAGTGATTTTATGATTTTGTATAGATGTTTTATAAACCTCATATTTATTGGTGTGCATGTGTATGTGTTTTAACAATTGAACTAGAAGTCCAGACGAAATGAAATTGTTATTCAATAAGTTTTTATACTGAACTCAGCTCTACCCCAAAATCATGTTAGGAAATATAGAATATGTCTAAAATATTGAAACTTTACTTTTAACTGAGATCTTTGCAGAGTTGGAATTTGATCACAACAAGAGAAACTTTGCATAAACTTCATTCCTGAGGAAAGACCAGCTAGGGTTGCTAAATCTTGCTAGCAAATGTCTATGGGGAGTCTCAGTCATCCAGGTCATGGTTGCCCCCAAAGTGCTTTTTCAAAAGGCATCTGAACTTTGAAAACACACTTTTGGGACTTGTTAGCAAATATTCAATCAAGTTGTCTGGTATGCCGAAAACTCTTTTATCTTTTTGTTACAAAGGATCTAATCTTCGGGGCTTGGAGACCACAGCCACATTTGATGTGGCCACTCAGGAGTTCATCCTAAACACGCCAAGTTTCTCTTCCATGAAATGGTGGCCAGGAGACTGTAAGTACCAAGCATACTGATGAATTGGATCAAAATGGAAGGAAATGCTAGATTCATTTCTTCTTTTGTTTCCCTTCAGCCTTTAAGATAATTTGGTGTGAAGGCTAGAACTTTCATTGTTCACTGAACACATTCAAAAATCAGAGAGGAGTAAGCATGAATACTCTTTTAATACCACTTTAATACCACTTTATAACACCTTGATAATGCCACACTTGGAATACTGCATCCAGTTTTGGTCACCACAATGTAAAAAAGATGTTGAGACTCTAGAAAGAGTACAGAGAAGAGCAACAAAGATGATTAGGGGACTGGAGGCTAAAACATATAAGGAACAGTTGCTGGAATTGGGTATATCTAGTTTAATGAAGATAAGGAATAGGGGTGACATGATATCCAATATCTCAAGGGCTGCCACAAAGAAGAGGGAGTCAAGATATTCTCCAAAGCACCTGAAGGCAGGACAAGAAGCAATGGATGGAAACTAATCAAAGAAAGAAGCAACCTAGCACTAAGGAGAAATTTCTTGACAATTAAAAGAATTAATCAGTGGAACAACCTGCCTCCAGAAGTTGTGAATGCTCTAACACTGGAAGTCATTAAGAAGAGACTGGATAGCCATTTGTCTGAAATGGTGTAGCTTTCCTGCCTGAACAGGGTTGGACTAGAAGACCTCCAAGGTCCCTTCCAACTATTATTATTATCATCATCATCAACTTTTCAAGTCAGTTTCAAATGTTTGTGCCTTGTCTTCTTTATGACAGCTTTAACAATTAAATTGAATAGTTAGTGAGATTATATAGTAAGATCTGGATATTCTAGTTTATTTTTAACCAAATGATAAGTTCTTTTCTTTCCATCTTCTTGCAGTGGGCCGAACTGCAACTCATGCTGTGGTTTTTGCTCAGCTTTATCTGAAAGGACATTCTTATGGCATGCATCCATTCATTGTACAAATCCGCAGCCTCAGAGATCATTCTCCAGGTCAAGGTAATGTTTTTATGAAGCTCTTGAGAAGTGTAAGCTACGAGTCTTTCCATTCTCTGACACACTGAAAGAAGAAGAAGCCACCCTTAACCAAAGAATGCTAAATTCTCTTTTTGATCTCTGTAGAATCTTCCTAGATATCAGTTTAAGAATAGTCTGTAATTTCCTAGGTCTTCGTTTGTCCCTTTTCTGAAGACAGAGTCAAGATGTGGTTTCCCTCAGATATCTTGCACTTCACCATTTCTCCTGGATTTCTCCTGGTTTGGCCATACCGCTGACTAATTCCTTGTGCAATGGAAGATTTCCATTTTATGAAATCATGTTACTCATTGCTTTTTTTTTATTCCTCAGGAATAACTTTAGGGGATATAGGTCCCAAAATGGGCTTTGAGAATATTGACAATGGCTTTCTCATCCTGAAGAATGTCCGTATTCCAAGAGAAAACATGCTGGCCAAATTCTCTCAGGTATAGACAGATGATTCTCATGTATTCAAATCAGTACCAAAGATCATAGAATTCTGATACCTGGTTCAGAATTTTGACAGAATGTTAGTAAAATCTTCCTCTCCTCTCCTCTCCCCTCCCCTCCTTTCTTTGAATGTTGTAAAAAGTTGAGCCCTGCATACCTTACCTACCTACTATTACTACTAGTATTATTGTTTGCGCAATTAGCCAAATGTTTGGACTGGATGTGGCATCTTAATCCACCTATCAAGTCCTTCCCAAGGACCTGGCCTAGGCATGTGGTTGTTTGGTTGTGTTAAAGGCATTGTTTCAGGAGGAAGCTGTTCCCAGCAAAGCTACCTTTTGCAATTGACCGATGGTGATTTTGTTAATGATGAAAGTGTTCAAGTAGTGCTCCAGAGGTTTTGAGATTTGCACCCAAGGTGCCTATTATTATGGGTACTATCTTTGCTTCCTCTTGCCACAGTCATTCTACTTCTACTTACAGGTCTTTGCATTTTGTTATTTTCTCCAGTTCTTTTGGAGTTAATCACCAACTAAACATAGACCACTACAGTACTACACTCAATCTAGACAGCATCCTGTCAGCCCAGAAGTATTTTGTGAAAGAACTAGTTTTGATTTTCTTTTTAAACGTAAATTTAAAAAGAGCACTTAAATCATTCAGCTTTTGTAATGAATTTTCATTTTTAGTGTTATTTTGGGGGAGGGTCCCAAAGGTGCTTTTTCAAAAGGCAACTGGACTTTATTTTTCCTTGAAGACATTTCGCTTCTCCAGAAGCTTCTTGGGTGAGAAGCAAAACATCTTCAAGGAAAAACAAAGTCCAGTTGCCTTTTGAAAAAGCACTTTTGGGACAACCATGACCTGGATGACTGAGAATTTCCATAGACATTTGGGGAGGGGGTTACCCTCTAGAGTCTAGCCCAAGTACATTTTGGTTCACATTAAATATGCCACAATTCACCCGTAACTTTCACATAGGATGAAGAAACAAAATTGGCTCGTATTTGCTTCTCAGCAGCAGCCTTCACTGGCAACATTGCACTTTCTTTCACCAAAATATGCAGGATTTAAGAATAAATTTTGTAAATTATTTCAAGTTTTTCTTAATGTCTATCAGCTCGTTCCCCAGTACCTTTGTCTTTAAAATAAAATAATCTGATCTTCCAGGTTCTACCAGATGGTCAATATAAGAAACAAGGATCTGACAAGATCAACTATTTGACTATGATTGTGGTTCGGGTGAACATTCTTCAGGGTTCAATTATCCCCTCTCTGATGAAGGCTTGTACCATTGCTATCCGATACTCCGTGGTGCGTCGGCAATCTGAGCTAAAGCCAGGGTATGATATGAAAAGAGGGAAATGCTTCTGTCTGGAAGCTTAATTTCCCATAGATATATACACACACGTAATGCTATTCTCTTTTTACACTATTGTTTTCGATTTGGGGCAGGGATAAAGAATTGGTAGCATTCCGTATGTTGATGGACTACAATTCTCAGCACTTATTCTGAACTCTGGTGTGCACATATTAGACTTCTATTCAAGCATGGAAAAATTATTTTAGCAATATGTTTCGGGATTCGTATACTACACAATCTGATTTTCCCACAACTCAGCTTCCTCAACTTCAATCTATGCTGCTACCAAAGAAATGTTTTCCACAATATATTAGCATAAATCCAGGAACTCACCTGGAGTTTATAATTTAACTGGGTTTATTAAATTCAATCAGGATTGGTGGGTTCTGTTATTAGCTGATTTATATATCCAGGAAATAATTTTTGATATAATTGTTTCTAATTGAAACAAAGCAGTCATTCTTTTTTAAAACAGGTCAAAGTCAATGAGCCAGGCAACTATAAATATAATTTGCTGTCAATCATGGGAATAACAGCTTCAATTTCTTTTTAGAAAGAGATGTAGTCACTGACTGTTAAGCAACATTTGGAGAAAAATCATATGAATTGTGTGGTAAGACCACACCAGTTTTGGTCACCATGATATATAAAAAAAATGTTGAGGCTCTGGAAAGAGTGCAGAGAAGAGCAACAAAGATTATTAGGGGCCTGGAGACTAAAATATACAAAGAACGGTTACTGGAATTGGGTGAAGAAGGACTAGGGGTGACATGATAGCAGTGTTCCAATATCTCTGGGGCTGTCACAAAGAAGAGGGAGTCAAGCTATTTTCCAAAGCACCTGAAGGCAGGACAAGAAACAATGGATGGAAACAAGTCAAAGAGAGAAGCAACCTAGAACTAAGGAGAAATTTCTTGACAGTTAGAACAATTAATCAGTGGAACAACCTGCCTCCAGAAGTGGTGAATGCTCCAACACTGGAAGTTTTTAAGAAGAGACTGGACAACCATTTGTCTGAAATGGTATAGGGTTTCCTGCCTTAGCAGGGGGTTGGACTAGAAGATCTCTAAGGTCCCTTCCAACTCTGCTATAATTATAATTGTTGTTGATTATGTTATTGTTATCTTTTCAAGTCAATTTCAAGTGTTTGTGTCTTTATGACAACTTTAACAATTAAATTGAATAGTTAGTGAGATTATACAACAAGATCTGGATATTCTAGTTTATTTTTAACCAAATTATAGGCAACATTTGGAGAAAAATCATATGATTAGTGCCACTTCATAAGGCCTTGGTAAGACCACACCTGGAATACTCCATCCAGTTTTGGTCACCATAATATAAAAAAGATGTTGAGGCTCTAGAAAGAGTGCAGAGAAGATCAACAAAGATGATTAGAGGCCTGGAGGCTAAAACATGAAGAACTGTTGCAGGAATTGGGTATGTCTAGTCTAGTGAAAAGAAGGAATAGGATGACATGATAGTGTTCCTATATTTGAGGGGTTGACACGCAGAAGAGTGAGTCAACTTATTTTTCAAAGCAGCAGAAAGCAAGGCAAGAAGCAATGGATGGAAACTAACCAAGAAGAGAAGCAACCTAGAACTAAGAACAAATTTACTGACAGTGAGAACAGTCAACCAGTGGAACGGCTTGCCTTCAGAAGCCATGGGTGCTCCACAATGCAACATTTGATTCTATTGCTATGGATGTATAAATTGGAGAATATACAAGTAGTCCTCAACTTACGACCACAGCGGAGCCCAAAATATATGTTGCTAAGTGAGAAAATTGTTAAGTGTTAATTTTGCCCCATTTTACTACTTTCCTTGCCACATTTGTTAAGTGAATCACTGCAGTTGTTAAATTAGTAACATGGTAGTAGTTATGTGAATCTGCTTTCCACGTTGACTTAGCTTGTCAGCAAAAGAGGATCACATGACTCTGGGACACTGCAACTGTCCTAAGTGTGAGTCAGTTGTCAAGCACCCGAATGTAAATCACGTGACATCAGGATGCTGCAATGGTCATAAGTGTGAAAAATGGCCATTAAGTCACTATTTTCAGGGCTATTGTAATTTCAAACGGTCACTAAATAAACTATTGTAAGTTGAGAACTACCTGTACTGATAAAAGGCTGCTTTATCTTATTATTAATGCCTTTTGTAGCAATCCTCTGTTTCAGTTCAGATTTGATTCTGCAGGACAACAGTTTGCTATTTCCATGTCTAGGAGAGGTTAGGTAAAAAATATGTTTTCCTAGCTCTTATTTTGTATCAATATATTTGCCAAAATCTGACAAGAAGAAAAACTATGTTTAGATGTATGCAAATGATGTAGTCATCATCTCGTTTTAGACCTGTAACTAAGTTATTTACTAGCTAAATGTTCTTATTGCAACAGCAATTCCTCATAGATCAGTATTTTTATATATTTGTTGTTGTTGTTAGTTGCAAAGTCATGTCTGACCCATCATGACCCCATGGACAACGTTCCTCCAGGCCTTCCTGTCCTCTACCATCTTCTGGAGTCCATTTAGGCTCACGCCTACTGCTTCAGTGACTCCATCCAGCCACCTCATTCTCTGTCGTCCCCTTCTTCTCTTGCCCTCGATCTTTCCCAGCTTTAGGCTCTTCTCCAGTGAGTCCTTCCTTCTCATTAGGTGGCCAAAGTATTTGAGTTTCAGCTTCAAGATCTGATTTTTATATATATATATCCCACTTTTATTATATTGATAAATAATTCAAGGCAGTGAATGTTTTAATACTCCTTTCTTCTCCTATTTTTTTCACACAACATCCCTGGGAAGTGAGTTGGGCTGAGAGTGACCCCTAGTCAGCCAGCTGGTTTTGCTAGTTTTAAGAACTAGAACTCACCGTCTCCTGGTTTCTAGCCTGGTGCCTTAGCCACTACACCAAATTGGCTAACTGGGATGTGACAAGTCTCTCTTGGAGGATCAAACCTATGGCCAGCTGGTCTTAGAACAGAGGTGTCAAACTGTTGGCCTGCAAGCTGGATGCGTCATCCAGAAGCCACGCTCACCCCATTGCCAACAATGGCAAAATAGTCCCGATACGACTTGCGACGTCACGTGACGTCATGAGTTTGACATGCCTGTCTTAGAAGATGCTGAGATTTTGTGGTTTGCACTAGCTTTGCTAATGGGGGCCAAAGGTGTAATCAAGCGAAAGCAGAAAGCTGCTTCTGTTGTGAAGGTACTTTGAAGATATGTGGGCAACATTGCCAGTCATCGTGGTTAAACAATATTTTCTTTTCCTCAGTGATCCAGAGGTTAAAATTTTGGAGTATCAGACTCAGCAGCAGAAGCTTTTTCCTCAGCTGGCCACTGCATATGCTTTTCACTTTGTTTGCAACTATCTGCAGGACATTTTCAACAGATGCTACATGCAGACCCAAGAAGGAACATTTGACTTGCTTCCAGAGGTAATGTGAAAAAGAGACATAGAGCATCTTTTCATATATTTAGAAAACCTTTGGCCCCTTTCATCAGTCAGCAAAATTATTCCTCAGATGTCCCTTCAGAAAAAAAAATTTCTCTTCAGTATTAATTACTCACAAGTCAGTTGCTGTTGAACTGGAGTGTGAGGTCTGTCCTATGTTTTGAGAATCCAAGTAAGGATGCTTGGACTATTGTATATGACTATAAAATAGAAAACCCCATATACTCCAAACTCTTATGCAGGCACTGTACTCAGACTCTGGTAGCAATTCCTGTTATTAAGAATAGGTTCAAGATATGTGTTCTTCATAGAGTTTACAGATGTCATTATATCTAAAAATGAAAAGATGGAACAATATGTTTCTATATGGTCTACATGTATCAAGCTTAGGCATTTATTTAATTTGGTATCATTATTATTATGTGGATCCTTTTTTCTTTTGTTTGGTTTCTTTTTAGTTCCATATATACATACAGGTTATCATTGTAACCTCTACACCAATGTTTCTCAAACTTGATAATTTTAAGATGTTCTGGTTGTCTGGAGAATTCTCAGAGTTGAATTCCACACATCTTAAAGCTGCCAAGTTTGAGCAACACTAATTTAGAATTTTTAACTGGAATGTCATTTTTTATTATTTGCTGGACTTCACTAATAAAATGAATTTTAAAAGCAATCCAAAAGGATAGTTTCAGTGGGAATGTGATTGGAGCTTTTCCCTTGTTTAAAACAGAAGACTTTGGTTCGATAGACAGTTGTGGTTTCAAGAGATACTTGTGCATTGGCTTGCTTTACAGCCACAAAACAAAGGCTTCGGACACGGTCCAAGTTATGTTAAGAGCTTTTAAATCTGTTGTCCAATATGGGTGCTGTTATTAATAACAGTAATGCTTCTTTAATAGATGCAGTATTGATTTAAGACGGTAGAGAGCTTTTTAAGGGTGTGCTTAACTCTCTCCCGCATGAATCAGTGGGATTTGATCCAATTACTAGTAAGTGTTTACTGCCTACATTTGAGTGAATAAAGTCTTTTCCAAGCTGATGTCCTCCAGATGTGTGGGTTATTCCAATAGGAGGTTCTCAGACTTACTATGCAAGACTTTTGAAGGCTACATAAAACTAACCCAAGGAAGTTTTATTTATTTATACTGTACTTGTTCCCTTCCCCAAATCCCTGGTCTGAATCTACCATATGAGCTACGAATATAAAATGTAAACCCTCATGAATGTACATTTACTGAGAAAAGGTGTACCAAATGAGGTGTGTTTGCTTATTCATTTATTTTTCATATTCGCTGTTGAACTATTGAAGTTATATATCTTTTTTTTAAAAAAATGTTTTGTATCAGTGTTGACTCCTGGCACCTTCATGGACAAATCCCTGCAGTTTTCTTGGCAAGTGACTTGCCATTGCCTCCTTCTTAAGCCTGGCTTCATGCCTAAATACAACTCATAATCTCCCAGTTGTATTCTGATGAATTCACCACTATCTCAAACCATCTTACTATTTTAATTTCTGCCACATTCACAGCTTCACGCCCTGGCAGCAGGCATAAAAGTGATCACTACCACCTATTGCTCAGATGGAGTGGAGGTGTGTCGAAGGGCTTGTGGGGGTCATGGCTACTCTCTGCTCAGTGGTTTGCCTTCCCTTTATATGAAAGTGGTCCCATCTTGTACTTACGAGGGAGAAAATACTGTTCTGCTGCTGCAAACAGCCAGGTAACTTCAGTGAAAATTTTTTATCTTTCATCTTTGAAGCCTTGCTAGAAACATCTAGAGATTTCAGAAGCTTTTCCAGAATACCTTTTACAAGCACTTCTACAGCTTTTTTTATAAAACGAGTGGTCTTTAACAATCAAAGTTTTTATTATCCAGCTCTTCCATATTATGAACGGGATTCCAAATTGCTGCAGGGAAAATTTTCACGTTTGCATTTGTGTGTGTATTCCTTTAGTTAAAGAAGGGATATTTAATGCTGATTGGCTCCAGCTACCTTATGAAAAAGAATATCCAAGAATATTCCAACTTCTTAGGAGACAAAGCTGCAAGAATACTTGAATTACAGCTTTTGTGAGAGAAGGAAAAAATTGGCTGGACTGAGTGTCTCTCCCAGGTTCCAGAAAAGAATACTGTTTTCCCTTCTTTTTATTGTTGTGGTTATCTTTAAAGGGACTGGGTTGAACTAAGGAGTTAAGGAAATACAGAAGTGTAGCATTCATAAGGAAACAGGGCAAATAGTGTAAGATCTTTTCTGTATTCTGATGTCCTAAAGTTATCTTTTTTGCATGCCTATTGTTTATCTCTGAAAATAGTCATTATTCAAATCATCTTAGGATGTGTCTTGGTTTTCGTTTTTCTTCTTTATTTTTAGATTTCTTATAAAATGCTATGGAATGGCACAAATGGGCCAGCCGCTTCCTTCATCAGTTGCCTACTTTTCTTCAGTGAATTTTGGAAAATGTCAAGCCCAGGAAAAAAAGGATTTCCTAAATCCTGATATTTACATGGATGCTTATAAGCATCGAGCCTTCAGGTTGGTATAAAGAAACTGGAATAGAATTTGATATACAGAGAGCCTTTGACTTACAACCGCAACTGAGATCAGAATTTCTATTGCTAAGTGAATTCCACCCCATTTTATGACTTTTTTTACACAGTCTTTAAGCAGGTCACTGCAGTTGTTAAGTGAATCATGCAGTCATTAAGCAAATTTGCCTTCCCCCATTGACTTTTTTTGTCAGAAGTCGGCTGGGAAAGTCGCAAATGGTGCAGCTATTGTGCAACTGTTGTAAATACATTCCAGATAACAAGCACCTGAATTTTGATAACATAATCTTAGGGATAGTGTGATGCTTGGTCTGTGCAAGGACCAGTTATAAGACACTTTTTTAGTGCTGTTGTAACTTCAAACTGTCACTAAACGAATGTTGTTAGTCGAGGACTACATAGGCTGGATGGTAAAAGTTCAGAGAAAATTAAAGACGAGGCAGAAGACTTTGCCCTAAGGTCTTATGTCATAGTAGAAGCTTCTTCCCAGAATTCATATGTTCTTCAGGTGGTTCCCCTAATTCTCAGGAATAAACAAATTGATCATATGAATATAACAATAGCAGGAGAAAATCTGTGTTGCTACTAAAAGTTGACACCAACTAAGGGCACATAATCACTAAAAAAATCAGCACTCATTCAGTTCTGCACAGATGAAGGAAGTTCTTCATCTCCAAAGGAAGAATAAATAAGAGGGCGGGGGGGGGGATTCAAAAATAGAAATCTTGTGTAAAATTCAGTTTCCTACTGTTGTGTCTGTAGATTAATTAAAAGGGACCTTTCTAGAAGCGGGAAGCTCTGAGTGCAATTATTGGCTAATGCAATTTAGGCGGGAGTTTCCGGGCTGGGGATTGGCCACTGTTTGAATGTAGCTGACTATATAAGGGGGAGTTAAACGGTTAATTGCCAGTTGACTTATGCTTGTGTTAATAAACGTTCTTGCATTAAACCTCACGGTGTGATCGTCTATTGGAACCTAACAATTGGCGACGAAGGTGGGATAGACGACAGATCGGTGAAGGAACGGTGAATTCAGCTGTGCGCGAGGCGGGAAAATTCAAACGCAGTCAACCGAAATACAACGCTGCCGAATTTTTTTTTTCTCCCAATGGTACAAGTCGGCTCATTGAGGGAATTTGACCCCCGATTCCCTGAAGACTGGGAAGAATATGTTGGCCAGGTTGAAGGGTTCCTGTTAGTAAACGGCATAACGGACGACAGGAAGAAAGCCGCGGCTCTTCTGACCCTTAGCGGGACACCAGTGTATCGAATTGCCGTCGGCCTATGTCAACCTCTGCCGGTCTCTAGCGTCTCGTATGCAGATTTGTTGGCAAAATTGAAGGTACACTTCGCGCCAAAAAGGTCTGAATTATTTTGGAGACGAATTTTTGAAAAAAGGAATCAAAGACCTGGCGAATCAATCACTCAATTTGTGGCAGCGGTTAGAGAGGCGGCGGTGAGGTGCAAATATGACAACCTCGAGATCCGGATCCGAGATCGAGTGGTGCTCGGCTTGCGGGACGAAAATCTACAAAACCGAATCATCGCCAAGCCCACGGGAGATCTACAGGAAGTCCTTGATGAACTATTAACATATGAGTCAACAGGAACGCGAGACCCCCCCGAAGCAGCATGGGCTCTGCAGCCGAAATCAACTTAGAAAGCCATGTGGACAGCGGGGAGGTGGACCAGCAATGGGAGGCCGACATAGCTGAGATCTCCAGACGATTCGGTAAGATGGCAACCAGACCACCGCGGACTGAAGCTCCTGACCAGGCCCGAAGACAACAACCACAAGCAGCGCAAAGAGGGCCACGAGACATCCTGCCCAGATCCAGAGACCAGGACGCCAGATGCGGCAGCTGTGGGGGCAACCACCCCAGATCAACATGCAGATTCCGCACAGCGAAATGCAGATCGTGTGGAAAGACCGGCCACATCCAGGCCATTTGCCGCAACCGGACGCGAGACAACCGGATCCACGAATTGGACGTCTGGGCCGATGGTAGGGTAACCCCTCGGGAGCATGGCAGAGAGACCCTTAGACCTAGGGCACAACAATCCAACCGCGGGGAGGGGGCGAGAGTCAACCACATTAGACAACAAAAAATAAATCACGTACTGAGGCCTAAATTAAAAATTGTAGTCCAGTTGCAAGGAATACCCTGCAAAATGGAAGTAGACTCAGGGGCCTCAGTATCAATAATTTCATTAGAAACCCTGAAGTACATTGAACGGGAAAGTGGTCACAAAATTCCGCTTAGGCCGACAGGAATCCAGCTAGCCGATTTCCAAAAATCCCCCATAAGCATTAAGGGAAAAATTTCCATTCGAGTTAGTTATAAGGGGTTCAAGGGATTATTGGGCCTGTTAGTGACCGAAGGCCAAAGGACCAGTTTAGTAGGCCTTAATTGGTTCCCTGCTTTAGGAATTTGGGTAGGGGGAATAAATACAATTCAAAGTAAGACCCTCAAATCTGTGTGCGATGAATTCGCAGACGTATTTGATGGATCTTTAGGCAAATATAAAGGCCCCCCCATTAATTTTAATTTAGATCCCGCTGTAAAACCGATTAGATTGAAGGCCCGGAGGGTACCTTTTGCCCTTAAACAAAAAATCGAGGCCGAGCTTGATAAGCTTGTAGGCCAAGGCGTACTTGAACCGGTCGAGGGAGGCCTGTGGGAGACACCAATCGTCACACCCCTTAAACCAAATGGGGATGTGAGGATTTGTGCCGACTATAAGGCCACTCTAAATTTAGGAATGAAAAAACACGCTTACCCGGTCCCAACGGTGAAGCAGGTCCTCGCGACGATCCAGGACGGCGCCATCTTTGCCAAGCTCGACTTGGCGCAGGCGTATTTACAGCTTACCGTGTCTAAGGAAGCCGCCGAGGCCCAAACGATTGTAACCCACAAGGGGGCGTTTCGAGTTCACAGGCTTCAATTTGGAATTGCAGCAGCTCCAGGCATCTTTCAAGAGGTGATGGAGAGGACCTTAAAGGGCATACCTGGTGTATGCCCTTACTTTGATGATGTCCTGATTGCTGGAAAAACTGAAGAAATATTAGCTGACCGATTGGAACAGGTATTGGGGAAATTTAGAGCTGCGGGACTTAAATTAAAAAGGGAAAAATGTTTTATAGGAGTTAAATCAACAGAATTTTTAGGGTTTAGAATTGATGAGAATGGCATTCATCCAACAACTGAAAAAATTAAAGCAATTAAATTGGCACCTGAACCAAAGAATAAGGCTGAATTACAAGCCTTTTTAGGGTTAGTTAATTTTTATCACACATTTTTGCCACATAAGGCTGCCATAGCTGAACCATTACATAGACTCTTAGAAAAGAAAACCCCTTGGCATTGGCAGGAAAAACATAGAATCAGTTTTCAAACTTTGAAGGACATTTTGTCTAGCCATTCCACTGTTACACACTTTATTGAAAATAAGCCAATTTACTTAGCGTGTGATGCTTCACCCTATGGGGTGGGTGCTGTCATTAGCCATATGGATGACAAGGGTCAACAAAAGCCAATTGCTTATTATTCGAGAACACTGACTAAAGCCGAAAGAAATTATGCCCAAATTGACAGGGAAGCTTTAGCAATAGTGGCAGGTGTGAAAAAGTTCCATGATTACCTTTATGGTAGGAACTTTACTATTTACACTGACCACAAACCCTTATTGGGATTGTTCACCACTGATAAGCAGACACCTCAAATCATGTCCCCTAGGATGCTTAGGTGGTCCATATTTCTCTCAGCATACTCATTCTCCCTAAAACATAGACCGGGCAAGGAAATGGGCCATGCAGATGCCTTAAGCAGGTTGCCACTAACCGACACTGAGAGGGATCCCGCTCCAGCGGGCCAGATTCTGTCATTACAGGAAATACCTGAGTGCCCATTAACTGCTAAGGACATTGCCATAGCCACTAAGAAAGATCTAACACTCAACAGAATTTTAGCATGGGTTCAGGGGGGATGGCCCAATAAGAATCCAGACCCTAAATTCACACCTTATTTTAGGAGAAAAGATGAATTATCATCTCACTTGGGATGTTTGTTGTGGGGCAGCCGAGTGGTGATTCCTGAAATTCATAGGAAGTCAGTATTAGCTGAATTACATGATGGCCACCCAGGAATAGTACGCATGAAGGCTCTAGCTAGAAGTCATTTGTGGTGGCCTGGGTTAGACACGGCAATTGAAGAGTGCGTAGCTGGTTGTTACCTATGTCAACGTTCTAGGCCGGAACAGGCTCACAATTCTACACACAAATGGGAGGCGGCTAGGAATCCATGGTCACGCATCCATATTGATTTCGCAGGCCCATTTCAAGGACTAACATTCCTAGTTGTGGTAGACAGCTTTTCCCGGTGGTTGGAGGTTGTGCCTGTTAAAACTATGTCATCAGCTAAAACTATTCAGGTTTTAAGGGGCCTCTTTGCCACCCATGGGTTACCTGACGTGATTGTCTCTGACAATGGGCCCCAATTCACCTCTGCTGAATTTCAGGATTTCCTCAAGGCCAATTGGATTAGGCACACGACTTCGGCACCCTTTCACCCGTCCACCAATGGCTTGGCTGAACGCAACGTCCGAACAACAAAAGACGCTCTGAAACGCATCATCCGCGGCAACTGGCAACAGAGATTGGCACAATTTCTTCTGTCACAGCATACTACGCCCTGCACAGCTACGGGGAAGAGCCCAGCGGAAATGAGGTGGGGAAGAAGATTAACAACAAAGCTGGACAGACTTCACCCTGACAGACTACCCATAGAAGCTGAGGCAGCTATACCAACCCGGTCCCTCAACATTGGTGACTTAGTGTGGGCCAGGAACTATGGTCCGGGTGACAAATGGGTACCGGGAGTGGTCATTGATGTCACGGGGCCATTGTCTTATTCTATTGAGGGGGAAGGGAATAGAGTAATTAAGCGACATATCGACCAATTAAGAAAAAGGGCCCCAGAAATTGATATTGTAAAAAATGATGTGGGCCAATACACACAGGCTCAAGATGTCATATTCAATCCTGACCGCCTGAGCTCAACAATTACCAGGGACAGTGAGGGTGGGGTTGAAACACAATCCAGGCTACCCAACATAGCGCCGCAGCTGGGCAATGATGACCGGGAGTTGATTCCAAGGGGTAGCCCTAGTACATCTCATACGGGTCCAGAACATCAACAAGCTCAACAACAACAAAACACTGATATTGTACCATCCGAGCCCAGGGCCCAAACAGCTGAGACCAGTGCCAATAGCCAGACAACAAATGAGACGGTTGCCAACAAGAGTAATAGATACCCTACCAGGGTTCACAAGCCACCATCATATCTGAGAGACTATGTTAATAAATGACATTAGGGGGGGGGGGAAGGGGTGTTGTGTCTGTAGATTAATTAAAAGGGACCTTTCTAGAAGCGGGAAGCTCTGAGTGCAATTATTGGCTAATGCAATTTAGGCGGGAGTTTCCGGGCTGGGGATTGGCCACTGTTTGAATGTAGCTGACTATATAAGGGGGAGTTAAACGGTTAATTGCCAGTTGACTTATGCTTGTGTTAATAAACGTTCTTGCATTAAACCTCACGGTGTGATCGTCTATTGGAACCTAACACCTACCTTGTCCATTTAAGGATGCCAACTGCAGCTAAAACCATACTGAAAATATTGCATGCATGCTTCCGTCCACTGTCTCATTAAAGTCAAATGTTAACTACTGACTAAAAAGAACTTGTAAATTAAGATCCCCCTTTATAAATTAAGTGATTTACCCCATCACTCATCACTTTACCTCATAAACAAGAATGCACACAAATTCTCACGGTCATGCATGAAGCCGAGGAGGAGATGATGATGGTAATGATGATGATGATATGATGATAAAGATAATGATACTTTTAGCAAACAGATTGCATGCAGGCCTGATTTCCTAACCAAATAAATAGAATCAAAGACTCAAGATTTTTTAGCAGGACTGTTTACAGTCACTTCCATCTTCTGCTGATTCTGCCGATTCTTGTTTCTTGCAATCTCTACTTTCAAAATGATGCTCCTGTCTCATTCACAAATAATTGGTTTGAAGAGGATTCTATTTAACCTATTTTCTGGGAAGGCCGCTGGATAAAATATTTTTAGATCCCATGACTTTGTCTTCAGGACTGTTGATGAAATACCTCAACTGATACCCATAGCATCATAATCATCTCAGCTGATTAACACTTGAACCTAATACTCACATAGTCAGAGCTTTACACAGAAAAACCACCTGTACTGAAACGTAACCATTTTATAAACATCAAGTAGAGCCTGAGATTTCCATGTATCATAATGGGCCTAAAGTTGCAACATGGTCTTTGGTTGGTGTATTGAATTGTTTTTGATTTGCAATGAGTTATTATGACCCAGATTGTTGGGGGCAATTAAGCTGACTTTGTAATAATGCCGCTTGGTGTGTGTGTGTGTGTGTGAAAGCCCTAATAAGCAGGCATATACATAGAATGAAGGCTACTGCTAAGCTTGTAAGCTGCCCTGAGTCTTCGGAGAAGGGCGGGATATAAATGGAATTAAAAAAATAAAAATAAAATAAAATATATCACAGTGCTCAGAAAACTCTTTTATTTGCAACCGTTCATTCCAGAATTTCACCCTCCCATGTCATTGCATGGGTCAGTCCCCATCTTCTGCCATTATTAAAGAGCATTTTTTAGAAATGAGGTAATCAGCTATAAATATTAGTTGAACATGTTGACATGTCAATATTTATTCTTCTCAGGTTTGTAAGAAATGTGGCAATCAAGCTTCAGCAGTTGGTTCAGGCAGGAAAACGACAACATGAAGCCTGGAACCAGTGCACTGTGCAACTAGCAAGAGCTGCGATGGTTGGTAACTGCTTTGTGCTTTTCCCTGATCAGTTATTTTGCCAGGAACTGAGAATCCACCAATTAAATTAGCCTCAGACAATGAAGTCAAGGAAAATGAGGCCCTTCACACTTTGCAAAACCACCTTTTGTGTAGGAAGGATGGAAGGGAAAGATGGCATTGACTTTTTACGCTGTGCCAAGGTGTGCCAGGTTTTTTTGCAATGTGTCATGTCTTAACCCTATTTTAAAAATGACTTTTTTAAAAAGACTAATTTTTGATGACATTTTGGGTCAAAATTATATTAAAAATTATATTAAAAATTATATTTTGACCCAAAATATGTCATTAAAAATTAGATATATTGAGTCAGGTTCTATGCAGTTAGTAGGCTTTGGACTTATAAGTTCTACATCCTATCACTAGCATTCCCATACAATTTTTTATAATATATCTAGCATTCAGTAGTTCAAGTTTCATCTACAGGCACAAACATGAAGCAGGAATATGATTCAAGAACTGGATAGCCAAAATGATTGATAAGCTTCCACTGAATGCTGATTGACTTGATTTCTGAAGCTGACAATCCTGAAGCACAGGCTTAGCTGGAGTAGCATTGTCATATTCTAGGTCAAAGTCAGACCATGACTTATAACAATTGTCAAATTTGTGGGGGGGCGGCAGGGTTAGAAGAACAGAGTCCTAGCTTACAGTAAGCAGCTGTTGGTGCTAGCTGCTTTCTGCATGGTCCACCAATTAGTTCTTTCTTTTCTGTTGACTTTCCTTTTTTGTAGTGATCTTTCAGGCCATTCATTTGGGTCTGTTGTATCTTCTCTGAGGAATTAGGTGAATGTAAATTCAAAATGGTGGATACAATTACTTAGATTAATGCTGCTCAATAGGCCCTACTAATAACAACATGGGGATTTGTCTAGAGACATCCACTTCCAACCTCAAATTAACCACATATGAAGGAAGAGTATACCAGTTTGGAGAAACGTGCCTTTCAGATGTAGATCTCAGATATGTGAAAAACTTTCCAAATTTTCTGATCTCAGTTCCCAAAAACACTTTGAGCAGCTATTGCACATGTTGAAATAGAAACCTGTAAGGACGTACCTCAACTAAGCCACCCAAGAAAGCAGAACTCTTGAAACAGACATTGTCTCAAAAGGAACTTTTATTAAGGGCTAGTGACAGCAGGAAATCAAGGCAAGGTCTGAGAGAAAAACCTGCAAAGCAGTATATTAAAACCAACATTCCATACTCCTGCCAACAGAGTCCCTGTGTTCATTTGAATCCTAGCCAATCCACAGGTGGCATCGTGTTTTGGTTAAGTGGTTTTTTCGGTGGGCTCCTCAAGGTCTTTCTCACTTTTGATTTCTTCTGGCTCCAAGCACAAACCATCTCTCAGATAAGGGAGAGACGTTCCATCCATCCCCTGGGGGAAAGGCTTCCTGCAGATAGTGAAAAGCAATCCCAAAAACTCCTCCCTCCCAACAGAATGGCAGGCCACAAAGGAAGGCTACAGGAAAGTAGAAAATAGGCATAGGGTTAAATTCATTTCTTCGCGGACCTGACAAAACCCTACTATGTAGAAGTAGAACCTTTCCAATGGATCTCTTTCCAACCATCTTTGACAGACAAACTTTTAATATATGTGCAAGTTTATGGTACAAAGATCTGGGATATGACTCTCTCTGTTAACTTTTTCAGGCTCATAGCCATTACATCGTGGTACAAAAATTTACTGAAGAGTTGGGGAAACATGCCAAAGAATCTGCTATCCAGAGGGTCCTCAAAAATCTCTGTGACCTCTTTGCACTACATGGGATTTTCTCTAATGCAGGAGATTTTATGCAGGATGGGTTTTTTTCTACAGAGCAAATTGACAGGGTGACTGAAACTTACCTGGACCTCTTGGCAGTCATTCGGTGAGGTGATTTTCTTCTTCGCAAAAATGCATTGAATTCCATATTTGGGTGGTGCTCTTGCAAATCTGACAAACTGCTTAACCTTTGGATGAACAAAAAGGGAGGCTGCCACATTTCAGGGATCCTTTGAGAAGCACTGAGTTGGTTTTCATATTCTCCATAAGACTACTTTGCATCTGCTTCTCTATAAAGATTAACCGTACAGTGTGCTGTGACCTAGTAACAGTGACATTTCTGTGGGCACCGTACTCCCTTCTGTGTGAATGAGTGAATATGAAAATGGAGTTAATGTTTACTCACCATGTCTGAGCAAAAGCCAATTTGCCCAAGAAGTATCCTGCCTTTAATATTTTTACAAATAGTTCAAAGTGGTGAACATACTTACTGTAATACTCCTTCCTTTTTCAATTTTCCCCACAACAGCCCTGTTAGGTAAGCTGGGATGGGCTGAGAGAGAGCGAGTGGCCCAGGGTCACCAGCTGACTTCCATGCCTAAGGTGGGACTAGTGCACGCCGTCTCTGGTTTCTAGCCTGATGCCTATACCACAGTCACTGAGGAACACACTAGGTCATGGGTAGGCAACCTCGGCTCTTTTATGACTCATGGACTTCAACTCCCAGAATTCCTGAGTCAGCATAGCTCATTAAATCCATAGCTGACTCAGGAATTCTGGGAGGTGAAGTCCATGAGTCATAAAAGAGCCGAGGTTGCCTACCCCTGCACTAGGTTCACGCTATATCAGCCTCTTCAAACTTCTGGTTGACTTCGTCATTGAATTTCCTTATGGGAAGCTGGCAGTGAGTGTTGGAAATCTTCTTTCCATCCTTCCCACCCTCCTCTTTCCTTCCTTCTTCCCTCCCTCCTTTTCTCCTTCCCTTTTCCTTCTTTTCTTCCCTCCCTCCTCTATCCTTCCTTATCTGAATAGAAAAAGAGAAAACCAACTTTCTTCCTTCCCTCTTTCTCTCTCCCTCCACCCCCCAATTAGGCTGCTGCGGGGTGAGGGAGTGATGGATTATGTAAATAGATGGGAAACTGTCGCAGAACATTGAAAAAAGGATCACATGATCATAGCAGCAGCCCAGCAATGCTGAAGCAGTCACAACTTCCCCAAATTTCATTCCCTCAGGAATAATGAGTCCTGGCATTCTATAAGTTAGCCCATTTGAGGTACTGTACCTTTGTTGACAGAGTTTTGCCCTATGATGCAATCTTTTGCCCAGTTAAAGGTTACAGACAGAAGTGTTTTAGCAGTATATAAATCTTGTTTGACACAGTGAAAATGAATTGGACAAGCAACATCTGTTTGGCAGAGGATAAGACAAGTTGATTTTTACAGAGAGCAGAAATGCAGCCTAGATCTAATATGCTTGACTTATCATAAACAGGACCATAAAGACTACTTTTTCCATTTTGTGCTCTATTGCTACCACTGGAATGCTATCCTAATATTCCCCCAACCCACTTCTTTCCTCTGTAGAGCAGAATTATGTTTCTTTTGGAGTTTGAGAATCATTGTAGTCTTTAAGATTGTAAAAAGACTGATAGGGAATAAACCACAGTGAATGGAGCTGCTGAGAAAAATTTCCAATGGTTATAAGAGGGCATGGCTCCAATAAGCTTCTTGCTTTATCCCCAGAATTAAAAGAACAATAAATTATATTGCAAAACAAATGGACTGTCTATATAAAGCTTACAGAACCTGGTTGTATTGGCGGACAATTATGGTACATATTTTTTGTTTTGTTGAAATGGTATGTGTACAATTTCAAAAAACATAATCAAAGAGCAAAGGGCAGACAAAGGCAAAATGTAGAGGGAAATTAGAAGATTTTTTTAGAAGTGGGTGGAAAGGGTAAAAAAGGAGCCTCCAGCAAAATGAATGGAATTAAAAATTAAAGTAGTGATACTACAGTATTTGGGACGCGGTGGCTCAGTGGGTTAGGACGCTGAGCTTGTCGATCGGAAGGTCGGCAGTTTGGCGGGTCGAATCCCGAGTGCCGCGTAACAGCCTGTTACTCGTCCCAGCTTCTGCCAACCTAGCAGTTGGAAAGCACGTAAAAATGCAAGTAGAAAAATAGGGACCACTACGGTGGGAAGGTAACAGCGTTCCGTGCGCCTTTGGCGTCTAGTCATGCCGGCCACATGACCACGGAGACGTCCTCGGACAAGCGCTGGCTCTTCGGCTTTGAAACGGAGATGAGCACCGGCCCCTAGAGTCGGAAACGACTAGCACGAATGTGCGGGGGAACCTTTACCTTTACCTTTTACTATTTGGGAGGAAATAGAATTGGAGAAAGGAGTAGTTTATAGAAATGTTTGGGAATAATAGTAGTTAAATAATACTTAAAAGTAGAGTTGAAATTAGGTCTTATAAATATTACTCCCCCCCTGCCAAAGAAAAGATGAAATGAAGTTTTCATAAATAGGGAAAGGTGACAAGAATAAATGCAAAAGTTATTGGGGGCTTAGGTTTCAAGGGTGCCTGAAAAGGAGATAGACAAGATTTGGATTAAAATTTTACAAGACATGGCAAGAGAAAGATATTGACGTTACCTATGTGGTTGGAGTGCAGACTAAATTTTTGCTGTAACCTGCCCAACACTCTTTATACCAGTGTGCAGGTCAAGAATATAGTTTATGCTGTACGATTGTTTATTAATATAATTAATGTGTTTTGTTAATTATATTAAATGGAAGTATTGTGAACAAAATTAACTATACTATTATTTAGCTTATGCAAATTGTTGATCAAAGTACCTTTTTTCATTCTTAACTTTTGTTAGCTTTCATGCTCAGTTAGAGATTGTTGCATCAACTTCTGAATCTCTGTTTTTCCAGATTTTGCAAACTTAAAAAGGACACGTGGTTCTGTATAAATAAAAGTCTAGAACCAAAATTACAACTTGCAGAAGATTCAGGCCAGGGCCAATGGCAAGAGACACGGAGAGCTATAGTTCTGCCGTATTTGGACAGCCACAGGTTGTCTCTCTAGGGCAGGGGTGTCAAACTGGCAATGTCATGTGACGTGTCGCAACGTATCACAACTTTTTCTCCATTGCTGGCAATGAAGTGGCCGCAGTTTTGCCATGACGCATCCGGCCCACGGGCCGGCAGTTTGATACCCCTGCTCTAGGGACTTCTATCCCAGTGGTGATCCATCCATTTCCTGCCCATGAGTCACATCATTCATTACTGCCTGATTTTTTAAAAACTTGTTTAAACGGATGCCTATAAATTGCTGCTACCTCTGATCAGTACGTTTGGTCCTTTATGTTTTTAATCTGATTTCGCACAATTTTTTTTATGTGAAAACTTCTATTGGATTTTTGGTTTATATTTTGAGTACTTTATGAGGTAGAACACGACTGATAAATTATGACTCATAAAATATTTTCCATGCTCTTTCAGGAGAGATGCTGTGCCACTGGTGGATGCCTTTGACTTTTCTGATGCACACTTAAATTCAGCCCTGGGAAGCTATGATGGCCATGTCTATCAAAGGCTTTATGAGTGGGCCAAGAAATCACCGACCAATCAACAGGTGAGAAGAATCAGCGGAAATAGAAATGGGAAATTGTGACAGGACAGGACAGGATGTCAGCTTTACATTAAAAAGCAGTATTTAACAAGAAATAGTTGGTTTTCAGCATCAGACCAAGGCAAAATCTATTCTGTAGTCTGAAGATCTATTATTAAAACATTTTATTTGTGTGATTTCCCTATATCCTGGTTAATCTTATATAAACATATAAAATATGTACAAATCTAGGCAAAACAAATGATAAATAGGATAGAACTAGCTGTATAACCAAACTAGTGTTTAGTGTTAACAGGACTCAAAACATACAGAAAAGATAAGTTTGAAATGATTTGTGACACCTTTGGAAGGAGAAAAAAGGGGGATATGAGGGTTGATTTGGAGGAGAGAAAAAGCATGAAGAAAAAGGCAGTTCTGCAAACAACAAAAGAGGCAGGATATCAACAACAAAAAATTGTCATCACAAGAATACAGATTACCTGGTAGTAAGAGAGATGGAAAATTGAAGCAGTCATCCTGAATAACTTTGAATTCTGGATTTAATGGCCTAATGGGATTGAAATGGACATGTATATTACTTCTAGGCCTCAAGCCTGATGCGGAGATTATCTCAATGTTGCTAAATAGGACATTGTACTCCTTTTCTGAAGTCCTTTCATGATAAGTTGGACAAGAAAATGCTTTAAAAGGCAAAACTATGTACAGGTTTTATAAACATGGGAACAGGCAATAGCTGGTTTCACGTAGCACACTAAACTTGCAATAAGAAAACATGGTCGCTAACCACTTTTACAAAATATACAGAATAATAGAGTTGGAAGAGACCATGTTTAGTCCAACCCCCTTCTCAAGCATGTGACTGATTGTGAAATGTTAGTAGGTTTAGACCTGGTTAGTACTGAATGGAAGAGCCCAAGAGAAAAATGGTTAAGTCTGAGAAGGTGGGGAGCTAGTTTTCTTACCTTGCTTTTCTTCCTCCATGAGAGGAAAATTACAAAAATTAGTGCTCAAATTACAGTTCAGCTGGATGGAGGCCTACATCAACATAGCCTATTTTAATTAACTCTGAAGGTATTACAAAAAAAATCAATGGGACATTAAATGGGACAGACTTTTGCATTTCATTAAGCCCTTCCTTCCCATCTCCCAAATAATCTGAGCATCAACAGTAAATCAGAAAACAAGAGAAAGTATCTGTATATCTGCTTCATCGGCATTTTGTCCAACATTGTCTGAATTTTGTCAGGTTGTCTGTAGGATTTTAAGTTGCCCAGAAAAATATATGCTCTCTGCTTATTGATAAAATGTTGGTGCCTCCATTCCTGTTAGGCACTTCTGTTCCACTATGGAGTGACTGGCATGATTATAATGATAAGAAAGGAAGCAAGTAATCTCAGTTTCCTAGTCAAACAAACAAGTTATCCAGTGGTGGGATTCAGCTGGTTCGCATCACTTTGGCAGAATCAGTAGCTATTTTTTTTATTGCCCAGGCCCAGAATCGACTTCTGGAAGCGGCATCTACATAGAGAACCGGTTGTTCACATATTTGAATCCCACAACTGAAGTAATCTAAGTTTTGGATTCAAATAACCCAATGAGCATAGCTTGTAGCAGCCAGCAAGCTGCAGAAAGAGCAGTAAAGGGGAAAAAAAACTAGCAGTGCCAGAAGTTAAGGATAGAGATTTGGCGTAGGAAAGCTCCGCAAGAGTAGGCAAGGACTATATTGCCACACTAAGGTAGTCCTCAACTAACAACCATTCATTTAGTGACCACTCAAAGTTGACAGTGGCACTGAAGTGACTTACAACCAATCCTCGCACCTACAACTGTTGCAGCATCCCCTTGCAGCATCCCCACAGTCATATGATCAGAACCTGGGCACTTGGCAACTGTCCTGTACAATACTTACAAGGGTTGCAGTGCCCCGGGGTCATGTGATCACCATTTGTGACCATATGACCTTCTGACAAGCAAAGCCAACAAGGAACCATGATTGCATGATTCACTTAACAACAGTGATGCACTTAACAATGATGGCAAAAAAGATCATACAATCAGGTGCGACTCACTTAACAACTGCCTTGCTTAGCAACAGAAATGGTGGCCCCAATTGTGGTCCTAAGCCAAGGGCTACCTGTAATGGATTGCCCTCTATCCCTGACAGCTCTGATCATCAGATGCAATTTGTAACAATCATTCTAAAGTTCTGAGAATCTATCATACCACTTGTGTTTGCAACACACGCACTCCCCTTTTTATTCATTTTCAAATGTTTGATGGGGACTCTTTCACCCAAGCCCTAACCCCCTTGCTGTAGAGGCCATACGGAATGGCCTTGAAGGACAAGAGGAAGAACTGCTACCAAAGCAATGGTCAGATAAGCGGGCCTGAGTCCATTCCAACGAAGTAATTTGAAAAAGCATCTCAGACACCCCCTCCCCTGTTCACACAAAGACAAAGCGAAGGAGGGGGAAAGCACATTCAGACCAGTAGGATTCTGTAACTGTTACAGTGAAAGCAGTTCCTGACCTATATGGCATTGATTTCTTAGTCTTAAGGACTGATATTTGCAGACCACTATTTTGTTCTGGGTAAGAACTTGGGCGGCGGGGGGGGGGAGGGTTTATAGTGGCCTAGCAGTTAAGATGCTAGGCTTGTTGACTGAAAGGCTGGCAGTTTGAGACACATGCGCCCAGCTCCTGCCAACCTAGAAGTTCAAAAGCATGTAAATGCAAGTAGATAAATAAGTACCACTTCAATGGGAAAGTAGCAGCATTCCTTGCACCTCGGCCTATGTTCATGCTGGAGATATAACCACAGAAGCATCTTTGGAGAACGTTGGGCTCTTTGACTGTGAATTGGAAATGAGTACCACTCCCTAGAGTCAGACACAACTGGACAGGGGAAACCTTTACTTTTTATTAAGAACTTAGGAGCTTTGATTTCACTACATTTAGTTTAACACAGTGAAAACATAAAATTGGACAGTTAGTTATGAGGCTGTAATGATTAAAATCAAGCTATTGTGTTCTGCCTTGTCTTTGCCACCAAGAGTCATATACCTAATGCTTTCCCTTCCCTTTCCCTTTTGCTTTCCAACAGGATGATCGGGTCTTCAAGACATACTTAAAACCACTTTTCCAGAATGCTCTTTCCAAGCTATGAAGAGGGGTCTGGCATGGAGAAACTCCTTCCGAAAATGCCTTCCAAGCAACACTGTCGATTTTCCTTAATAAGCCCATGTGATGCAATTGTGGACAGCCTTTAAGCTGGGTAACAGGAGACTCAATTGTCCCATAAGTGCTTTTTCCAAAAGTCAACTGGACTTTTGGGTTTTTTTTCCCCCTTTGAAGACATTTTACTTCTCATCCAAGGAGCTTCTTTAAAAGTGAAATAAAGTGACGTGAAGAATCTTCTTGGATAAGAAGCTAAATTTTTTAAAAACCTTGTGAACCGCCCTGAGTCCTACGGGAGAAGGGCGGTATATAAGTCTAATAAAATAATAAATAAATAAATAAATAAATAAATAAATAAATAAATAAATAAATAAATAAATAAATAAATGTTTTCAAAGGGGGAGGGGGAAACAAGAAAGTCCAGTTGTCTTTTGGAAAAAGCACCTTTGGGACAATCATGACCTGGATCACTGGGAATCTCCATGAATGGCAGACTCCTTTTGTTATACAAAAAAGCAGGCTCTGATTCCCAAAGAGCATGTGATGGTGGGATGCTCACAAGATGGTTCCCCACCAAATAGTGATCCTGTATTCATTTTCCATTCTCCATGAAGTCAGAACCAGGAAAAAGCCATACATATTCCCCAACAGAACCTACTCCACCCTGATATCGTTCAAATATACTAGACGGCAACTGTCCACAGGGAAGTTGTATACCATGTTATTTGGAACTAGGAAAGGATGCCCTAAATCAGTAATGATGGGATGCTAATAGGAAAGGGTTCATGTAGTTGGGTTGGGGGTGTTGCTTTTGAGTCAGGGCAGATTTCTAACAACTGCCTAGACTAGTCCTTGCGGTTGTAGGGATGAGAAGAATGGATTGGTCCAAGGTCACCCAGTTGAATTTGTACCTAAAGTGGCACTAGAACTCACAGTCTTCCAGTTTCTAACCCGGTGCCTTAATCATTACACTAAACTGGTTCTCATGAAAATTTTAGGGCTTACTTAATTTTTGAAAAAGTTATTGGAGGCTTACTAGAGTTACAGACTAAATCAATGTCACAAAATGACCCTGAGATAACGTTGCTGGGGGCCAGTTACTGTTTGAGTACATGCTGACATTAAATCTGATTTTGTTTTACTTAATAAATGCATTCTCAGAACCAAACACATCATGTATAGTGAGCTACCTCTCCCTTACATCATTTCTAAAATCTTGAAACTTGGTGATTCTTTTTCTTACTACGCATATTACAAATGATTGCTATTTTATCTTGCGACTGTTAACACTGGATTCAGATCTGCATTCAGACTGGGTCTCATTTTAACTGTGTTTTGGACATTTGCTATTTCTCCATCTTCTACAAATAAAGTGGAAAAAATCACACTGAGGTTAAGAGGAGTATGATGAAATATAATAATGCTATCTTGCAGAGGAAACCCTGAAACATAGATGAGAATTGAATAAAACAAGGAATTAAGTACAGCCAGAGGTGTTATAAAGACGCTTATGATCCTCTGTGTGATGAGCTAAGTAAATTTAAACTGAGATATAGGATTTGTCTACTTCTGTTTTGTAGTTACATTATATTTGTCTCTAAGTCATTGCCCTACAATCCCATTTATGGAGGAGCTTTTGAAGGACAAAAGAACACAATCAATATACAATTAATTATATTTGTTATGTGGCTTAATTAAGAATAAAATGACTGACAGCCACTATGTTTAAAAAACTGTTCAACATGCCCTGTTTCCAGTTGGAAGCAATTGTTCAGACCTTTCTGGAAAGTTTCCAATATTGTTTTGATTTTTCTGGAGAAGTTACAAGTTCTAAATCAAGCACTAAACATTTTGGAACATCCAGAACATTTCCAATAACATCAGAATAACCCATTTCAAGCTTGGAATATTCTGAATATAAAACAGTCTCTTCTTATGGATAAAATTCCACCATGTAAAGAATTTGCTCATCGGGCATGTATTTTAAATTAGGAGTGAAAAGATTCTATTTTTTAAAATCTTATGGGTATTACAAAATATATACTCACAGAAGCAGCCCTAGGTTTGTTCCCCTGAAGGCTAGCAATTAATCAATTGGCTGGCAACCAAGTGCAAAGGATGGATTTGGGCAGATCAGGTGTCACAACCATGGGCCTTGGTTGGGTGCTACTAAAAGTTAGAAAGGCAGCCTAATTCACCTCATAAAGCTGTTAAAATTGTTTCTCCATGAACTCAAGGGAAGATAAGTTTGTTACAACGGTGAAGGTGTGGGCCTAGAAACCAGACCAGTCAAAAGACTGTTTCTTCTATTCCCCCTTAGGCACCAAAGCCAGTTAAGGTGACTTTGGTCCACTTTCTCTCCAAGGTAAGTCCACTTTGCAGGTTGTTGCTATGCAGCAAACAGGGATCAGAAGCATTAGATATGCTGCCTTGAATTACAGAAAATATAGACATAGAAATTAATAATATATTAAAATTTGGTAATCAAGTGTATCACAAAACTCATTTTTTAAAATATTTAACTACTGTAGTCATGAGGGATTGAAATTTTAAAGTTAAAAGAGGTGATATTTCAGAATCTCAATTAAACGCTATGAATAATAAAGATCACATTTTATTATAAAAGGTTTTAATTAATAAATTATGATCTGGGCTGGGCACAGATGAATGATGAATGTCTGATTTACAGACAATAAAAATTAGCTTGTTCCAGCCATTTCCTTTATCAGATTTACTCTCCTCTACAACATTTAACATTTATTTCAAAGTTTCTATTGCTATTCCTTTTTAGAGGTAATCTTCCCACCCCAACAAAAGAAAAGAAACAGCAAAAATAATAATTATCCACACAAAGGTTCTTTTTGCCAGAAGTAGAGGTATAATTTCCTGCAATGTCAGCAACAGCAAAAACCAAACCATTGTTTTTCATTGCACATTTCAGGGCTTATGAAAATCTTATTAAAATTGCATTTTTTTGTGTACCATGTTGCAAATTCTAAAATAAGGGGTGGCTTAGCTATAAAATATTACTATTTGCCCAGATTTGTTATAGATTTTATCTTATTTAAAAATGATAGATTATTTTGTGATGCAATTAAACTACATATGCATATGCATATACACCAGAATGTAATTCAGGGACCAATTTAATATTTTAATTTTAATTTAATTTAATATAGTAAGTGCTAAAGGTTTGCATTGGATTAATATTTAAACTTTTGTTTGCTTTCCTAACCCTGCAATAGATCCTGTCCCAGAAATGTATGATCTCTGTTATATAATTGATTATATTATTATTATTATTATTATTATTATTATTATTATTATTATTATTATTATTATTATTATTATTATTATTATTATTATTACTACTACTACTACTACTACTACTATTTTGAATGGACCTTGGAGGTCATCTAGTCCAACCCCCTGCTCAGGCAGGAAACTCTATCTATACCATTGCAGACAAATGGTTGTCTAATTTCTTCTTAAAAACTTCCAGTGTTGGAACATTCACAACTTCTGGAGGCAGGTTGTTCCACTGATTAATTGTTCTGTCAGGAAATTTCTCCTTAGTTCTAGGTTGCTTCTGTCCTTGATTAGTTTCTATCCATTGCTTCTGCTTTCAGGTGCTTTGGAGAATAGTTTGACTCCCTCTTCTTTGTGGCAATCCCTGAGATATTGGAACACTGCTATTGTGTCACCCCTCGTCCTTCTCTTCATTTAACTAGACATACCCAATTCCAGCAACCGTTCCTTATATGTTTTAGCCTCCAGTCCCCTAACCATCTTTGTTGCTCTTCTCTGTACTCCTTCTAGAGTCTCAACATCTTTTTTACATCCTGGTGACCAAAACTGGATGCAGTATTCCAAGTGTGACTTTACCAAGGTGTTATAAAGTGGTATTAATACTTCACGTGATCTTGATTCTATCCCTGTTAATGCAGCCTAGCACTGTGTTGGTTTTTTTTGGCAGCTGCAGCACACTGCTGGCTCATAATTAAGTGATTGTCCAGTACGACACTGAGATCCCTCTCACAGTTACTACTATTGAGCAAGGTACCCCCTATACTATACCTGTACATTTGGTTTTTCTTGTCTAAATGTAGAACCTTACTTTTTTCGCCATTGAATTTCATTTTGTTAGATAGCGCCCAGTGTTCGAGTCTGTCCAGATCCTCCTGTGTCTCAAGCCTGTCTTCTGGAGTGTTGGCTATTCTTGCCAGCTTGGTGTCACCTGCAAATTTGATGAGTTCCCCATCTATCCCCTGATCCAAATCATTGATGAGGATGTTGAAGAGCACTGGGCCCAGAACAGAGCCTTGGGGCATCCCACTGCATGTATACATGTACAGTATATATTTAAACTAATTTAAGATGTAGTCCTCAAATTATGGCAATTGGGACCAGAATTTCTGGTTAAGTGAGTCATACCTGATTTTATGAACTTTTTTTGCCACAGTTGACAACTGAATCACTGCAGTTGCTAAGTGAATCATGCAATCATTAAGCTAATCTGGATTCCACCCCCCTGCACTCTGCTTGTCAGAAGCCAGCTACAAATGGTGATCCCATGACTTTAGGACGGTGCAGCTGTCAGAAATATATTCCAGCTGCAGAGTACCCAAATTTTGATCACATATCTGTGGCGATACTGTGACAGTCATAAGTGCGAGTACTGGTCATAAGTCACTTTTTTCAGTGCCATTATAACTTCAAAGTGTGTTTGTGACGACTACATGTATAGCTGCCCAATTCAATATACAGTGATGCCAGGTGGTTAAAACCCACAATTTCACCCCCACACATACCCTGTTGCAATGACAAGAGAATCAGATAAGTCACTTGATCAGCTCTGCGTGGGACGCCCAAGCCCACTGACAAAACTGTTTCTTCAAGGCCTCGCAGAATAGCAACAAGGTGGAAGTGAATCTTATCTCTGGGGGAATAAGGCTCCAAAGGGAGGGAGCCACCACAAAGAAGGCCCTATTCCTAGGTTCCATTGGATGTACTTTCTTGATAGTTCGGACTTGCAACGTGCCCTGCCTTTCTGTTGTGTTGGGCCAGGTATATATAACTGGGGAGGGGCAGTCTCTCAATTAACCTTCTCCAAACCATGTAGGGCTTTAAAGGTGATAACCAGCACCTTGAATTACACCAGGAAGCAAATCAGCAACCAGTGCAGCTCCCGCAAAAGAGATGACACAAATGCAAATCTGGACTCGCACAAAACCATGCAGGCCACTGCATTTTGAGCCAACTGACAGATTCTGGATGCTTTTCAAGGACAGCCCCATATAAAACACACTGCAACATTCAATTACATTATGCATGAGGTATCCATCTTGTTTTGCATTGTTTTATCATTAAGGATCGTGTTGGAATGGATGCCACCTCTTTCAGGAGAAACATGTTTTTTTTCAACCAAGTATACCTCTTGCTTTTAAGGGACACGGTGGCTCAGTGGGTTAGGATGCTGAACTTGTCGATCAGAAGATTGGCAGTTTGGCAGGTCAAATCCCAAGTGCCACGTAGCAGAGTGAGCGCCTGTTACTCATCCCAGCTTCTGCCAACCTAGCAGTTTGAAAGCACGTAAAAATGCAAGCAGAAAAACAGGGACCACTACGGTGAGAAGGTAACAGCGTTCCGTGCGCCTTTGGTGACTAATCATGCCAGCCACATGACTACGGAGACACCCTCGGACAAGCGCTGGCTCTTCGGCTTTGAAATGGAGATGAGCACCGGCCCCTAGAGTTGGAAACGACTAGCACGCATGTGCGAGGGAACCTTTACCTTTACCTTATACCTCTTGCTTTATTCCTTATGCAATGCTGGCATTTGGGACATAGCATGGTTAGGTTGTATCAGGACGCCTGATGCTTTACAATTTCCTGTTTCAAAACATTAAGGATGTAGCCTGAAATAATAAATTGTGGTAGGTCTCCATCCTCTTTCTCTCTAATCCCACTGCCAATAAAGTGTCCTTTGCCATTTGGGAATGGGAAATGAACTAAGTGGATGTAGCCTGAGCAGTTTCAGTGTCACAACCAGGCCCTTCTAACTTACCGAAATGAAATAGTAGTAATTGCTGACATTCAGAGAATTTGAGGTTTGCTTTTCAGCATGGCTGCTTCCCTTATGCACTCTTCCTATATGCCTCTCAAGATTGTCCCAGGTTACTCCAAATTTGGTAGATTTATGAGTCTCCAGCCACCACCCAATGGTCTGTGATCAGAGTAGCCTATAAGCTCTGTAAAATGAATTAAACAAATCTTTTCATGGCAATCTGCCATGATCTGGTGCATCAGTTTAAATAGCCTGAAATCAGCATGCTTAGGAAACACTTAAACTGGAGCCTGCGTCTCTTAATTGCATACTCTTAAATGAATTTTGAAGCAATTTCTGTACTGCTCTATGGAGTTGTCAAAATATTGTTCCAGGAGTCAAAATTATGTATTCAAGCCAGGAACATTTAGGCCAATTAGTAAGTTTTGGACATATATAAGAAAGGCTGGGACTAATAGCTACATGGATTAATCCCCTAAGGATGCAGGTCAGCAGTAGCATTTTTCTGTTCCAGAATGCAAACAACATGGCTATGAAATCAAATCCATATGAAAAGTACATGCATACAGGCTTACTGGCTACATCTGCACATACTAAACTATGGTTTAACATTACATGTATGAGTCATGAGAAAACTCAAGGAAAACCATGGCTTTATTCATCCAACTTCTCTATATGGCCAGGAAGATAAGAACAATTTCAGTTTCCATAGTTTCTGCTTTATGGCTACAGATAAAAGTATGAAAAAAAAATCACCAGGTTGTTTAAATATTCATGAAGGTTAGTTCTAAAGTATAATTCTGGATTCCTATGCAAAAGTAAACCACTGGACATTTTAACAAGCTTTGAGCCAAATGGACCAAGTATTCAGATTCTACACTGGAAAGAATAATCTTTCTGTATCTGAAGGGATCCTTGGAATTTTGAGATCATGTTGGGGAGATTGTCAACAAAGGATTGCCATGGAAAGGCTGCTTTCAGATGCTCTCAGGCAAAAAATGCAATTTATCAGAGCCAAAATAATGAAGTTGCTTCTGCAACCAACTTCTGCTCCCTGCACCCCAACCCACTTCATTTTCTAAGAACGCCTTACGTGGGGCCAAAGGCCCCCTAGGGAATAAACGCTATGCTAGAGTAGGGTTTTGCATAGCATGCCAACTTCTCATTTAATTATCAGATGGGGCAGAGAGCGGAACGGGAGATACGGCATATTGGTTCCTATTCTAAGAAAATGTCATTTGCATTGTCCAGCCTACTTTCCATTTACAAAATGCTTTGAAAAACCCAGCCAATAATTTTAAATACTTTCCCTATTTTAAATGTTCTTTCCTTTGCCATTCTTACATGTCCTAGAGTATAAAACAAATAAGTAGGAACAAACATTTTGCAAATATAATTTCCAGATTGTGTTTTATTAGTGTTTTGCTGGAAAGCATTACATTTGGAAATAATATTGCACCTGGCATTAAAAAATAAGGATTTCTACCACAGGATGGTTTTGCATTCAGAATCCAATATAAATACTTCTAATTGTACTTTCGTAGCTGCAGATATAATATTTAGTTGCTTGATTTATAATGCATAGAAAGGAACAGTTGCCATAACTGCAAAATGCTGCATTTTGGAAAATAAAAGCCATGGAGGTTTGTTGGCAACTAAATTGTTGTAATACTGCTTGCTCACTGATTTAGGAAAAACAAGGTTAGATTACATGATGGTAGTATTTCATCTCCAAAAACACCATAGCCTTTTCTGGGGACAATTCAGAAGGAATTTCTCCAGCTTTAACTCCTTATTTAACTTTTTAACTCTTATTCTCAGAAGTTGTAATAATGAGATGGATTAAACACATTTTGGAGCTGATTTTTATCATTCTATATTGTGGTAAATGACCGTAAGAAAACAAAAATGTTACAATGTGGTCATCTGCCATTTTTTTTAAGAATGCCCCCTTGTTTATCCTTTGTTTTTAAAAAGTCGCAAATATTAGAGCAGCCACATGCATACGTTTCTCACGAGACAAAAGACAGAAGAGTCCAGCACATGTCCACTCTCCAGTTTTTAAAAACCAGTAATAAATATTCATAGCAAAATAAGAACAGAGAGCCTCCAATACTGTTTTAGACAAAGCCAGACCCATCCCTAATACATTGTTCTGAGGATGCTGGGCCATTTTTTTTAAAAAAAATTAAAAACAGAATGAACAGAAAATCAATCATCCGTCTTCCGCGCCAGCCTGCAGAAAGTCCAGTTGTGCTCAACTGTGTTTTCATTGGCTCGTTCGCTCATGTGGTGGACCCTCGTGTTTCGGATGGTGAAGCCTTGCTTTGTTATATACTCCATCAGGTGGACTCTAAGAGAGACTTCTTGGTGGTAGTCACAGGGCCCAAATGTGAAAGAAACTTGGCAGTCCCTGGTGTCCATCATATGCTTATTCCACTTAGTGAAATAGTTGGAAATGCCTTCCAGCAATGAGTGGACCTTGGTTGTGATGGTTAGCTGTGTGATGATCACCGCCACAGGATTGGAGTACTTTGATAGTTTGCGTGTACTAGACAACTCTACTACCTCTTCAAAAGTATCCACAGAATACAAAGGTTTAGGATCATTCAGACATTGTATTAAGGGTTCGATCTGGTAAAAATCTGCTTCTTTCCGAAGCAGATCATATTCCTTAAAATCCAAAGGTAGAGTTAGCTCTGAGGTTCGTAAAAAGTTGAGAACGTACCGGAAAAGAGGCCCATCTCGGTCAATGAAATAATTGCCCTGAGAGTCTCTGGCAGTCGGGAAATCGCCCCTGAACATGGCCCCCAACATTGAATCGGGATATCGCGTGAGAGTGGTAAACGATGTCGTATACAAGTGTCCACCCACATTTAGAGTGATTGGCTCAGTCATCTTAGGGAGGAAAAAGAAAGTTTCAGAACTCTTTTACAATCATATGAGCACATATTACCCAGTTTTAGATATTCAACAAACCACCAGAATTCACCTTTTTATTAGAAAGACGAAATAGGAATTGTGTAACTTAAAAGAACAGCTTACAGAATACGCAAATTATTTAGGCAGCACACGCTACCAGTTCAATCACTTCTGATTGGATAAAGTCATCTTGTAGAATGCTTTAAATAAATTTATGTGGCAGCTTCCACAAACCCTTGTTTCATTTACAGGTAGTCCTCAACTTGCAACTGTAATTGTCCCTGCAAACACAAGTGCATGTCGTGATGGTTGTTAAGCAAGTCCTCATGTGACTGCACACAATTTTATGATTTTTTTTTGCGGCAGTTGTTAAACACTGTGGTTGATAAGCAAACCCACTGTTTGCTATGGGACTTTTTAAAGGAAACGGTTTCTGGCAAAAAAAAATGTAAATTGTGGTCATGCTATAAATGAGGGCCAACTGCCCAAAATGCAGTAACATGACTGCAAGGGGTGGGGGGCCCTCACTGTTGGAACCTCGAATCCTGGTCGTAAGTAGGTATTTCAGGATCTGCATAACTTTGAACGGTTGTTAAGTGACTGGTCGAATTACCTGTACATACATCGCTAGGTGTTATTTCTATGCTTTTCTCTATATACCTTTCTTATTAATTTTGGAGGTCAATTTAAAAGAACACATCTAATTTTTTACAGTAAGTGTTGCACAGCTTCAATTCACACCATGAAAACAGAGTGTCAAGTAACATAGAATCCTGTAGTTATTAGGAATTGATTACTGAGTGCAATCCACTGCTCTATGCAGACATCCAAATTAAGGCCTTTCCAACAATTAATTGTCTAGGCTCTGATTAACATATCCAGAACAAAAGCTCTTATCAGACTGAACTAATGTTATTGTTAGGAAGTATTTTTCTAATGTTTACCTGGAAATTGCCTTTCTGTAATTTTAACCCCTTATTCCATCCCCTGCACTCTGGAATGGGAAAGAGGTTTAACCTTCTAATTGACCTTTTTCTTTCAGTTATCGAAAAGGCTAAGCAAATCCAATAGATCACAATTTAAAGTGCCATCCCTGTAGCCTTTAACTTCCCCTACAGGCCTTGTTCTAGGATAGCTTATAATTGACAACAACCCAATCAAATAATATATTTTAAAGAATGCAATGTGGGAGGACCAATGTATCAGATTTGAATGGAGTTTTCAGAAGAGTCAAATAACACACAAAAAACCCCCACTGAAATAATTTATTAGAAAAATTGTACCACTGAAAAACAATGTGCATCAGAGAAGGTGTAAATTGTTTCTGGCATGTAAGGCTCTTTTAAATATGACATAGAGCAGACATGTCAAACACAAGGCCCGGGGGCCGGATGCGGCCCGCGAAATGGTTTCATGTGGCCCGCAAAGCCATCCTGGAAACAGTGAGGGAACGGCCCCCACTGCCTTGGCCCTGGCCCAGAGACCCTCCTCCTGCCAGAGACCCTCAGATCTGTCCCACTCTTGCCCAGGCCCCCATAGGCACCCTTGATGTGAACGATGTAGAGCTGATGGGCCATGCCCATCCAGTAGGCCATACGCACTCTAGCCACGCCCACCCAGTAGGCCACGCCCACCCTGGCCATACCCACCCGGCCCCCTGAGGGCAACCGCAATGCTGATGTGGCCCTCAATGAAATTGAGTTTGACACCCCTGACATAGAGGCTCTAGAAAAGGTAAACATCTTACAACATTTCCTTGTTTATTGGAGGAAATAGTTGAAGTAGCAACGATTACTTAAAACACAATTGGAAAGTAGTTTGCTTCCCTGAAAAAAAGTCATGCAGAAAGAACATGGGGCAGAATCCAAAGTACACAGATTTTTTTTGAATACAGTATCTCTGCTGTGAAACTAAAGATATTCACTTGAATTAACTAGAACATCTAAGAAGAATACTGGGAAATGCTCCAATGTAAGCTTTACGGAATGAGATTTTACCAGGCAACAGCCATCCTTGCAGGCAGAGATTAATTGAAAATAGGATTGCTACATCAGGCTTTCTGAAAAAAATGATTGCATGAAATTTGTCCTCTTCCCAAACAACCATTTCTGCTAATTATTGTTTAATTTCTGTCACCTCCACTATATAAGCACTGCTTAATCCCAAAGCTACATTTAAAAATATTAAAAGATTTCACAGACCTACATATTTAATTTAACTGCTGTGAAAACAGCACCACTTTGTACGGTACGGATTTTTTTATATTCTGAAAAATGTATGTTATTGAATAATAGGAATACTTACTATATATCCCCAGTCTCCATTATCCATGTTCCAATGTATGATCTACACAAATCTGGATTTACTTGGTGTTTTTGAAAAGCTGTAGAATTCACCACTTACTCTTACCCTGTTTGGGGGAGGGGGGGAGAAAAAGCATTGCACACTATGAGCACTTACAATAAACATAACAAGCAAGTAGTCTCTACCTTGGATGCTAGCTACAAAGAAACACAAATTAAATAAAATATGGTAGAATCCCTAATGCATGCTGACTACCTTGAATTTTTTTATAGCCTCCGAGGAAATATGGAAACTGTTTGGTTATGCTGCCTGCTTTAAATAACAAGCTGCAGCTTCTCTCAAAAAGATTTCACTTTAAAAACACCATACAATTTTATCTGGTCAAAAGCAGCTGGTTTTGAACAGCTGGTCAACTCTGCCAAACACATTACCAGGATCTCCTCTTACTTTCCCCAAATCAAAGATATAAATGTATCTCTGTTAATGAGAAAAACACTATTCTATTTAATTACTACTAGCAGATCAATTACTACTAGCAGATCAATATTTTTTTAAAAAAGAAACCCTCAAGTTTATCAGAATAACGAAGTGGAAAATAAGCTAACAAGTCATCAAAATGTTCCAGTTTTCATGATGCTAAAATGAAGCACATACTTTGCTAGGGATAATAGTATATTATTTGGGTGTAGGGGGCGCAATGGCTGAGTGGCTGACAGCCCTGGTTTGAGACCCTAGCACTGTGCGATGGGGTGAGCTCCCATCCTTGCCTCAGCTCCTGCCCACCTAGCAGTTCAAAAGCATGCAAATGCCGAGTAGATAAATAGGTACAACTTCAGTGAGAAGGTAACAGCATTCTGTGCACCTCAGCATATAGTCATGCTGGCCATATGACCAAGGGAAGAGTCTTTGCAGAACACCACCAGCTACCTAGGCTAAGAAATGGAGATGACCACCCCCCCACCCTTGTCTTGGCCACGACTGGAGAGGGGAAACCTTTACTTTTTCATTAACAGTATGTTACTAACAGCAAATAACATTTTATGGCAAAGTAGCATAGTCAAGGAATTAATTTACCTTTTAAATTATGTTATGTCTGTTTAAATACCACTTCACATTATTGCCATAAATTCATCACTTGAGATTATCCTGCAGTAATTTTTTTAAGTATTTTGCTTTAGACCCAGCTGAAACTGAAGAATAATCATGTAAAGGGAAGAAAAATAAAAAGACAGAAAGTTTTCCGCATAAACCATGCAAGAGTTTTCAGCCTGATTTTTAATAATAAAACAAATTATTTCAGCATGTATTTTAACAATGTTCTAATCCAGATAAAAACACAGCACCCAAATTACTAAGGCATTTATTATCAAGAACATTTTTATGGATTTCAGTCCAAAGTCCACAAGAAGGTTTTGCAATAATAATATCTTTTAGTCTAAAACAAACCTTATTTGTTTTTACTGGAAAAGGTTAATACAGTTACTATTCTAGAAACAAATAGATCATTTTCAAAACAATTCAGATGTTTTAAAACTCCTATCCCAAGAAATATTCTAGGAATAAGAATGATAGTATCAATTCTGTCATTCCTGCCTAACATATTAGAGATGAGCAGAAGACTTTGATATGAAAAATAACTACAACTTTTATTTTTCACTCAAGCTTAGTGAGATATTGTATGGGCAAGACTAAAGGGAAAGTCTATCTCAAGTCGTGCTCAATTCCTCGTGATTATATGGTCTGCATAATTGTTTTTTGGGATGCGGTGGCTCAGTGGGTTAGGACGCTGAGCTTGTCAATCAGAAGGTCGGCAGTTTGGCGGGTCAAATCCCGAGTGCCACGTAACAGAGTGAGCACCTGTTACTTGTCCCAGCTTCTGCCAACCTAGCAGTTTGAAAGCACGTAAAAATGCAAGTAGAAAAATAGGAACCACTACAGTGGGAAGGTAACAGCGTTCTGTGCTCCTTTGGCGTCTAGTCATGCCGGCCACATGACCACGGAGACGTCCTCGGACCAGCGCTGGCTCTTCGGCTTTGAAACGGAGATGAGCACTGGCCCCTAGAGTCGGAAACGACTAGCATGCATGTGCAGGGGAACCTTTACCTTTTTACCTTTTATATTTGTTTTGGCAACAATATTCTATGGAAATAGTTCATTCCTATCTTCCCTCAGAATACTTTTCAATTTCCCAATCTACAGCTCTGGATGGTGTAACTTTCTTCTCCAAAGCTAAAATTTTGCTCTTCAATAAGCAGCAAACTGGGAATCTGCCATTATTGTGGGAAACCATGGCTTCCAGTACAATAATACAACATAATGGGCTGCCTTTCATTACACTGTATAAGCAAAAACAACAGTTCACATATATCATTCTTTGCCTCTTACAATGGGGAATTATTATAAATCACCCCAAATGGTTACCCATGCCCACAGCAGAACATGAAGACTCCTCTGCAATATGTAGCAAGAGATCAATGAAAGCTTAATGCTTAGTTAGAAACAGCAGTGTCACTCTCATCTTTTTTTAAAAAAAAATCATTATACCCCAAAGCCCTAGATGGCATGGGTCCGGATTACCTACGGCAACACCTGCGGCCGGCGTCAACCTCCCTCCGTCCAGTGCGCTCCCACAGAGAGGGCCTCCTCAGGATGCCTCCGATCAAAGAATGTCAATTGGTGGCCCCTAGGGGGAGGGCGTTCTCTGTGGGCGCGCCAGACCTGTGAAACCGCTTGCCGGTCGAGCTCCGGATGGCCCCTGACCTTCGCTCCTTCCGGCGGGATCTAAAAACTTATTTATTTGAGCAATCCGGCCTGGTTTGATGGGTTAAGGGCTGGGTTTTTAACATGGTTTTAATTACTGTTTATATCGGGCATAATATTTAATTGTTTTTTAACTTTTGTACTTCGTTTTTAATATTGCCCTGTACACCGCCCTGAGTCCTTCGGGAGAAGGGCGGTATAAAAATTTAATAAATATAAATAATATAAATATAAATATAAAATACTAGTTCCCTATATTGAAAAACGTAGCTAAATGTGCCTTCACAGAAAAAGTGTGAGGACAAAGGGGAAAAAAGGGGGATAGAGAGCCGCTAAAACAGAACTGAAAATGGTGACCTATTTGTAGACGTTGTCTACTACATGTATGATGCATTTGCACCATCCCATCGCTTTGATACTGCCTATTTAAGATCCAAAGTTGTAAGCTGTATTACCAGAAGAAAATGTGTTTTAAGTCATTTATGTCCATTACCAATTATTCCTACTTCTGAAGGATGCAGATCTTACCAAGGTGCTACTTCTCAGTTTCACCACATGTGCCTTATTGAAATATATTGACTTTAGAAACCACTGTTGATCTGTAGTATAGCAGCCCAATTGCTAACCAAAGCTGGTTGCATGGAACATGATGGCTCCCTTGTTTTTTAAAAAATGACTTTCTATTTCTAAGTGCTACAGGAGATCCACTGAATATTTTTAACGCTTTGAATTGTTTGGGGCTAGAATACTTAAATGGCTATCTTCTCCCATGTTCATTTTCTATATCCACCTACTGTATTTGTCTAATGATATCCTCTGCTATGACATTTTCTATGACCAAACAACCCCTAAGGCATGGTCTTTTGGTGGCTCACTTAAGCTTGGTAATCCATTTCTTTAAAAACAAAATCTCTTTTTTAGTGTATTCCTTGTGACCCATTGGATCATCCTCTGAGAGAAAGGTAGTGTAGTCTGATGTGACCAGAATAAACATTAAATTTTGTTTTTTTTTACCCCAGTGCTAGATTATGGTCCCATGAACAAAACCAAAAAAACCCGAAAACAAATGTATTGCAGTGGCAAACAAATTTCAATAGCCGGTCAATATTTACTAATCTAAAGAGATAAAAGAATTACCATGAGCAGACCAAACAGAATGACTCTGTGTGGTCCAATTATGACTTTCTACTGGTTTCCCCATTGATTTTGCTTGTGGGAAGCCAGCAGAGAATATGGCGGCAAAAGTTCTGCAACAGCCACACCTAGTGTGGATATCATAGAACCGTGGTGGCGAACCTATGGCACACATGCCACAGGTGGCATGCAGAGCACTCTCTGTGGGCATGCATGCCATCGCCCCAGTCCTAGGCCTTCAGCTGGCTTTTATAAAACCTTTTTTTAGGCCTCCACCGCTGTGAGCAAAAAAAGAATAAAGAAAAGGTTCAATCAATTAATTTCAACTTCTTGTGGGGAAAAAAAAAGATCTTGCAAAGTTGGAATTGATTGAACTTTTTAGTCCCACCCAGTCTGCCTTTACCACTGCAGCCACGCCCACCCAATGGGCCACACCCACCCAATGGGCCACGCCCACCCGGCACCCAATGATACATAAGTGGGGTTTGGGTTGCAGTTTGGGCACTCGGTCTCTAAAAGGTTTGCCATCACTGTCATAGAAGTTTCGATTCCACAGGGGTTCTGGATTTTTTACTTCTTTACATTAACGGATTTTAAATACCTTGAGTCAAAAAATGCTGTGGTGTAATGTATCACTTGGGCTAACTTGAGAGTACAAGCAGATAAATATGAGAGTTTTAGTAGTATATAAATTATTTACTGAAGATCTTGAGGAAAATATATGTATATAAACAGAAGGAAAAGACTCCAGAAAGGGAGGAACCAAGTAAATAAACAATGGATTTAGAAATGTGTTAAAATTATTAATAAATTAACTTTTCTAATATTTCAAAATACACAAAATACAGATATCAAAAGCAATAGACAATAAAAATAAATCCTACAATGAAATTATGAAATTCAATAAATTCCATTATTTGAAAAAAAATATTAATTTAAAAAGCCCGTAAAAAATAAAATAAAGCATTTAAGAAACTATTTACCTGCAAAGTGCACTCTTACCTCACTGTACACCAACTGTTAATTTCAATCAATTTATTTGTAAGCATTAGGAATTAGGAATCTATTAGGTCCCTTCATCTATTTCCCCCCTTAGAAGTGTGATATGATATATAAAAAGGAGCCATTCTTGCTTGAATCTGAAGGGAAGTCTGTCTCAATAATCTTCCAAAACTAACATTATTTATATAAGAAGGAATTAAACATAATTATAACTTACCATTTTAACTCAGCTCTTTTTAATATTCCAAATGTTTTAATTGCTGGGTTTTTGTGTTTCATGCAATGCTATAATTTGGAAAGATCCTTTTAAGTTATGAGTTGCTATAACCCACCAAATGCTCTTCAGAGACAAGACTCAGTATATGTGTTTTCAAACAAATCTGTTGATTAGGCTGGACAAACCACTGCCAACTGCAGAGGTTAATCTCAGTTCTCAATCCCCTTTAATATCAAAATAAGTTCATGAGGCCTGAACATATGAAAATCTAATTTTTCTCAAGGCAGTAAATCAAGTTCAGGTGCAACTAGATCTGACTACCGTAGTTGGCTAGTTCACTTGATCTTAACATATACAAGAAAAGATCAACTAAACCTACGCTTCAAAAAAGCTTTCTATCAACACTACAACGATCTTGGCTGAAGCCATTTTTGCTTCGTTTTCTGTTGCCACAGTACTGGGAGGGGGGGATGAGTGGTTTTAAGGTTAGACTAAACAATAAATTATCCAGTGGGAACCAAGGTCATTGCTTGTCTGACTTTTGGCGGGCTGAGCCTTCCGTTAGAAAGTCTGCCAAATTATTCTATTGGGGAAAGTGGATAATTACATAGTGCTGGGGTAGGAAGTTCAATTTTGTAACATTAGGGAACTCCAGACTTGGTTTCACTTTTGACTGTGCAGATACTTTGCAGCCAATAAATATGTTCTTTAAGGAAACCTCTTGCCTTGGAGTTCTACTTTTGCTGATCTGATCTATCAGAACTATAGGCTGTTTCTTGTAAGAAAGTACAAATGAGTTGACAATGTGAAAATCCACTCAATTTTATAAATACATAAGGGAAAACAAATGGAGCCTTTGGTAGAAGCTGCTAGTAGCCTTCATTCTCTCTTTCAAAACTGAGTAACCTACTACATATTCATGAGAAAGGTTACCACAAGCAACAATTGTTTTTAAAAAAAATCCTACTAGAAACTATCATAGAATTTCACTGATGTTTCATTTTATTGGATGGGATGGCCTTGGAAGTCCACTGACATCCCATGTATACTCCTTGCCTACATAGATCAGTCTGACCAATCAATTTAAATTCACTGACCAAATTTCCATTACCTTTAATATCCCCGAAGGCCTTAAAAGATAATAAACAGCAACTTTGAGGGTAGTAAAAAACATTTACATCTTCCTGTCTCCTCCATGGCAGAGGAGACAGCTTTTGATCACAAAATTGTGCAGCATCAAAATGCATAATTTATTAAAGCAATTGGTTCAGGCAAGCACTTCATAAGCCCTTTACACATGGACAGATTTGCTCAGCTCCACACAAAACACACACACACCCAGCCTTATTGATTTAGCGTAGATTTCCAGTATCACCAACTATGCAGAAGCCTAGTTTTAAAATGCACCATAAAGCAAAAAGCACCAACTAGTGTACCTTGTACAGGAAAACACAGCAGGGCTGCTGATTCTGATCAACAATTTTAATCTGGAAATAATAAAGCTGTGTATTGGAAGGGAATTGTTGCACCCTGATTTTTTTTTCTGCAGCTTTCAATAAAGAATTACTGTAAGGCTTATATTTCTACATAAACTATAGCCATCTTAAAATGAAAACGTGAAAAAATGCAGAATCAGTCCCCAGAGTAGAAGTACAAGAATAGTACATATAGGACAAGATAATATGAACAACATACCACAAAGCAAATTCTTTGTGCCAGGTGCCTGAGAATACAAAAAGGCGTATTTATTTGGCATTTGCTATGTTTCCCACATCTTGCCAACTCTGATTCCATAAAAGTAACATTGGTTCTGATTATTTATAATAATAAGAGAAAAAAATATATATTTTTCAAGTTAGGATGATTTATTTATCCCTTTGCTGAAGTTAGGATTGCTAGCACATGACATTGGTATGTGTTGATGCTGATTTGTGGATTTTTGTTTATATATATGACAGTTTTGAGGTATTTTATAGCCATCTAGAGGCAGCAAAATAGGGCAGCCTGAAAGCAAAATATACATGTACATATCTTACCTCTCTTATTTACTGAAAGTTGCCTTGGCTAAGAAAGACTCCTTGCTATTTTCATGAGATACCTCAAGGCAAAACTTTTCCTGGAACAGGCAGAATACCTAACATTTTATTACTCAGATGAATAGTGTTTATAAATTAAGCTAGGGAAGATGTGTCTCTGCTAGTCGCACAACAAAATACTAACCATTTCTAGTGGAGAGGTGACCAAAAAGGTTTAAAAAAAACCCCAATGAAGATAGGTGATCTCTCCCCATCTTTTCAATCAATAAAAGCTTTTCTTCCCTAATTCTTGATCACAACAAGATGGGTAGGAAATCAAAAGAATTACAAAATGCAATGATAATATTCAACAATGTGGCACCAAGCTAGTTAATTTCATCATCTTAAAACAAGGGTCCCCAACCCCTGGGGTGCAGCCTACTATTGGGCCGTGCAAGGGGTGGGCAAGTACACATGTGCATCTCCACTTGTGCAAGCCGTAGGTGCTCATGAACAAAGCTCCATTTGTGTGAGCTGCTCTTGTGCATGCCTGCCATTCACGCAGAACTATACCCTCTCCCTCCCCCACTGGTCCGCCAAGCCAGAAAGATTGGAGACCGCTGCCTTAAAAGGCTTGAATTTTATAACTTATTATTTGGGGTAAAGCACTGAACTCCATAGACCCAATTTCTAAGGATTGTACACCACTCCTTTAGTCTCAACAACCTCATTTTATTGGTTTCATTTGGAACAGAATCCCTTAAAATAATTTGGCAATCGTTTTGCTTGAGTCAGTAGTTTTATGAGAGTTCCAGATTAACATTTTCTTCTAATTCCAACCTTCCCATCACTTCTTTCATTTCTCACCACCACCAAAAAAAATGGGCAAAAATAGAAAAACAGAGTGTATTTTAATTAATCTGGAAATATCATTTAACTAGCTTTAGCCAGATTAGGATAAAAACATAGCATATTTATCCATATATTTATTTCATTTATTAATTTACCAGGATCTATACCTTGCCGTAATCCAACATGACTAAGCAGGTTTTCAGAAACATGACTATGATGATAGGTTTTTTTTAACAATGATATAGTTTTAGCATTACTAATAGTATCAAAACTTTATACTGAATACCAAATATTTAGGCCCTTATTGGCATCCCCTCAAAATTTGTTTTTAAAAATATTTTTTAAAAAACCAAGAATATATAACTATATATTTTTGGACAATTCTAATCAAAACATTTTTATTGGCTTCTAGGAATGATAGCTGTCCTTCTTCTCTCCTTTACCTCAAGAAAGAAGTTAAATGGGTATGTGATTTAGGTTATGAATGAGTTTGTGCCTACGTTTACCGGTAACATGAGCTAATTTATTAATCTGGGCAGCCATATGCTCACTGGTTTACATGCCACACACTACATTACAATTAATTCAACCATCACTTGACCAAGTCTCAACTGGCTGGATTCAAATATCATAAGCAGCTTACAAATCACTATGTCTGCATTTTCACATAGCTAAGACATAATGTAGTCTTTTGATTCCAAGTATTCTATGAACGTAGCTGTCATGGTTTGTAGGATTTCTAGATAAGGGAACAAATCATGGATTAAGCAAGCCATGGTTATTACACAATGTAAATTCAACCATTGATTTATCTTAGGCAAGATGTTTTCCATTTGTTGTTGTTAATTGCAAAGTCATGTCCGACCCATCGCGACCCCATGGACATTCCTCCAGGCCTTCCTGTCCTCTACCATCTTCTGGAGTCCATTTAAGGTCATGCCTATTGCTTCAGTGACACAATCCAGCCGCCTCATTTTCTGTCTTCCCCTTCTTCTATTGCCCTCAATCTTTCCCAGCATTAGGCTCTTCTCCAGTGAGTCCTTCCTTCTCATTAGGTGGCCAAAGTATTTGAGTTTCAATTTCAGGATCTGGCCTTCTAAAGAGCAGTCTCCTCTAGGACTGACTGGTTTGATCGCCTTGCAGTCCAAGGGACTCGCAGGAGTCTTCTCCAACACCATAGTTCAAAGGCCTCAATTCTTTGGTGCTCAGCCTTTCTTACGATCCAACTTTCACAGCTGTACATTGCAACTGGGAAGACCATAGCCTTGACTATACGCAATTTGTTGGCAGGGTGATGTCTCTGCTTTTTAGTGTACTCTCTACATTTGCCACGGCTTTCTTTCCCAGGAGCAAGCGTCTTTTAACTTCTTGGCTGCAGTCCCCATCTGTGGTGATCTTGGAGCTCAGGAAAATAAAATCTGTCACTACCTCCATTTCTTCCTCATCTATTTGCCAGGAACTGAGAGGGCCGGATGCCATGATCTTGGTTTTCTTAATATTAAGTTTCAAACCAACTTTTGCACTCTCCTTCTTCACTCGCAACAAGAGGCTCTTTAGTTCCTCTTCACTTTCTGCCATTAGAGTGATATCATCTGCTTATCTTAGGTTGTTATTTCTCCCGGCAATCTTAATTCCAACTTTTGATTCATCTAGCCCTGCCTTTCTCATGATGTGCTCTGCATATAAGTTAAACAGGCAGGGTGATAGTATACAGCCTTGCCGGACTCCTTTCCCAGTTTTGAACCAATCAGTGGTTCTGTGTCCAGTTCTCACTGTTGCTTCTTGACCCGCATATAGGCTTCTCAAGAGATAAATAAGATGGTCTGCTACTCCCATCCCCTACTCCCATCCCCTTAAGAACTTGCCACAGTTTGTTGAGATCCACACAATCAAAGGCTTTACCATAGTCAATGAAGCAGAAGTAAATGTTTTTCTGGAACTCCCTAGCTTTTTCCATGATCCAGCGTATGTTGGCAATTTAATCTCTAGTTTCTCTGCCTCTTTGAAATCCTGCCTGTACTTCTGGCAGTTCTCGATCCACATACTGCTGGAGTCTTGCTTGTAGGATTTTAAGCATAACTTTACTAGCATGTGAAATGAGTGCAATGGCACTGCCTTTCTTTGGAATTGGAATGTAAACTGATCTTTTCCAATCCTGTGGCCACTGTTGAGTTTTCCAAATTTGCTGGCAAATTGAGTGTAGCACTTTTACTGCATCTTCTTTTAAGATTTTGAATAGCTCAGCTGGAATACTGTCACCTCCACTAGCTTTGCTGTTGCTCAGCTTTTCTAAGGCCCACTTCATTTCACATTCTAGGATGTCTGGCTCGAGGTCAGTGACCACCTCATCGTGGTTATCAGGGACGTTAAGCTCCTTCTTGTATAGTTCTTCTGTGTAATTTTGCCACCTCTTCTTAATCTCTTCTGCCTCTGTTAGGTCCCTGCCATTTTGGTCCTTTATCATGCCCATTTTTGCATGAAACGTTCCCTTCATCTCTCCAATTTTCTTGAAGAGATCTCTAGTCCTACCTATTCTATTGTTTTCTTCTATTTCTTTGCACTGTTCATTTAAGAAGGCATTCTTATCTCTTCTAGCTATTCTCTGGAATTCTGCATTCAATTGGGCGTATATTTCTTTTTCTCCCTTGCCTTTCGCTTCCCTCCTTTCCTTAGCTATTTGCCAAGCTTCCTCAGACAGCCATTTTGCTTTCTTGCATTTCTTTTTCTTTGGGATGCTTTTAGTTGCTACCTCTTGTACAATGTTGTAAACCTCCATCCATAATTCTTCAGGCACTCTGTCTATCAGATTTAATTCCTTAAATCTGTCACCTCTACTGTATATTCAACAGGGATATGATTTAATTCATACCTGAGTGGTCTAGTGCTTTTCCCTACTTTCTTCAGTTTAAGCCTTAACTTTGCAACGAGAAGCTCATGGTCTCAGCCACAGTCAGCTCCTGGTCTTGTTTTTACTGACTATATAGAGCAGGGGTCGGCAACCTGAAAAAGCAAAAGAGCCACTGGGAACCGGTTCTATCACACATAAAAAAAGTGGGAGCATGCACAAAACGTTTTGTTTTTTGCGCATGCGCATACGTGGACGCACGCGCACGGTTCCCACTTTTTTTATGTGGATGCACCTGCGCGGTGGCGGTGACGGGTCTCCCGGGTGACGGGCGCTGGGTTGCGGCGACACCTTCAGCCCGGGCGCCGCCGGAGCCACCCCGGGACCTCCAAACTGCCGCCCGTTCGGAAAGGTGCCCGTTTGCAGACCTGCTGCCGCCGGTTTGTAAAGCTGCCGCGGCCCGTTTGCAGAGATACCGCCTTCGGAGGAAGGCGGCAGCTTGCAAACGGGCTGTGGCAGCTTTCCAAAAGGGCGGTGCCACTGCCCGTTCCGAGAGGTGCGCGCGCAGCTCTCCAAACCTTTGGAGAGCTGCGCACGCACCTCCGCCCATTTGCAGACCTGCTGCCGCCGATTTGGAAAGCTGCCGCGGCCTGTTTGCAGGCTGCCGCCTTCCTCTGAAGGCGGCAGCTCTGCAAACGGGCCGCGGCAGCTTTCCAAAGCGCTGCACTTTTGGAAAGCTGCCGCGGCCCATTTGCAGAGGGCGGCAGCTCTGCAAACGGGCCGCGACAGCTTTCCAAAGCGCCGCCCTTTTGGAAAGCTGCCGCGGCCCGTTTGCAGGCTGCCGCCTTCCTCCGAAGGTGGTAGCTTTGCAAACGGGCCACGGCAGCTTTCCAAATGGGCGGCGCCACTGCCCGTTCCGAGAGCTGCACGCGCAGCTCTCCAAAGGTTTGGAGAGCTGCACGCGCACCTCCCCCCTTTCGGAGAGGTGCGCGTGCACCTCTCCAAACGGGCGGCACCACTCTCCGTTTGGAGAGGTGCGTGCACACCGGGCGACTGGGAGCCGCGGGTTGCCGACCTGTGGTATAGAGCTTCTCCATCTTTGGCTGCAGAGCACATAGTCAATCTGATTTTTGTGTTGACCGTCTGGTGATGTCCATGTGTAAAGCCGTCTCTTGGATTGTTGGAAAAGAGTGTTTGCTATGACCATCGTATTCTCTTGACAAAATTCTATCAGCCTGTGCCCTGCTTCATTTTGTACTCCAACACCAAACTTGCCTGTTATTCCGGTTATCTTTTGGCTTCCTACTTTAGCATTCCAATCCCCCATGATGATAAGGACATCATTTTTTGGTGTTAGTTCTATAAGGTGCTGTACGGCTTCATAGAACCGGTCAATTTCATCCTGTTCAGCACCAGTGGTTGGGACATAGACTTGGACTACTGTGATACTGAATGGTTTGCCTTGGATTTGAACTGAGATCATTCTGTCATTTTGGGGATTGTATCCCAGTATTGCTTTTCCTACTCTTTTATTGACTATGAAGGCTACTCCATTTCTTCTGAGGGATTCTTGCCCGCAGTAGTATACCTGATGGTTATCTGAATTAAATTTACCCATTCCTGTCCATTTTAGTTCGCTGATTCCTAAGATGTCGATGTTCAGTCTTGTCATGGAACCTGGGTCATTCCATTTGCAATTTGCCACCAATGGGCAGATTTTCTACCCATCTAGGAAACTGAAAAGCATTTTGACTTTTTGAAACCTGGCCACTTTTTAGTCTTGACTAAAAAACCCAAAATTTCAAAAGGTCTCTTTTAAAAGAATTTACCCAACAAGAGGCTGAAACTTTCATTACACAACTCCGTGCTGTCAGGCTCTCAAGCTGTTCCCGGACTGACAATTACATCCCATTATGCCAAGCTTCCTGCCTCTGGCACTGAAATGTTTTATATATTTAACAGATGGAGCATGTGTCCTAGCTTCAAGGAGAACTACAGTGCTATTTCTGCTGAATTTCTTCCCTTACAAACAGAATTTGGCAGAAGAAAGAAAAGAGAAAAATATAAGAGGAGGTGAAGGAGGAGAGATATTTTCAGAGAGCCGCTCAAAGCAAGAGGAATCAAAGTTAGTACAAAATATAATAATAGTACAAAGGAAGTATTCTGATGTCTTTGAATGGGCATACCACGGCATTTTTCATCTACTAGGTCACATCTTACTCCTTGATCCCCTTCTCTCAGATTATCCAGGTCTTGCTGATTTTTAGACAAAGAATGCTAAATTGAGACCCGTTACCTGAGGGATCCTAAAACTTGGCAGTTTTGTTTTGCTGGTAGACTGTAAGATTTCATACACTGACAAAACTGTCCAGGCATACAGCAACAAAAGACATGATTCTATCAGCAACAGTGTTCCACCACCAAAACTTTAAGTTACAATAGTGATAGATAAAGAAGGAACAGAAGAGTACATTTATACTATATCCTGCACTTCTGCAAACTCTGCCTATCCCCTCAATGACATCAGGGCATTATAACATCATTAACGACAGAATTTTACCCCAGCGCTATATGTAAAATATTTTGTGTTACTAAATGGAAAGGGAAGTGGTGGAAAAGAGACACTATCTCTTTAATTGTTTGGTCCATATCATTAAAGACAGATTATTGCAGTGAAGGTTGTTGAGAGCGTGGTGGCGTACCAGCTTCCCTTGTTCCTGGAGGAAACTGATTATCTAGACCCGTACCAATCGGGCTTTAGGCCCGGGTACAGCACGGAGACAGCATTGGTCGCACTGGTGAATGATCTCTTGCGGGCTCGGGACAGGGGTTGCTCCTCTGTCCTAGTCCTGTTAGATCTCTCAGTGGCTTTTGATACCATCAACCATGGTATCCTACTGCGGCGTCTCAGGGGGTTGGAAGTGGGGGGCACTGTTTTACAGTGGTTCTCCTCCTACCTCCTGGGCCGCTCGCAGTCGGTGTTGACAGGAGGGCAGAGGTTGGCCCCGAGGTCTCTTGTTTGTGGAGTTCCTCAGGGGTCGGTCCTCTCCCCCCTCCTGTTCAACATCTATATGAAGCCGCTGGGCGAGCTCATTCGTGGTTTCGGGGTGGGGCATCATCAGTATGCTGATGATACCCAACTTTTTCTTTCCACCCCGAACCAACCCAGCGATGCCCTCAACATGATGTCCCGTTGCCTAGAGGCGGTCCGGGTTTGGATGGGGAGAAACAGGCTTCGACTCAATCCCGCCAATACTGAGTGGCTGTGCATACCAGCATCTCGGATGAACCAGTTTTGTCCATCTTTAACTATGGGGGGTTAGGTGTTACCCCCCGTTGATAGGGCTCACAACTTGGGCGTCCTCCTGGATTCACGGCTCACTTTGGAAGATCATATAGGAGCCGTGACCAGGGGGGCTTTTGCCCAGGTTTGCATGGTGCGCCAGTTGCGGCCCTATCTGGACCGAGATGCCCTACGCACAGTCACTCATGCGCTCGTGACCTCCTGGTTAGACTACTGCAATGCTCTCTACATGGGGCTGCCATTGAGGACCACTTGGAGGCTTCAACTGGTGCAGAATGTGGCCGCGCGAGTTGTGATGGGAGTTTCCCGATACTCCCATGTAACACCTCTCCTCCGCGAGCTGCATTGGCTCCCGGTTGCCCTCCGGGTGAGATTCAAGGTGCTGGTGATGACCTATAAAGCCCTAAATGGCATGGGTCCGGGTTATCTTAGGGAGCACCTGCTGCCAGCATCAATCTCCCATCGTCCTGTACCCTCCCACAGGGAGTTAGGGTGCCGCCGGTCAGTGAGTGCCGGCGGGTGATCCCCAGGGGGAGGGCGTTCTCTGTGGGCACGCCTGCCCTGTGGAACGACCTGCCTGTGGAACTCTGGACCGCCCCCGACCTTCGTTCGTTTCGCCGGGACCTAATAACCTGGTTGTTTGATTTATCTGGCCTGGACTGAGGGGTTTTAAATTTTTAAATTAAAATTTTAAATTTGGGCTATTGTTATTTAATCCTATTTTAATTTTATCTTAACCTTTGTACTGTTTTAACTGCTTTTAACTTTGCCCTGTAAACCGCCCTGAGTCCTTCGGGAATAGGGCGGTATAGAAATCTAATAAATAAATAAATAAATAAACCCCCGGTCCATGGACCGGTACTGGGCTGTGGCATGCTAGCAACCAGTCCGCACAAAAAAGCAAAGCCCCATCTGCGGGATACAGGCAAACCCCTCCGGTCTGCGGAAAAACCTCTCTCCATGTAACCGGTCCCTGGTGCCCAAAGGTTGGGAACCTCTGGACTATTGGATATATTATATCAGCTCCCAATCATGATGCATCAGCTCCAATATATGAATACTATCCTGGAAGATCACAATCCACATGATAGAAACCAGCTGCTTTTCTTTTTGCCTTATGTTACAGTTAAAAAGGTAAAGGTAAAGGTTCCCCCGCACATGCGTGCTAGTCATTTCCGACTCTAGGGGCCGGTGCTCATCTCCGTTTCAAAGCCGAAGAGTCAGCGCTTGTCCGAGGACGTCTCCGTGGTCATGTGGCTGGGATGACTAGACACCAAAGGCGCACGGAACGCTGTTACCTTCCCACCATAGTGGTCCCTATTTTTCTACTTGCATTTTTACGTGCTTTCGAACTGCTAGGTTGGCAGAAGCTGGGACGAGTAACAGGCGCTCACTCTGTTACGCGACACTCAGGATTCGACCCGCCAAACTGCCGACCTTCTGATCGACAAGCTCAGCGTCCCAACCCACTGAGCCACCGTGTCCCTATGTTACAGTTACTGCTTACCTATAGAAGCACTAATGAAGGGGAACAAAGAGAAAAAGCACTTCAGAAAAAGCAGGAACACTCTTAGGAAGTTGAGTGTATTGATGAAAGAGCCATACTTTAACAAGTATTTCATCATCAGGAAACCAAGCACAGATACTTATCATGGACTCTCAAGCCTATTCAGTGACCAGGCTGCTCCTCAGGAGAAAACTGCTCCAAGAGAATTGGCTGACCAATGACCTCAACTGTGTCCAAATACAAAAGCCCACCTTTACTTGCACACTTGTGCAAGAATTGACACTAAGCAACATTTTTAAAAGATACAGAATTACACTGTAAATTGGCCTTAAGCTTGAGTTGCCCGCAATTGCGGGTATCACCATATACTTATGTTATGAAGGGGTTGATGGGTAAGCGTAGGTTGCAGATGGCTACAGAGGGGCCAAGGAACACACTTCCCAAAGTCCTGACTGCGAACAGTGAGAAGGTGCGCCTCCTAATGTGCTGATTGATCTAACTTCCTGTTCTGTGCTTTGCTGTTTGAGCACTCCCTAGCCAGAACTAACTTTTGTAGACGTATAAATGCAACAGCTAGCAACAGACGCATATGTTCCCTGACCTGCAGTGATGGAGATGTCTAATCTGGCTTTACTCTGATGCAGCAGACTCTACTCTGAAGCAAAATTTTGTCATTGCATGTTCCAGCTATACCGTGACCGTTAAGCAACCCTTATTTTATAAATTAAATTAAATCAGATTTAGATTTTATGGCCATTTCCAGTTTTAGAATATGACCCTCTTTCTTCATAATAAACTTGCTTCACAATAAAATACAATATTGCTTTCCAACTACAAGCAAGAAATTTAAATGTTCAGGATTCAAAAGACTTTGGCTCCATTCTACTATTTCTATCTTGTATATGATTATAGTAGCATAGTTTAGACCATCTGTAAATCCAGTGGGGCCATGGACAGCAAAAAAAAACCACTATTTATCTAATGCAGGAAGTACCTGTAGAGTACAAGTATAGATTGAGTACAACAAGATGAAAGGGCAGGAAAGGAAGGGTTACTGTAGGGCATACATGTGTAAACAAGACTCAGAATAACAAAAACATTTTCTTCATATTCTTGAAGAAATAGCTTCTCTCTGATTTCCATTGACCAGCTCACTGCTTTAACCCTCATCCCTTCCGTGTAACTTATCCTCCAAAAACTAAGGTTCATGATCAGATAACATTCAAACACACAGGATCAATGACTGATCTAGGTAGCATTTGGCTGTGGGAATCCCTTCAAGGTGTTTCTTACCCAGACGCAACAAAGTTGAGTTAGTCTCTGTAAAGTTAGAGAGTTTGAAGGAGTTATTTACATTGCCACCAGCCTCCCGTTCAGTGCTGGCATTCCAAGTAGATGGCTGTTTAGCTTCAACCTGAACACATCCAATGAAAGTGAACTTACCACATTGGAAAACTGCATCTGTTGAGTTAAATTCTGCTTTCTTGTAGCTTAAATCCACTATTTCAGAAAAAAGCCCGAGATCCTGACCTTTTTTTCATGATACCCTTTCATGTTTTTGAAGCGTAGGATCATCTTTTCTCAAGGTTAAATGTTGATACCAACATACCAAACATTCCATTTTTCTTCATAAGTCTTGGTTTCTAGTCTCCTGATCATCCTGGCTGCCTGCTCTGAATCTTTCTTAAATCATGGTTGCCCAGAGCAAGACGCATTATTTGAAATAGATATTTAATCAAAGCAGAATATGAGTGCAAAATTACATTTGCTTTTTTTATAGCCCTATCATCCTTCTGGTTCATATTCAGTTCACAATCAACTCTTACCCAAACATCTTTTTCACAAGTACAATTTATTTACCCCTCCAGGTACCTTCAAAATGAAATAAACTTGGAATTTGTCCGTTTGGTTTTATTCATATCAGCAGCTAATACCTTTGGTATTGCAGATTCAATTTATTCAGAGCAAAAATGTATTCCCAGGCCAGGTTGTTATCCTTTTCAAAGCATCATATCTGCCTTTTCATTCAGCTCTTCCAATTTTCTGATGAAGACATACCGTACTTTTTTGTTAGAAAAAAAGAAATTAATTAAATTAAATCACTGTGCAACTGCAATCAGTTATATCAATATATTGGCAATTTTCCTTTTTTAATGTGAACATTTCAAAATAATTCCTTTCTATTAGTCTCCTTCCCTATCCTCTGTTCTCATTATTTTTTTATTATAAGTTTTATTAATTTTATACTATTTACATTCAAATATTTGTGAAGCAATACAGTGGTTGGGTAATTAAAAGTAAACAATATCAAAGAACAAGTTATTTGTACATAGCTCAGGTTACATCAACAAAAATTCCCTCTCCTCTTCCCTTAGCTATAACATAGCCAAATTAATCAAATTAATACATTTCTAATTGTGACCCAGTCAATTAAAATAATTTTCAATATATTTTCACTAATACATATCAATATCTTGCTTTTAGGTTTTACCTAATTGCAATAAAATAATCTAGAGTAGCCTATAATAAATGGAAGAAAGCTTACTTGTTGGGTAACCCACATTTCCCTATTTCAATAAAGAGTAATTATCCTGTCTACAAAAGTTACATTGTTCATTTCAAAACATTCTTATTTTTTTTTCCAAAAACGTCTATTTATTATCTTAACAATTCACTGCATAGCAAAATATGTTATATCTTTCCAAATTCTATAATATATATTGACTCTAATAACCAACTTTTCTTTAAAAGTTAAATACAAGATGAGTTTCTGTCTATATCATTACAACTAATATATTCTATATGTCGTCTTAACCGTTCATCAATTGTTAAAATACTATCTTTCGTTATATCATTCCAAATTATATAATATAGTTCAGAATTATATTCTAGAAGCTTAATTTTGTTTTCCCTTACAGATCTAAAACCTAAATGTAAAATCAGTTATATTTTTTAGAGATTCCCCTTAATCCATCAAAAGATATTTTTAAACTCTATCCTTAGGAATCCCAAAGAAGAAACAATTTCAGTTTTTTAAATCTAACTCTTGCCTTCCTTTTGTGCCAATCAGGCTTCCCTTTTGGCATCTTTAAATTCTCAAATGTATCTCCCTTTCTCCCTATACCTCTTATTTGAATCCAGTGAGAGCATCCAAATGTCAGTTTTGCAAAGAAAGTGTCCCCTTTGTAACCATTGAAGTTTTGCTTAAATAGTTCAGTTTTTGATGATTGATGTAATATAGTTGTCATTAGATCAGTCAGGTCTTTTCCTTCTTCCAATTCCATCTGGGTTAGGTAGAAAGTAGTAGCTGGTGTTATGGTTGTCATTTGATTAGCTGAATTCTCAATATAGTGTATTTGAAGGCCTTTAATGTCTTCACTCTTAATGTTGCTTTCTTCGGATACTATTGCTTTTTGAGTTGTAAGTTTTGTAGTTGACATTGAAATTTGGACTTTAAGGTTCTCCGTAGGTTGCATTTGTTGTTCTTTGAAGTCTCCTATTTTAGTGTTATTTTCCACTTCTTCTATTTGCTTTTGGATTGTCAGTTCCTCATTTAAGGTCACAGTTTGATTTGGTGGCTTTAAATTGTCAGATTTTTCTTACAGTTTGGCTTTAATTTGCTCTGTCGTTGCCAAAATCGTGTCCAGTATCAGTTTGTAGTTAAGTGGTGGGATATATTCATCCATTTCGTTGTTGTTTGCAGCTAAATCTTCCATGGAGGCTATTGTAATAAGAGTCAAAGATTATCTACCTCCAAAAGAGTTGTTTTCAATGCCAGGTGTTCCCACACTTATCTTTAAAAGTGATGTCAAGGACAGCTCTGTTATTCAGTCAGCATTCACAGTAGAAAAAAAAATACTTGATGTACTAAGTTTTGCCACAAGATGTCATCAATAGCATATAACAGTGGTGGCGAATCTATGGCACGCATGCCAGAGGCGGCACTCAGAGCCCTCTTTGTGGGTACACATGCCATGCCCTGGAGATGGCAACCGTCCCTCTTCAGCCAGCCGCCCGAGGTCCCATACGGCCGGATGCATCCCGGCACGGCTGGTTTCCCTCCCCCTCTGTCCCATCCCTCCTGGCCTCGCATGCTCTCCTTTTCCTGGGCACAACCCACTGCATCGCCTCCTCAGCTGTTAGCCAGCTGTTCAGCTCAGAGACAGCTTCTCTGAACTACTGGCGGCGGGCTGCGAAGCTCCAGGTCAAGGAGCCGGCAGGCTCTGGCTGCTGACAGACATCGTCAGCCCCCATGTACTCGCTGGCCTCTGTGTACGGGGGGGGGCCAATGGTGTCAGGCAGCAGCTGCCCTGGCCCCTGCCTCACCTTGCCCCATGACAATGGCACCCCCATCCTGCTTCGCCTCACCCCGCAGGACGAGCCTCCTGCCCACCGTCCCACCTGCCAGAGAACCCATGGATCTCCCCCAACCCTGTCCAGCCCCCACAGGTGTCCCTCCCCACAAGCAACATCAAGGTAACCACACCCACTTTGCCCACACCCACCCAGTCTGCCATGACCACCACAGCCACACCCACCCAGTGGGCCACGTCCCACCTGGCACCCAGTGATAAATAAGTGGGTTTTGGGTTGCAGTTTGGGCACTCGGTCTCTAAAAGGTTCGCCATCAGTGGCATATAAAATGCGATGTAATTTTTTTTCCAAATTAATATAAAACTTTTATAGCATTAGTCCATATTTTTTTCCTTAATTCACAGCTTAAACAGAAAGTAGGGTAGTAGATCCCCACCAAAAAAACCAGAAGCTTTTTAGTAAATACAGATAAAATTGCTTAATTTCTTTGCTGAATTACTTTATTTTCTTTTAAGGCTTTAAAATTTGTTCCCCAAGTAAATAATCACCGTTCTTTCAAAAAATGGGTGAGGAAATTTTCAGAAAAGTCCCACAGGAAGATGGTTAGGGGAATAAGAATGGTAAAGTCTCACCCAGGTCCTCAAGATTGCTTCTTAGTGCTATGTAGTGCTTTTGGCTGGGAGCAGTGATCGGCCAATTTCACGGCCGGTCTCTTCTTCGGGCCAAAGGAGCTGCTCCAGATTCAAGTGGAGGGCTGCCACCCTTCCACAATCACATGGAGGGCCTCCTCGCAGTAGTCACCCCTCCAGGGCAACTTTCGACCCTTTTCAGGGTCCTCCAAAAAAGGAAGATCGGACTGCAGGGAGCAGACTCTTCCTGCACTTCTGGAAGCGCCGCATGCACAAACCAGAAGCCCTCTGTTCTCATTATTGCCTTGACACCAACTTCACAGTTATAGAGTCAGTATGATTCTGTGTGACCTAGACCTCTTTCCATTTCCTATATTTTTTCTTACAGCTTTATGTTTTCACTAAGCCATGGGGGTGAAACTGCCAGCCCGCGGACTGGTTTCATCAAACCAAAGTCGTGCCCACCCCATTGCTGGCAATGCAAAGTGTCGTGATACGTCGCGACACGTCACATGACGAGTTTGACACCCGTGCACTAAGCTTTTCATGTAACCACATTGGCTTCTTCTGCTGTTTTTTTTCATCTCAATAAAATTGTTTACAATTTCCTTTTAATATCTCCATCTTTAAAAACCCCTTTTCCAGCAGTTTCTCTTTCAAGGACATCCTACTTTTAACTGCTCCTTTTATTTGGACTAGATGACTTGCAAGATCTCTTCCAACTTTATTATTATATTATTGTTATTGTTAGTATTGTTATTGTCATTATTATTAATTTGCCTTTTAGAATGCATTTGTGGTTACACTAAGTTTTAGGTTCCTTAAAATCAAGCATTAAATATAGGATTTAAATTGTAAGCCACCCAGAGTCACTTTGCAGAGTGAGAAGGACAGCATGTAAGTTTAATAAATAAATTACATATTGTAAGTTTTCCCCAATGTTCCTACTCTTTCCTTAGTAAAGTCTTCCTTACCAATTAGCATATAGCCTTACTGGGGAATTTTTTCCTGGCTGAAGAGCAGCACATCAATGCTTTAAATTAATAAAATCCCTGTAGAAAATACCAAGATTCATAGTTTGAGGTAACATAACTGCTTTTCAATAAGCGCAACGAATGAGACACAGTACATTTTTAATATTCCTAAATGAGCAATCACAGTGTTCCTCCAGCTATACTCACCACTATCCATTATCTTTAGCAGTAACTCAACTACTCTAGGTGTACCACAGAGGTCTGGCTTTTTTTTCTTGGCTGAGAATTTTTCTTAGCTTACTATACTACCACCTCTAAGCTTAAAAAAAACCACCCCAAATTATTGACAGAGGAAGGAAGATACGACCAAAACCTAAATTTGATTTTTGATCATGTACGTTTAAAATAATCAGCTACACTCACGTATATAGCAATTCCTCCTTACGTTATTCTGAAAAATCTTTCCATCACAGATTTTCAGACAACTTATCTATTAGCTGATCAATAGCTGTAGGAAATTGGTTTTTGAAACGAGGAAAAGAAAACCAAGAGAGAAAACTGAAAACTGCAATATTTCTATTGCTAATAGTTATTCAACACTGTATTTCAGGATGCATTACTACTTCTTGCCTTAGCAATGCTACATCAAAGAGTAGTGTCCTGGGTAGGTAGAATATGCAGCAATCCCTTATGGAATCTCACAAAGCCAAAAAATCTTCTATTCATAACTGAATTACAACTTATTGATTGAAAAACGGTTTATAAACCTTCAGTAATATTCTAACTGGCAGGCAACCATTAACTGTTTAACAGAGCACTAAGACCGGACATCAGAACTTGTTTGAAATTTTAAATTAGCCATGCATGAGCCTCAGGGAAATCTTTCAATTTTAGCCCCAATTTATGTACTTTAAATTCAAACAATTTGAGCAGCATAGCTGTTATTTTTATGATATAAATCTTTACACAATTTGCATGCTGGATACATAGAATATGCTGAACAAGAAACATGCATGGACATGGCTGGTAGGGAGGGAATTAGAAATGAATAATCTGTGAAATAAAGTCGACAACATTGAGTACATCTGTGTCACACCTAAAAATAGTTTTGTGAATGACCACTGTTAATAATTTCTACATTTCATTTCACTTCCTTCTGAACTTAACATTTATCATTCTCCTATCACCACAAAAACTTGTATGACACCCCATTCTCAATGACTGGGCAGTTCACAACTTAATCAGTAATCCAAGTAATATAATTAATTGAACAGCCTTTCAAATATCATAAAATAATCATAAATGGATTGAAGCTTCTAAGTCAAAACTATGAGAATGATATGTATACTAGTACACCATTAAAATATACTACTTATTCCAAGTTGCTACGTTCTGAATAGAATTACTCGAATGTTTAGTTTAATGACACCAATTCAGAACTCATCTTCCATTATCTAGGAGAGTTTCCAAATTGATCCATCAATTTGCAACATTTACTGATCCTCTTGCTGAGAAGTCTGAACCTGTCATTAGGAAGGTTGAGATAAACAAAACTTGTTGACTCAGGTCAACCTTCAGGACAAACAACTCTCTACTTATTTATTACTATTAAATATTACTATAACATCACAACAGGAACTGAAATCTGAATTTTCTGATCCAAGCATCAGGATCTATTTGAAACTGATCTTCCCCTACAAGTACTTACTATACAATGTGAACCTCTATTTTGATGCACAAAGCAACCAGACTGGCTCTGGTCAGATTTAGGCTTTATTCCTATGACATAAATAAAATGAAACTACACCAAATTTTTAAATAACTTGACTATATAAGTCTACTGAAATCATGCATCATAAAAGCCCAGTTTGGGTTGGCACGTACATTCAGGATCATAAAAGCCCAGTTTGGGTTGGCACGTACATTCAGGATCATACAATCAGTACAGAACAGAAAGTGAAATATAAGTGAAAACTGCTGCACTGAATGTGAAATGGATTTTCTGCAATGCAATAAATATTCTGACTGGAAACCACAATTGACAAGCAACAAATTAAAAATTTCTATTATTTTATCTTCAAAACTACTTTACATAACAATGTTCGGCTACCTTGGGACTTTAAAAGGAATGCATAGAGGACGGTTACAGAGAAAGCCCTGTGATCATAGAATATATAATCCAGTTGGACTTGCAAGGAAAATTGCACACTTTTTCTTCAGCACATCTTCCCTGCTTATGCATTCTTGAAGTGTCTTGTGCACACAACGTGGATTCTAATTCCTTGCGGATGCACCCCTTCCTTCCACTTCACTTCCCAACCCTCCAGGCACCTTCTACCTATTATTTCAGGCATTCAACCCACTCCGTTTCGAACGCCCTTCTTTATTATTATTTTTTTAAGTTTAAACTTTAGACACATAGTCCGCTTGCCCAACCTAGTCCCCAAAGAGGGAATAAATACACTGCTGACTCTCCTTCGCTATGGCAGCTGGCTGTGATGCAAGAGGCAGCCCCACGCATCTGGAGGGCACCCGCTGGGCGGTTGCCTTTCTCCTAACCATGCTTGCTCAAGCACTTTTATTTCTTGAAAAGCAACTTTAAGATCCCGCTTTGGTGACAGGTACGAAACTCGCACGCCACGATGGGTTCGTTCCTCAACGGGGTGGGGGGGAAGGAAGAGTCCCATGACAAGCCACCCCACTATGAAGATAACCGCCGGAGGAGAGACGGACAGACGGCAGTGGGGAAAGCAGCAGCATCCAAGGTTGCAGAGCTCCCTCTTCGCCCTATTTAATACACCGCTCGCATTCCCACGCTGCAAGTTAGCCCCCTTCCTCAAAAGAAAGAGCCAGCCCGCCTTCCTCTCCCCGAGCGGAGCCCGGCTCTCAATCCCCGCGAAGAGCCCGGGAGCTCCAACGCTCCCCTTTCCCTTTATCGCCAAAAGGGAGCCCTCGGCGCCCAGGCAGCACATCTCCACATCTCCTCCTGACCCTCCCCCCCCACCTCCGAGAGCGCAGGGCTCTCTCGCCCCTTCCCCTAAGCGCACGACCCCCCTCATAAAAGACAGCGCTCCGGGCTTCCCGCCATCTTAAGCCCCGCTGGCTTTACGCACCCGGGATTGTGCCGTTCCGCAAGCTCCATCCGTCTCTCCCGCTCGCGCTCTCCACCGCCGCTGGGCTCAGGAGAGGCCGGTGGTTGCGAGCACAACCGAGCCTGAATCCGCTTACGTGTCTGGCTCCTCCCCGACGCCGCCTTCTCCTCCTCCTCCTCCTCCTCCTCCTCGCCCCTCGGAGCCTGTTTGCTCTGGCCTGAGCGGGGAGCGAAAGGAGTAGGGAAACCTTGCTGGAAAGGCTGAGTAGCGACGCCCCCCCCCAAGGCAAGACTGCCAATGCGTTTCGCATCCCGCGTCTTGCAAGGCCTTTGTTGGAGAGTCTCTCTCTTTCTCGCTCATTTTCTCTCTCCCCCTCTCTTTGCCTCCCTCGGTCCGGCAGTACCGAACAGCGGGAGCGCATTTCGACGCTGAACGTGTTTATTAATGGGGTTTTTTATTGTGGATTTTTATATTACTATCTATTGTTTTAGCTCGGGCTCCTATTTAATTCTTTTTTTAATTTTTGTACTCTGTATTTTTATATGTGCCCTGTTCACCGCCCTGAGTCCTTCGGGAGAAGGGCGGTATACAAATATAATAAATAAAATAAAATAAAATAAATAAATAAATATTAAAGCTTCATGAAATCTGCTGTGTAGCAAACGGGTTTTATCTCAGGGTAAATGGCTGCACAGCCAGATGCGGCCAATTTATTCCAAAGGTATTCCAAACCGCATGGAAAATCTAGTTTTACGATATATTCCTATCTGCTGACCTCTAGTTCTAATCTACATCATTCCCTCTCATATATGTTGGTTTAGATTTGCACATGGTTGTCTGCAGCATTGTTTCACGCATAGTGAGGCACAGTTCTATGGGGCTCAGCTTACCTCTTCTATGGCCTGCGCTGCAGGATCATTGAGGGCTACTGAAGAATGCGATCTGCCGATGATACCACTCTAATGACAGAAAGTGAAGAATTAAAGAGCCTCTTGTTACGGGTGAAGAGGGAGAGTGCAAAAGTTGGGTTGAAACTTAACATTAAGAAAACCAAGATCATGGCATCCAACCCTCTCAATTCCTGGCAAATAGATGGGGAAGAAATGGAGGTAGTGACAGATTTTATTTTCCTGGGCTCCAAGATCACCACAGATGGGGACTGCAGCATATAGTGCATATAGTCAAGGCTATGGTCTTCCCAGCTGCAATGTACGGCTGTGAAAGTTGGACCGTAAGAAAGGCTGAGCGCCAAAGAATTGAGGCCTTTGAACAATGGTGCTGGAGAAGACTCCTGAGAGTCCCTTGGATTGCAAGGCAATCAAACCGGTCAGTCCTAGAGGAGATCAACCCTGACTGCTCTTTAGAAGGCCAGATCCTGAAGTTGAAACTCAAATACTTTGGCCACCTAATGAGAAAGAAGGACTCACTGGAGAAGAGCCTAATGCTGGGAAAGGTTGAGGGCAAGAGAAGAAGGGGACGACAGAGAATGAGGTGGCTGGATGGAGTCACTGAAGCAGTAGGCGTGAGCTTAAATGGACTCCAGAAGATGGTAGAGGACAGGAAGGCCTGGAGGAACGTTGTCCATGGGGTCGCGATGGGTCGGATACGGCTTTGCAGCTAACAACAACAAAAAAAAATTCTCTACATTAATGATGCCATCTATTATACCGTGGGGATCCCTTCTTAGGGTAACTCTTTGGAGCATTGTGTACTGTGGAAATGTCTATTCCAACCTTTAGAGGGAGCTTTTTTTTAACACTGGAAGGAAAATAAATAAGAATTGTCGGGTGGTTTTTTGTTTTGGAAAAAAATGAGAAGATACTGCAAGTAATTTTTTTCATTCCCAGTAAATTTCTCAGAATTTCATAGCCCTATGAGGTAGGTTGAACTGAGAGTTGAGTAGTCGGCAGAAAAATGGCCCTTTCAGGTTTGTATATCTCTCACCTATACCCAACACTTTTCAATACCACGTGTTATATCATAATTTGTTTATAACTGATTTATTTATGACACTTTATAGTCCACCAGCCACAATCTTAAACATAGCCTCTCTCATGGTTAGAACCTACAAGAGGTGGAAACCAAACACAAGAACCAATGCTGAAAGTCATAAGAACGTTAGTTTCTCTTTCCCTGGATGAATTTTATATTGGATACTTCAGAGCCATGGAATACTGGCTCAAGAATTCTGGGAGTTGAAGTCCACGAGTCATAAAAGAGACAAGGTTGCCTACCCCTGGCTAGCTGATGGCCTTGAATTCTTAGGAGGGTGGATGGTAGCCCTGCCAGGTAATCACTGACTTACAACTGGGACACAAATTTCCATTGCCAAGCAAGGTGATTGTTAAATGAGTCATGCCCGATTATACTTGGATTTCAGTAAGGCATTTGATAAAGTAAATCACAACCTACTACTTGATAAGATAGAAAAATGTGGGTTAGATAGCATCATCACCAGATGGATTCGTAGCTGGCTGACAGGCCATACTCAGCGTGTGGTCCTCAATGGAACTGCATCTACATGGAAGGAAGTGTGTAGTGGGGTGCCCCAGGGCTCTGTTCTGGGCCCAGTGCTCTTCAACATCTTCATCAACGATTTGGATGAGGGGATAGATGGGGAACTCATCAAATTTGCAGACGACACCAAGCTGGCAGGAATAGCCAATACTCCAGAAGATAGGCTTAAAATACAGGAGCATCTGGACAGACTCGAATACTGGGCGCTATCTAACAAAATTAAATTCAATGGTGAAAAAAGTAAGGTTCTGCACTTAGGCAGGAAAAATCAAATGCACAGGTATAGTATAGGTGGTACCTTGCTCAATAGTAGTAACTGTGAGAGGGATCTCGGAGTCCTAGTAGACAATCACTTCAATATGAGCCAGCAGTGTGCTGCAGCTGCCAAAAAAGCCAACATGGTGCTAGGCTGCATTAACAGAGGGATAGAATCAAGATCACATGAAGTACTAATACCACTTTACAATGCCTTGGTAAAGCCACACCTGGAATACTTCATCCAGTTTTGGTCACCACGATGTAAAAAAGATGTTGAGAAGACTCTAGAAAGGGTAAAGAGAAGGGCAACAAAGATGATTGGGGGACTGGAGGCTAAAACATATAGGGAACAGTTGCTGGAATTGGGTATGTGTAGTTTAACGAAGAGAAGGGTGAGGGGTGACATGAAAGCAGTGTTCCAATATCTCAGGGGCTGCCACAAAGAAGAGGGAGTCAAGCTATTCTCCAAAGCACCTGAAAGCAGGAGAAGAAGCAATGGATGGAAACTAGTCAAGGAGAGAAGCAACCTAGAACTAAGGAGAAACTTCCTGACAGAACAATTAACCAGTGGAACAACCTGCCTCCAGAAGTGGTGAATGTTCCAACACTGGAAGTTTTTAAGAGGAGACTGGACAGCCATTTGCCTGAAATGGTATAGGGTTTCCTGCCTGAGCAAGGGGTTGGACTAGATGTCCTCCAAGGTCCCTTACAACTTCTTCTTCTTCTTCTTCTTCTTCTTCTTCTTCTTCTTCTTCTTCTTCTTCTTATTATTATTATTATTATTATTATTATTATTATTATTATTATTATTATTAGACTTTTTGCCCCCAAGTTGTTAAACAAATTACTGCAGTTAAGTGAATTATGCAGTTGTTAAACAAATCTGGCTTCCCCCACTGACTTTGCTTGTTGAAAGCCAGCTTGAATGTTGCAAATGGCAATCGATCTCATGATGCTGCAAGCATCATAAATACATGCTGGTTGCCAAGTGCCAGAATTTTGATCATGTAACTGTGGGGAATGCTATGATGATTGTAAATACAAGGATCAATTGTAAGTCACTTTTTTCAGCACCATTGTAACTTCAGTCACTAAACGAATGACTGTAAGTTGCAGACTATCTGTAATTGTTGCAAAAATATGTTTCCACAGGGAATAATTTTGCCCCCATAATTCAGAAACAAAGAAAGTAATAAGCCAACCAACCAACCAACCTAGTGTAATACGCTAGTCTAGATGGTTGGGAATTAACTGCATCCTGACCTATCTGCATTGTGCAGTTCCATCCAAATGTTAGGTACCATATGTCACATTCCACATTTTCACGAATCCCTAAATGAATAGAAGCTATCACAACCTCTACAAGGAAAAGAGTTAAACGTAACACCTTTTTGCAAATCTGAACACTTACCTAACTATTCATGTGCAGCTGTTAACAGATTCAAATAAGAAAACAATATGGCAAGTGCAGAAATTTGAATAACCTCTCAATTAGTACTTCCTAACATATCTTCAGCAAAAATAACAGTTTCCAGATGTTTCGTGCACCCAACCAAAAGCCTTTTTATACTTGCTTTTTTTTAGTTTTTCAATTCTTCAGAATTCTTTCAGAATTCTAACAGTTCTCTAATATAATTAGGCCTTCTGGCATGCACTATGATCTTTCTTTTGTGCAAGCATCTTATAAATGAAATAAAGGTGTGTTTCAGATTGTACTCTTGCTGAAATATCCAACATTTTAGTTGGTGGAAATGACAGTAATCTGTTAGCTTGCAAGAAATCCCTAAAATAGAGATACTGGTTTCTAAGGAATAGCAAAAGCACACTTTGGGTAAAATGGTTTATTTTGGTCAAAATAAAACAAAACTGGCACTATCCTAACTATTTCCAGAAATGTTGCAAGTAGTACTGTTATTACTAAAGCTAATGTGTTCATCAAGATTTTGCTATCTAATTTAAAAAAGTGGTATGTGAAAATTCTGATTGACTAAACTTACAATGGGCAGCAGATGTCAATATCAATGGACACGTTTTGTAAGAATCTTAAGAAGAACAGAGGATGAAAATTATGAATTAAGAAATGAAAAATGAAAGGGAGGAAATGCAGGTCTGTGAAAGTAAAATATTGCAATAAATTATGAATGCAAGTACAATATTGAGGGGTTGGGTTGTGCAGGGAAATGAAGTGGATTTAATTGTGAGTGAAAGGGCTAAAACAAGTAAGAAAAATTAAATTGCTATAATCTAGATTCTTGTGACTGCATATGAAAGTGGAAAATCATAATAGATTATTATGCTCCAATAAATAATAACAGAAGAACTTGAAATGAGTTTTGGGGAAATAATACAATATTTTGAATAAATATACTATATGGAAAATATGAATGAAAATGATGATTGATGAACATTTGATTAGGAAAAAAGTATATTCTGACTTATGTGTTTTAAAAATAAGTCTCTTAATATGTATGCATAAAAAGGAATGAATCTAAAAGCAGGATTGACTATTTTTGATGAAAAACTAATAAAAATACAATGAAATAGGAGATTCTGGGCATGGAAATAGGAGTTTTGGGGTAGTATAAAAATAGATCTTGGCAGTGCTTTTTTTGTAAAAGAAAAAGGTGCCGAAACTCACACATGTCATACAACCTGCCTTGCCTACCCTACAAGGTTCCATCCAAAAAAGGTGCCGGAACTCCATTCTGGACGTTCTATGACAAAAAAGCCCTGGATCTTTGCAATAAATCAACATGGAATAAAAACTAAAAAAACACAAGAGTGAAAACACAGTGAATGCAAAAAGTATGTGAAAAACAACAACAGGGATTCTCAAATTTTGTGGTGCCATTACCCCTTAGATACTAAAAATGTGTGATTTCCCACAAGCTCTTCTTTGGCATTAATGAATATACCACCAATCAGTTTTGCTTTGAATGGTCTCCTTAGATTTATCGTATTATTAGATTTGAAATGACTTTGGGTGGCTTACAAATACAGTGTTTAGCCTTCCAGCATAATTAATGCAACATTGCTGTAAGTATACAGGCTGCTTAGAACAGAGTGAATAATTATGTTGCTGAGTGTTGCAGAACTGTCTGGAGTTATGCTAATAACAATGATAAAAAGCATACTTGATACAATGATAACATAAAAGATGCTGGGGATTAGAAAAAAACTTATGAGAGACTAATTATTTCAAAAATCAAAGACAGAAAGACACTGTTTATGTGTAAAGAAAGAGAAAACTGCAAAAAAATGATTTATGTTGGTTGAAAAGAGCCACAGAACATGCATGCAGAATTAGATGCTGTAAATGTTACAGAAACGTGCTTTGCATATGGAGTGGCTGTGGGATTTCTTTTAACATGTGCAAAAAATTGTAGCTATAGCTGACAATTGGAAGAAAACTATTTTCGCTCCCATATACAAAAAAAAAAGCCAGCAAGAATGAGCACACAGAGGAATTAATTTGTTCCATTGCCTGGGAAGATATTTGGCTGAAATCTGATTGAAGGAATGTAGATCATTTATTCTTAGTGAATACTACAAGACCAAGGTACCAGTGTTTAACCAATTCAGTTGGAACTGAAAGACAGCTTTTGTACCAATTGGGCTGCCTTTATCCTGCATATAATGCATTTTCATAAACTTGTAACTGAACTTGCAACAAAGAATGAGCTTCATTTCCAAAGTATGATTAGCAAGCATATTCCATCCATTCTACTTCTTCCAGATGAGTTCTGATGTGAAGGCTCAATAATCTTAGATGGGCTTCCATTCTAAAGCTTTATTCTTAGTCCTACACACGTATCCCTATGACCTTATTTATTATTTTGGAGTGAGCAAAGGTATGCAAATCTTCCTTAAATAACTGTTTACATTTAAAGAAGCTTTTTCAATCCCCGTCTCCGACCCCGCCTCTTCTTTATTAACTGTGAAGCTTTTTCTGTTTAAAATATACTCAAATACATAAACGCTGCTCTAGAATTGGGTCATAGAGGGATTTTTAAACATAGGGGCTCCGAATTGGCAATATGAGCTGATTCCATTAGGGAAAAAGGTGTTAAGGTTTTTTTCCATTATCTGGCTCAAAATTTGGGCTCTTTTCTGTGATGCTCAACAGAGACAGGTTTAATAATAGCATAGATTCGCTCGCTCGCTCGCTCGCTCTCTCTCATCCAGCCAACTTTCTACGACCACCTCGAATTACAGCTGGAAAATAATCTCTGATGTTGGAATCCTAGCATTCTCAACTGAGGGCGGAAGTCGGGCAAAAAGTACCAGCGAGCAGCTGCCGGGGCAGTTCTCGTTATTTCAACCTCGCGAGAATCTTTCTCTTACCCGGTTACTGGGCAACTGTGGAACCCGAAAGCAGGATGGGCGGGCGGCGCAAGGATTACGTTCACCCGCGCGCCGAGTGGAGGGCAGGTTCAAGATGGCGGCTGGTCCACTCCGAGGCCTTGTTCGGTGTGTGCTGAGGCTAGAAGCCGGCTGCTTGTCGGCACCTCCAAAGCGAGGCTTCCGGTCGTCTGGGTCTGCTGCTGCTCAGGTACAAGAGCTAGAGCGAACCTTAAGGAAAGGTTAAAACGCCTTCAAAATCCACGCAAGCGAAGGTCAATTTCTCCCCAAGTCTAAGGACAGGCTTTGAATCAGCTGAAAAGATGTTTGGATGGAGGTGATCTAAGTGGGCATTGTTTAGTTGACCTGTAGGGAGAGCAGATGCGAATAAGACCATTCGCTGTGTTTAATTTTTCACACAAGGTTAGTTTTCTGTATTTTTCCAATTTAAATCTGGCACCTAATAACACCTATTTATTTGTTGTGTTGCACCATTGTATATGTCCTAGAGAAGAGAGGTCATTTTCCCGTAATTTCTTCAAAAATGTTCAGTATAGGTGGTTATTGTTTAACAACCATTTGTTTAGCGACTGCTAGAACCTATGAGGAGCATTGATTGTACATACTGGTAGTTGCATTGTGGCTGTTGCTTGTTATCTGGCTCAAGTTAGAACAGCAGCATTCCTTGTCATTAAACAGTTTTTGTGGCTGGCTTCCTACCAGCAGTGAGGGAGCTGGCAGGAAGTTGCAAACAGAGACCATGTGACATAGGATTCACATAACAATAGCAATTGGGACTAAAATTTCCACTGCTAAGTGGTTTGGTTCTGTGATGTACTTTGCAAGTGTGTTGCTTAGTGACAGAAATTCTGGTCCCAATTGCCATCATTTACCAAGGACTACCTGTACAACAAATCTAATCATCCAGTTTAGAAAGGTTGTATGGTAGTTAAAATAGTAACAGTTTTAAGGGAGTGTAATACCAAAGAGGAAAAAAGTTGTTTATTGTATTATGGATAAATGTCTAGGTAGGGGATGCTAGTGACTTTGTAGATGTGTTTTGGGGTTGTGAAAGCAAGGGTACTTTTGTATGCAGACAATCATGTTAATGGCCAACAACCTGAATAACTTGCAGCAAAGGTTAGATTGTGTGATACTACAAGGAAAGCGGACATGGCAGTTAACATGAAAAAGAGGTATGTAGTTGTGCTTGACTGGAAAAAATGGAGCAAATGCTTATAAATAAATAGAGAGAAATTAATCCAATTTATGCATCTTGTTATAATACTCATTGAAGAAATGGGTTGGTGACATTGCAAGATGTGCAAAGGCAGGTAAAGATGCCCTAATAATTCACAAAGGTTTATGGGAGGTGTTTGAGTTTTAGCAGACCAAAGATGTGACCATGAACTTCCTATTCTCTAAACTTTTATCAATATCTTCAGAAAGGATCTAGTTATGTGGCTAGTGCCTCTAGGTCAGTGATGGCAAACCTTTTAGAGACCGAGTGCCCAAACTGCAACTCCAAACCCACTTATTTATTGCAAAGTGCCAACGTGGCAATTTAACCTGAATACTGAGGTTTTAGTTTAGAAAAAACAACTCATACATTAACATTTTTTGTCTCACAAGCATAAGATGATCCAAACAAAGTAAGGAAAACAATTCCAAATGCTTTCATTGACTTAAAATTATTTGGCAGAGAATTCCACACTTTAAGGATTTCATTTTCAAAACTAACTCTGCTGTTCTTTGTCATCCTTGTTTTTGCAGGATTGCTCTCAGTAAGAGAGGAAGGAGCTTGAGAAATGTCTTTTTCCTGTAAAAACTTAGCCAAAGAGCAAGGTGCGCATGCCCACAGAGAGGGCTCTGAGCATGCATGCTCCAGCATGCATGCCATAGGTTCGCCACCACTGCAGAAGGAGTTATCTTGATCAAAATGAAGGAAATAATGGTATTACTTGTCACTGGTCCCTGAGATTTCGATCAGCTAGTATTCAATTGGAAATATTTTCTGCATTAATAAAGGAGAATATTTGTAGCTCAGGGTTGAAATAAGGGGTCCTTGGTGTTTTCAGAGCTTGCTTGTTTTCTTGCAGACATTTCATTACCCAAATTAGGTAACATCATCAGTGCTAGTAAGGAGTGCCATTTGCTGTCAGTTTATTCTAGTGCATGGGTGTCAGATTTGATAGTGTCATGTGACATATCGTGACATTTTTTGCCTTTGTGGAGCCGGGGTGGGCTTGGCCTGCTTATGATGCATCTGGCCCGTGGCTGCCAGTTTGACACTCCTGTTCTAGTGTCTTGCCTTTCAGTGTTGGTGGGGGTGGTCTTATAGATTTTTTGATTGGGCTGTTTGCTGTTGGCTTCTTTGGTAGTTTCTTGATTAGGGTATTGTTTACTTGGTTGTTGGTCTTATGTTTTGGTCTTGGAGTTTATGCTGATCTGAGTGTTTGCTGGTGGAGAGGTGCTTGGGACTTTTTGTTCCTTTTAATGTCTGTGTGTCTACCAGTACTGATGGCTGACTTGTCAGAGTGCCAGGCTTCTAGAAATTTCCTGGCATTTTTGGACTTGGTTTAGTCTGGAATAGTCACATTTTCTCAGCTGAAACTATGGTTAAATTTATATGTTGTGAATTTAAAGAATTTTCATCATGTCTTCTGACTGTCAGTTGGTGTTTGTGGATATTATCTGTCTGTTTATCCTACATAGTGGTTGTTGCGCTCCTTACATTGTATGTTGTAGATGACTCCTGATTTTTCTTTTGGGGTTGTTGGGTCTTTTGGTCTGCTTAGGATGTTTTGAAGGGCTTTAGTTTATTAAAGAAAGAAGACAACACAAACAATGCAACCAAAGAATCTCTTAAGACCACCCTTATTAGCACTGATGATGTTACCTAGTTTGGGTAATGAAATGTCTGCAAGAAAAAAGCAAGCTCAGAGAGCACCAAGGACCCCTCATATTTTCTGTAACATGGTGCTTTAGTGAGTGGTGGCTATGCAGTTGTAAATGTGCCTAGAATGAACCTGTTATTTATATCCATTTAGTCATATCTTTAAGCCTAGAGGTTACATGGAAATACCTTTCATTAAAAACATAATGATACTTCTGGATTTTTCAGATTTTTGACACCATTGATTATTTGTGGAGCATCTCAGCAGTTGTAAATTAAAGGCATGGTGTTAACTGCAGTCCTATTTATAGGACCACCACCAGACAGTAACATGGGAAAAATCCTAGTTTAATCCCAGTATAATGTGTATTCTGAGATTGTGATTAAAAAGATAAACACAGTTTTTAAGCTTGGCATATTGTATAGTTTTAGTGCTTATAGTAATGAAAACCTTTACACACTTGACACCCAGTTGCTGGCTTGCCATTTTGCTGTTGTGATAAGCATTGTAAAAGGTGCATTGCGTAGGTTAGAAGTGAATTGTATTGCAAAGTTTTTATATTTGTTTTGCAGAGGTTCTTTGAGCCTTAGACATTATTTAAGGGTTCCTCCTGAGTAAAAAGCTTGAGGAACATTGTTCTAGACCCATGGTGGCGAATCTATGGCACGCGTGCCACAGGTGGCACGCAGAGCCCTCTCTGGGCACGTGCGCCATCGCCCCAGTCCTAGGCCTTCAACTGGGTTTTATAAAACCTTTTCGCTTTAGGCCTCCGCTGCTGTGTGCAAAAAAAAAAGGTTCAATCAATCAATTTCAACGTCTTGCGGGGGGGGGGGGAGATCTCGCAAAGTTGGAATTGATTGAACTTTTTAGTCCCACCCAGTCTGCCGTTAACAATGCAGCCATGCCCACCCAATGGGCCATGGCCACCCAATTGGCCACACCCCACCCAGTGGGCCCCACCCATCTAATTGGCCACACCCATCCAATGGGCCACACCCACCCGGCACCTGACAATACATAAGTGGGTTTTGGGTTGCAGTTTGGGCACTCGGTCTCTAAAAGGTTCGCCATCACTGTTCTAGACTAACTGTGTCTTGAGTGCTCTTACTATTCAGAGAATACGTGCTATTAATGCCCAGGAGAAAATTATTCATGATTGTGCTGGCTCAAAATATGATTTGCTTAGTCTTAATTTAGCACAATTTTTGAATCCAGATGTTATGATTTGTAAACCATTGTTTCTACCTAAGTTCAGTGTGTAAACCCAGAGAGCTGTGATTTATTGAATCAATAATAGTAATCAGGACTTAACATGAAAATGCACAAAGAATGTTAACATTCATTAAAAATATAAATACTCCTCGCTTAATGATTGTTCAAGGTTATGATCAACCTCTTCAAAACTATAACCTGGTTCCAGAGTTCTGATTGCTACACACCTCTTTCTACCTGTGGACATGTGATCATATTTTGGGTGCTTGGCAACTGGCTTGCGTATACAACCATTTGCAGCATCCTGTGGTCATGGGACTGGTTTTCTGCAATTTTTGCTAGTTTCTGGTGTTTACTTCCAGTTTCTGGCAAAAGCGCCCATTGAGTAAAATGAGCTCGCTGTACAACTGCCGCAGAAATTGTTATAAATTATGACTTACAACCATAATTTCAGAAGGACTAACTGTAGTACTGAGTAATTCAGAAAGTTCCATAATAGTCACATAATCTTTTCCCCTTGTAAGTGCCTGTGTAGGAAAATCGTATTTCTTGACTATGAGCACCATTCAGACATTTTCCCCTGTACAAAAGTAAGACAGATACCCTTCACCTGTTCAGTAAATGCTTCTCCAGGGTAGAAGATCGCCTATCCTTCCTAATCCATGTCAGATTGGCATAAAATACTTGCTTTCAACTATCGAAATTCTAATCCAAATACCAGTAAAAATATTGCAGTCTTCCTTCCTCTCTCAGGACAGTAACTGTTAGAAGTAGCAGTTTGTGGATGTTGACTTAGATATCTTATCATTACAGGTCACTGTCCGTGATGCTTTAAACCAGGCCTTAGATGAGGAGATAGAGAGGGATGAGAAAGTTTTCTTGCTCGGAGAGGAAGTCGCGCAGTATGATGGTGCATACAAGGTAAGATAATCTACCAGGGCACTGCAGTATAATTAGTGTGTTATTTAAAAAGGATATTATTTTAGCAGCAATTTGACTTCCTTTTTCAAATCCACAGATTAGCAGAGGACTTTGGAAGAAATATGGGGATAAGAGGGTAATAGATACTCCTATATCAGAGGTATGAACCCAGAAGGTATTTCTAATCTTTTTATTTTAGTATTTGTCTTTAAATAAATTTGCTTGCAAATAAATTCCTTGGTAGCTGTAAATCTTACTTCATACAGTAATGGTGTGTTTATAAAATCTCTAATTTGTTTGTTTTCCTTCTTTAGATGGGATTTACTGGAATTGCTGTTGGTGCTGCCATGGTATGTAACTCCCATATGTTATAAAGAAAAGTATTTTAAGTAGCTTTAAAGATATTTTAGTTTTTGTTTACACACACACACACACAAACACGCACGCTTGATTCATTAAAAGAAACTGATGATTTCTAAACAAAGAGGTTTTTTTTAAAAAAACAACCAGGTATGATGTATTCAGAGGCCTGGCAGCTCTAAGTAGACATAGGGAATGAATAGAGGAATATATAGAAGAGGGATTAAGCAGCAGTAGACTGTCTGAGTTTGTCTCTTAATATTAATCCAGATGGTTTGTTTTACCAGGCTGGTTTGCGACCTGTTTGTGAATTCATGACCTTCAATTTCTCCATGCAAGCTATTGATCAGATAATAAACTCGGCTGCTAAAACCTACTATATGTCTTCTGGGTTGGTACCTGTGCCTATTGTCTTCAGGGGTCCAAATGGTGCCTCAGCAGGTGTAGCAGCCCAGCATTCACAGTGTTTTGCAGCCTGGTATGGGCACTGCCCTGGACTGAAAGTAGTTAGCCCCTGGAGTGCAGAGGATGCAAGAGGTCTCCTTAAGGCATCCATCAGGGATGATAACCCAGGTAAACAAATCCAAAAAATTGCTATGTAATATGAGTGCACTGCCTTCTTCTATTTTATCTGCATCAAACAGTTTTTTTGCACTTATGAAAATTAAACTTGTGACAGCAATTCTGGTTGAATATTCCAGATTTCAGTAGGAAATTGGAATATGTAGTAGGCCAAGGAGTAACTGATTTAAGCAAATGGTTCTTGGCACTTATGTTTCATGAGATATTTCTCTGTACTTTAGGTTTCACTCCAAGATATCAAGCTGGTACTGTGCAGACCTCTATTGTGATGTGTCTTAAGAGTCTTTCACTATAAAAGTAATCTCTGACGAGCACAAAAAATTGACCGTGATCAAAATTCACTTCTTTTTTTATTCTTCATAGTTGTCATGTTGGAAAATGAGTTAATGTATGGTGTGTCCTTTGAGTTGTCTGAGGAAGTACTTTCAAAAGATTTCATCGTTCCTATAGGAAAGGCCAAGATAGAAAGGCAAGGTAAGCAAGCACGCCATTTGCATTTAGCCTTCCCAAGTTCTCTGGGTGCTCTAGAGCAGAGCAACTCAACCTTTCCAGCTTGGCGGCCCAGAAGGAAAAGGAGGAGCAGGGAAATGTGTGCCCCTGCGGGGCCGCAAACAGGTGGGTTCACGGCGGTGCTAGCGCAGATATGCAAGCGGGCCACATGGCCCCATGGCGCACGTGCTGGTACCCATGCATATGTGCAAGTAATTTAAAGTTCGATTTGCTCTATTCTGCAAGTATTATTTTTTAAAAAAAGAGATTCTGATATGATTTTTAAGATCAGCCAGGTTCTCTTTTTTTTTTAAAAAAATATGGCTTTCTTGCATCATCAAACTCATAATCAAAATTTATTGAATTTATATGCTGCGTGGTTCCCAAATCAAAAAGAAAATAGATGGCAGAGTTGCTAAACTCGAATACAAACAGAGAAGAAGAAAAAAAAGGGGGGGGGGGCTTGAAAGGTCCGGGCGAAGAATAGAACAAATTGAATTTGCAAGCTTCCAGAATTCATCCTACCCCTAATGGTTACCCATTATTTCGAGTCTTAAAACATACATTATTCCTTGTAGAAGTATCTTTACAAACTCAATGAGAATGGAAACAATCCAAAACCTTAGGCATTCCTTGATTTTGATTTTTGAGAGGTTGCTTTTGAGTGTGCCTTATTAATCCCTCCGTTGGCTAGATTTGTCTGGCGCGTACATTTCTCTATTGTAAGTACGCTCCCCAATGGCCCATCATCTGTTTTTTTAATTTGGCGATAGAAGTATGCACAAACATTCATTGATCTTTTTAAAATTGATTTTCCCCTTCTCATTTCTAGATGGTTCTAAAATATTACTCATTTGCTGTGTTAGGAGTGTTTCAGCTCCTGTGTGTCATGGTTCTGATAAATGAGACAATTCAAACAAAATGCAAGCACTGTTTATCTAAAAAGTCTTAATAATGAAACGAAACATCGGCACTCATGGAGGGATGCCAGAATCTGAAATCTCCGCCCCCCTTGCACAATATATTAAATACAATTCTCCACTTGTCTTATTTTTGTCATTAGTCACATTCTCCAATTAATTTAGAGAATTAGTTTCTCTTTTAGACAACCTGCCAAGTTCTTATCTTCTTAAAACATCTGGGTAGCTTTCCTCACCCCCAAGCGAAGTAATTAAAGTAACAGGCTGTCTCTTATATTGTCAGTGCAAAAAAAATCAATGTTTGCAGCATTGACACTATGTTTGACAGTACTGGTAGTCCTCGGGTTATGACCATTCAATGAACAACCGTTCAGGTTATAGTGGTGCTGAGCAAGGGGGACTCGGGAACAGTTCTCAAAGTGTAGCTATTGCAGCACCCCTGCAGTCGTGCAATCGTCATTTGCAACCTTTACTGCCAGCTTCTCATAAGCAAAGTCAGTGGGGAAACCAGCAGGTTGTTCTTGCTCCTGCTGCTTTTTTTAACCTAGCTATATGCTGTAGCATCAGTTGTGGGATTCAAATAGGTGAACAACCGGTTCCCTGTGTGGATGCCGCTTCCAGAAGTCCATTCTGGGCCTGGGCAACAAAAAAATAGCTACCGGTTCTGTCGAACTGGTGCAAACTGACTGAATCCCACCACTGTGTAGCATCCACCCAAAGTGCCTGGCTACCTGCCCGTAGCTTACAACCACCACCCCATTGCCTCTTATCATAGTCATGTGAAGTCCTCAGTGGCTCAAAGTTCCCTGGTTATGATGGCAACCAGGATTGCCATTGCTCAGCCATCCCAGTCCCGATTGCTCTAATTACAACACTCATACTGTTCCTAAAGTGTTTGGATAATATTAGGTATATTTCTTAGCAGTGAACATTATACATTTTTGAGGTAATAGGTTCAACTTCAGTTCAAGGGTTTAAAAGTTGACATGATGGTGACTATTGGAAAATCCTTTTTAAAGAATTTGAATTTAGAACAGGTCTCTGCCAAACTTACAACTCTCAATCATCTATTTTGTGTTTCAGGAACCCATATAACCTTAGCGTCTCACTCAAGACCTGTAAGCCACTGTCTAGAAGCAGCTGCTGTCCTTGCCAAAGATGGAGTGGAATGTGAGGTACAAAGTATTTTGTTGAGATACAATTCACGAAAGAGATATCTTCAAAACTTGTTGCCTACCTTTCAAATGTGTTCTGCTGGTTCCTTGGCTCCAAGGTGGAGACTTAGACAGAGGACAGTTATCTACCATTGTTGAATGATTTCCAAGATTTTCCAAAATCAACAGAAAAATGGAATCTTCAGTGGTACACAAGCGCGGAACACTGCCTTTCTGTGAATTTGCTCTATTTACTGAGAAAAAGTTACGATCTCCATTTATTTTCCACACTCCAACAAAACTGACAACTGGTCCAATTTCTCTAACCTTTCTCATAGGTTATAAACCTTCGTAGTATTCGGCCATTGGATATTGAAACCGTTGAAACTAGCATCATGAAGACCAATAATCTTGTAACAGTAGAAGGTGGCTGGCCCCAGTTTGGGGTGGGAGCTGAAATCTGTGCCAGAATTATGGAAGGTATTTGAAGAGTCATACGGCGGTGGTTCTTAACATCAGAATGCTGGTACTCTCTTCTTTGAAGCTTCCAATGAAAGTTCAGTTGCCCTCATCCTTCATTAGAGTGAGTTTCCCTTTAGACTGCAAAGGCCATCCCATCTGCAAGAGCAGTCTTTTGGTGAAGGTCAAGTATATGCAGCCATATACTAAAAAGAGCCAGTTAGATCTAGTGGTTAAGCACCAGGCAAGAACCCAGGAGACCGAGTTCCAGTCCTGCCTTAGGTTGAAAGCACGCAGGTGATTTTGGGCCACTGACCAGGAGACTGAGTTCTAGTCCTACTTAGGTATGAGAGCCAGCTGAGTGCCATTGGACCAGTCACTCACTCAGCCCAACTCACCTCCCCGGGTGGTGGTTGTGGGGAAAATAGGGAGAGGAAGGACTATTAGGTATGTTTGCTGCCTTGAGTTATTTATAAAAATAAAGCTGTAGGGATAAAATAAAATATAAATGGATAATAAAAACCTTCAAACTTACAAAAGCCCTATTTGACATATCTTCAAGCAGATTCTTGGTTCTCTAAACTTTCACAAGCAGTTTTTAGACATACCAGGCAGCAGGCTGAAAATATCCAATTTAAGGTTGAGAAATAAATTTCAAATCTATTCTTCTGATTTCAGGTCCTGCTTTCAACCATTTGGATGCACCTGTGGTTCGTGTCACAGGTGCCGATGTGCCGATGCCTTATGCAAAGATCTTAGAGGAAAACTGCGTACCTCAAGTAAAGGACATAATATTTGCTGTGAAAAAGACGCTCAATATCTAGATCTTGTGTGCAAATTCTGTTCGAGAATTTATCTTTTAACTATTATTTATGAAGCATACTGCAAGCCACTGTATTCAGAACTGCACCTTATATTGCACGTGGATTGGGATAAGGCATTACAAAAGGAATAGAAAGCATGTTTGTTACAGACCGTGTTGTCTCGCTTTCTCTCAAGAAGCCAACGCAAAGGGAGATGAATTATTAAAGAACTTTCATTATATGGTAAAATGTCTTGTTATAGACTACAAGATCAGGTTTGCTCTCATGAGCAGCCTATCTTATCAAGAGTCAGCTTGTGCTTCTTTTGTAACTTATGTAGCTTGTAATAAAGGTATTAACTAAATTGTGTTGGTGTTGTATTTCTTCCTTTCTCCCTTTATTTCACAGCTCAATCATGACCTCTGCTATTCTTTCCTCTAAGGCTAAGTCACTGATGGTGAACCTTTTGGGCTGGGTATGTCAAAAATGTAGAAAATGCATAACTTGACTTTGTTGACATGTCTCATGCACACCTCCCCGAACAAAAGAGAAACGATTCCCCCCACCCCCAAGCTAGGCCACACTGGACAGTGGCACTCAGTGGGCCTCTTTTTGAAGCAGTTTTGGAGAATGCTCTTCCACAGCTATGCAGCTGCCAAAAACCACACAAAAGCATACCCCATTCTCATGCGATTTTCAGAGGCTGCACAAGAGAACACCCTGTTCCTGTTTGACCTCTGCAGCTTTCCAAAATCGCATGAGAATGAGATGTGGCTTGGTTGGTGTTGGTGAATGCTGGCATGCCACCCAAAAAATGGCATGTCACCTTTGACACACGTGATAAGTTTACCATCACTGCTCTAAGCTGAAGATTGTTTTAGATGCATCAGCTATAACCAAGATCTTTCCTCATCTCAGCTTAATGATATAGGGCACGGGTGTCAAACTCGCGTCACGTGATGTGTCGCAATGTTATCGTGACAATTTTTGCATTACCAGAGCTGTGGTGGGTGCTACCTCATATGATGCAACCAGCCCACAGACCGGCTGTTTGACACCCCTGATACAGGGTTACTATACTCAGCAACTGGACTTTCAGATTTTCAAGGCACTTAATGTTTTACCATGTTTAGCAGTACAGTACTACTGAAAGATTAAGCAGATTTATTTTCTTCCAACACCAATGAAATTCTATTCACATTTTAATAAAAATATGAGTATATTTCAGACTACATGAACTCTTCTACACAATGACATTATCTGCATAGGAACAAATACTTGACACATACTTGACTTTAAAAATGGATTACTAATCCTTAAAGTGCAATTTAAGATTTTCAACAAATCAGAGAAATGACGTTTTCCCACTAAAACATTAAACTTAAGGTAGGTTTTTTAAAACACCCAGCCCAATAATAAATCACATTGAGGTTAAATTTGAATTAATGGAAACCCTGCAAATGTAAATAGCTTGATACCCAATTTAACCCCAAGTCTAATCGCGTTATAATTTTTCTAAATTGAGTTGTACTGGGAGCTGTACTTTTAGACTTTGAATAATCCATGGATTACCTGCATCTTGCAGGGCAAAAAAAATTCCTAGCACTGCCATACTTTTAAGCATAGCTGAGCTAACTTGGCATGTAGTACAGCTAACATCGATGGGCCAGGATTTATAGTTCAGTCTTTTTGGAAAGCAAGGCTCAGAATATAAATGGCCACTCTATCAGAAGAAATAATATCTGTCCCAAGAAGATTCCACGAAATAAATCTCTAAATGGGACCTTTTCACCCTTCAAGGACTCTGATATAAGTTATTCAATTATATTATTTTTAGGGGGGAAAAGATTGAAATGACTCTAAACAAAGAGTGGCTAGATCAAATTATTACAGGAAAACTGGTTCGGAAAACAGAAACAGAAAATATACCAAATTTGATTTGTAAACAATTTCAGCTGATTCTGGGAGCACTGCAGTCACAGGTATCTGCTTTTTTCAACGCTGCTTTCTGGAAATTCTGAATGGAACTGAGTAAGGCGCTTCTGCTTGTGCTGTTGACAGGCTGCAGCTCAGGGTGGGTTGGCACATCCAAATTAGGAGGAGGAGGAGGAGGAGGAGGAGGAGGACCAGGAGCTGCTGGTGGCGACGGAATTGTTGAGGCACCTGCCAGAAAGAAAGACAAGAGTTATATAAACTGTTGAACTTGAAGGAAATGCTGCTGGCAAATGATGGGCAACAGAAGCATGATCTGGAGAAGTTCCAACACACAAAAGAGGTAGAAAATCATACAATGTAAAAGCAAAGAAGGTTTAAAAACAAGGAGTAATGGCATACTGCAGAAGAGTGCAGGTATTTAAAAAAACAACATTCTGTACAATTACTAAGGACTGACAACCCTTAATATGGTGAAAGTTTTGTGAACTCTTTAGAACTATCCGTAACCATGCAGTAGTGTAATCTAGTATATTCTGCAATGTTGTCAAAAGCTTCACCTGAGCCCTATTAAGAGATAAAAGATTCTGGTTAAGCAATAATACCCAAAACTCTGTCCAGTCTTTGGTAACTGGCGGCATCTCCTTTAGCAGCAAATAGCTTCAGCTATTCTATTGTAGATTTATTTATTTAGGATAGGTGACCTGTTGCCGTGGCCCACATTTTTTAAAATCTTCAGCTCACAGTTATTCTGACATTCTCTTGAAAAATTTGCTGCCACAATTCCTTATTCGCTCACTACTTGCATGACCTGACTGATCATATGTAGGTTACAGTACTGTTTGATTATAGATCTCTATAAAATGTTCATAAACTTTCATCACTGAAGGAGAAATTTCACACCTGATCCCATTCTTAGACAGAAAAGCTAAGCTATAAGGTGGATGAATAATAGATATCAAGTTTTAGGGTGCATCCTCTACTTTAAAACCATTTGACAACAACTTACAGTTCAAGTTCAGAATAAGCTAAACTTGTTCAGTTTCCAATTGTAAGTAGATATTTGTTTAAGGCTAAGTATCTCAACTACTATTAACTGCATTTATAACTTATCTGATTAATAAAAGCAGATCTTCCTGTATTAAAATTGGCAATCTTTTTCTCTATAAACCTATGGAAGTCAGTTCTTGCAATCATTAAATTAAAAAATTAAATTAAATTATCACCCATCTCACTATCAAGTGACTTTGACGGCTTACAGTATCATAAAACCATGTTGTAAGGAAAAATATGAACATTATATATGGTTTACATCTGATTCAGGGCAGTGTTTCTCAACCTCAGCAATACAATTCTTTTAAGAATTCTGCAGTCTGAAGAAACACTGACTGATAGGATTCATGAAGAAAAAGGATTTATTCCAAAATATTTTTTATAGAAAACTGTTTCCCATGTATAACATGTTCAAATCTATGAATATTTCTCTCAGTTTGGGAATATGGGCCTAGGTAGGTAATTTTCAGAATGAACTTTAAAGAGCAGTTCCATTGCTCAGGAAAGAAATTACTTAAGTATAATACCAGAGCTTTAGGACTTTTCATGAATTAAATATTAATTGAATTATCTTCATGAGAAAATAAAAATATTATTTTGTCATGTACAGTAAGTCTGTATTATTTATTAAAAGAAATCTGGTGGGGGGGAGGAATCTTTTGTCAATTACATTCACATGAGAATATAAAAATAATCCAGGGTAGACAGATCACCCAGTTAAGTAAAGGAGTTTCCTATAGATCCAGTCTTTCCCAGAGCAGCTCTTTCTAAGGCATTATAATGGAAGGGTCAAATGTTTAAGACATCAGGCTAGAAACCAAGAGACTGTGAGTTCTACTCCCGCCTTTGGCATGGTAACTTGGGGCAATCTTTTTCTCTCAGCGCTACCCACAAGGTTGTTGTAAGGAAAATCAGAGGAGTCATGAGTATTAGGCACGTCTGCCGCCTTGAGTTATTTATAAAAATAATAAAAGCAAGATAAAATATCTTTAAAAAAATTTCCTTGAACAGCCTCTCAGTATAGAGACTAAATCCTGGCAAGAGACTTTGAAGCAGGCCTGTTAAATCAGCACTGTTTTTAGGTGCTCATCACCCCAACTGCAGTAACTCTTTTGTTACATGAGCCAAATATGATCAACCTGTTGAGAATGGTGAGTGACCCTGTCTTTTTAAAAAGTTTTCTTTGAAGTGCACCTTCTGGTAAATAAGCTTTATAAACGTGAAGCTCTTTCTGATAATTATTAGAGTGTGAATTTTGTGTTGTTAAGACAAGCTAAACAGGAATTAATGCCCATGTAAAATGCTGCAATCAAAGTCGACTGAGTGTATAAGGTGCTCAGGATAGAAATTAAAATTTTTTAAATTGGAACTCAGTGCCAAGTTTACGGATCACCAATGACAGTGCAATGAATGGTAGTTTTCCCATCATTTTCCAGTTATATGATGAAGTTATTGGGGCATCTATTTAACTATGGTCTTACACCAACGTTTCCTTTACTGACTTTGATTTTATTCCAAGGACCGTTTTTCTAGCCCAAAACCTGAGTGGTCTTTTTCAAGTGAAAAACGGAAATAGTTGAGAGATCCCAAGCTATTAAAGTTAGTGACATTTTGTTGCTATGCTTTCCATTAGCAAATTTCACTGGTAAACTGTGCATGGAATGCCCATCAGAAACAAAGGTTGCCATGGCTTCACCAGCACTGAACAGCACATCCTTACTCACATGTGACGTTTTTTATAAAAGTAAAATGTTCCTCTATGTCACCGAACCCAATGAGTACTCATGAACCCAAAAAAACAAGCTACCAAAACCGTATCAACCCAGAAACCATGTTTGATGTTTAGCTCCTTTAAATCTATGCTCTTCTCTCCTTAACAAAGGAGTACATCTCTTGCTTTCAAGATGTAAATTGCCTTCATGTGGAAACCCAGCCCTACAGCAAAAATATTCCCCCAAGTATTTTACGTAACTCCTGCCATACCAGAAAACAGAATGTTTACTTGAACAGGATAGCTGGAAGTACCTGAATGTTCTCTCATTACATAATGCTCATGTAAGTAAATGAATTGCTCAGGCTTCTCATCTGCTATTCCTAGATGCCATTTCATCTAAAATATTTTTTCTAGACAAAGAGAGAATGTACCTAAAGAACATTTGAAATTATTTATTTCCCCAGTTATTTCATAAAGATTTACAAAATTTCAGTAATTCGGCAGAGATCTATATAAAAAAAGCATTTAAAACTGCAAATTAATATTTGCTCCATAACTGGTAGGGCAGTTCCAATGTCCATATATCCCCAAGTTAATTTTGTATTCTTGCAAGAAGCAATTTACTTAGCTGACAGGAGCTTAACAATGCCACTCTTTTGCTAAAACGTACTAATTTCTATGGAAGAATAGGAAGTACCCTGATGGGTTAAGTCAGATTAAGAAACACTGCTTGCTTGAAGGGAGTTAGTACAGTTAAGTGGGCTTTTTACTCTGAATTACTTATAGATCTTTTTACTATGATGTGGTACCATTTATCTTTTCTATGGGAAACACCATAATATAGTGAGTTGTCCCTGCAACCTGCTCCTCCATCATTATTTCTGACATTTTATAATTTTGGATTAGTCTTTTAAAAAAGTTTAACATTTTAGAGGAAAGGCTTCTTGGAAGTTGTTTGTTCTTTTCTTCCAGTTTCTTTTCTGCTGTAATTCCCTAAGCTCCTCTTTGGCTTTATTTTACAACTGGCTAGGGAAAAAAACATTGTTTTTAAAATGCTGGCAGTGTATAGTATTGTTTGCTCGTAGGTTTATTTGAAGAAGGCACCTACTTCAAATTGATTGAATGTTGGTTAATATTAATACTAACAAAGCTAAAGAGGAGTTAATAAAACGTTTTGTAAAAAAAATAATTATTTCAAGTATTTGTTTAAATAATAGCAGATGCAACTTTGATCCATTAGTAACAGGGAGGGTAGTGGGGAAAACCTGCCTTTTAACATTAATTCAGAAAAATTATTTAAATCAATGTTTCATATTTTTTCCTTTCAGCATCAATATTCTCACACTCTGAAATATCACACAAGGAAAGGGACATCAATATCGGATTACTTTACCGAGAATGTTCAAAATGGCGCATGCTCTACTGAAGACAGAAGAAAGGAAGAAGAAAGACAGGGGGGGGAAAGCAGAACAGTGAGTATTCCAGCATTCAGTTATATCCTTTCAACAACAAGAGGAGAGAAATACAAGTATAAATAGCCTGATATACAGAACCGAATGCACATAATCGCATTAATTGGTCTGCTGTCGTGTTTGCCTTATCCATAGGTACAAACAGGCACTTGTGACAAATACAGTAACCTTGGACACATTCGAAAACTTTTCACCTTTTTTAAACATTAAAAATTGCAGTGAACATATGAGGCCACTTAATACCTAGAGCCTTGGTGGAGCAGTGGGCTAATGCCTCCTTAAGTAACACCAGCTGCCTGCAATCAGTGCAGGTTCGCATCCCACCAGGCTCAAGGTTGACTCAGCCTTCCATCCTTCCGAGGTAGGTAAAATGAGGACCCAGATTGTTGGGGGCAATTAAGCTGACTTTGTAATAATGCCGCTTGGGGTGTGTGTGAAAGCCCTAATAAGCAGGCATATACATAGAATGAAGGCTACTGCTAAGCTTGTAAGCCGCCCTGAGTCTTCGAAGAAGGGCGGGATATACCGGTAAATGGAATTAAAAAAAATATATGATTGAACTATGGGTCCACATTATCCTGATTTGTCCACTCCGATTGGCAGAAATTTCCCACCATCAAAAATGGAATTTTCCTCAGTCTTTCTAACTGGAGATGCTAAGAACCGAATCTAGATTAAAGAGCATAGTCTCTAAACTCTGCTATGAGTTACAGTTTATATATTACGAGAACTACTATAAAAATATGGGGGTGCAATGGCTCAGTGGTTAAAGATGCTAAGCCTGTCAGCTGGAAAACTGACAGCCCAGGTTCAAAACTCAAGTGCCGTGCAATGCAGTGAGCTCCTGTTACTTGCCGCAGATCCTGCCCACCTAGCAGTTCAAAAACATGCAAGTGAGTAGATAAATAGGTACCACTTTAGTTGGAAAGTAATAGTGTGGTGTGTGCCTTGGCAGACAGCTATGCTGGCCACATGATCATGGAAGTGTCTTTGGACAATGCTGGTTCCTTTGGCTAAGAAATGGAGGTGAGCATCACCCTCTCGTGTCGGATTCGATTGGAAAGGGGAAACCTTTACCTTTACTATAGAAATAATCTGCCAAACTTAATTGTATAAAAGCTGCATGCCTATAGCCTGTTGTCCATTTCACTCCTGGAAATAAGATCCCTTGAGGAGGTATCATGAATAAACAATCTAGAAATTAACTTTTGGAAAATAAGATGAAAAAAATACATAAATACAGGTAGCCCTTGACTTACAACAGTTCATTTAGTGACCATTCAAAGTTACAACAGCACTTAAAAAAAGTGACTTATGATCATTTTGCACACTTATGCCTTTTGCCTCATCCCCATGGTCACATGATCAAAATTCAGACATTTGGCAACTGGCATGTATTTATGATGACCTTCTGACAAGCAAAATCAATGGGGAAGCCAGATTCACTTAACAACCGCGTTACTAACTTACTTATCTTAAAACTTCAGTGATTCACTTAACAACTGTAGCAAGGAAAGTTGTAAAATGGGGCAAAAGTCACTGTCTTGCTTAGTAATGGAAATGTTGGGCTCAACTGTGGCCATAAGTTAACAACTGCCTGTACACAAAGAGGTCCAGTCCATATTTTACGGTACATAAAACATCCCAATGATACTGTGTTGCTTAAAATCTAATGACTGGCATTTTTTAACCTTGTTAATAATAGTAATCCTTATCAGTCAACTTTACATTCTCATTCTACTGAAGTGGGAATTAATCTGAGTAACTCTGCATGTAGAAGTTTTTCTATATTCTCACCTTATTAGTGATATACAGACAGAAACCTATTTCCACAGACATGTTGTCTCACACTAAATCAGCAAGTGTCTGCAATAAAATGATTTAAGATATGGTACTACTAATCTCCATCACTAGGTTTTGAGGTTAATTTACAGTGAAAACAGCCTCAAAGAAACTTAGACAGGCAGTAGGTTCACGTTACTATAACCAAATGTGGAACCTATGTATTGTAAATGAGTCAAGGTAGATGTCACGGGTTAGTCATATTCTCTCATTCATTTTCCAATTTGTCTCTCCTTAATGCTTTTGTGCAACCCCACTTGATTAGGAAAGTAGGAGACAAAAGAGTTTTGCAACCAAGGTCAAAAACCATGTAACATGATTATTGTATGATTAATATGTTGCTATTGGGTTCAATGGGGTTTACTCTTAAAGATCTGCTTATCTGATATAAGCATGATACACATTTGTGAAAAGTTTTGATATTGCAGTATCACACTCCTACTGGGATCCATGACAATTTTACCACCTTTTTCCATGTAAATGTTTTAAGGGTAAAAACTAACAAACAAGCAATGTCCATATGCATCCATCCCTTGAAAAATATGAAACTAAGCACCTAAACTAAATGTATTGCAGACATATAACCATAAACACTCACATATCACTATCAATTCGCAATTTGCAATTACACAAATTAATTAAGAACAGGATTTAAGAAGCTCTAATCTAGACTCTCCCTTTATACTAGCTGCTCAATTACATAATGTTGGAAGGACAAGTTTTAAAAGCACATATTTCTATCAAGGAAAATTGTATCACAGAGTGACTTCTGTTTTTAAGATAAATCAAATGATATGTGCACTATATTTTAAGTTTTCAAGCTGCAGCCAAGAACATGCAAATAGCATAATTTTCCCAAAATCTTGGTCAAAGGTATATGACCTTCAAGAATTCTTTAGATAAACAAACGGAGATAAAGGCCAGTTGCAGACAAGAGAGGTATCCCACCTTCTAATATATATAGCTCCCCAAATTAAAAAAATAAGTTATTTTACAAAGTAGCTGGAAATCTCAGCATTGTTGCACAAGATCTTTGGATGAAATCTCCAAAAATCTTATGAGAAGGCGACTTTTTAAACATATGTGTATATATATTATGTGATCAGGCCATCGTACAAGATGAAATAACAGGGCATGACTCTGTAACTTCAAACTATAATTAGGCTTGAAGTAGACAATGTCAACAGTCTTAGCCATCAGGTTACCTATTGGAAGTTTTTTAAGCAGGACAATGGTCAGACATGCCTGGGCATATTGTGTTAGTTTTTTTATCACCAGGTTAAAATACAGCTTTATAGGGAAATGATCTTCCATGGTTGAAGGATTTGGAGATTACTGCTTAGAGGGATAAGCAGAGAGCACCATGGACCATGTCCTGTCTTTCATTTAAATTAGCTTTGTTTTTATTTGTATACTCACTTCAGTATTATGGCACAGAGCGTGGCTTTAAAAGCCTAAACACACACATCATAAGGGCACACAAGTTCTGTACAATAATTCACACAAAATGCAACTTTAAAATGCCTCTTGACGTTTAATGTCTCAAAATTGTAAAAATAAGTACTAGTTGAAAAGTGTCATAATTATTGTTATGGAGATTTCCTCACAGTACCAATCTGTAGCTTCAGAAAAAGGATTTTGCTCAGGACTAAAGTGAAAGAAGAAAGACATATATTTATTCAATATATTCATGTCACACACTTTCACAGACTGCTGGGACTGTCCTTTAAGATTGCCCAGAAACTACCATTAGCCCAAAAGAAGCATCCCATGTGCTAAGTGGCTTCCAATTCTGGAGTCGTGTGACATCTTATAATACACTCCCCTTTGGATTAGCCTTCCATAGAGATCAAAACAGCTTTCAGGGGGGATGTTAAAAGGTTGAGGCATTATGTTGTCTGTTTGCCACAGGTGAGCCATAAATTTCACAAAATTAGAATCTAAAGGGTAGTTGCATTTTTTTAAATATTTAAAATTTAATTCACTGTATTGTGAGAGTAAATTGCCCAATGCATTTACTTTCAATCAGCTTTTCCTTTAGACAAAAGCTCTGGTAATCTCTTTGCTATGACTAGCCCAGGGCCAACGTCTCTCAAACTCAAATCCGCTACATGATTTCTTGCAATTCAATAATGAATTGATACGGACAAGCTCATACAGTTCCCAGGCAGGAAGAATAAATACTTATTTGGGGAATTAAAGCAACTTTTCCACCAGAGGTTTAAATTTAGTGACTGAATCTAAAGCAACTCATCAGCAGCTTAACAAGACAAGCAAGCACTTGCTTCAAAGCTTCTGTGCTTTGGGAAATAATAAAAGCATACAGTATTTCTGAGAAGACTATCTCTACCTCTCCATTTTCTGTTATACAACTGGAGGTTTTTCAATAAGCAAAGAAAAGAAAATTTTGAAATATATATAAAATACCTTCAGTAATCATTTTCATACACTAGATAAAGGTAGTAGCAGTTTGAATTTAAACTCACCACTATGAAAATCTGGAATACTTTAGTGTAATAGATACATTTAAGCTGCTACAAAACATCAATATAGGGTTTTGGTTTTTTTGCTACAACACACTAATTATGGCAATTATTAGAAAGACAATGTAATGTGCTTCATATACCACATTAGTATTATTAATACTCGTCTTGCAAACATTTTCTAAAACAACTTTCTCTGATACGTCTATTTTGTCACTAATCCCTTCACTAAACATATCTACTAATTCTAATTCTGGATATTTTCACACCAGCATTAACTCCTCAAACCACCAGTAGCAGTTTGAAAGAATTCCACTATTGTTATTTTTATCCGTCTGAACTGAAGGAGTACAAAGGGCAAAGATGTGGGTCCTTTTGCCCCACAGAAGAAACAGGACAGAACTCAGCAATCTCCTTTAATGAAGAGAAGGGGAAATTTGAAAAAAATACCCTCTTCCCAATTTAATTCAATCACATTTGGTCTGGGCTATTGGGTGAGCAACTGATATAGATAAGCATGCTGGCCAGATTTGATAAGTTTTAGTTTTTAGTAATCTTTTTTACTGTTGTTTTTAACTTATAGTTATAGTTATAGTTTATTTGATTTATATACCGCCCTTCTCCTTGGTGGGACTCAGGGCGGTTCACAGGGCATACATAAGAAACACTATACAAAAATTAAAAAGAATTAAATCCATGCCCAATTAAAACAGAAGTACAGATTAAAAACAATTAAAAGCCCATAATCCCCCATCAGGCCAGACCAGCTAATTCGAACAGATGGGTCTTCAGGCCCCGACGGAAAGTTCGAAGGTCTGGTGCCATCCGGAGCTCCACCGGCAATTGATTCCATAAAGCCGGAGCCCCCACAGAGAAGGCCCTCCCCCTGGGGGCCACCAGTCGACATTCCCTGACTGGCGGCACCCTGAGGAGGCCCTCTCTGTGGGAACGCACAGGGCGGAGGGGAGTCGATGCCGGCAGCAGGTGGTCCCTGAGGTAACCCGGACCCATGCCATGTAGGGCCTTAAAGATCGTGACCAACACCTTGAACCTCACCCGAAAGACAACTGGTAACCAATGCAGCTCGCGGAGCAAAGGTGTAACATGGGAGTACCGGGAAACTCCCAAGACAACTCTCGCGGCCGCATTCTGTACCAGTTGGAGCCTCCGAGTGGTCTTCAAGGGAAGCCCCATGTAGAGAGCATTACAGTAGTCAAGGCGAGAGGTCACGAGCGCATGAGTGACTGTACACAGGGCATCCCGGTTCAGATAGGGCCGCAACTGGCGCACCAGGCGAACCTGGGCGAAAGCCCCCCTAGTCACGGCCACTATATGCTCTTCCAAAGTAAGCCGTGAATCTAGAAGGACTCCCAAGTTGCGAGCCCTATCCACGGGGGGTAAGAGCTCACCCCCCATAGAAAGAGATGGAACATTTGGAATGTCCCGGGATGCCGGAATGCACAGCCACTCAGTCTTGTCAGGGTTGAGCTGAAGTCTGTTCCTCCCCATCCAGACCCGAACCGCCTCCAGGCAACGGGACATCACGGCGAGGGCATCACTGGGGTGGTTTGGGGTCGAAAAGAAAAGTTGGGTATCATCGGCATACTGATGATACCCAACTCCAAAACCACGAATGATCTCACCCAGCGGTTTCATATAGATGTTGAACAGGAGAGGCGAGAGAACCGACCCCTGAGGAACTCCACAAACGAGAGACCTAGGGGCCGATCTCTGCCCCCCTGCCAACACCGACTCCGAGCGTCCCAGGAGATAGGAGGAGAACCACTGAAGAACTGTGCCTCCCACTCCCAATCCCCTGAGACGCCGCAGCAAGATACCATGGTCGATGGTATCGAAAGCCGCTGAGAGGTCTAATAGGACTAGGACAGAGGAATGTCCCCTATCCCGCGCCCTCCAGAGATCATTCACCAGAGCGACCAATGCCGTCTCCGTGCTGTACCCGGGCCTGAAACCCGATTGGTAGGGGTCCAGATAATCCGCTTCATCCAGGACCAGAGGGAGCTGATGCGCCACCACACTCTCAACAACCTTCGCAAGAAAGCGAAGGTTGGAGACTGGACGAAAGTTGTTCAAAACGGCTGGGTCCAGGGCAGGCTTCTTGAGGAGAGGTCTCACCACCGCCTCCTTCAAGACGGTGGGGAAATAACCCTCACTCAAAGAAGCAGATATAACCGCCTGGAGCCAGCCTCGTGTCCTCTCCCTAGCTGCATAAACCAGCCAGGAAGGGCACGGGTCCAACAAACATGTGGAGGAGCTCAGCCTCCCCATAATCCTGTCCACTTCATCAGGGGTCACAGAATCAAACTCTTCCCAGATAACATTGACAAGACCGCCCGTGTCCTGATCGCCTGACTCTGCCCAGCTGGAGTCCAAACCGGTCCGAATCCGAGCGATTTTATCCGACAGATGATGACTAAATTCCTCGGCACGACCTTGCAAGGGATCCTCCCTCACCTCCTGATTGAGAAGTGAGCGAGTCACCCTAAACAAGGCGGCCGGGCGATTATCTGCGGACGCGATGAGGGTGGAGAAGTAATTACACCTCGCCACCCTCATCGCTGCGAGATAAGACCTAATATAGGTTCTTAACCGCAACCGGTCGGGTTCGGATCGGCTAGACCTCCAGCAGCTCTCTAGGCCCCGTTTCCGGCGCTTCATCTCCCGGAGCTCCGCGGAAAACCATGGAGCTCGCTGGGATCTGCGCCGGGTCAGGGGCCGCAAGGGTACAACCCGGTCAAGTGCCTCAGTGGCTGCCCTTCCCCAGGCTTCCACTAAGGCATCAGCCGAGCTGTGAGCAGTGGAGGCAGGTGGGGACCCCAGCGCCGCTTGGAATCTATCAGGATCCATTAAGCGTCTGGGGCGGTACCATCTAATTGGCTCCGTACCCCCACGGCGGGGGGTGGCAAAGCGGAAGACCAGCCGCAGGAGATGATGATCGGTCCATGACAGGGGCATAATAAATGGAGAGCCCCCACCTAGATCATCCAACCACCGTCTAGATAAAAAAATCAGGTCAAGGGTGTGGCCTCCCTCATGAGTTGGCTCTGAAATTACTTGCGTCAGGTCCATGGCCGCCATGGAAGCCATGAACTCCCGAGCTAGCTCAGATGAACCTCCCAGGGATGGTAGATTGAAGTCTCCCAAAACTATAAGTTTGGGAAACTCAACCACCAAACCCGAGAGGATATCGAGCAGCTCGGGCAGGGCTGCCGCTGTGAGACTAGGCGAAATGTACACCAGCAGCAAGCCCAACTGCGCCCCAGGACCAAATCTCATGAAGAGAGACTCACACCCGACTATCTGAGAAACGGTGGCCTCCCGCGGACATAAGGTCTCCCTAATGGTAACCGCCACTCCCCCACCCCTACCTTGAGCTCGTGGCCGGTGTAGCACCCGGAAACCTGGTGGGCAGAGGTCAACCAAAGGGACCCCACCCTCTGGGCCCAACCAAGTCTCCGTGATGCAAGCCAGGTCCGCATGCTCACCCTCAACTAAATCCCTAACGAGGGGAGCTTTATTAACCACGGACCTGGCATTCAGGTACACCAGCCGGAGCTCAGGAGGCTGCACATCCCCGCTCCCGGGACCTCGGGGAAGAACCAGAGGGTCGGAGCGCCTCACCGCTTGAAGACAGCGGAGACGGCCCTCCCGGTAACGATATGGCCCCCTGTCTATCCGCCTGCTGCCTTTCCCCGTCGTGGGAATTGGTAGTCCCACGACCCGCTCAAGAGCCCCAGATGTAACCACAACCCGCTCCCCCCGAACGCCGTCAGACCCAGGCCTGGCCTGCAACAAAGTTGTTTGGCTACCCCCCACCGCCAGGCAACCACTACCCCCCACCCCCCTCCCCAACCCCCTAAAAAATTTAGCTAAAAAATTAACCAGGGGCCTCTTATTAGGTTTATATCGAGAGCCCCTGGCCTTTCCCGGCCATCTCTCAGGGTCCCAACAATTGGTCCCAACAAATCCCAACTTGCTCCACCCCGCCCTCACCCCCAAGTTCTCTATCCAGTAGGCAGACATATAAATTGAATAAATGAATAAAACCATCCAATATTTCCTTTACAGGCCCTGGCATTCATATGCTGGGAAGAGGTTTAAGACAGGTGTTCTGTCTACTTTGCAACAATTTTAGCTACATTTGAATTTAAAACAAATAGCTCAGCCACCCAAAGTTGCTATTGTGAAAACACAAAGGTCTACAACTGCTTTAAAGGGACCTAGAATCTTTGTAGATTCCTCGTTACTGCAAGATGCATAACTGCTCTTTTACACCTATATAAGAAATAACCCCTTTAGTCTTTGCTACTTTAAAAAAAAAAACAACTTCCTGGCAATAGCTGAAATAGCACATACAATTCAATAGCATCTCACACAGTCTGTGAGATACCAAAGGATGAAAACCATATTTTTACTCAGATACACTTGTGTTCTATACAGGTGTAGAATCTTTAAAGAGCCTCAAACATCTTTTGTACTTCTTGAAACTCTTCTATGTAACAGCTCAGAACTCTGAGCCTCATATTACAAAGGAAGAACAAAAGGTGGCTTACTAAAGCTGCCTTATGGCACAGACAAGCTTTTCTGATTTATAGTTCAATCTCTCAATCACTACACTTGCAACTACTGAACTAGAACCTGCTATTGCCACTGCGGGAAAAAGCAGCTTCAAACTCCCTGGATCCTTTTGCTAGAAACCAACTGCCCAAGTTTCTAGATTTATTTCTTTTCCATGTTGTTCTTCTGTTGACATGCCAAACAACGGGTGTGTGTACTGTTGAAACTCAGGGAATAAATTATTAGTCTTATTGCACACAAAAGACAAAACCAGAGCATCCAGGTGGAGTCTAGGTGGCACTACGTGTTACTCATTTTGATCGACCCAGTTTGACACATATGGATTCTTTTTAAAACTTACAAGGGAAACAGATTAGGTTAATACAAAGTATGCAGCAAGAACACTTCAAAAAATAAATGGATGTACTAGAACATGGAAATATTTCCCTTCATTATGAGAGAGAGAAAAAACCCCTTTTTATTTAGTTTCATTTTTACAGCCAACGCGATTTCATGACCCATGAAGGACAAGGTAGCACATTAGAAGTTAGATGAGCATGCAGGATACATTCTTCAACTCACCTGCTGTAGGAGGAGGAACAGGAGAGGAAGGTGATGTTAGAGGGGAACTTGTCCCAGACCCTGCTGGATAAGAAATATTCATAATTAGCATGAAGGTAATTTCAGTTTCAACATCTATTTTTTTAGTGAGAGTCTTCCAAACTAAAGAGCATCTCCCAAAGTAGTAATATAAAAGGGGCTTCGGGGCCAAACTATACATACGTATAGAGTCATTTGCTGAATTTATATACCGCTAAAATCAGAAATAGTTTCTCCCTTGATGCTCTTGTAAATTGGGTCAATCCAGGTCACAGGAGATTGCTTTGCAAGGTATGATAAGATTCTGCAGCTGGCTTGCAAGAAGAAGGGGGCTCTTTCTCAAAAAACAAAAAGTTAAATCAGCCTTGAGTCCTTGGTATGCAGAAAGATGCTCAGAAGGAATCCTCCGTAAAACCTTCATAACATTTAGCTCATTGTTATGCAGAGTGTACTTTAGTCGGGCAAGATTCCTGTCTATAGGTGAACAGCAGCAATAAAGAAACTATTCTGTGCAATTCATCCTATCATTCTTGGTTCCTTGCAGGACATTAGTACTGTTGTTATATGTTCCCAACACTAGGAATCTGTTGATATACTGTGGGCCAGTTGTAATTTCTGAGTCCCACGTATTGCTAACACTGCAATACTTTATCTGGCTAGTAGCAAGATAAGTACTCCTACACCATATAAGACCCCAAATGACACACCAGCTGAAGCTGGGCATGGGCCCTTCTAGTTATGGACTCTAATTGCTGTTTCATTAAGACCTGTGAATCCAGGAAGATCCTAAACTGCTAATCGTCTCCTTCATAGGTAGTGCCTGTTTGTCCAAAGGGGGTAAAAAAAACAGTGCTCCACAAATAGTAATTTTGCCTAGCTTTAGCTTGTTCTCTCCATCCAGACCTACATAGACTCCAAGCTCTGTACAAGAACATCAATAGCATCTTCCCTCCAGCCTGAAGGGGGCATCAGTATACTCAAGATAGCACTCCAGTCAGTTGACCGGCCCCAACAATTTCATACAGATGTTAAAAGGCAGATGAAAGAGGATTGACCTCTACTGCATCCCATACAATAAAGCACACTGGGCTGACTTCTCAACCTCCACCACACCAAATTTAAACTACACATTGAAGAAGGAACATAAACACTGCAGAAACGTGCCTCCAATCCAAGATCTTCAATTCCCAGTCCCAGTAGGGAATTTTAAGTCTGCTAATAGCTTTGTCTCTTACAAAGGGACACTGACAACCTCCAGGATCCAGGCGTTACGTCTCCATGCATTTCTGGAAGCAGCCACAATGGGCAGGGATCCAGGATACAATTGGCAATTGTTTATTTATTTAGCATATAGTGATGGTACTTTAACCAGGAGACTACAATGTTAGTATAGAGTAGTTGTTTGGTTGTCTATGATTGCTAGTCCATTTGGTTCATGATCTCTCATGCTATCCAGGGTGGACCACAGGGGGCGAATTAGCTCTGCACTCAGAATGGTTAACAGCATTCTGAAGGGTTTTCTCTCAACTGATGTCACCTCACGTTTGGCTGTCACATTTGGACAGGTCCAGCACTGGTTGGGTTTGTACTCCGGCACAAAGCACGTAGATCAGAGGTCCCCAACCTTTCTGGGCTCAAGGACTGGAAGGAAGGAGAGCAGCTTCAATACTGGTGTGCATGCACAAACAGGCCCCATGCTAGCATTCCCGTTCATTCCCATGCACATGCGCAAATAGGGCCATGGGCGCTAGCGCGAGTGGGGGGAAATGCACGCCCACGTATGTGCACACCAGCCAGCCATTTCTGCTGCCCGCTGGCTAAGAGCCCACGGTCCCGGGCCACAGACCATAGGTTGAGGACCCCTGATGTAGATAGTATCCTATTCCAGGGGTAGGCAACCTTGGCTCTTTTATGACTCATGGACTTCAACTCCCAGAATTCCTGAACCAGCATGGCTCCGCTTGGAAACCTCTCCCTTTTCCCTCAGCATGGCTGGCTCAGGAATTCTGGGAGTTGAAGTCCACGAGTCATAAAAGAGTCAAGGTTGCCTACCCGTCCTATTCATATCTTCACAATTCATATTTTTAGAGACCAAAAGGAACCCCCAATAATATAGTTGCCACCAAAGATTCTGCCCTCTAGCTGAGACCGGAAATGTGATCGCTAATACATGTTTATGGTAGCTGCTTTTCCTCTACCCTGACTTACAGCAGCTTAGCTCTTGGCCTCAAAGAGGTAAATTGCCCAAATCAGATGTTATGAATGGAGATTAGCAATCGCATGTACACACACCAGTATTCAAACCATTAGAAGTGAGGGGCACAATCTAAATTTAATAATTGATCAAGCACATCCCAGACAGAGCATAGCTGCCATGGGAACTAGTGGAGGAGATGGCGCTCCTTTGGGAAGGTGGCAGTGGTAAGTAAGCCCTGCTCTTTATTTTCATAATAAGAAAGACTAAACACTATGAATTCCTAAATATTGCAGCTATCCTTACGAAGAAAGCTTCTCCAGTCCATGGCCTGAACCACAGGCAAAACCCCTGAGAGATCACAGGCTATCCCTAGGACAAAAAAGAACCCGTCAGTGCCATGCATCACAGGAAAACCATACTCAGTTACCTGAATTGTTTGAGTTGCTATATTTTATCAACTGTTCTTCTCCATTCTCAAAGGCTGAGCGCTTAGATTTCTTCAAACAGCAGAAAGAAAAGAAAAACTCGTTAGCTTCCATTTGCTTGGTAAATTGCTGTTCATACACCAGGTTGCCACTGGACAAGGTTTTATTACACAACTCCCTTTTCTGCCAAGAACTTTCCTAAGAATGATAATTAAACTATCTTCCACTTGTGGCCCTTTCTTGCTTCCTGCCCATTTTTTTTCCTGATTGTTATTTACCAGAAAGAAAAGTATGACAGGGAAGTCATACTGGAGGCTAAAACATACAAGGAACGGTTGCTGGAATTGGGTATGTCTAGTTTAATGAAGAGAAGGACTAGAGGGGACATGATAGCAGTGTTCTAGTATCTCAGGGGCTGCCACAGAGCAGAGGGAGTCAAGCTATTCTCCAAAGCACCTGAAGGCAGGACAAGAAGCAATGGAAGGAAACTAATCAAGGAGAGAAGCAACCTAGATCTAAGGAGAAACTTCCTGACAGTTAGAACAATTAACCAGTGGAACAACCTGCCTCCAGAAGTGGTGAATGCTCCAACACTGGAAGTTTTTAAGAAGAGACTGGCCAGCCATTTGTCTGAAATGGTATAGGGTTTCCTGCCTGAGCAGGGGGTTGGATTAGATGACCTCCAAGGTCCCTTCCAACATCATTTTTTTTTATTATTATTATTATTATTATTATTATTATTATTATTATTATTATTATTATTATTATTATTATTATTATTATTATTATAGATTTGCCTTTTGATTGGTAGCACTAGCAATGAGAACCATCCTTGATTTCAACCTGGCATTCCATTCCATTCCATCCCATTTTACTTAATTTTAACTCAGTTAGCATTTACTGTACAATTAAGTATGGTTTGCAGACTATGAATAGTAAATGGACCCCAAAGTTTAACTGCAGTTGCAGATCATCAGTATTAAAGCTGTGTTAAAACTTCAGAGTCCGAGCCTTCTCATATCATTACATTTGATAACTGACAACTGTTTCCTCATGCAGATAACATGGAAAAGGGACAGATGTCATGGGCAGAAAATTTCCCGCAACTGCAGATTTTTTCATGGAAAACTCTTTATAGGAGTACCAATTTGGCTCAGAATAATGTGGTATAAGATAAGATAAGATAAGATAATCTTTATTGTCATTTTTATGCCATATTAACAGATGACTAATATGAACTGAGAGCTGCCATTTCAGGATATAAATGCCTTTTCTTTTTGGTGAGAATTTCTACACACACAAAAATCAAAATATAACTTTATCTCAAGAAAACCATACAGGTGACATAAGATTATTGCAAATCAATGAGAAACGGCAGTATCTAAATATCTAAATCCCAGGTTATCACAAAAAACCTATATGCTTTTTCTCAGTAGATATTGGAAGAAAAGAAATTCGCTTTCCAAATTTCCTACAATACTTCAAATTCTTTCAGGGAAGAGTTGACATAGCAGGGCTATGTCAGGATTGTTTAAATATTTGTTAAGAAAATGTCATTGGAAAAACTGGTTGGAAATATGTTGCATTTATTTTAATTTGGGCATGGGCTTACTTTCCGTGCCAAGATTTTCCTCCTTTTTTTCTCTTCTTCTGAACCATGATGTGATTGAGCTCTTGTCAATCTTCTGTGCTGATGAATCTTTCAGTGGAAAAAGGAAAACATGGACTTAGGACAAAGCATGCTACATTTTAAATGCAGAAATCCCTAATATCTTCTTAAATCTCCTTTGGTACATTTATTTATTGCTTCGTTTGTTCATTTATCTATTAAATTCCTAAGCTGCTCATCCTGTCACTTTTCTTCCTAAAATGGCTTTTCTTTCTTTTAATCAAATAGCTGAGTCCTCAAGAACAGTCGTTTAATGCTGCTGTCATTATTTCATTAAGCAGAGGACAGGCCTCTCCATAAAAATACAGACACTCATATTTACATATTAATTGCTATGCTTCTCATTACAGCATATTACAAATGTTAATCAGGGGAGCATAGAATAAAGTTTATAAGTTACCAGTTTCTGTTCTTCTACTAGTCTCTTCTCTGTACATTCTTTGGCAATCCTTAAAGTTTCTTTTAACTTGGCTGGAATCTGATAGAGAGAAAAGTTTTCAAAATTACAATCATAGAAACTGACACCCATATGGAAATTTTCATGTTAATTAATAGTCAAATGAAGCCCTGTAGCAAAAAGAGCAAATCCTCCTATTTATCCTAATTAATATAATGCACAGCAGGATTTTCTCTCCACAAAGAATGGAGAAACAAGATCAGAAGCAGAAGTGCTAAATATGGGAGTGCTGAAAATATTTACTGAGGTAAACAGAAGAATCAGTTGTTTATTAATGAGTCCAAAAATAGTAACTTTTGCTGTGAGTAAAGTTAACATTTATTCCATTCTATTCCTCCTGTCTTACTTGAACCATGCTATGTGAAACTCTCAATTAACTGAAGTCACAATGAATACCAGAGTTTAATATTTTGGACCATCTCGTGATGCTCATGCCTTGTAAAATGCTTTAATGCAACTTGGAATGTAAGCAAAGTGAATTGTAAAGGGCATGAATTATCATATGAAAGAGTGGGGAGAAAAAGATATGTTGGGTCTCTTCTGTGATGGTAAAAGAGGGGTAAAATAGATCTGAATGAAATCTTGTGTTGTATAGTTGATGAATTCATGCAAGAAAGTAAAAGTGTAGGTTTAATTAAAAATAAATAGGTAATATGTATGTTAGAACATAGGAACCACCAAGATGTGGTAGGAAATCAGAAAGATGATATACCATGTTATACTCTAGTGAGGAATATAACGGAAGAACCAGATATGAGCTTTAAAAAAATGTGCATCATTGTAGACAAATATGATCCCACTGCGGTGGGAAGATAACAGTGTTCCGTGCACCTTTGGCGTCTAGTCATGCCGGCCACATGACCACGGAGACGTCCTCGGACAAGTGCTGGCTCTTCGGCCTTGAAACGGAGATGAGCACCGGCCCCTAGAGTCGGAAACGACTAGCACACATGTGCGGGGGAACCTTTACCTTTACCTTTTATGATCCAAGGAAAAAGCTTTTCATTCATTCTGACATGAATGAATGTGTGAAAGTGAGTATTTATACTCTGCCTTCATTACCTTCACAAATAACTCAAGGCAGCGAACATATCCAGCACACCTTCCTCTTCCTATTTTCCTCACAACAACAACCCTGTGAGGTGGGTTGGGCTAGGAGAGAGTGACTGGCCCAGTCATCCAGCTGGCTTCCATGGCTAAGGCAGGACTTGAACTCAGAGTCTCCGGTTTTCTAGCCTTGTGCCTTAACCACTAGACAAACTGGCTCTCTGAGGCAGTTTCTATGAAATGAGTGAAAAAATATTACTATAGTCTGTTTAGAAACTCCAAACTGAAAGAAAGGAATGATTTAGAATAAAATTTGTTTGTTCTGAATACATGGCAGACTTAGAAGACACCAGTGTGATGAGAAGTTTTGTGGGACACATTATTCATTTTTTGATAGCGTTAACAGCAGGCTTTAGGAAACACATGGAAAAAAGGAAACCAGTGAAAAAAAGTGAAAGCAGAAAAACTGCAGGAAATGAAAGTACAAGTCTTGTATGAAAAAGTAGTAGGAGATAAATTTCTCCCCCAACAGAATAAATGGAAAGAGGGCATGGAAATTTCATGGGACAAAAATGATAATATTTTTTTTACAGAATGTGATAGAAGGTGTGAAGTTTTATACTAGGAAATATACAAAATGATGTGGAATGGAATGACAAAGTGGGAGAAATTGATGAGAAAAGTGCCCGTAAGTGTAAAATGGAGAAAGAGGAAATTACATTATATAAAGTGTACAAGGAGAAAAATATAGTTTTAAAGAATGTTGTCAAAGGACAGCTTAAATTAAAACAGAGAAAGAGGTAGAATGATTTTTATGGAAGTAAAAAATTGTTGGAGAAATGAAAGAAAAATATATAGTAACTAGGGTAGGATTAAGTCAGTTTAGCAGTATAGAATTACTCAGATCCTGAGATGACCAAAATCTGGAGCTGCTTTGAAGCAGATGCAGAATCCTAATGTGGAAGTGACCTAAAATGACATAACGATCTAGAACAATTGGTGGAGGTAGCAATGAGCTAATAATCGTATGTTGTGTGAAGCATTGCTAGACTAAAACATATTCCCAAACCAAATAATATCATTCAATTGTACCTTAAACTGTGCTTTTTCTGAATTTGTTAGAAGAACATCACTGAATAACCTAACGGAAATTAAAAAAAAACAACAGTCACCTGGAAGAAAGCATAACCATCCTACAATTGCACTTGGACTTAAATTGCTTCTTTTAAACAAACTTACTGGACATGTAGGTACATGATTTTGTTAAACCATCTGGGTTTAACCAACAGCTTCAAGCAAAGTCTACACAGGTAGTCCTTGACTTATAACCATTTTTTTAGTGACTGTTCGAACTTACAATGCCTTTGAAAGAGACATAGGATTGATTTTCACATTTACAACTGTTGCAGCTTCCTTGTAGTCAGGTGATCAAAATTTGAAGCTTAGCAACTGGCATGTATTTATGACAGTTATGCTGTCCCGGCATCGTGCAATCACCATTTGTAACCTCCCTAGCAGCTTCTGACAAGCAAAGTCAATGGGGAAAGCCAGATCCACTTAACAACCAAATGATCCACTTAGCAACTGCAATGATACGCTGAACAACTGTGGGAAAAAATGTAGTAGAATGGGGCAAAATTCACCTAATAACTGCCTTGCTTAGCAACATAAATTTTGGGCCCAATTGTGGTCGTAAGTTGAGGACTTCTTCTATTCTGTTTAGGTTTCTGCTTCATTCTTCTTCAAATCATTTCTCAATATCTGTGTGTTCTACTTCATTACTAGAGACTTACGGCATTTGTAGCAGCCTGGAGACACTTGGCATACCGTTCTTCATGGCCTCAGGAGAAATAATAGATTCTAAAACAGTCACTAGAAAGAGAAGAGGAGGAGGAAAACAGAGATTCTAATACAAAGTTGGACATAATGCACCATTCACATATATAGGCCTTACAGTACCTTTTTAAAATCAGATTATGAACTCGGCACAGAGGCTTTATTGACTTTTAAATTAGCAAAAGATAAACTTAATTGTATACTGATTCAGGCTACAATCACATAGTGGGAGGGAACCGGGGGCAACAGATTAAGAATTTCCCCCACACATCTCCTACCACCAGCCCAAAGATTTAGCTTTTCATTGCAGAGAAATATCCACGTAGCCTATACCTTCCTGCATACAATGCATGGGGTGTTCCCTTGATGATTCTATCAGGAGATGATTCTATTTTCTCATCTGCTTTGGCTTATATCTTAGTCTTAACATAAACTTACATGAATAATTCAGGTTTCTGTTTAAAATAAGATGAACACTGATCCACGTTATTCACTGACCTACAGACATGGATGGTGCAGGAGGGAAGCTGTCCACTGGAATAGAATCTGGGGGTCTCCCGTATGTCATTTCATATAGCAAATGTCCAAAGCAGTGTACATCTATAGCTTCTAAAGTCTAGAAGAATGAAAACAAAATAAACTTGCTAGAATAATTTGATAATAATCAACATTATTATCATGCCCCTATTCTCAGTTTGGATGAGTGATGCAAAGCATTTAAGACACCATTAGGTGTGGGGGGCGGAAATTTAAAGTATAAATGACAGCCATCAATACACATGGACTTATCTAGAACAAAATCCTACTAAAATGGAGATTGAAGATATTTGTGACACATCTTTTTTCTAGTCCCATCCCTGGAGAATGCTTGATGAAAACACAAGAGATGGCCCCCATGGGAGACAACTCCGTATTTTGGAATTTTGTATTTATTTCAATATCGCCTGCTTCAGCAGATTTTTAGGTAGCTTACAAAATCCAATCTCCTACCAAACAAGTAAATCCTACAAAAATAGTCTATTCCTATAGGCAGTTGGTATTTATGATCAACTGACATGAATTTTAATTTATTAAAAAAATATCCTTTTTGTATCCTGTTATTGCATTTTAATTACTTAATTTATGTTATCATTATAATTTTAACTCTTAAAATATATTGTTAGCTCCTTGGAACACCCTTTCTGATGGACTACCATAATTATAAATTGAATAAACAGATCTTTGGAGTAGTCAGTAGTAGAATTATACTATAATATAAGAAGGATCATGTATGTTTAGGATAGCGGCTCCCAACCTTTTCTTTACCCCGCACCCCTAGAACACTTCTGATATATTCTTGCACCCCTTACAAAAGTTCAAAATAATGGCAACAAATTATGCATATAACTATAATTTTGAGAACCCAAGTTTTCATAGCCCCTGGAATATCATTTCGCACCCCTGGTTGGGAACCCCTGGTTTAGGAGATTCTGCTGGCTCTTAAGAAACCCAAACAAAATAATTCTTAAGCATTTTTACACCATTTGTTCAACAGCCTTTTAATTAAAAATATGAAGTCCAAGGCAAGGTATCTTGAAGAGCTCTCACACAAAAATAGGTGATTTTAGGAATAGCATTATAACAGTGCAAGAAAGCCTTTTCTAGTTACTTTTTTTTAAAAAAAATTATTTATTTATTTATTTATTTAGTTACATTTATATACCGCCCTATTCCCTGAGGACTCAGGGCAGTTTACAGGAAATTAAAAATCCAAAATACAAAAGTTAAGAACCAAATTAAAAAATATTAAATTGACCCTGTACTCAATTAAAAAGAACCCCAATTAAAAATTTCTCCTCAGTCTGGGCCCGAGAGCTCGAAGAGCCAGGTCTTCAGGCCCCGGCGGAATGATCGGAGGTCGGGGGCAGTTCTCAGTTCCACCGGCAGCTGGTTCCAGAGGGCAGGCGCTCCCACCGAGAAGGCCCTATCCCTGGGTGTCACCCGCCGGCAATCTCTTACCGGCGGGACCCTGAGCAGACCCTCCCTGTGGGAGCGCACTGGGCGAAGGGCGTTTGATGCTGGCAGCAGGTGTTCCCTCAGATATCCCAGACCCAGGCCATGTAGGGCTTTATAGGTGATAACCAGCACCTTGAATTTCACCCGGAGGGCAACCGGAAGCCAATGCAGCTCACGGAGTAGAGGTGTTACATGGGAGTATCGGGAAACCCCCATTACAACTCGCGCGGCCGCATTCTGCACCAATTGAAGCCTCCGAGTGGTCTTCAAGGGCAGCCCCATGTAGAGAGCGTTACAGTAGTCCAAACGGGAGGTCACAAGCGCGTGAGTAACTGTGCGTAGGGCGTCTCGGTCCAGATAGGGACGCAACTGGCGCACCAGGCGAACCTGAGCAAAAGCCCCCCTGGTCACGGCTCCTATATGGTCTTCGAAATTGAGCCGTGAATCCAGGAGGACGCCCAAGTTGCGAGCCCTATCGACGGGGGGTAATACCTCACCCCCCATCATTAAGGATGGGATAACTTGGTTAACCCGAGATGCCGATATGCACAGCCACTCAGTCTTGGCGGGATTGAGACGAAGCCTGTTTCTCCCCATCCAGACCTGAACCGCCTCCAGGCACCGGGACATCACGGAGAGGGCATCACTGGGTTGGTTCGGGGTGGAAAGAAAAAGTTGGGTATCATCAGCGTACTGATGATACCCCACCCCAAAACCACGAATGATCTCGCCCAGCGGCTTCATATAGATGTTGAACAGGAGAGGCGAGAGCACCGACCCCTGAGGAACTCCACAAATGAGAGACCTCGGGGCGGATCTCTGCCCTCCTGTCAACACCGACTGCGAGCGGCCCTGGAGGTAGGAGAACCACCGTAGAACGGTGCCTCCCACTCCCAGCCCCCTGAGACGCCGCAGTAGGATACCATGGTCGATGGTATCGAACGCCGCTGAGAGATCTAATAGGACCAGGACAGAGGAGCAACCCCTGTCCCTAGCCCTCCAGAGATCATTCACCAGCGTGACCAATGCCGTCTCCGTGCTGTGTCCGGGCCTGAAGCCCGATTGGTACGGGTCCAGATAATCAGTTTCCTCCAGGAACAGAGGGAGCTGATGCGCCACCACGCTCTCAACAACCTTCGCCAGAAAGTGAAGGTTGGAGACTGGACGGTAGTTGTTTAAAACAGCCGGGTCCAAAGCAGGCTTCTTGAGAAGGGGTCTCACCACCGCCTCCTTCAGGGTGGCAGGAAAGACACCCTCCTTCAAGGAAGCAGTTATTACTGCATGGAACCAGCCTCGTGTTCCTTCCCGAGCCGCATAAGCTAGCCAGGAGGGGCACGGATCCAACAAACAGGTGGTGGTGCTCAGTCTCCCCATGATCCTGTCCACATCATCAGGGGAAACAGGGTCGAACTCATTCCAGATAACGTGCTCAAGACCGCCTGATTCCTCCACATTAGACTCTGCCCAGTCAGAGTCCAAGCCGGTCCGGATCCGAGCGATTTTGTCCGCCAGATGATGACTAAACTCCTCGGCTCGTCCCTGCAAGGGATCCTCTCTCACCTCCTGATTAAGGAGGGAGCGAGTCACCCTAAACAGGGCGGCCGGGCGATTATCTGCGGACGCGATAAGGGCAGCAAAGTAGTTAGACTTCGCCGTCCTTATCGCCGCAATATAAGACCTTATAAAGGTTCTTAACTGCAATCGGTCGGATTCGGATCGGCTGGATCTCCAACCGCTCTCTAGACCTCGTCTCCGACGCTTCATCTCCCGGAGCTCCACAGAGAACCATGGGGCCCAACGGGATCTGCGACGGGTCAGAGGTCGCATGGGTACAACGCAGTCGAGTGCCCTGGTGGCTGCCGTTTCCCAGGCCTCCACCAGGGCATCGACTGGGCTGTGGGTAAGGGTGATAGGTATAGGCCCAAGCGCCCTCTGGAACCGATCTGGGTCCATTAGGCGCCTGGGGCGGAACCACCTGGTCGGCTCCGCCGCCCAGCGGCGGGGGATGGCATGACGGAAAACCAGCCTCAGGAGGTGATGATCTGACCATGACAGAGGGGTGATAGATGGAGAACCCCCTCCCAGATCATCCAACCACTGTCCAGACAGGAACACCAGGTCGAGAGTGTGATCCCCCTCATGAGTCGGGCCCTCAATAACCTGGGTCAGGCCCATGGCTGTCATGGAAGCCATGAACTCCCGAGCTAACTCCGACGACCCTCCCAGTGATGGCAGGTTGAAGTCACCCAGGACTATAAGCCTGGGGAACTCCACCGCCAACCCTGAGAGGGTGTCGAGCAGCTCGGGCAGGGCTGTTGCCACACAGCTGGGCGCCAGGTATGTAAGCAACAAGCCCAACTGAACCCGAGGACCACACCTCAAGAGGAGGGACTCACTCCCGGCCATCTGGACAATGGTGGCCTCCCGGGGACACAAAGTCTCCCGAATAACCACTGCCACCCCACCACCCCTGCCCTGAGCCCGTGGCTGGTGCAGCACCCGGAAACCCGGCGGGCATAACTCGGTGAGAGGCACCCCTCCCTCCGAGCCCAGCCAGGTTTCCGTGATGCACGCTAGATCCACACATTCCTCCTCGATCAGGTCACGGATGAGGGGAGCTTTATTAACTACGGATCTAGCGTTAAAATAGACCAGCCTGAGCTCAGGGGCCTGATCACCCTCATCCCCGGGTAAGAGGGTGCTAACCGGAGGGTCGGAGCGCGCCACCGCTCGAAGATAGCGGGGGCGCGATCCCAGATGTTGATATGACCCTCCGCGCAAACACCTGCTGCCATACCCTATCGCCGTGGGGATTCGATGCCCCACCCCCACATTCCCAGCGCCAGCAGCCACCTCCCCCGACCCTGTCCCGTCAGGACCTCTAACAGGTCCAGACTGAGTGCCGGTTACAGGTTCCCTCCCCACCCACCCCTCCCTCCCCCTCCCTAACCTCTTAAAATAACCGGCTAAAAATCTGATCAGGGGCCTCTTAGCACGTCTTAACTCGAGGCCCCTATCCAAGCCCAACCACCTCTCGGAGTCCCAAAGCTTGGGCCCGTCATTAAGGGGAGTATGGAAACAGGCGACAGGTCGCGCCCATGAGGCAGGAACCGCCCTAAGGGCATACAAGTCCGCTTCGGAATAACGATGGATCATATTGCGCTCGAATAGTCTCTTAGGGCCGATGTTGTAAATATGGCCAAAGGATTGTTCGTTGATGGTGCAAAGATGGAAAAAGAAGAGGTCCAGTGGGCATAACTCTCAATCTGCAAAGCCATCTCAGCTCTCACCTGAGATGGAATTCCAAGGGACAACCTCAGCCGTCCTCTCACTCCGGCTGAGGAGTCTAACTGGAGCAGAGAGAGAAAAGGGGAGTCCTAAGCCAGGCCCACCCCAACTGGTCTCCCACACCAGTGAGGTGGTCGCTGACCAGTCCAAAACCGTCCTCCCACCACGGTTCGGTCCCGTCCACACTGGATTATCCATAGGGAGATCTTAGTTCCCATCAGGTATGGAACTAGCCGTAGTGCCTGCCTGTCAACAAAAGAAGTAAGGAACAGGCAGGCCAGGCCTCTGTCGATCCTCACACCGCCAGCCCGCACCGCCAGTCTGGGGGGGGGGAGAACAAAACATTCTCTCCCCAATGTCCATCCACCAGTCCAAACCATCCTTCAACGGCGGAGAGAGGTGATCCCAGCAGCTATGTTGAGTCCGGGAATTCACTAACATGACCGCCGAGGCCGATGACCAGGCCCACAATCTGCAACCACCATCCGGAAGAAGAAGGAGGCTCCTCACTGCCAAAAAAACGGTGTCAGCCAGCAGATGGTCGTAAAAGGATCTCCGTCCGGTGGGGTCGCCGCCGCTGCCCCTCCGACAAGCAGAGGGTATCCACGGCGAACAGGCAGAGGAAAGAAGGCAGGTGAGGCGTCCTGGGCTTCACGGCGCTGTAGCGGTGCTTGACGCCATAACAGAGCTCAACAGGTCCGCAGGGATTGTCAGCGCTGCTCATTCAGATCAACAGGCCGCTAGCTCGGGGGGGGGGAGGCTCAGCGTCACGAAAAGTAGCGCCCAGGAGCCGTTTCAAAGATCCCCCAATCCCTCCACAAACTGTTATTATCCTTAATCGTATAATACTGGGATGCACAATTTTGAAACACAAAAATTTACACCCATTCGAGTTGTGTCTTGCAAATCATGTCCAAAAACTGACGCCAAGATATAAATTAAAATTTATCTTTCCAAATTACATGGCTTTTGGACTATAGATTGTGCATCTCTCCATAACTACATCTTTAGGAAAAGACAACTGGTATTTGTGCAGCAAATGAATTGCAACTATATGTTTCTTGTCTACTAGGAGAGTTTTCTGGAAAAAGTAGGACCCTAAAATTGCATTTCAGAGTTAGATAATTGTTCTCCTTCTGCTGCTTCTAGTCGCCTTTTGTGTAAGATTTCCTGTTCTTTCTCTTTCTAAGTTGAAAGATGAACTCTTCATTTTGAACACAAAAAGCCAGAAATGTATGATTTACTTTATACTTCATGTTTATATAGAGTTGTTAAGCACTCAATAGGCCCACTCAACCCATTGTTCATAGGAAAGCAGAATGTACAAAGCAATCCACATTTCTGTATGCTTCTTGGATTAAATTATTTTCTCGCAACATTAGAAGGCTTTTTGCTTTGTTTTAAACAAACTATTGCCATGCCTCACGTTCAAAATTAATTCCCATCTGCCAAAATATTTGCTTCCACTTACATTAATTTTACGGAATTGTGTGAAGTAGGATCGATAGAAGGACGGGAGCCCCAGAAGGGAATTCTCTAAATCCAGTAACCTACACGTGTCTCCTTCTAGCACAACATTGGAAGCATGTAGATGGCCATATGGGAATCCTTTCTCATGCAAGAACTTTAAGACCTAGAGCACCAAACACAAAAAATATTTCAGTCTGACAATCAGAAAATGAACTTCCGTCTACAGCATTTTGCCACAGAGACATCCCAGCTTCAAATGCTAAAAACGCCCATTAGGGAAAACAGATGGCATTCATTTAATGACTAAGGATTCGCTTAATGACTGCTACAAAAAGGTGGTACTGCTACAAAAATCAGTCACAGTCACATGGTAGTCCGCTTAGCAAACACTACGACTTACAATTAATTCTGGGTTCAATTATGATTGTACGTCGAGGATTACCTTATCAAAGTTTCATGTCATGCTATATATATATATATGTATATATATATATACATATATACATACACATACACACACACACACACACACACACACACACACACACACACACACACACACACACATATATATATATATATATATATATATATATATATATATATATATATATATATATATATATATATATATATATATATATATATATATATATATATATATATATATATATAGGATGATTTAGACAAGGATCTAGTGCCATTTCTTCCAATACTTTTTTTTAATCCTACGTATAAGAAGAAAGGACAAAACTCTCTAAAAAGCTGGGTTTGGGGGGGTATTTTAGACACAAAAATTGTATTTTTAACTTACGGTATATGTTTAAATGATGCAATGAAATATGGTGTTCAGTACACTTGTTATTATCCTCCGACAAATGTAATTTTTTTTATCTTTCAAATGATTATGTCTTGATGCCACATCAAAATTCATATAGAGGATTGAACCTTTTTTACCTCCAAAATTTGTCGGCCAAATGTTTTAATTTGTTGAAGTTCAAGACCTTGAATTTTCTTCGGGTTGCAGTACTTCTTCAGAAATGGATCTTTTGGTTTTGCCTTTGAAAAGAAATCCCTACTATGATTACAAGTGTCAAATATCAAAAAAGACCTTATTGTTAATAGCAGATAAAAAAGATTCAAGAATTGACACACCTCAACTAACTATGAATTCTTAACTATTTAAATATGGTTAAACATTAATTAATGTTGAAATTTCCTCTTGGATAAGAGAAAATGCCCCTGAAGATGCTACTTGCCAGCTCAGTGTTATGTATATTGATTTACTTATTCAATTTTTATAGCCGCCTATCTTAGCCAGTTTGGCGGGTCAAATCCCGAGTGCCGCGTAACAGAGTGAGCGCCTGTTACTTGTCCCAGCTTCTGAAAACCTAGCAGTTCGAAAGCACGTAAAAAATGCAAGTAGAAAAATAGGGACCACTCTGGTGGGAAGGTAACAGCGTTCCGTGCGCCTTTGGCGTCTAGTCATGCCGGCCACATGACCATGGAGACGTCCTCAGACAAGCGCTGGCTCTTCGGCTTTGAAATGGAGATGAGCACCGGCCCCTAGAGTTGGAAACGACTAGCACACATGTGCGGGGGAACCTTTACCTTTACCTATCTTAGCCAAATTACTATATATGTAATGAACCAGGAATTACCAAATTTTTTGTATCCAAGAGTGAAAACAGACTAACAGAGTTGGAAGGGACCCTTACATATCATTTCAGACAAATGTTTATCTAATCTCTTCTTAAAAGCCACAGTTAAAGGATGTTGGGAGATGAAATTTCCCAAGGTGCTTATGACAGAAAGGGGGGCTAAATTTATGTGTATTTACTCCCCACAAAACAGAAGAATTATTACTAACTAATTAAATTTTTATGTCTCTGACCATCTCTGGGTGGTTTGCAATTACAATCTGAGGAAAATAGAATACCACAAAACAAAAGGTAACACCAAAGCAAATGCATTAGTCTAGCTGTACTCTTAATCAATTAAATCCTTAATCAATTAAATTGCATATGTATGAAATACATCACCAAATCTAAGTTCTTTACATTACCTTATAAATAACGTCTTTTAGAGTTCCTTTTTCACTGAAGTGTCTAATTACTAGTGCAGAAGATTCATTGGCTGTGGCAAAAATGACTTTGTAAATATAAGGATGCTGTCCAGAAAAGAAAATGAATTAACATTACTTTCATGATATACACATTTATATAAAGCCTTCCCCAATACCCATTCCTCAGCAACTTAAATGAGACTGAATCATGCATTGGAGTGACAGGATCACAATTCTTTGATACAGAAACCTTGGCTAGCCATATTATAGATGTGAATTAGTAAGACAACTTTAGCCTCTGAGCTTAAGGCAGATAAAAGCCTCCATTTTTTGAAACAAATATTCTAGTGGAAATCTGCAAATGGAAGAAAGGAAGGAAAGAAGATAGGGACAAGAGATTTATCTGTACAAAGAATCAGTGTTTCATCTTCATAAGTTAAGTTAGATGATAATCTATAGGCCAGTCTCTAAAATCAAGATGAATCATGGACAAATCTTCAGTTGTGATCTCTATGTAATCTATGAACAAATGCTAGTTTGCCTGTTTAAAGCTAATTATCTACTTACCGAACAGGAAGAAAGAAACTTGACAGCACACTGAAGATCTCTGTCAGGTAAATATTTATCTGGACCCAGGTCAGCCTAAAAATGTAATAGTTACTAAATGTTGCATTGTGTAAAAGTGTTGTTATATTTCAATATTTACTTTTGATGTCATTCAGAAATGGATTTGGAGTCACTCCCAATACTTTCATTTGTTAAAAAACATTGTAATATTTTTCCCTTATAGAAACTCTTGAGATATGTGAAAGCAGATAAAATGATCACATAAACCCCATTCTTTTTCTTCTTTAGTAAATGCAATTGGACAAGACAGAAGAAGGAATTCTGCTTGGCACAGACGAAACTTGAAAAATATTGTCAGTGTTCAGGATCCAGATGCTATGAGGGCAATTCAGAAATAAATCTCTGTTTGCTTATCAATGACAGACACTCACAGATACAGAACTTTTATTATACACATTAGAAAACTACATTACTTTTCGACATAACCGCCATTCAAATTGAGGCACTTGTTATAACGTCTTACTACTACTAATTCCTTAGTAGTAGTCACTCAGCGCCAAATCTGGGCTATGGGGGGGGGGGATGATCAAAAACATACCAACAGAACTGCTTCCAAAGTTCTTGGGTGCGTCTAGCAGTATGCAGGCGAGCATTATCGTGAACCAACACCACACCGGAAGTCAGCATGTCCTAACGCTTGTTCTGGATGGCTCGTCTGAGTTTTCATAACATTTCACAGTAGACTTCTAAACTGATGGTTGAACCAAGCTCCATGAACTTCATTAGTACTCCTTTGGCATCTTCACATTTGGTGGGATATTCTATGGCACTACTTCCGGTGTGGTGTTGGTTCACGATAATGCTCGCCCCCACACACTGCTAGACACACCCAAGAACTTTTGAAGTTCTGTTGGGATGTTTTTGATCACACCCCCAATAGCCCAGATTTGGCATCCAGCGATTACTACTAAGCAATTTCAAACCTTGTAAGATGTTATGACAAGTGCCTCCATTTAAATGGCGATTATAATAATAATAAAGTTGGAACGTGCCTTGGAGGTCATCTAATCCAACCCCCTGCTCAGGCAGGAAACCCTATACTATTTCAGACAAATGGCTGTCCAGTCTCTTCTTAAAACTTCCACTGATTAATTGTTCTGTCAGGAAATTTCTCCTTAGTTCTAGGTTGCTTCTCTCTTTCGTTAGTTTCCATCCGTCGCCTTCAGGTGCTTTGAAGAATAGCTTGACTCTCTCTTTTTGGATTTTGGATGACTGCTATCATGTCACCCAAAATCCTTCTCTTCATTAAACTAGACATAGCCAATTCCAGCAACCGTTCCTTTTATGTTTTAGCCTCCAGTCCCCTAATCATTTTTGTTGCTCTTCTCTGTACTCTTTCTAGAGTCTCAACATCTTTTTTACATCGTGATGACCAAAACTGGATGCAGTATTCCAAGTATGGCTTTACCAAGGCATTGTAAAGTGGTATTAACATTTCACGTGATTTCGATTCTATCCCTCTGTTAATGCAGCCTAGCACTGTGTTGGATTTTTTGGCAGCTGCAGTAAACTGCTGGCTCATATTTAAGTGATTGTCATCTAGGACACCGAGATCCCTCTCACAGTTACTACTATTGAGCAGGGTTAGGGTTAGGGTTAGGGTAGGCAACCCTGACTTGTGGACTTCAATATCCAGAATTCCTGAACCAGCCATGCTGACTCAGGAATTCTGGGAGTTGAAGTCCATGAGTCATAAAAGAACCAAGGTTGCCTACCCCTAACCTTATACTGTAACTGTGCATTTGGTTTTTCTTGCCTACTTTTTTCACTATTGAATTTCATTTTGTTAGATAAGAGTCCAATGTTCAAGTCTGTCAAGATCCTTCTGTATCTTAAGCCTGTTTTCTGGACTGTTGGCTATTCTTGTCAGCTTGTTGTCATCTGCAAATTTGACGAGTTCCCCATCTACCCTCCTCATCCAAATCACTGATGAAGATGTCGAAGAGCACTGGGCCCAGAACAGAGCCCTGGGGCACCCCACTACACACTTCCCTCCATGTAGATGAAATTCCATTAAAGACCACACACTGAGTCAAAAAGTAATGTAACATTGTAGTTTTCTAATGTGTCTAATAAAAGTTCTGTATCTGCAGGTGTCTGTCATTGATAATCAAATGGAGGTTGATTTCCAAATTGCCCTTGTACATAATGTACTGGCAAAGACATATAAACAGTAAGCCTTCTGGAAAGAAGAGAGACCAGCTAACATAGACAGTCCTCGAGTCACAACCATAATGGACCCTCTGATAGTCATAAGTCATAACAGTTGTAAAGCATGACCGACCCAATTTTACAATGTTTTTTGCAGGGGTGGTTAAGTGAATGATGCAATCGTTAAGTGTGAATGTGCAGATATTAAAAGAACATGGTGATTTTAAGTACAAACCCATTGTTTCACATGGGCATGGTTTTGCTGAAAACTAGAAGTACTAGTTTTCGGCAAAACCATCACAAAACACAATCAAATGATCAGGGGATGCTGCAAATGGCTGTAAATGCGGCCATGTTGCAAAATGCCTGAAGTGACTGCTGGGGGGGGGGGGCAATCATTGGGACTTCAGATCCAGGTCATAAGTACTCTTTTTCAGCTAGGTTGTACCTTCAAATAGTTGCTAAGCAACCAACCATAAATCGAAGACTACCTGTCTCTTATTTAGCATTTGTTTTCCATTTCTCCAATAGCTTTCACAGTTTAGCAACAAAAATCTAATGAATCATTGCCAATCCACACAAGATGGTATTTTTCTATTCCTCATTCCTAATGTCAGATTGCAGGGGTTTTGTCTTTACAGTAAATAAATGCTTAGTTATTACTCCAGTTTTTGTATAATGTTGATTTAGCAAAATCAGTGAACTGTACAAATGATAAAATGACTGAATATGTTGTCTAGTCTCTCTGCTAATTAATATCTTCTTACAAAAATCAGCCATTCAAGATAAGCCAAGTCAAGAAACAAACCTGCAGGGAATACTATTTTATTGTTGTAGGATATAATAACAGAATCTTGAAAGCCTGTCCTGGTTTCTCTTCTATCTTGTATTAAAGAAAATGAAAATGGACCTATTTTGACTTTCTTTCTCATATTTGCTTGACTCTCTAGACTGGGGGTGTCAAACTGCTGGCCCACAGGCCGGATGCATCATGCCGAAACCGTGCCCACCCACCCCGTTGGAAAAAAAATTGCGACACATCATGTGACATTGCGAGTTTGACACCCCTGGTGTAGACTCGTAATTGTTCTCTTAAGTCCTTTTGCAATGACTCTTCCACATTTTCCCTAAGGTCCTCGCTAAACTCTTTATAACAGCACAGTAGTCGCTTAACTTTAGAAAAAGTTCTCAGAGTTTTCTTTTGAAAGTTATTCTTATGCACATAAAGGAAAAAAAAATCAATGTTGCAATTTTGGTAAAAAAAAATGCCTCCCCCCCATACACAAAAAAAGAAACTAACCCAACTTAGCACTAGTCGCTCCTTTGGTTGATTCTTAATCTTCATTAAGAAATATTTCTTTCGTATCCTCCAGCCTGAAAAACCATCAAAATAGGTTAAAATGAGTTGTAACTGCTATACACCATGCAGAGTCATGCTCTTGTGAAATGAGTGATCATACAAATGAGAGAGAGAGAGAGAGAGAGAAAGGGAGAAAGGGAGAGAGAGGTATTTTACAATACTGTAGTAGCATTCAAAAAATTTTTTTTACTGATTGTACAATTCCACAAGGCACATTGAAAGATAAAAAGAATAACTGCTGTTTTAAAATACACTGCAAAGCATAACATTCAGTAATACAGTATGTGATAAGGACCCAGTCGACACTTGACATTTCCAGTTACTAAGATATAAAGACTGGAAAGACCCTTTGACTTAGGTCCGAGCAAAAAAAACAAAAAAAACACAGCAATTTGTAAATGTTTGATTTATAGATCAGGACTCTGTTTGGCAAGAGTAGGGAGGAAAGATTATTTAAATCCTTTGTCCCCTGCTGTAGTCTAGGGGTGGATTGGAGCCCACACAGCAGAAATCTGTAAGATAAGTAGCATGACAGCAGAATCTTGATTCTGACAATCAGGAACTACATCAAAGTTTGCTCCTTATGTTTGCTTACAAAACAATCTACATTAAAACACAATACAGAGGTGGACAGAGCAACAACATATTCTGATGTCTGTGATATATAATTAATGTTATATGTCTAATAACTAATGTTCTTACCAATATCTTTTAATGGTTCTACCACTTCCCACTTTGGTTCCGACCGAAAAAACATTGAAACATGCTGTAAGGCAATTTCTGCAGAGACAGGGATTGCAAAGATGTTATATTAGTATTGACAGTGAAGTTAATTTCAACTTTAAAATTTTATCTGTATGTCAACATTCCACAGTAAGTTATCTCTAGGTTGGCTGATAAAGCTTAAATTGGAAAGCATACACCTACAAGCAACATGATATAGGAGGAAATGTCAAACAATAAGGATGAAGGCATCATAATATATTTTTCCAGTTTCATTCACACAAAATACTAGAAAATACGTGTATAATTTGTGCGGTGGAAAAAACCTGGACTTTGTACCTAGCCATGTAGGATATCTGGAGAAAGTATTTGTAAATTTCTGTAAGGCAACACATATTTTCCATCATGCTGGTTCAGGGAATTAATAAATACCTAAGGACTTCCACCCAGCCATCCATGCTGAGAAGTGAGAAAAACTGTTAACTGAGAGACATATTTACAGATAGACAGGCTCCAGTCACAGAATATCTTGCATGAGATACAACAAAATATTCTACAACAGCTTCCAATTATTATTTTTTGAATACAAGGGCACATTAAAATCAATTGCAATCATAATGTCTCATTTGCCTAAAATATATGCTATTCACTAAATTTCCTTTAGTATGATTGGCAAGCATGAAGCTCAGTAATGATAACATTCCATGAATAAACACTGAAGCCAGAATCACAAGAGAGTCCAGGAAATTCAAAAGTTAAGGGCAGCATTCCACATTCCACTCTCAGGTCACCCTACTGCGTTCAGGTGTTTCATCTTTGAACATGAAAGCAAAGCTCAGTGGGGGAGAAATCCTTGAGCTGCAAAATGCTTTAGTAGAATAGACCAGCAAGGACATCACGTCTATAGTGCTGGCACTTCCATGAGCTGATAGAACTGACATATTTTCACTTACATATTTTCAGATACGTAGAGAGCTACTTCTAAAGTCATGGAGTCTTTTGCAGAAAAGAGAGGAAATATGTGAAATCTGCAGTAGATATTTGAAATATTTTTCAATAATTTATCTCCTTACCAGTGTAGTTAATAGAATAGTTGTTTGGGTCCAAAAATTTTTTTACTAGTTCACAGTTGGATAGGATATGATTTGAAGTAATCACACTGAGATAGTTCTGAAGGCCCTTCTGTCTTTCAGCAATGAATTCACGGTCCATATTTCCAATCAATTTTTTGGGAGGAAGAGGTAGGCTAAGAGCAGAAATCTTGAAAAGAAGAACAGGCCTAGTGAAAACTACTAATACAAAATATATTCATTACATCTGCAACAAAAAAAATGCAACTAATATCCCATCTTACAAAAGTATTGACTGGGCTCATACACTCTATAAACCATATGATGGTTTGTTAAGTTTACTGCAATACCTTTTTCATGATTTCTAGCTTAAATATTTTATATAAGTTAGGCCTCTGTGGCTCGTTCAATGAACCAAACTTACAGCAAATGATGGCTTAAAATGTCATATCATGATAAACCAAGGATGCTTGGTTTCTACAAGAAGCTATACTGATAGGCCTCGACTTACAACCCATTTAGTACCCGTTCAAAGTTACAATGGCTCTGAAAAAAGTGACCATTTATAACACTTTTGACATTGGCAACTGGTTCATATTTATGAGGGTTGCAGTATTCCGACGTCTTGTAATCAGCTTTTACAAACTTCTGACAAGTAAACTCAATGGGGAAGCCAGATTCATTTAACAACTGTTTTACTAACTTAACAATTGTAGTGATTCGCTTAACAATTGTGGCAAGAAAAGTTGTGAAATGAGGCAAAATTCACTTAACGTCTATCTCACAACAGAAACTTAGGGCTTAACTGTGGTCCTAAATCAAGGACTACCTGTAACTTCCAACAGGTCTAACCATCTTAGACGTAGTGAAGGATGCTGAGGACTGTAGTTCAGCAACATGAGAGGGTCAAACATTCTCACTTGCCCCACACAGAATAAAGTCTTCCAATTAAAGGTTTATATTAATTCATTAGCAATAAAATGGCAGATTTTAGGAACATACCAAAATATGTTACATTCCTAAATATACTCTGATGACTTTATGTCACCAGAACAAACTATGATATGTAAGCAAATGAAGCATAATGGCAACATTTGGTCAAAATCTTGGTTTTTGAAATAACATGGAATGAAAACAGACTGTGCATGTCAGCATTCTCTACCCTTTTTAGCAGAAGCTGTAGAAAAGCTTTTAGAAGTATTTCCCCTGTCAGAGTTTGACTCATTCTTTCATACTAAGAGGAAACATTTAAAGATCTTAGAATTTCTAGTTCCAGGAAAAATTATTTAGATTATGATGTACTTCTATTATCATTAACTCATCTCCCGTTTTAGCTCTTTTTTTATTCCAAATCATTATATACATTAACGTAATTCAGAGAACATCATAGCAGTTAAAGATGCAGATGTGATTACAGAATTAAATTAAATATTGTGAAATAACCAGTGGTGGGATTCAGCCGGTTCGCACTACTTCGGCAGAACTGGTAGCTAATTTTTTGTTGCTCAGGCCCAGAATGGACTTCCAGAAGCAGCATCCATGCAGAGAACCAGTTGTTTACATATTTGAATCCCACCACTGGAAATAACTCTTTTCAAGCCTGAGGTTTGGCGAAAGGAATAATCTTTTGCACTGTAGAGAAGAAATTTACAATCCAGACATTAAAGAATAGATTCAAAAGATGTGCTCTTTATCAATTTTGGAAATGTATAAATATATTAAAAATAAAAGATGGGGCAATGATTTTATATAGTCCAGATGTAATAATATACTAAAAATTGATTCTATATTAGTTCTATGCTGATAGAAATAAAAGTGATCTATGTTTTATGGTCCCTTTTTATTTCTTTAGTACTGTTGTACTGTTTTGGTTTGTTTATATTTTTGTTGTTACATTCCACTAAATTCTTAATAAATGTACATTTTAAAAACCAGTTAACACAAGTCATCCATTGTGATAAAATATGAACAACCTCACTGCTAGCACACAACACAAAATTAATATTTATGATGGGATGGAAGTTTCTTGGATATTGATACGAAGAAATGTATCCACAAGATGCAAAGGATTTTGGGGGGAAATTACGGTGCTTTGGGGTCCCGAGGAACATTTAATTATTTTCAGAAACAGCAATTTAAAAAAAAGAAAAGAAAAAGAAAAAGTATAAAAAACAACCCAAATTATCAGTTCATATAGAAACAGGAAGGAAAGTTCACAGATTTTATGAGTACGGAGAGAACTGTTTCTTCCCTTTATCTGAGGAATGTTTTTCTACAGAAACTCTCACTGAACTCATTCATTCTCAGGAAAGGAAATTATACATTTGATTAATGCATTTCAACAGTTTTGAAATAACAAGAAATTCTGCTGAGGCTAGCTGAGGAAATGCTTTATATTTCTGTTGTATTTATCTAAGTCTGAACAAAACTGGAACGATTAACTTGCAGGATGCTTGTGTTGGTCAGAAAAAGCAGGGATGGATGTATCACAGAGACAGGAAGTCATCACTGCACATCCCACAGAGAATTTGTTAATGTACTAAGTCCACGCTGTCATGGTCCGCACTGTGTTATGCAACGTTTATCCAAAAAAGTGATGTAGCAATAATTACCGAGCTGGATGTGCAATTGCACTGCTATTGTGAAAGAGCATAATTATCCTTGAACTTAGGAACAATCTAAAAAACAAACTGTACTCAGGAAGAAGTTATTTTAAAAGAAATTGCTTACTGATGCCAATGCAGAGAAAATATCATTGCTAAAACAGTACATCTAGTGTCTTGCTCATTCATTACAACCAAAGAGGAAGATGGCAGAATAAAATGTTTTCTTCTCGCTTGTTAAAATTTTCACCTCCTCATGGAAACAAGTTCAAGTCAGTCATTCAGTTCCAAAACTGACATAAATTAGACTTTTTGATAAACAAGGAAGCTTATATTCCTATCAATGTATATTGTTACTTGAAAATCCTTACTTTCAGAATAGCATAAGCACCAATAAATTACCTTTCTGCCACCATTATAAAAAGACAAGCATGGAGATGAAAGCCTCCATTATCTAATGGCCTCTCAGATTCCCTCCATAACAATATACAATTGCTTATATATAATCTTTCATTTTTATATTTGCAATATATTTCTTAATACTGTCCATTAACAGAGTTGTTGGATGTTTCACAAATTAGACCTGAAAAATATATCCTTCTTTGAAATTCAACATATTTTTAGTCCAGCACATGCTGAGAATGGACACAGACTAGTAATGTGCATTTCCAGTAGTATGTATAGCAGGATCAGTGAATGAAACCACATTAACACAACTCTTCTACTATTAGTATCTGACAAAGCATGAGTAGCAGCAAAGGAATTGTTGAAAACAACCATAATGTAGCTACAAACTTCCTTCTTCTGCCCACAAATCCAATAGACACTTTAATATACAGCCTCTCTGGTATTTTCCCACACACACTAAAAGAAACCAGTGTCCTGGAAAGTAAAAACACACAATTACTGCAGTGTTTTAAAAGCAAAAGGACACTATTTCACTGCACAATAAATAGCACCATTCAGAGAGGCTTTTCAAAATTGAAAAAATGGTTCTCTACGCTGCATGTCAGGACTTCATATTAAAAGATCAATATGACTTTTGATTTTGTAGCAGTGAATGAGAGGAGCCTTCAAGTTAAATTATTGAGTGTCAACACTTGCAACTTTCCCACGTTCAGATATTGTTCTTCTATAGTCACTTATAGATTGTTCTTAATATCTATTGCCTGGCTTAATCACTGAACTAACACTTAGCTAGCCACTAGATTTCACATTTTGTTTTCAATTTGCTAAAACAGATCTTGTCTCCCCAACAGTTAGTACTGATTATATATTGTTTTGACATAATGTTGAAACTGATATTTAAAATGTATGCATGTTTACTTATTTAAAATGCATATTTCTATTAGAAAATTTACAAAATAACTTTCGTCCAGTCTCCAATCTTCGCTTCCTTGCGAAGGTTGTTGAGAGCGTGGTGGCGCACCAACTTCCTCAGATCCTGGATGAAGCGGTTTATCTAGACCTGTACCAATCGGGTTTCAGGCCGGGCTACAGCACGGAGACGGCATTGGTCGCTCTGATGAATGATCTCTGGAGAGCCCGGGACAGGGGCTATTCCTCTGTCCTAGTCTTATTAGACCTCTCGGCGGCTTTCGATACCATCGACCATGGTATCTTGCTGCGACGCCTCAGGGGACTGGGAGTGGGAGGCACGGTTCTGCGTTGGTTCTCCTCCTTTCTCCAGGGTCGCTCGCAGTCGGTGCTGACAGGGGGACAGAGGTCGACCCCGAGGCCTCTCGCTTGCGGAGTCCCTCAGGGGTCGGTCCTCTCGCCTCTCCTGTTCAACATCTACATGAAACCGCTGGGTGAGATCATTCGCAGTTTTGGAGTAGGGTTCCATCAGTATGCTGATGACACCCAGCTTTTTATCTCAACTCCAAACAATATCAGTGATGCCCTAGACGTGATGTCCCGCTGCCTGAAAGCGGTCCGGGAATGGATGGGGAGGAACAGGCTTCAACTGAACCCGGACAAGACTGAATGGCTGTACGTTCCGGCAAACCAGGATATTCAGAATGTCCCATTGCTTAACATCGGGGACATGTTACTACCCCCTGTTGATAGGGCCCGCAACCTGGGTGTCCTCCTAGACTCGCAGCTCTCCCTAGAAGACCACATAGGAGCTGTGACCAAGGGGGCCTTCTCCCGGGTTCGACTAGTTCGCCAACTACGGCCTTATCTAGACCTGGATTCCTTACGTACAGTCACCCATGCCCTTGTGACCTCTCGCCTAGACTATTGTAACGCTCTCTACATGGGGCTGCCCTTGAGATCCACTCGGAAGCTTCAGCTGGTGCAAAGTGCAGCGGCACGGACACTCTTGGGAGCCTCCCGATACTCCCATATCACACCTCTCCTCCGTGCGCTGCACTGGCTCCCGGTTGCCTTCCGAGTGAAGTTCAAGGTGCTAACAATGACATACAAAGCCCTACATGGCATGGGTCCGGACTACCTACGGGAGCACCTTCTGCCGATGTCAGCACCCCACCGTCCTGTGCGCTCCCACAGAGAGGGCCTCCTCAGGGTGCCACCGCTCAAGGAATGTCGGCTGGTGGCCCCCAGGGGGAGGGCATTCTCAGTGGGTGCGCCGGCCCTCTGGAACAGTTTACCAACCGAAATCCGGATGGCCCCCGACCTCCGTACCTTCCGTCGCGACTTAAAAACTTTCCTGTTCCAGCAGTCCGGCCTGGCATGATAGCGTTAATTGGGGTCCCAGTTTGTTTTCACTATTGTTTTTATTACTTTTTATTGTTCATCTGTATACCTTCCTTCCTCTGTACACCGCCCCGAGTCCCTCGGGAGAAGGGCGGTTTATAAAAACTAATAAATAAAATAAATAAATAAATAAAATAATGTAAAAACATGTGAGTGAACACAAACAAAACTGATACAGCTACAATATACAAATCAAAAATTTAAGAACAGTTTTACATAAAAGACAAATAATGTACCTGCAAAGTGTTATTCAGCAAATCAAAATCACTGTATCTTCGTATAATCTGCAAAATAACATTTTATTAGTTGGGTACAACTCATTCAAATACTCTTTTAAAACTCATCTAAGGTGTAATTCAAACATAGGTTCAAAATTCTCCTGTTGGCCCACATCTGGAAGATTTCATGACAAGAAGGAGAAATGCCAATGTCAGATACAAAATATTTCGGGGGTTGGAAAAAATGAAAACTGGTTTCTCCTCATAATAGAGTATGCACAGGGAAATTTAATGGGCTTTTGCTTGACTAATGACATGAATAATGAGTAATTATTCCCACATGCATTTATAAAATTGGGTCTCCTTTGCCAGGAACAAAGGGAAGTAAGGGGCAGCTTGAGAAAGGTATTTAAAAATTAGGTATGGTTGAGATAACAGACTTTTTCTTCATTCTCCCATACGTACTGCTAAAATCTGAGGTAACTTAAACTGTTTAATTTCAGGACCAATAGAAGGAAAAACTTGTTCATGCAATGGACAGTTAAGCTGAGGAATTCACTGCCAGCAGTTGTGTTATGGTAGTCAATTTAGGTAATTTTAAAAGATGACTGGATAGGTTCCTGGAAGATAAGACTATCAATGATTCCTGATATTAATAGCTGTTTACTATTTTAAGGCACATGCCCGAAAACTGCTCTCCTGGAGAAGAATATCAAAAAGAAAATCTGTAGCGTCTGGCAACATTAAGACTTGTGACTTCTCAAATATATCTGGTCCATCACAAAGAACGCTGGACTAGCTGAGATTGTGATCTAATCCAGCAGGACTCTTTATAGAGTCTCATGTGGAATCTGTGCCTCTGGAATAACTAATATTTGCAACGATGCTAATTAGCAGCACGCTCTGTCTTTTTGAAATGAAATATAGGATCAGCTTCTTAAAACAACATTGAAAATTCCGGCACTCTCACATATCAAAGCAACAGGCCTGCATTTCAAAGGATGAAGCTATTGTCTCTCTCCCTGAGGGGGCTACATATTTTCCTTTACTTCCTTTACTCCTCTTATCAGCTGTAAAACCATTTCTTCTTTGTATTTGTGACAGTCAAGTATACTACATGTCTTTGATCAATATCATGAATAAGAATTATGCAGCCTTATAACTCTTCCTCACGGCTGTTCTGGATGCAAGAGACCAGTGATTCGTTATAACCTGCCAGCTTTAGAAATAATAAAAAAGAGTTACTGGATCTTCTCCGGTAGTTAGAATTTCATGGATGAGTTTTCTCCCCAAGAGAAAAGGTATAAAAGCAACAGTTTAAAGATATTTGAAAAAAGAGAAAAAGAAGAGAAAGATGATTAAGGTCGTCTTTCTCCTAGAGCAGCAGATGGAAAAAAAATCATTGTTAACAGCACAGAGCTTCCTATTCACTCCATATTAGATTGGTCAGACTCAGAATCAGGTAGCACCAACCTACTTTCATCAAGACAGACAATGCAAAGAATCTGGCTGCTGTTCATATCCTTTAGGCGAAAGGACTTTTGTTTTACAAAAACAATAATAATAAATTTGGAAGGGACCTTGGGTCATCTAATCCAACCCCCTACTCAGGCAGGAAACCCTGGCCTCTACCATTTCAGACAAATGGCCGTCCAGTCTCTTCTTAAAAACTTCCAGTGTTTAAATAAAGCTTTTGGAAGGGCTCTATTCTGCCATCATCTGCTGGCCCTGGCTCTATGCTTGTGGCATACTGTAGTATGGACTTCATAATTTGAGAGACGACAGGAATAATGAAATAATTGTCAGCTGGTCATGTCCTGGAGTTATTCTTTAAAATGTAGTATCCTTATTACTAGGGGATGCAGTGGGTTAGGACGCTGAGCTTGTCAATCAGATGGTCGGCAGTTTGGCGGGTCGAATCCCGAGTGCCGCGTAACAGAGTGAGCACCTGTTACTCGTCCCAGCTTCTGCCAGCCTAGCAGTACGAAAGCACGTAAAAATGCAAGTGGAAAAATAGGGACCACTACGGTGGGAAGGTAACTGAGCCTTGGTGGAGCAGTGGGCTAATGCCTCCTTAAGTAACACCAGCTGCCTGCAATTAGTGCAGGTTCGACTCCCACCAGGCTCACGGTTGACTCAGCCTTCCATCCTTCCGAGGTAGGTAAAATGAGGACCCAGATTGTTGGGGGCAATAAGCTGACTTTGTAAAAATGCTGCTTGGGGGGGTCCGAAAGCCCTAATAAGCAGGCATATACATAGAATGAAGGCTATTGCTGAGCACATTGATTTGTGCTTCTTAGATTGTAAGCCGCCCTGAGTCTTCGGAGAAGGGCGGGATATAAATGAGATTTTAAAAAAAACAGTGTTCCGTGCGCCTTTGGCGTCTAGTCATGCCGGCCACATGACCACGGAGACGTCCTCGGACAAGCGCTGGCTCTTCGGCTTTGAAACGGAGATGAGCACCAGCCCCTAGAGTTGGAAACGACTAGCACGCATGTGCAGGGGAACCTCTACCTTTACCTTTTTATCCTTATTACTAGCAAACCACAGAAAAAAAGATCTTATAAAAGTATAGGTTTAACAGTAATGAACAGAATTCAGTTTATCTCACAGGCACTGGGGCTCTTATCCCAATTTCAATAAGATCAGGGGGAGGAGAATCTATACAGGTAGTCCTGGATTTACAATTGGTCACTTAACAATCATTGGGAGTTATGACAGGCTTTTAAAACAGCTACTTACAACCTGTCACATTTCAGGCCCTTGGCAACCGGCTTGTATTTACAATTTGTTTCCTGCTGGTCTGTGCTCATTGGATATGTTGGATTTGTTTAACAACCTTATGGTTTGCTAAAATTAATGACCGTGTTGTTCACTTAACAACCATTTTATGACCATTATAAAAAGGGTCATAAAATCAAATTTGGTCTTGATTTATGATCACAACAACTTATGATCAAACTCCAGACTCTGTTGTGGTAGTAAGTCCAGAACTACCTGTAATAGACTTTGGCTTTACTGGTCTTAATTACTTTAGAAATATCTAAAAACTAGTGATGATTTAACATGAACCGAGTTATGGCAAAAGAAGACTGAATGTGAGAAAGAGAAAGCAGAAATTCTCCAAAGCTATTCTCTAAAGCGCCCAAAGGCAGGACAAGAAGCAATGGATGGAAACTGATCAAGGAGAGAAGCAACCTAGAACTAAGGAGAAACTTCCTGACAGTTAGAACAATTAACCAGTGGAACAAACTACCTCCAGAAGCTGTGAATGCTCCAACACTGGAAGTTTTTAAGAAGAGACTGGACAGCCATTTGTCCAAAATGGTATAGGGTTTCCTGCCTGAGCAGGGGGTTGGACTAGATGACCTCCAAGGTCCCTTCCAATTATTATTATTATTATTATTATTATTATTATTATTATTATTATTATTATTATTATTATTATTATTATTATTATTTAATGAGCTAAGCTCTGATCTTACATCACAATTTCTTTCATTCAAAAATTATTTATACCAAATGATTCTAAAAACCCTGAAGTTATACGGTGAAAACATTGGATTATAATAGTTAAGTTGAAAAAAAAAGTTATAATTTATATTAAGAATTCAAGAAGTTACCTGCCAGCTGTTTTCCATTGAAATCCCTCTTTGTACACGAATAATATATTCCTAGAAATTAGAACACAATTAACATACATTATTTGATCTGTCAAATGAAATTCAATACTGCTTTTAAAATAATTTCAATGTATGAATGGATTAAGACTAACAGGCCCTTTAAAAGCCACTACACTCTTCAGCAGGGGTCTTCAAACGTGGCCCTTTTATGACTTGTGGACTTCAACTCCCAGAATTCTGGGAGTTGAAGTCCACAAGTCATAAAAGGGCCACGTTTGAAGACTCCTGATCTTGAGCTTGGTATCTAGACAACTATATATTTTTCAATGTTACATTAGAGTCCCATCTTGCAGCCTACTCACTTCTTTCTACTAGTTTATCAGGGCATGTTTTATTTCATTTCTTCACCTACTTCTTAGTTGACATTGCAATGCATTGAACAGTTGCATCCATCACTATAAAATGAAAATCTCTCCTGTTCAACTTTTAGGATGGACAAGACAGTTCATGCCCCACAGGGTCATCATTTCAGAGATATTTACTCACGTAAACATAGAAACAAAATTACCATGGGTGGGCAAAAAACAGTGGGAGCAAGAGTGACTTTTGACTTCCTGCTGGCTTCCCCATTGAGGTTTCTTGTGGGAATCTGGCAGGGAACATTGGAAATTTCCTTCCCTTCCCACAGGCAGGGAAGTGGCGAAAGTGAGGGAAGGATTGGGAGACTGGCTGAGAAACTGTCACGGAATGTCGAAAATGAAGATCACATGACCACATTAGTAACCAGTAGCACCGAAGAAGCCACAACTTTCCTCAGGAATCATGGCTCCTGGATTTTGGACACATCTTGTAATTTAGTCCATTTTAGATACCTTGGTTCAAAAATTGTTGCCCTATGAAGTACCATTTCACCCTGGTCATGACAATGTGAGTTTTAGTAGTATACATGCTTGGGGGGGGGAGGGGTCCTCCTAGAAATTTCACACCAGTGGAATTAGGCCAGACATATCTGCTAATTGGGATAAAAACTATGATAAATTTAAACAAAGTATTAAAATGCAGAAACATCACAATAACAATAAAGGAATCAACTATCAGGGCCATGTAGCATGTCAGTATAAAAGCTGAATCATCAGAAAGGCTGAGTGAAGCCAACTTGATAGTTCTGAATTGTGGTGCTAGAATAAATTGCTGAGAATACTTTGGACCATAAAGAGAACTTTGTCACTGAGGTCACAAGCATAAGCTTTCAAGGTCCCAAAGAAGCAGTTACAGGTAATCCTTGGTTAACAATGGTAATTGAGACTGGGAACTCCTTCACCAAGCAACACAGTCATAAAGTATGACATCACTGATTACACCAACTTACCACAGTTGTAGTTGTTATGTAACTCCTGACAGTTATTAGATGCAACATCATGTGATCCTTATTTGCAACCTTCTGCTGGCTTCTCCATTGACTTTGCTCATCAGAAGCCAGCACTGAAGGTCACAAATGGCACTTGTGTGACCACAGGATGCTACGATGGCCACAACAATGAGGACTGGCCATAAGTCTTCTCATTTAGCACTATCCTAATTTCAAACAGTCTCTGAACAAATGTTTGTTATCCAAGGACTACCTCTACTGAAAGGCAAACTTAGCAAACTGATGTGCACTGTGTCAAAGGAGGAAGACAACTGTGTGACAACAATATCCAGATGGATGTTTCTGCCACTATGTCTTAATACTGCATTCCTAATCCATTAAAAACAGGAAATTTCAAGTAAAAAAGAATTTTACATACACACACACACAAAAAAAAAACCTCATGAATGTTATACCAAGTATTACCTCACATGACAATTCTTCTTGAACATATACTCCTCCTTCACCTCTACTGGATGGACCACTACAGACAGTCCTCAACTTACAACCACAATTAAGCTCAAATTTTCTATTGTTAAGTGAGACATTTATTAAGTGAGTTTTGTCCCATTTATGACCTTTCTTGCCACAGTTGTTAAGTGAATCACCACAGCTGATAAGTTAGAACACAGCTGCTAAGTGAATCTGCCTTCCCCATTGATTTTGCTTGTCAGAAGGTTGCAAAAGGGGACTGCATGACCTTGGGACACCATCCAAAATATGAGGCAGTTGCCCTGCATCTGAATTTTGATCACATAACCAAGGGAATGCTACAAAGGTTGTAAGTGTGAAAAATGGTGATAAGTCACTTTTTTCAGTGCCTTTGTAACTTTGAACAGTCACTAAATGAACTGTTGTAATTTAAAAAAAAGGTAAAGGTTCCCCCGCACATACGTGCTAGTCGTTTCCAACTCTAGGGGCCGGTGCTCATCTCCGTTTCAAAGCCGAAGAGCCAGCGCTTGTCCGAGGACGTCTCCGTGGTCATGTGGCCGGCATGACTAGACGCCAATGGCGCACGGAACGCTGTTACCTTCCCACCGTAGTGGTCCCTGTTTTTCTACTTGCATTTTTATGTGCTTTCGAACTGCTAGGTTGGCAGAAGCTGGGATGAGTAACAGGCGCTCACTCTGCTACGCGGCACTTGGGATTTGACCTGCCAAACTGCCAATCTTCTGATCGACAAGTTCAGCATCCTAACCCACTGAGCCACCGCGTCCCTTGTAAGTTAAGGACTACCTATATTACTATGAGAACTCCAATACTGCACAATACTAAAGACAAAAAACATGCAAAACACCCTAACATTTCTGTGTAATATAACATCCTATGAAATATTTCTTCTGCCTTCTGCAATAGAATATTTGCTTAACAAATAATTATACAGTACATTTTAACAGATAATTAAGCAAATAATAATTCATAATCTGCCTAGCTACGATTGAAGGAAAAATCTTACCAAAGATCTAATGATAAATTATGGTTCCATGTGACCACAATATATTCATTTCTATTTACCTATTGAATAACCCACTACAGAAGACCCTGGGCTGCATGTAACATTAAAAACAATGTAAAAAAAAGAAATAAAACATTCAATTAATCTATGAGCGATAGAGTTGCTAGTTTATCATGTAAAAGGCACATTTTCTCTCTGGCATCACTGATTATAATAAAATATTAGTATTACAGAGAGATTAACTATCCAAAAAAACACTTCAACAAGTAAAACATATTATTAGGAAAGGGGCTAATAAATTGAATGACTTTATTTGCAGGCAATTAACTGAATGAATAATTTATTGAGCCTAATAATATAAAACTAAATAAAGCTGAATAAGCCAAATAAAATAAGGAGCAATTAAAGGAGTAAACCAGCAATCTGAGATTAGATCAGGACAAAAGCTTAGTACAAGTAAATCAACTTATCTTAGCTACACAGGAAAAGAAAACTTTGTATTTACAAGTCATTTACAGCCCTTATTTCAATATTCTCAAAACTACCGGTTGATTGCCCTGCAGTCCCTAAGGGCATATTTCCTGACTCAGTACTGAAGCTAAACAGGTCTGGGACAGCTCAGCATTCAAATATGGAATTACACAGAACAAAACAGAAATATAAATGAATAAATCATTCAGAGATGTGAACAAGCCCAAATGTGGTCACACATGACTAAACCCCCGCCTACTTTTGTCTTGCCTTCCAAAATTCATGTAATATCATATGATGCTAGCCTGTCCCATTGCTCTCGCGCAAGTCATTTGCTCACTGATCATGTGATAAAAGCAACCATGATCAAAGATCTGCTGTGTTCATAAGTGAAGAGTATGACTGATACATTCATCAGAAGAAACTACCAGATAATTGATAACTGCTTAGCATAATGTAGTGTAACATTTAACTAAGATCTATTACGGTTCACGGTACTCATGGATGGACTGAAATGAAATAGCTTCCTGTTGTTGTTAAAAAGGTTAGGGAATATTTTTTCCCAATGCCCACACACTGAAAACACATTTTTATTCAGAAAACTCATATGATATTAGCTCTTTTAGGAAGCCAATTTTCACATATTTAAAGTCAAGTTTACGGAAAACAAGGTAGTGAACTGACTGTTCAAACTCGCTGGAACAGCAAATCAGAATTGAATATTCAATTACAAGCCAGATGTTTTCTGCAGGGCTATCAAAAAGGAGGTCAATTATGTTTTATGAATGGTATGGCAAATGTGTCAACATTTTTGATTCAGTGGCTGCTTCTGCAATTTTGAGAACATGCTGTGAACATTCTCAGAAAGTGTCTTAGAAGGCCTGCCTATTCACAAAATATGTCATGGATGGTTCAGTTAAAAGCACGACCAGAATTCAGACTAATGAGATTTCTACCCCTTATTTATTATAGGCCCCCACAATCACTTTATTACTAGTGCTTATCTTCAGTTTTGTTTTTTTCTGGACAGCTGGTCATTTTTTCCACCAAAGTATTTGTCTATAACTATCTGATAAGGATGCTGTCAACGCTGCTAACATCGGATGTTTTTGCATTGACAGCAGATGCAGATGTAGCCATTTTCTTCTTTTCGCTTTTAGAGTTAGATGATATTGGGAAGGGGGGTAATGTGCATGAGAATCCAGCTAGACCAGGGGTCAGCAACCTGAAACAGTGAAAGAGCCACTCAGAACCAGTTCCCTCAGAAAAGGAAAAACTGGGAGCCGCAAAAAAATGTGTGCACATGCGCATACATACGCACATGCGCAGAACAGGGTTTGACTGAAGAGTGAAGCCAAGGCGAGATATGCACCTACCCTGCATATTTGAATTGATTGAACTTTTTTAGTCCCACTTTTTTTTTTTTTGGACTGCACATGGCAGAGGACTGGGAGCTGCAGGAGACGAACCTAGTGTGAGAACCAAGGTTATTGAAATAAGAGATGATAATGAATTGGTGGGCTGGAGAGCTGGAGGGAAAGCCCGTGATTCAAACTAATTGGGGAATGTGATTTATGATTGTTAATTGGAGGAGGGAATTGTGCTTTAATACTATGTGGTCAGGGGAGGGGAATTCAGTTTTTGGCTTCAATTATGTTAGTACCGATGTTATGCTACTCGAATATTCTTTAAGGCAGACGTGTCAAACTTGCGACGTCACGTGATGTCGTGCAACATATTGGAGCTTTTTCGCCATTGCCAGCAATTGGGTGGGTGTGGTTTCCCAGTGACGCATCTGGCCCATGGGCCAGCAGTTTGACACCCCTGCTTTAAGGTAAACAATGCCTCAAAGTTCTTTGAAGAGTTCCATCTGTCGGAACCATGACAGATGCTTATGAAGGCTAGGTGGGGTCCACAGAAAATTTGTAAATAAAGAGACCAGTATTTAGAAAATTAGTTTGCAACATGCTTTTTTTTGCATAGGCTCAATTCAATTAAGAATAGAGCTGGAAGGGACCTTAGAGGTGTTCTAGTAGTCCAACCCACCACTCAAGCAGGAGACTCTATACCATTTCAGAAAAATGGCTGTCCAGTCTCTTCTTAAAAACCTCCAGTGATGAAGCACCCACAACTTCTGAAGGCAAGATGTTCCACTGGTTAATTGTTCTCACTGTTAGGAAGTTTCTCCTTAATTCCAGGTTGCTTCTCTCCTTGAATAGTTTCCATCCATTTTTTCTTGTCTTGCCTTCTTGATGCTTTGGAAAATCAGTTGACCCCCTCTTCCTTCTGGCAAATCTTTTCTCATTTAACATGATTAATGAAAACTATCTTAAAAAAAATAAAAGGATGTACTAGGCACCAAAAGGAGGAATCCTTTTACACTGTATTGTCCACTCTGATATTTATTTTTATCCTTCCATTATTTTTATAAATATCTCAAGGGAGTGATTATACCCTATACTCCTTCCTCCACCTATTTTCACAACAACCTGGTAAAGTGAGTTGGGCTGAGAAACTGACTGACCCAAAGTCACCAAACCAGTTTTCATGCCTAAGGTAGGATTAAAACACACTCCTGGTTTCTAGGCCAGCACCTTAACCACTATACCAGGGGTAGGCAACCTTGGCTCTTTTATGACTTGTGGACTTCAACTCCCAGAATTCCTAAGCAGCCATGCCACAAGTTATAAAAGAGCCAAGGTTGCCTACCCCTGCACTATACCAAACCATCCGCCTGTCTATCTGTCCATCTGTCTGCCTGCCTCCCTCTTTCTCTCCCATTTGTTTTTATATACCAACTATTGAAACTTGTACCGTAGGGGAATCCTAAGTGGAGTGCAGAGCGCAGAACAACAGATCCTGCAGTCAAGCCAGTCAAAATACTAAAAGAAAGCAGCAGCAAACCTTCCAACAGAATCTAGCATCAATTAAGTATCATCAGTACTGCAAATCCTATTCAGAATACACATTATAGGGACTTTTGTTCCTGGACACAAATGGAAGTTGATCAGTGCACTATTCTATCCTAACCTAACACTGATGCAACCTGACATTAATGTTTACATACACAAACATTACACACCTCCCCAGTTCAGTTTTGACAATGAGGCACAACTCATAGTAGAATCTTGCTTAAAGAAGCATATATAAGCAAAGAAGCATTGATCTAAGATTGACAGACATTGATGAAGATATTGATGAAGAGTGTAAATAATTATGTAAATTTTGACCAACAAAACCCAAATATGCATCTCATTGGTGTCACATTTCTACTTTGCAATGCCTTTCTCTCTTTTCTTGAAATGCTAATAGCAACACACCAACTCTATACTCTTCCTTGCCACTCTTCATAAGATTTAGCGCCCAAGCTCCTTACTATCTTTGTCCCTCTTCTCTGCATTCTATCTCCTTAGCGTCCTTTTTTTTTGTATTATGGCAACCAGAACTGAACACAGTATTCCAGATGCCATCTGAACAATGCATATTGTCATTTTTTGAGGTCATGGCATTTACCTTTCTTTACTGATGCAGCCCAACACTACATTGGCTCTTTTGCCAACTACAGTATATTGCTGGCTCATATTTAATCTATAATCTACCAGGATTTCCAGCTCCCTTGTACAAGTATCTCTCCTAAGCTGCGTACCACCTTTCTGCCTTTGTGTGGAACCTTGTATTTCTTACCACTGAACAACATTTCAAGTCAGTCAAGAGCCTATCTTCTGGCATGTTAACAATTTCCCCTCCCCACAGCTTTAAGTCAAATTTAATGAGCATCCCTTCTGTTCCCTCATTTAGTTCATCTATGAAGTAATTGAAGTGTTAGATGTTTTTTGTGCCAGCCATGGCAGTTCCCCAAAAAGGTCATCAGATGGGAGCAAAGAGGCATCTTTGCTCCCACTGGTGGGTCAGGGGTCCCCGGCCCCTGCAGCCCCATTGGCGAGAGTTAATTGGTAAGGGAGGGGCTGAGGACCCCCATAAAAACTCTGCTCAGGGGCTGCTCTCTCTCTGCTCTCTTTGTTCTCTCTTCTGCTTGCTTGCTTGCTGATCCATGAGCTCAATCCAGGCATGGATGCCTCCATGCCAGGGAACTCTTTCTATTTACTTTATCGTTAAATAAAGCTTTGACTGATTGCATCCCTGCGTGATGCCTTTTACTTGGAAGCACCTTAACGAACCATCGATCTCGTGAGGCCATCTCACATGAAGGGTGCTCAGCCAAACCCTGAAGTACCCCACTGCATACTACTTCATGTCCACCATGCATTAGCTATGGCTGTTCAGCCAAATATGAATCAATTTTTGGCAGCGTGACTATCCATTCCCTATTGTTCCAGTTTATCAAGAAGGAGGCTGTGCTTACTGAAATCACATGTCAAATGCCTTACTGAAATCTAAATGGACTACAGCATTTCCTTTATCCACAAATACTGTGACACTGTCAAAGATTTATCAGACATAACCTGTTTTAACACATCAATGCTGGTTTCTGGTTATCACCTTGTTCATTTCTTAGTACTTGCAAACTCACTTCCTGGTTATTTTTCTGACACTTTCTTAGTACAGGATAAGTTCAAAACTTAAGATAGTTCAAAGGGGGGGTTATTACTACAAGAAATATACATTATGACCTGGATATTTGAAAAAAATAGAAGTCAATAGAATTATAAAATGTAAAGAGTGGTGTTTGAAGATCATTTAGTTTAACCCCCTGCCTAGTGGAAGAATAATTTATTAAATCATCCCTGATGGGCAAGTAGGATTTTTTTAGGATTATTAAATAATTAAACATATATGGTAAATCTATAAAAATAATGAAATCTCATCCATTTTCATGACTATTTCAGTGTTTCATTTGTGTAGTACTGACAGTCTGGAAAACAGTATCTGTTACAAAGGTGCTTCCTGCCCTAATGGCTTTCATTAGTTGCTAAAGGCCAAGAGAAGGGTTTACAGGCAGGTTATTTATGGCTTATAATAATGAGCCTAACTTTCTATTCTGTGCTGGTAAAAAGCTAAAATTGCAAAACAGCAGTTTCTGGTTCCCTTATGTAATTCACATAAAACCTTATTAACTTGGGTATTGGTATATTCCCACTGTAAAAGATAACAAATTCTTAAGTATCTGATGCTGAGTAATTTGGACATATCAGTGATGAAGTGGGAGATAGAGAGAGCAATGCCACCTTATTTCAAGAATTCTTAGATCCTTCTATTGAGTAGACCATTATAATTTGTTAAGAGTTATGGATGGATGGATGGATGGATGGATGGATGGATGGATGGATGGATGGACTCTGTAACCATTCGCTATGAAGTGTTTTATATTTCCAGTTGCAATACTATCTGGTTTAGCAGATAACACCATATGGGAGTCTTACATAGAAAAGGATTAAAATGAAAAGTTACAGTCACTACTATAGAGGCAAAAATTAGGAGTCTGGTAACACCTTTTCAGAGTAATGTATTTTATTAAAAGGTGTAGGCCAGGGGTGTCAAACTCGCAACGTCACATGTGTCGCAACATATCGTGATTTTTTCCCCATTGCCGGCAATGGGGTGGGCATGGTTTCGGCATGACGCATCCGGCCCGCGGACCAGCAGTTTTATACCTATGGTGTAGGTTTTCATGACGTGAGCTCACTTTATCAGATGCACAGAGTGGCCAAACTGATGTAAAAATTAAATTGGGTGTAGGAGGGGAAAACAGATTGGTTTGGTGGAGCAGTGGGCTAATGCCTCCTTAAGTAACACCAGCTGCCTACAATTAGTGCAGGTTCGAGTCCCACCAGGCTCAAGGTTGACTCAGCCTTCCATCCTTCCGAGGTAGGTAAAATGAGGACCCAGATTGTTGGGGGCAATAAGCTGACTTTGTAATAATGCCGCTTGGGGGGGGGGGCGGCGAAAGCCCTAATAAGCAGGCATATACATAGAATGAAGGCTATTGCTAAGCACATTGGTTTGTGCTTAAATTGTAAGCCACCCTGAGTCTTTGGAAAAGGGCGGGATATAAATGGGATTAAAATAAAATAAAAAATACACAGGTTAGCTGTGAGCCAGACAAGTATCTTATTAATTAACAACTAAAATATGTTAAAAACTTTATTTCTTGAGATCTTTTGATGTTTCAGTAATCCCCTGCTGTTATAGTCTCCATTTTCAAAATGGTCCCTTTGAGATCTGCAATAGCATGCTGTGGAAGTTGAAATACTCTGATATACTCTGAAATGCTGTGTCTTTTTTTGAGTCTTGCTGTCAAGACTTGTGTCCATTAATTCTTTTGTACCAAATTTGTCTCATTCATCCTACACAGAATTTAAAGGGGCATTGCTTGCAGGTGATAGCATATATTATATATTGGAGAAAGCTTCTGAAGGCATCTTCAATTTTGCATGTTTTTTGTTGGGGCCTAGAATGGCTCTGTTGGTGTAGATATGGAGACAAGTAGGTATCTGGGTTGGTAACAGGGTCTGGATCACATGTTAGCATAATTGTCTCTTATTGCTTGAGAGTAACTGCTCAGGCGGGATGGTTGCCTATATGCATTTCTATTTATTTCTACAAAATGATGAAAATGCCACCAATCAATCTCAAATAAAGGAGGGGCTTCAGGGAATAATAGTTTCTCAACATTTTTGGTGGCTAAAGTAGCACTGTTAAGAAGATTACCCATGGAATTCAGTCTTCTAAGGAATCTATGGTATCTTTTATGCAGCTGGGAATGCTGGTGCCTTAATGTCTGTGTAGAGCCCATGAAACATGATAGTCCAGTGGTGATTGTTTCAATGGTTGAGACAATGGGACAGACCGGATTGTCTGGTTTGTGTATTTTGGGAAGTAGGTATATTTCCAGTAGATACTGTCTTGTATGTCCTAAGGAAATTCTTTCATCAGATTATGTAGTTCTGTTTTATGTTCAGGTAGTCCTTGATTTACAACTGTTCACTTAACATGTGATGTTCCACCTGATCTACCTAGGCGGTACTTACAACCTAGATTTGATGTTCTGATTGTCATCCCCCAATGTTGTATAAACACACTTCAGGTACTCTGCAACTGGGATGCATTTACGGGCCAGATGCAGTGTCCCATGGTCATGTGACTGTTTTTAAGAATTGTTTTGCTGAAACAATTTTGTTTTCAGCAGAATTACACTGGTTAACAACCACTATATTTGCTTTACAATCACTGCATTTAACAACTGCTGCAAAAAATGTCATAAAAATGCGTCAGTCACAATTGACCCACTTTACAACCATCACAAATTACAACCAAATTACAACCAGCTCCATTAGGGCTGTAACTTGAAAACAACTTGTATTGCTGTGAAATCTGAGAAGTTGGTATGCCAAGGTGTTGGAGAGTTGCTTCTCAGCTTCCTTGATATAATTTGTCTTATTCTAACCAGGGCTCCCTCCTTTGTCAGCTTATTTGACTTTGAGGCCATTATATTCAAGTCCTTCAATAGCATTTTGCTCTACTCTGCTGAGATTATTGAATAAGGGAGTTTTTTTTATGGATTATTGTGGGGTTAACTCGTTGGTGAAAACATTCAATGTAGGAGGGAGAATAGCTTGGTAACAAAAACCTAAGCAAGCAGGACAAGGTTGCTCTGGTATTAAATTTCCAAAATTATTATGCCACTTTCATATATAAAAAGGCAGCAAACATACCTAATACTCCTATTTTCCCGTGAGATGGGTTGGGTTAAGAGACAGTGACTGGGCCAAAGTCACCCAGCTGGCTTTCAGGCCTAATATAGGCCCAGAACTCCAAGTGTCCTGGTTTCTAGGCCAGCACCTTAATCACTAAAACTTGGCTTCCCCTTTATTGTAAAATAAAGGTAAAAGTTTTCCCTGCCCTGTCACATCCGACTCCACTTCCTAGTCGAGGGAGCCATTGCTTTCTTTCCTCCTCCCCATTAGGTCCACCAATCTCACCAATTCTGCAAGTAAAAATGGCACTGAAAAAAAACACCTCAAGTTATTAGCTCCTATTGCAAAACATATTCAAAACTGATTGGTCAATATTGGGCAATAAAGAGCATAACCAAGCAGCAATAACTATATTCAAAATACCTTAGATTTACCTTTTATACCATTTAATTTTTAAGTTTTCTTTTTAGTATGAGCAACATTTTAAATTATTGGTAATCCAATCTGCTGCTATCCAAAAAGACTCATTCCACAAAGACAAAGAAATACATATGTTTGCTTATTTTTTTCCTTCACTAAAATCTATCTGAATACCATGGTTAACACCATCTAAACATATCTACATTGGTCTTTAAAAAGGCAATTAAAATTGGCTTTTCCCTCAGGCTTTGGAGCTTGGAGCTTTGCAGGAGATGGATATATGGTTTCCTGGTTGCCTATTAATGTTTTGGATTTTAACTGAATTGTTCATCTTGTTTTTTAATTTGTTATATACCACCCACGCAGAGTCACAATGTCTGAGTTGGTTGGCTCTATAAATTAAAGTTGCTTTCAGAAGAGTACTAGATCAGATTAACTTTTTCCTGTGCTCAGCTAAAATACATTGCATTTTCAAAGTTTATCCTTAACCCCAGTAGGCTTTTATTTCTCCTTTTCTAGCTGGCCTTTCAATCAGGGTTTCCAGCTGAATCTAAGAACATTTCCCTCCTCAAATCACTTTCCAGGAAATGAATCGCTTCTGTTGGCTTGCCACTTTTTTATATGCAACCCTTGCTAGAAAATATTATACAACAACCCACATATTACACGTAGTAGCAAATCATCAAACACCCATCCTGTTAACCTATGTACTTTAAAAGGGCAAGCTATCCCCAGGGCAATCCAGTCCTGTCACATGTAGCAGCGTGATTTCCATAACGCGTTCGTTATCGTTTTAATCACTGATTACCAGGGGAACCGGGTAAAAATTTACTCCAGGTAAACACCGTTTTCAGACGCGTCTTATTCCCGATTTAAAACCCTTTACAAATTACTCTGCACCTACGTTTACCAACACTTGGCGTGACCGCCCACTGTATCCAAGCGTAAAAGCGGCCCCGCCGCGAAACTCTACGGGGCGCCTGCTTGCTTTTCATTCAGAAGAAACAGACTCGGCCGAAATTTGAACCCGCGTCTCTCCGGGAAGGAGCTCAATTGCCCGGATCAAACTGCGTCCTCGCTCCCTTGGAAAGGCTCCTTCGCGCCCACGCCTGCAACCAACCTTTCCCAATCAGGGCCCTTCCAGATCATGGGTTGCAGTTCGACTCCCATAACGCCTGGCCGGGACCCCAGCTCCGCAAGACGTGCCGGATGCTGGAAAAACCAGGGCAGCGCCGAGCAATACTCCGACGGATCTCCCGCACCCGCTCACAACTCTCCGTGTCGCGCTCGCGGCTTCTTCCAGGGCACCCCCACGCCCGCGAGCCGCCCCCGGGTGCAGCCGCCGCGCTCGTGCCGCAGACCAGCCGGGCCCACCCGCCCCGCTCGCCTGGCTCACCGTGTGCGAATGCAGGCTCTGACTCGCCTCGATGACGGCTGTCAGCGGCACCGTATCGTCCAGCAGCACTTTCCCTGCCGCCGGCTTCTCCATAAAGGCCATGCCGACCGCCGGGGGCAAAAGCCCAGCGCCCCTCGCGGTGCCTCGCAGGCAGCTCCCTCCGGTTCTGAGCGACTCCGGCGGCTGTCAACACAGGAACCGCCTGTCCGGAGCCGTCCCTCCTCCGGGTCTTAAAGGCGGTGGAGTAGGCAGCGCCGGGCGCCCTCCCCCGGCCAAGGGAGGGCCCCGCGACGTCAGCCTGGCCGGTGCAGCGCTTGGGCGAGGAAAGCCGGGAGGAGACTGAGGCCCTGCCTTGCAATAGACTGCGAGCGTGCAAGCAGCCCACCGCTCCGTTGCAAAACCCTATTTTCAATTTCGTTTACTCCTCCTGCACGTTGAGTTGCCCGGAACAGAGAAAACAACGCGTAGTATTTTAGGGTCTGACGCATTGTGGCCAAAGAGTTCGCGGTTTCGTGGGAGGCGAGGAGTTTTATCCTCCCTGTAGCAAGGCCGCGTATACTGTTATAGCACATGCCTCGTCTTGGAAAGTTAAAAACGGCGAAGGATGCCTAAGAAAAGTGAGGATGAGTGGGGCAGGTGAGATTGGCAACTTGAAATGGTGGCCTGGCTCAGGATTAAAATCACAGAAACGTTTTGGTTTTGATGCTGATTCATCATTCTTGCGTGTTGCCCCAGAGATCAGGACATTTGAGAAAATATGTGACAACTTATTCCCCTAACCTCTTAACAGTCTTCTATTCAGTGTTTCTCAACCTTGGTGAAGTTAAGATGTGTAGATGTCAATTCCCAGAATTTCCCAGACAGTACCTGGCTTGGGAATTTTAAGAATTAAAGTCCACACATCTTAATGTTGCCAAGATTGAGAAACATTTTTATATGCTGTTGATAAATTGCATGATTTTGGAACATAGGGCTTATGGAGGAAAATATTTGGAAAATGCCAGTTTCTATTTATACAAAAAAAGACTTGCATAAATGGGCAAAGCTATGCTGTATTGTATTGTTCTAGGAAACAATTCCTGAAATGTTTAAGGAGACTAATAGTGTGTTTAAGTAAATTAATCAGTTTTAGCCAGCAAAGATTGTCTTAAGCCAGGTTTGAAATAACATCCAATGTAATGTATGGAAAATTTGGCATGTTAACTTTCCTGATATGTACAAAGAAAAGTTTTAAATTGGGGAATGTAACATGCCATAAGACATAATCTTATTCAGAAGTTATGTAGGGCTTTTAAAATAAAAGCAGTCATCTGTAAAAATTGGACAAAGATCACCCTCCTGCACACAATGCTCCTGTTAACTATAGTGCAGGTGTGTCTTATATTGGTTAATTTTTTGGACAATGTTTTTATTGTAGCGTACAGAGGCTGAGAATTAATCAACCGTTTCCTAGAGAAACAAAACTTAGATGGTAAAGAGTAGAACAAAGGAAAGTGAAAGTTAAGTAGTTCAACTATAGTGTCATGCCAACTTTCACTTATTTTAAGATGCATCTTGATTTAAAACTTTTAAAAAAGCGAACAGTAAATTAAAACATTGTGGTATTCTCTTGTGCAAAGCTTTATAAACTAAACTAAACTACATTAACTATGATCTTTTTAAAAAAAACTTTCCCAGTTTAACATGCTTGTAATGGATTGAAAACAAAAACAAACTTTGCTAGTATTTGATGAGTCCAGGAAAGGATTAAGAGGTCTGCTGGAACAGGTCTGCTGGAACTGATCCAAGCTCCTACTCAATAGTGTAGTAGGGTGCTATTGAAGGATAACTGTTCAGTCTCTCTTTAAGTAGCTCAAACTATAGAAAACAACTCATTCTGTTAAGTATCAGCTATTAATGTTAGCCAGAATCTTTTCTTGCATTTTTCAGTCATACTTCCTGCATGAACAGGTCTTAAATGCTTAACAGCAGTGAACATGTCTCCCTGTAATCTTGTCTTTGTGATAAACATACAATACTCTGATTTTTTTTAAAACTTTGTTTAACTTGTTGGTTGTCCTCCATTTCCTGAATGACACAGAGGCAATACTGCAACCACCATAGAATCTAATGGAACTTTAATCCTATTCAACAGTTATTTAAAATGTATGGGCTTTACCAGTTGGTTTACACCTTCAGCCTTCCTAAATTGAATGGAAGAGAGATTGAAAACCATTTGTGGAATGGGGAGATCTAAGTGCATTTCCTCCAACCAAAATCAACCTTTCCAAAACAGACAGGAAAGAATGTGCATGTTTCTTCACTTCTGTAACATTTTTCCATTATGACATTGTGCTGCAGAGCACCCTTCATCTGGAAATTCAGTTTGTCCCAATACTGATAGCCATCCAGAATCAGATAGAGATCTTGCTTAATTATGAGAATATAGTAAACACTATATTTGCCTCTTCTCTTTTTACAGTGTTTTTACATTGAATGTTAAGGGGTGAGAGGGTTCTATTATTTATAATTGTGCTATGGACAATTTTTTAACCATGGATGCTCGTGTTTGTGTTACCAAGAAAATTATGATTGTGGCACTGTAGAAATTTTTAATAAAGAAATATGCATTAGGGGTGGAAACAACACACAGAGCCTGGATTTGTCTTCAGGGTTTTTGAAGTTATGCCAGGAACAAATCTTACTAATAGCTTTTCTCATGATCTAAATTTTTTTTTTAATTCCATTTATATCCCGCCCTTCTCCGAAGACTCAGGGCGGCTTACAAGCTTAGCAGTAGCCTTCATTCTATGTATATGCCTGCTTATTAGGGCTATATTATACATATATTAATGCTAATAGGTGAGAGTATGTTCCATAGGTGCTCATAGTTGTAGGTAGTTATGGGCTGCTTTTCACACTGCAGGCAAGACAAGATCTTCTATGTACCATTTGCCAAAACTTGTGCAATACCGTATACAAACAGGGTTGTTTACACACAAGGTCATGGAAGCTAGGATACATAACGTTCTTTATCCTGAGAACAACATTTCTCAGTGTGCCTTAATTATTCCTCATTTGTTACCTGGCCACTGTCTCTAAGGAATATTAAAAATCCTAGGAAGATGAAATACTCGACAGACAACTAAATACAATATTCTACCAGTTACCTAATGGATTCATTAAATTAATATTTTCACAACATTTACAGCTGTTTCGGTGTCTTGCGTTATTTCTCTTCTCTGCAGAAAGCTACAGAAACAGAAAAGCTACATTATGTTTTTTTCCCATTGCCGGAGCTGGGGTGGCCGGGGTTTCGGCATCACTCATCCGGCCTGTAGGCCAGCAGTTTGACACTCCTGGAATAGATGAAAAGAGTTATAATAGCTTACAAACAAATCATCTGACTATATAAATGGCTTCTGACTTTTCAGTTTCAGAGACACACCCATTTATGTTACTACGCTTGTTCTTTCACACATGCAAATAAGAACTTTCTTTGGAAAACAAGGGTGTAATGATCACCTTTTGATCCTTTTCACCTTTCATAATTACCTTTCTTTCAAAAAAAGCTTTGAAACCATTCTTAAAAGTGATCTGGAAAGTCAAAGGAACTACATTTCAAGAAAGTATAATTTTAAAGGATAAGTTATGTTGATATTCAGTAACTGCTTTGTGAATAACTGCCTACTGACACCTGTGTGGCCATATGTGGTGAGGTTGAAAAATAGGCAGAAAGAGGTTGTGAGTTACCCCCTCACGTCATGAATTCTAATCATGAAAACAACCCTGATTTGGTCACTGCTTTTTTTCTTCAGTGGAAAAACAAAAAGGAAACGACTGTCTCCAATGTAGAAAATAGTTGCTTGAAATAGTTGAAGTGGTTTCAGCTGAATTAATTTACTGGGGATAGGGGATGTCTGAGCCTTACTTTACCAAGCAGAGTCAAGTATCTTTGTTAGCCAAGAGCATCCCTGATCATCTTTGACAGATACAATATTTGACAAAAATGTGATAGTAGCCCATGTATTATCTTCAGTAGATTAGATGAATGTTAATATATTCCATAAGGCTGGTTTGTGTCTGCAACCAGAATGTATACTTTGGCTAATTACTTAGTGGAGTCCTTTACCAAAGGTGTAACATCTGTGCTTGTCAATTAACTACTGAGGGACTTTTTAAAAGCCTGAAGTGTTTAGGTACAGAACATCTGAGAAATTATTGACTTCTGATTTGACTTATCTTTATATTCTAGAGATGATATTCTGTTGATACACTGTGTCTGTACTACAGAGAGAAAGTTTCCCATGGAGTATTGCAAAGGATAAGAATTAGGTGGGCCCAGACTATGAAATGGCTTCCTTTCCTCAGCCACCATTACAACAATTAACGTTTTCCAAGAGCAATTCTATTTTTACTGTTTATAACCTTTATGTAAATCATTTCTGATATATATAATGAACAGAAGTATATTATGATTTTAGATCTGTAAAACAGTTTTATTTCATCAATTATTCAATCCTAATTAGGTTTGTTGGCATTTATGTTGATAGAGATTGATTTATTCATGATTGAATGTTTTGACATGCTTTGATTAATGCCTGTTGTTTTTATAATTGGGTAGGTTATAAAAGCTCCAAAAATAAATTTTACCATTAGCTTGGGAGACCAGGAAAATACAAATTAAACTATTAATAGAATAAGCATTATATTTAAATTGTGAGCTGGGAAAACTGCTGGAGTATATTATTTAAAGCTCAGCACAGTCCCACTGTGCAGAAAGCAAAGAAGAACTAAAGAGCCTCTTGTTGCGGGTGAAGAAGGAGTGCGCAAAAGTTGGGTTGAAACTTAACATTAAGAAAACCAAGATCATGGCATCCGGCCCTCTCAATTCCTGGCAAATAGATGGGGAAGAAATGGAGGTAGTGACAGATTTTATTTTCCTGGGCTCCAAGATCACTGCAGATGGCAACTGTAGCCAAGAAATTAAAAGACACTTGCTCCTGGGGAGGAAAGCCATGGCAAATCTAGACAGCACACTAAAAAGCAGAGACATCACCCTGTCAACAAAAGTGCATATAGTCAAGGCTATGGTCTTCCCAGTTGCAATGTATGGCAGTGAAAACTGGACCATAAGAAAGGCTGAGCGCCAAAGAATTGAGGCCTTTGAACTGTGGTGCTGGAGAAGACTCCTGCGAGTCCCTTGGACTGCAAGGCAATCAAACTGATCAGTCCTAGAGGAGATCAACCCTGACTGCTCTTTAGAAGGCCAGATCCTGATGCTAAAACTCAAATACTTTGGCCACCTAATGAGGAGGAAGGACTCCCTGGAGAAGAGCCTAATGCTGGGAAAGATTGAGGGCAATAGAAGATGGGGATGACAGAGAATGAGGTGGCTGGATGGAGTCACTGAAGCAGTAGGCATGAGCTTAAATGGACTCCAGAAGATGGTAGAGGACAGGAAGGCCTGGAGGAACGTTGTACATAGGGTCGCGATGGGTCGGACACGACTTCGCAGCTAACAACAACAGTCCCACTGCTAGGAGATATGGAGGTCTGTAGCATTGTAGGGTTTTTGAGTTTAATAAAAATGAAAGGTCAAGATAAGTTATTGCTGACTTGATTACTACAAAGGAAATAGGATATGCCAGAATATTAAGTCCTATGGACCTCAGTATCATTCTGAATAACTTGAAAAAAATATAAAACAACTTTTCAACACCTGAGCATCATTTGGCATTTACAGTTTGGCTCAAAGCCTGAAAAAAATTCACCCATCTAAATGGATCAATGACAGATGAGAGCTTGCTGGCATTCATGGATAATTCATAGATTGGCAATTCCTGAATACTTAATAGCAGCTATTTTGAGGTCTGCATTAGACTGGTTGATTTCCTGTGGCATTTCAGGGAATAACTTACAAGATTCGTGTTAGAAGAATGCTTTGGATGTACAAAAACCAAGAGCTAGCTAAATCAGACAGAGATTCAGAATGTAACCTCTTTGCCAGCTTACCCAGAAAATAATATTTTTCAATAATCATGATGGATCCCTTGCAGGGTCGTGCTGAGGAATTTAGCCAACATCTGCTGAACAAAATCGCTCAGATCCGGACCAGTCTGGATTCCAACTGGGCAGAGTCTGACGATGAGAACATGGACAGTCTTGTTGATGTTATCTGGGAAGAGTTCGATCCTGTGACTCTGGATGAGGTAGAAAGGATCATGAGGAAGCTAAGCTCCACTACATCCTTATTGGACCCGTGCCCCTCCTAGCTGGTTTATGCGGCTCGGGATGGGACACGAGGCTGGATCCATGCAGTGGTAACTGCTTCATTAAAAGAGGGCAGTTTCCCCGCAGCCTTGAAAGAAGCGGTGGTGAGACCCTTCCTCAAAAAGCCTTCCCTGGACCCAGCTGTTTTAAACAACTTTCGCCTGGTCTCCAACCTTCGCTTTCTTGCGAAGGTTGTTGAGAGCGTAGTGGCGTATCAGCTTCCTCTGTTCCTTGAAGATACTGATTATCTAGACCCGTACCTCCCTTCATGGATTACTGCCTTGTCGTGGCGAAGGGGCTTGCGTAATTCAATGAAGCTACGAGCTATGCCGTGCAGGGCCACCCAAGACGGACAGGTCATAGCCGAGAGTTCTGACAAAACGTGATCCACTGGAGAAGGAAATGGCAACCCACTCCAGTATCTTTGCCATGAAAACCCTATGGACAGTACCAAAAGGCAAAACGATATGACGCTGGAAGATGAGCCCCTCAGGTCGGAAGGCGTCCAATATGCTACTGGGGAAGAGCAGAGGGCTAGTACTAGTAGCGCCAGAAAGAATGAAGCGACTGGGCCAAAGCCGAAAGGACGCTCAGCTGTGGATGTGTCTGGTGGTGAAAGGAAAGTCCGATGCTGTAAAGATTTTTTCTCCATAGGAACCTGGAATGTAAGATCCATGAATCAAGGAAAGCTGGATGTGGTCAAACAAGAGATGACAAGACTGAACATCGACATCTTAGGTATCAGCGAACTAAAATGGACAGGAATGGGTGAATTTAATTCAGATGACCATCAGGTATACTACTGCGGGCAAGAATCCCTCAGAAGAAATGGAGTAGCCTTCATAGTCAATAAAAGAGTAGGAAAAGCAATACTGGGATACAATCCTCAAAATGACAGAATGATCTCAGTTCGAATCCAAGGCAAACCATTCAATATCACAGTAGTCCAAGTCTATGCCCCAACCACCGGAGCTGAAGAGGATGAAATTGACCGGTTCTATGAAGCCCTACAGCACCTTATAGAACTAACACCAAAAAATGATGTCCTTATCATCATGGGGGATTGGAATGCTAAAGTAGGAAGCCAAAAGATAACTGGAATAACAGGCAAGTTTGGCCTTGGAGTACAAAATGAAGCAGGGCACAGGCTGATAGAATTTTGTCAAGAGAATACGATGGTCATAGCAAACACTCTTTTCCAACAACCCAAGAGACGGCTCTACACATGGACATCACCAGACGGTCAACACAGAAATCAGATTGACTATATGCTCTGCAGCCAAAGATGGAGAAGCTCTATACAGTCAGTAAAAACAAGACCAGGAGCTGACTGTGGCTCAGACCATGAGCTTCTCCTTGCAAAGTTTAGGCTTAAACTGAAGAAAGTAGGGAAAAGCACTAGGCCACTCAGGTATGAATTAAATCATATCCCTGTTGAATATACAGTAGAGGTGACAAATAGATTTAAGGAATTAGATCTGATAGACAGAGTGCCTGAAGAACTATGGACAGAGGTTCGCGACATTGTACAACAGGTAGCAACCAAAACCATCCCAAAGAAAAAGAAATGCAAGAAAGCAAAATGGCTGTCTGAGGAAGCTTTGCAAATAGCTGAGGAAAGGAGGGAAGCGAAAGGCAAGGGAGAAAAACATAGATATGCCCAATTGAATGCAGAATTCCAGAGAATAGCTAGAAGAGATAAGAATGCCTTCTTAAATGAACAGTGCAAAGAAATAGAAGAAAACAATAGAATAGGGAGGACCAGAGATCTTTTCAAGAAAATTGGAGAGATGAAGGGAACGTTTAATGCAAAAATGGGCATGATAAAGGACCAAAATGGCAGGGACCTAACAGAGGCAGAAGAGATTAAGAAGAGGTGGCAAAATTACACAGAAGAACTATACAAGAATGAGCTTAACATCCCAGATAATCACAATGAGGTGGTCACTGACCTCGAGCCAGACATCCTAGAATGTGAAGTGAAGTGGGCCTTAGAAAAGCTGAGCAACAACAAAGCTAGTGGAGGTGACAGTATACCAGCTGAGCTATTCAAAATCTTAAAAGACAGTGCAGTAAAAGTGCTACACTCAATTTGCCAGCAAATTTGGAAAACTCAAGAGTGGCCACAGGATTGGAAAAGATCAGTTTACATCCAAATTCCAAAGAAAGGCAGTGCCAAAGAATGTTCAAACTATCGCACCATTGCACTCATTTCTCATGCTAGTAAAGTCATGCTTAAAATCCTACAAGCTAGACTTCAGCAGTATGTGGATCGAGAACTACCAGAAGTACAGGCAGGATTTCGAAGAGGCAGAGGAACTAGAGATCAAATTGCCAACATACGCTGGATCATGGAGAAAGCTAGGGAGTTCCAGAAAAACATCTACTTCTGCTTCATTGACTATGCTAAAGCCTTTGATTGTGTGGATCATAACAAACTCTGGCAAGTTCTTAAAGAGATGGGAGTACCAGACCATCTTATTTGTCTCTTGAGAAACCTATATGCGGGTCAAGAAGCAACAGTGAGAACTGGACATGGAACCACTGATTGGTTCAAAATTGGGAAAGGAGTCCGGCAAGGCTGTATACTGTCGCCCTGCCTATTTAACTTATATGCAGAGCACATCATGAGAAAGGCAGGGCTAGATGAATCAAAAGTTGGAATTAAGATTGCCGGAAGAAATATCAACAACCTAAGATACGCAGATGATACCACTCTAATGGCAGAAAGTGAAGAAGAACTAAAGAGCCTCTTGTTGCGGGTGAAGAAGGAGAGTGCAAAACTTGGGTTGAAACTCAACATTAAGAAAACCAAGATCATGGCATCTGGCCCTCTCAATTCCTGGCAAATAGATGGGGAAGAAATGGAGGTAGTGACAGATTTTATTTTCCTGGGCTCCAAGATCACTGCAGATGGGGACTGTAGCCAAGAAATTAAAAGACGCTTGCTCCTCGGAAGGAAAGCCATGGCAAATCTAGACAGCACACTAAAAAGTAGAGACATCACCCTGTCAACAAAAGTGCGTATAGTCAAGGCTATGGTCTTCCCAGTTGCAATGTATGGCAGTGAAAGTTGGACCATAAGAAAGGCTGAGCGCCAAAGAATTGAGGCCTTTGAACTATGGTGCTGGAGAAGACTCCTGCGAGTCCCTTGGACTGCAAGGCGATCAAACCGGTCAGTCCTAGAGGAGATCAATCCTGACTGCTCTTTAGAAGGCCAGATCCTGAAGCTAAAACTCAAATACTTTGGCCACCTAATGAGAAGGAAGGACTCACTGGAGAAGAGCCTAATGCTGGGAAAGATCGAGGGCAATAGAAGAAGGGGACGACAGAGAATGAGGTGGCTGGATGGAGTCACTGAAGCAGTAGGCGTGAGCTTAAATGGACTCCAGAAGATGGTAGAGGACAGGAAGGCCTGGAGGAATGTTGTCCATAGGGTCGCGATGGGTCGGACACGACTTCGCAGCTAACAACAACAACAACAGACTCGTACCAATCGGGTTTCAGGCCCGGACACAGCACGGAAACGGCATTGGTCGCTCTGATGAATGATCTCTGGCGGGCTCGGGACAGGGGTCATTCCTCTATCCTGGTCCTATTAGACCTCTCTGCGGCTTTTGATACCATCGACCATGGTATCTTACTGCGGTGTCTCAGGAGATTGGGAGTGGGAGGCACTGTTCTTTAGTGGTTCTCCTCCTACCTTCTGGAACGTTCACAGTGGGTGTCGGCGGGTGGCCAGAGATCGACCCCGAGGCCTCTCATTTATGGAGTTCCTCAGGGGTCGGTCCTCTCACCTCTCCTGTTTAACATCTATATGAAGCCGCTAGGTGAGATCATCCGTGGTTTTGGAGTGGGTTATCATCAGTATGCTGATGACACCCAGCTTTTCATCTCAACCCCAAACCACATCAGTGATGCCCTTGACGTGATGTCCCGTTGCCTGGAAGCGGTCCGGGAATGGATGGGGAGGAACAGGCTTCAACTCAACCCGGACAAGACTGAATGGCTGTACATACCGGCATGTCAGGATATTCAGATTATTCCATCTCTAAATATCGGGGGCGAGTTATTACCCCCTGTAGATAAGGCTCGCAATCTGGGTGTCCTCTTAGATTCACAGCTCTCCTTAGAAGATCATATAGGAGCTGTGACTAGAGGGACCTTCGCCCAGGTTCATCTGGTGCGCCAGCTGCGACCCTATCTGGACCTGGATGCCTTGCGTACAGTCACCCATGCACTTGTGACCTCTCGTCTTGAGTACTGCAACGCTCTTTACATGGGGCTGCCCTTGAGAACCACTCGGAAGCTTCAGCTGGTGCAGAGTGCAGCTGCACGAGTGCTTTTGGGGGTCTCCCGATACTCCCATATTACACCTCTGCTCCGTGAGCTGCACTGGCTTCCAGTTGCCTTCCAGGTGAAATTCAAGGTGCTAGTGATGACATACAAAGCCCTACATGGCGTGGGTCCGGATTACCTACGGGAGCACCTACTGCCAGCGTCAACATCCCTCCGTCCTGTGCGCTCCCACAGAGAGGGCCTCCTCAGGGTGCCACCGGTCAGAGAATGTCGGCTGGTGACCCCCAGGGGGAGAGCATTCTCGGTGGGTGCGCCAATCCTTTGGAACCGCTTACCAGCTGAAATCCGGATGGCCCCCGACCTTCGCTCCTTCCGGCGTGATCTAAAAACTTATCTATTCCAACAAGCCGGCCTGGCCTGATGGATTTGGGTTTTAAAATTTTCTCACTTTATTGCTTTATTGTATTCTTACTTTATTGCTCTGTACACTGCCCTGAGTCCTCTGGGAGAAGGGCGGTATATAAAACAAATAAATAAATAAATATTGAGCATTAAGGAATAGTATGATGAATACCCAGTCTAAGAAAATATATACACTCCATTTAATTTCAGAGACAAGTGGAAAGGGAAAAGCACACTAGAGTGGACTAAAATAACAATAGGCTATGAGACTTTCAAAGTATTACAGATTAATAAAAGCACCAAGAGTCAGGGTTAGGGTTGTGTTTCCACAATCAAGAATGCCCAAGCTAGACCACTGCTTGACATGATTTTAGTTGTAACAATGACAAGATTGATGAAAATAAGCTGATCAGAGTCCAACACACTAAAATAGGAGGAGCCTTGCATTATGTATATATGTTAGTTGACTGCGTGTATGTGTGAGAGAAATGTTAAAAAGCTTTCTAGAATCAAGGATTTGCTACAGAAGTTTTGGTAACTGATTATTAGATAACCACTTTGCTTAGATGATGAGTAATGTGTAGTTGTGCTGGAATTGAAACATTTAGTAAATGGGCAATTACATTTAAGGTTTGATTCAATAAACCTATGCAATCGTTGCACTCTGTGCTGTTGCCTTCTTGACAACTGTAACAAAGGAGGAGAGGAAAATTGCTCCATATTATCTTTCTTCTAAGAGACCCAGCTTTCTTCCCTGAACTACCATTATGGCTCCAACAGTGGATCTCAAATGTTCTTGATGCTGCAATCCTGAAATCTATTCTTCACTAACTTGAGAACAGACCTGATGTATCGGTCTAGTTAGCGTGTTGCTTTGCTCATGAACAACAAATTCCACAAGCAGGAAAAAAAGACAAAGAAAAAGAACAATAATTTCCTTGAAATTGGTATTCAGAGACATGCTGCCCCCAGCTGGAAGGTACCATTAGTTGAGACCAATAAGAGCTTGATGGATTTGTTCTCCCTTCCTATGCTTTTTTAAAGCTATCCAAGTTGTGATCATTACATCATAATATATTCCACAGGTCAGTTATGCACAGCGTGAAGAATTGCTTCTTTTAAAAAAAACAAAATCTCCTTCACCACTTCATTGGCTTGCTTTTACTGCTAGTATTTTGAGAAATGCTTTCCTTCTCTACTACCTCCATGACATGCATGATTTTATAGGCCTCTGTCATGCCCCATCTCCCTTTTTCCAAGCTAAAGAGCCCAACTAGCTTTTTTGTGCTGGAGACCCATGGTTATTTTAGCTGCTCTCTTTTACTCTTCTTTCAGCTTTCTATCACCTTTTTCAAGCATGGTAATTAATACTGTGTATACAAATCACTGTGAACATTCCACAGATTTGTATAGGGTATTACAATGTTGGCATTTTTATTTTCAATTCCTCTAATGATCGCTGGCATGGAATTTTTCATAGCTACTCCATACTGAATAAGCATTTTGTGATAATCCACTTTGTACTATCTGTCCCATCAATATATGTGATGTTAGCTCACAATATACATATGATATGTTTTTGTACATGTATTCATATTTGTTGTTGTTGTTGTTAGTTGCGAAGTCGTGTCCGACCCATTGCGACCCCATGGACAATGTTCCTCCAGGCCTTCCTGTCCTCTACCATCTTCTGGAGTCCATTTAGACTCACGCCTACTGCTTCAGTGACTCCATCCAGCCACCTCATTCTCTGTCGTCTCCTTCTCTTGCCCTCAATCTTCCCCAGCATTGGGCTCTTCTCCAGTGAATCCTTCCTTCTCATTAGGTGTTATTATTATTATTGTTCATATTAATTCATATTAATTTCAAGGCAGGTATAGGTGCGTGTGTTCACACTCTTAATTCAATGTTAACTCACAAAGTTTTCTTGACAAGATTTTCATAAGCTGCTTGCCTTTGCCCCCTCCTCCCTAGGGCCCAAACTGACTGACCCAAAGTAACCCACCCGGCTTTGTGACCAAGGCAGAATTAGGACTCAAAGCCTCCTGGTTTCTTACCTGGAGTTTTAACCACTGCACCAAACTGGCCCTCATGTATTGATTATGAGCATCAAGCTGTTTACTCTTAGCAACCACCGATAGATTTTCTCCATAATGATCTGGCCCTTCGGATTTTCCAATAGTGCACTCATTGCCACTGTAACTGAGTCCTGGTCATGCTCTTCTATCCTTCCACATTTCCCAGCAGGAGAGCTTTCCACCGAGAGCTGGCTCTGGCGTGTGTCTGAAGTAATCTGCAGCTAAAGTGAAAACTCTAGATTGATTTGTTTGATGACTCATCGATTTGTTTTCTTAGCTATCCACTATATTCTCAGAATCTTATACAATATCGAAGTTCAGCCTCTTACTACTTTCCTGTCTTCTGTCTGTTGATACAGGTCGGCCACAATAAACTTACCTGTTACAACTTTTTCCATTTATCTCAAATTAACTCCCTTAGGTACATGTTCTCCCTGAATCATAAACAACTTTGATGTAGAACCTGGATGTTTTTACATCTCTACTCCCAAGGATACTATTAAGAATGCCCTGTTTCTCCTGTCCAGGGATATTTTTTTTAACAACAAATAGGAATTAAAACGCAACCTATGTCATTCTGATGCTAAAATGCCTAGCAATACAGGTGTCCTGGTTCCGAAAAATGAGACCAAAAAAAGAACTCCAAGGCAAAAAACAATTTCCTTAAAGAACATTTGTATTTGGCTACATAATAATGGCACATTTAAAGGTGAACCCAAAACTGAAACACCCCCCCCAAAGGTTACAAAGTTGAAAAGTTAAACTTCCCACCCCCACAGTGAGTCATATATCACATTGCCCAATTAACTACTTGTGCAGGTTTTCTAACGGAGACTACAGCCCGCCAAAATGCAGTTAGCAATGACCTTGGTTCCCACAGAACAACTTATTGTTATGTCTAAGATAAAACACTCATCCTACTATAGAAGAGTGGACTTTAAAAGTTTCAAACCTGGTGGAAATGGCAAAGATTTCAGTATATTTGAAAGAACAATCGCAACAGAGATATATTTTGGAATGGAGAAGATGGATTGATTATATTCAAAATAAATATGGGACTAGAAAGTTTCATTTAGTATATGAATAAGTATTAGTATTATATGATGTATTATTAATTAGTTATTATTATTTAGTTATTTAGTTATGTTAAGAGGAGTTAAAGTGCGATAGAATTTAAAGTGTCTTTTTTAGTTGTTAGCATATTTTAGCTTAAGTTGGTTAAAGTTTAAACCCTGTATTCAGCTCTGGGAAGTCGGGGGGGAGGGGGAGGGAGGGAGTTTGTTTTTTAAAATGTATTTTAAAACTTTTTAATAAAAAAACCACTCATCCACCCTCCCAATTCTGTGGTCAACCAAAAAAGAAAGAGAAAATGGCCTCAGCTAATTTTGTTTTGAGAGTTGACAACAAGATGTTCTTATACCAGACAGGAAGATGCCAGAGAACCCCATCTGCACTTCTTTCCAGTGTCAACTATTCTGTGATAAGATCAAGCTAATGACTGTTTGAGTCTCTGTGAATTCTATGTCAAGAGTCCCCAACCCCCCGGGCTGAATCCTATTGGAAACTGGGCTGCCAAAGCAGCAGGCAAGCATGTGAAGCTACATTTGCGCATACTTGGGATTTAGGTTACAAGCATGAGACCGTTCCGCCCCCCCCCCCACTCACCCACCCATAGCTGCCACCAATCCGTAGAACCAAAAAGGTTGGAGACACCTGCTGTATATGATCTGCACTTTTAGACCTTGCTGGCTGGCAGCCCAGTGACCACTATAATTTTATAGTTTAATAAAGAAAACTGGTTTGGGCTTCTCTATTTGCTTTGGCTTATTCTTAAGGTTGTTCCCATAAAGATGTATTCTGGAAGTGGTTGCAAACAGTAGTATAATTACATAATAGAATTACCCAGATCATTAAGAGCAACAATACAAATTTCTTTTATCATCACTTAGGAAAGTTAATACAGAACAGAGATAAAACTGCTCTAGTTGAGAATAAGAACATTTCAGAGAAGTCAAGTGTTTCTTTGTATAAGGAGAATACCAGGCTTGTACTGATTTTTTTCAGGAAGAGAATTTGAGGAAATAACATTAAGTTCTTAATCTTATTTATCAGTTTATATCAAACATATTTATATAAATGACCTCTGTGGGAGGAAGCAGAGGACAGATCTACAATGTACTTCTAAATGATAAGAGGATAGACTGCACCAACTGCCCTAAACTATAAAACTGTCACCTGGGTGACAGTTATTATTATTTATTGGTAAAATGTAGAGCTAATATAGTCATTGGTCAATTCAACATGAGACCCTAAATCCGTTCAATATATAAAACCAAATTAAGCAACTCAAGGCATTTTAGATGCTGATTTTTTTCTCAGCATTCTTCTGAAACTCTCATTCTATCTCACTATCATTGAGAAAAGGCAGTCAGAGACCAACATCAAAATGTTGGAATTAAACTGTTTCAGATTCTTCACAGAGTTAGGTAACTAGTTGATTATAGCTAAAAGTACAGCTTATTATAACCTCAGCTACCAATAGGATACACCATTCAATCAGGTCACAGGTTTGGAATCTTCAGGCACTACAACTTTAACAATACCTTCCATGACAATTTTGCCACTTTGGACAACTGTACACGACACTGTAATATAAGCAAGACATCTCTTCAGTTTCTTCACTTCTGCTGAAGCCAAGACCTCCTCTCCAACATATAAAGGAGATGGAAAATTAATTTCCTGAGAAAGGAAGATACACCCAGGCCCAGGCATTTTTGTACCTAGAACAGCTGAAATAAGTCCATTGATCAAGACACCATGTACAACTGTTCTCCCAAACCTTGATTTCTTTGCATATTCTTCATCCAAGTGTAATGGGTTTGTATCCCCTGTTAATTCAGAAAAGATAACAATATCCTTTGATGTGAACTTCTTAATTATTTCAGCTTTGTCTCCAACATTTATGTGTAAAAGCTGAACACAGTGTTGAGTGAAGAATGGCATGGATACGCTTGGTTTTGTAGAAAATATTCTCCCGAGTCTCACACCAAAAAATCTGTACTTGGGCAATGTCATCAGCATTTTGGTGTTATACAAACCAAAATCAACCAAATAATTAATCTAGCACCATTTCTCTGCTATTCCCAGCTAACGCAAGAAGAAATGGAGAAGTCTAGAGAGAAAGGGAAAAAAAATTCAAATAGAAGCACAAAAACAATTCCTTTTGCATAAAAGAACATCCAGGCAAGTTTAAGCAAATAAATGGCAGCTGATTAATTTCCTTGGAGACCAAATTTAATAATTGCAAGCCTAGGACAGGATGGTTAAGTGGCTGAACTCAAACATTTCAAGTAGAATGAGATGAAAGGAAATGATGTCGTAAGTAATGGTGGATTTCAAGAAGTATAAGTTGCTAATAGCAACAGGCTATTTGTACTCAAGAGCAGAAAAAGCTGGAATGAAATTATTCTCCAAAAAAAAGAAAAAAAGAAAAATAGTAATAAAATAAAGCAATCAACAGTAAAGCAGTAGACAGTTAACTAAATGCACTCTTAGAAAAATATATTTATGCTGCTTCTCTGGCCAGGTTAAAGAACTATTGAAAAAATATAAAGCAATAAAACACAGAACACCAAACATACACCCACACACAATGAAAGTCAACTATAATACTTTAAGGAAAAAACAGGACAAGTCTGGAAAGAAGTACATGTGAATATAGTCTGTGGGTTGCCCATCTTCAATATAAGATCTAAAAGTGCCAGAGCAATAATCTGTTTTATTGAACAAATAAGGCTTTCAACTGATTATTTCTCAATTCTTACCTGTATCACCCTGAAGGCACACCTTCTGTTCTGGTAAAAACCAAACAGTGATAGAGCACTCCACAGTTTTGCTAGGCCACTGTATAAATAATAGCATTGGATATATTAATGAAATGACTAATCAGTAGGCAAGTAAAGTAAGCCATAAATATTTCATGGTAAATAGAATCAAGGTTCAATGAGATAGGAACCATATCTATCCAGAAATTACATCCAAATAAACTTGAGGCTGAATTTTCCCAACATTTATGCTAAGATAACAACTGATGCTTTCCTGATAAACAATTTAATGTAATTAATGTAGTGAGTATGGGGTCTGTTCCATTTATATACAGCAGTTTGCTCTGCCAGTATTAGTGAGGGTATGGCTTTCTCCTTGGTCATTTCTTAATTAGGGTATTGTTTTCTGCTTTATTGCTTGACTGGTGTTAATCCATGCTTATCTGGATGTAGGCTGCTGGAGAGGATGAGCAGAGTTCATCCATGAACTCCAACTATCAGTCAGAAGACACATTGAAAGCTCCTTAATCTCATACCTATGGACAGATTCAACCATAGTTTCAACTGGGAAATAGTAAGCAATCTAGATCAAGTCAAATCCAAAAATGCTAGAGAATTTCTGGAAACTAGGCATTCAGACCAATCAGCCATCAATGGACACATAGAGACAAACCACACTTACAAACTGTTCAAGAGACAATAAAAAAAACTAAGAAGGAAATAGATTAGAACACATGTTCCACCAACACTGGCAGGACAAGCTACTGAATATAAACAGGGAGCAAATAGACACACTATCCCTGATGATGTCAGCTAACTGAGTAATAAGCATCTGCAAGCAAACAATCAAGCTCAGAGAACTCCACAAACCAGTGTTCCTCAAACTTAGCAACCTCAAGATATGTGCACTTCAACTCCCAGATTTTCCCAGCGAGCATGGGAGAAGTCTACACATCTTAAAGCTGCCAAGTTTGAAAAACAATGGTACAAGACTTATGACACCTTGCTTGAATTTAAAAAGAATTTTCTTCATTTTTATTATTATGCTAGAGATCATTCCTTTATCTAACCACACTTGCCAAGAAAACGTATTCAAAATGTCTTACGCATTAGATACTCTAAGTATGGCACTCAATGTTTTTTCCTCATACGTCAAAACATCAACAGGCAATGCAGAACCAACCTAAAAGGAAACATGCCAGTTACTAGGATGCACTTTAAAGTCTCAAAGTCATTAAGAAAGTTCTCGTAAGAAGTTCAATTCTATTCCACCACTACAATTAGTTTAAGGTAAAGGTAAAGGTTCCCCCGCACATGCGTGCTAGTCGTTTCCGACTCTAGGGGCCGGTGCTCATCTCCGTTTCAAAGCCGAAGAGCCAGCGCTTGTCCGAGGACGTCTCCGTGGTCATGTGGCCGGCATGACTGGACGCCAAAGGCGCACGGAACGCTGTTACCTTCCCACCGTAGTGGTCCCTATTTTTCTACTTGCATTTTTACATGCTTTCGAACTGCTAGGTTGGCAGAAGCTGGGACGAGTAGCAGGCGCTCACTCTGCTACGCGGCACTCGGGATTCGACCCGCCAAACTGCCGACCTTCTGATCGACAAGCTCAGCGTCTTAACCCACTGAGCCACCGCGTCCCTTACAATTAGTTTAATTTGATGTAATTACAAACCTAGTATTTAAGGTAAACTTAATGAAGAAGAATCTGCAAGTTTTTTCAATATATTTCATTACAAGTCCAAACTTGTAGGATGTAATGGAGAATAATGCACAAAATGAGATGATCATGAATATTTGTTTTCGTCATTTTCATTCTTTTTTTAATCTACTTTTCTTGTACACATTTTAATCACCAAGGCCCCTTATATCTGGGAGAAACAGCTGGTATTTGTAATTGGAGGCATCGCCTGATCCTGCCTCATTTAAAACACAGATGATTCTTTTGCTGCCAAAAACCATAAATGAAGTTTGGGGAAGGGTTATTTATCTCTTTGGCTACAAATGACAGCAAGGAACATGGCAATCTTTGGTGACTTGAGTGGTTAAAACAGATACATGGCCAATCAGTGTTTGACATCTCTTATTATTTTTTCCCATCTAACAAAAGATTGCTGTCATTTAAGTAACAAAGCTTTAGTAATGAAGTTATTATGAAGCAGGAAATAGTGCCAGAGTATAAAGAAACTAAGTGACCACTCTGTTTTAAAGGATATGAACTAGCACCAGACAAAGGCTGATATGCAAAGAAGCAGCTTATTAACAACCTGAATCCTAGCTGTGTTGTATACAACTACAACTGCAGTTAGTAAAAGTTTTCCTAATACAGAGATTTCAATCAAACCACTTTTTACAGCCTTCCATTCCAATCCCCCCTTCTGTATATACTGTAAATAAATCAGAAGTTGCAAAGTATTCAAAATTATCTCAAAATAATTTGAACAAAACTTACATACCTCACCATGGAGCCGTTTCAAAGCAGAGATGATAAGTTGTTTGAAATCAACAGCATTTAAACTAATGCCAGCTTCTTCAAACTCCCTACAATTCATTTTTTGTAATAAGGTTTATTAGTAAGTATAATAAGCCACAAACATGTTAAAAGTTATACAGTAACTGAGCAGAAATGGAATGGGAATATTTTAAAAAAAGGGATTTGAACTTACAAATGGATCTTCAAATAATGATATTGAGAAACATTCTTCAGTACTATTCTTTCATAGGCAGTAGGCTTGATGCCCTTATTTTCATCATCAAATTCAGTCATCTTATGATGGCCATTTCTAAAAGACAGAACAATCCATTCTGATATATTGCCAAGTTCTAAGCTCAAAATCACAAACTCTAATTATGATCAATTGTCACCTGCACTTTAAAAATATATGCACTGGAAAGGAGGGGAAATGTCTTGTTTTCATTCTTTTGGTTTACTAGGCAATTTTAAACCAGGTTGTATAAGTTTATTTATTTATTAGTTGAATTTATATACCGCCCTATTCCCGAAGGACTTTGTTAGTAGTTATTCCCATAGTGGCCATAGGTGAGTCCAAAGAAGCAAGCTTAGAGAATTAAAGGAAGAGGGAGAGTGTCCACAGCTTAATTGGGTTTCAGATTCAATCGCTAGCATCTCTTCAATTAAAGTGATCTGGTGGCACAATCGGTCTGATCCAGAACAAGAAGCATCTTTAAGCTATCAAGATTAACAGAAACTCACTTTTGCTTTACTTTATCCTAAAATAATTTAAATGCCCATGCAAAAAGATCAGGTGAAAATGCAAGCTTGTAATTTCTGTGGACCAATCTATAGAACGATAAATTGAAAGCAATTTGATTTCAGCAAAGCCAGGCTGAAGACACTTGGCTCCCCTCAGAATGTTTCCAGCTGGAATCTTGCTCTGTTAAAAACCTTTTTACCCAAACTACTCAGTTTTATCCCATCAGTGAAATGACAAAAACAATACTTTTTCATTGCATCCAGACAATACATACAGTACACAATTTAAGCACACAAATGTTACCTACAACGGTTGGGTACCAATAATGTTTTAAGTGTTACCAATAAAGACAAATATTTGTAGTTCTGGGTTGAAATGTGGGATCCTTGGTGCTTGCTATCTGAGGTTGGTTATTTTTCTTGCTGACGTTCATTATTCAAACTAGGTAACATCATCAGTGCAAAGCAGAATATGCTTCCAGCATCCATCTCTAACGTGATGCCCTTCAGCGCATCATCACAGGCCAGGGGCATTGATGGGAGACGCATTGATAAGACATCGGGAAATGGAACTTAGGGACGTTAATGGAACTTTGTGGATTTTGTCTTGATCAGCATTAAGATTTCTGCATCTTACCCGCTTTAAGCAAAGCTCTGCCTTTCGCAGAGCTGCTGTCTAAATGCGTGTCATTGAACTGGGCCAAAACTGATGTTCAAATCAGGCTAAGTGGGTATGAAAGACGACAGGACGCACCTCTTTCTCCTAGTTGTAAAATGCGCCTGGAGGATACCCAGTCCCTCCCCTTCTGTCAAAGATCACCGCTACTTACACCGAGACCCTGCAACGAGCACGGATCACTCACTCTCACGGGTTCCACCCAACACGTGGCCAAACGGAAGTATCGAGAAGACGGGCTTCCAAACGCATCAGCCAATCGCAAGCGGACATTTCTCTTTCTGTCCAATGGGAGTGCACAGGTGGCTGAGTAAGATCCCGTGCGGCGAGTTGTGCATCTCCATAGGTCAGGCGAAGTAAAGACTGAGTCGAGCCAGCAGTAGGCGGGGTAGTTGGAAACCAATTAGGATGAAACTCCGTGGCCGCAAGGCGTGGTCTTCGTTTCCCCGCGCTCAGAGGTTTTTCTCTTCTTATTGCGCGTGGAAGTTTAGTCTTTTCGTAGCTGCGCGGAAGGAGGCAGCGACGGACTTCTTTATGGCTGGTTGTTCTGTTTCCGGCCTTTGCTACGAGACTAGTAGCATCTGAATCCTGTGACTTCATACCAGTGTTTTCTTCGGGAATAAATCTCCCCAAATCTCAAAGGATTTGTGAGTCCCAGTGAAAGTGTACACTACATGCTACAACTCTGGGTCTTCGCTGAAATCGTACTACCGTAATTGGATTCACGCTTTGTACCGAATTATTAACAAGCTAGTCACCTTTTTGCCCTGTGTGGTTGTGTGAAGTAAGCTCCTTTGGTTAGTTTGTGGTTTACTGTGTCATTGGAACCTAATGGATTGCAGTGGTGTGGGGTGGCATAAACTGATTTTGGCAGTGTGTTAATTTAGACACTCAAGAGTGCAAAATATAAATTATTTTCCAGATATTTAAAACAATTGCAAAAAATTAGTCATTTTTTATTTAAAAAGGGTGAATTTTCAAGCTTCAAATATAAAACGATTTGTTTTGTATTACAATCTAAGCACATTGATTTGTGCTTAGATTGTAAGCCGCCCTGAGTCTTTGGAGAAGGGCGGGATATAAATGGAATTTAAAAAAAAATAGTTCAAATGTCCTGAGGGAGGGCAGGGCTCAACTCATATCAATTATATGTGGAGGCCTTTACATTCTCTCCCTATCATTCATCTTCCTCCACCATTGATCCTGACCTCCAACCATGTAACTAGGCAAGAGGCAGACATGGTTAGAGCACACCATGCCAAAGCTGAGTTAATGGGAGAAGCAACAGGAAAAGGCTGGACATTGGATGGGGCAAAGTGCCTCAATTTGGAGTTAGGGCAATGTTATGCGCTCCTGGCCACTTTCCTTCATGACCAGAGACAAGCTTGCCTGACCAATAACCAGCCAAGACACAGTGAAGGCCTTTTGTTTATTGCAATAAGCGGGGATAGAAGCTATCAAAACTTGGTTCTCTCCAAAGTTTCAACCCAAAATATTCCCATTTTTATAGATCCCTGGCCCCGGACGCACATCCCTCCTCTTTCCCCATTGGCTGAGGTACTATGAGGTTACACTCTTTCTGACCGCCTCCTACATATTTCCTGCTACATACTAAATCATACATCCCATGTACATTAAAATTAAGAGATAATTTATGCAAGGTGTGTCAGTTAATATTAATCAACTAATTGCACATGTGCAGTTGCTTGAGTTCTAGCCCCTTTTTTATGATCTTTTAGGGAAAAAAATAGGTTCTTTCCTGTTTTGCTAGTTATCTTCTCTTACAGATGTTTTTATAGCTTGTCTTCTTCCTTTCCCACTCAAGACCTAGCTAATTTTTGCCTATGTGTTTCACTTACATCCTTTCTTTGTGCTCTCCTTTCCTGGTTCTCATCTTCTCCATTCACCTAGTAAATTTCCACTGCAGCATATTCAGTTTTAAATTTCTCTTTCAGGCAAGAAAACAAGGGAGCACAAACCTAGATGCCATCAACAATTTCCTGAGTGCTGAACAACTTAACAGAGCACAAGACCTCCCACATTTTTTGAGCTTGTAACTAATGCCTTCCTAAACACCACACAAATGTTCTTCATGACATTAGTTTCATCACAGTTGAACCTTTTGAGTTTGTGCCACGATTTCACCAAGTGCTTCTGCCTGTGAAGAGGACAACTCTTGTGAGAGAGATTCATTGATACCAGAGCTGCTGCTTCTTCACTGGCTGTGCACCCTGGAGAAACCAATTTTAATAATAATAACTGGGGAGGGGGAAAATGATTGGATATTAAGGAAACCTGTTCATTAACAGGATTGGTCCATTGTCTTTATTTGCCTAATGACATTGTAAACATAAGAATTACCCCTTCCACGCAAATAAAATAATTCTGACGGGTAGAAGGATGCACAGGAAGGAACAGTTACAAATGTCTAAATCTGTCTTTCTTAAAACTTTTTGCTTTCAGGACCCATTCCCTTTTTTTAAAAAGCCCCCCAAAAAATTTATTTTGTATATTTATCAAAGTTTACCATTTAAAAATTAAACCTGATGCATTTGTAGATTTACTCACTTGTGTGAAAACAGTACAAGAATCCGCTTCATGTTAAATAATCTTTGTTAATTCTTCTCTTCTGCCTAATATTTTATTTCAAGACCTTCATGGTAGAGATCAGGAGGAAGGAAGGAATCCATCACATCTCCCCCAGGAGTTGTTTTTCAGGAGGATCTTTCAGCAAGATTCAAATCGGGACACCTCAGGAGGTAATACAAGGTCTTCCCATTTCCCATAATGTTTCATCTTCCACAGAATGGTTCCTTCTATTTTATTAATTATGCATTTTAAAATTCCGTCTCACAGGGAAGAATAGAAGGAAGGTGATTCCTCCTAATGGTGGAGCTGAAACAGTTCTTGAACCTCGAATTCAAAAATAAGTAAACACAGTGGCACAGTGTCATTTACCAACCATATTACTCGATTACTGACCGGTGATAAGCACATCAAATTAAAAGATAATGCAAAGTCCAATGAAAATAGCCAGGTAGAAAAGTGTCTCAGTTAAAAAAAATGTTCTGAAAGAGCACGTGATCAAGGCATTTATGTCTTACACAATTATTTCTAATCTGATTGTTCCTGGATTTGAAAACCAAACAATCCAATCTTGCAAAAGCTGAGAAATGTCCTTGCCAGGAAAGCGTCTCCATATTTTATCTCCAGTGAATGGTTTGGACTAAGAGCAGCTTCTTTGAACTTTGAGGAGAAGCAGAAACTGAGTTACATGTCTCTTGAGTATTGATGGCACCTCATACAAATCCCCGGTTGAGCTTTCCCAGCACATTCATGAAGATGTTGACAACACTGGTCATTCTGGGAACACCACAAACTTATTTCCTGAAATGCTGGAAAGAATTTCTCCCTTCTCCTTCTGCAAAGATAGGATGGATTGGAATCACTCATAGGTGGGGTTTCCAAGGCCCATCTGCCAGTTACTTTTCTCAAGATGCTGAGTCTTTTTATATTGACTGGAATTACCTTCCCTGAATGGCACGGAAAGTCCTGCTGAATCAACCGACTTAATAAAACCTGCCTGAAATATTTCTGCAGTCAAAATTTTTTGTCTCTTTCCACTTTCTCATCTAAACTTTGAAATCATACTAAGCATAGCCTGTTAAATCAGTCCATAATTTTCCTTTGGGAATTTGTAAATAATATGATAGATCTTACAAATCCTACTAGATTTGTTATGGATAATTTATTGTTTTCAGGAGGGTCTTGTGTCCTTTGAAGAAGTGGATGTATATTTCTCAGAGGAGGAGTGGTTGTTAGGCATATGGTGATAGCCTACATAGTTGGGTTGGAAATATATAAACCATGATGTTGTGACTTTAAGATGTTAATTGGCCAATGGGTGTGTAAGTGTTCTCATGGCCATAAGAGGGAGCTAGGAACGTAGCTTCTCTCTCTGAATTCTCTGCTCTCTCTACTATTGCTGTTTTGCTGTAATGTTGGTTTACTACTGTGATAAACCTGAACAACTGTGTTTTTGACCTCTGGACCAGTAAGAAGACTTTGTATTTGGAATAGTCCTTGGACTGTTACTATAGTGTATGACCTGGACTGTTTATTTTTGACCGTGCATTTTTTTGTTTTTTACACCACCTCAAAAGTAAAATACTTTCTGTTTTCACAACTCAGTGTACTCTTGTGGTTACTGTGTGACTCTTACTGCCCTCAGTACCCTTCCTTGTCTGTGCAACTCCTTGGTAGCACAAGGAGACCTCTGCACAACAATTCCTAACAGTGGTCTCAGCGGGATCCTCCCCAAAAAGCTCTGCATTAGGAAGTCATGGAAGAAAATTATAGGAACATGGCCTTTCTGGGTAAAGTTTTCCTATTCTCCAATCTGAGAGTTTAGGGTGGTATTTTGTAGTTACATGTCATCAGATAATTTTAATTATAATTTTATTAAATACATTTTATCAGAGTAAAAATAATGCAACTTAAAGAGGGAAATAAAGAAGAGAGTAAAAGAGTAACTGAATAAGGAAAAAAAATATAAAGAAAGAAGTAAAGAATGAGGAGAAAATGAGAAAAAGTAATAAAGTAGCTTCCAATTTTCTTAACAGCAGTTATGAATGCAATTTTAGCCATTTTTGTCTAAGGTTAGAGCATAGTTTACTTCTTTTTCTTAATTTATGTAATTATGGAAGATTAATTTTCTAATCTAGACACCCATAGATTGCAAATTATTTTCTTTTTTCAGCAAAAATAAATGATAAAGGATTTCCAGTCGATAATAAATGTAGACCTTTATTGGTTTATTAAACCAATTTGTACAGATGCATATCTCCCAAACAAGCAAATTTGGGCACCTTATAGCAGAGTTAAAACAATCAATAAATACATTTAAAAGTATAAAACCAAACTAAAATAAGCAGGCATATACATAGAATGAAGGCTACTGCTAAGCTTGTAAGCCGCCCTGAGTCTTCGGAGAAGGGCGGGATATAAATGGAATTAAAATAAAATAAAAATAAATAAAATAAAGAATACTAGATGTTAAAAATAACAGAGCCACCTCATTCACCCCATCCCCTGTTGTTACAACAGAAATAATCTACCATGGTTTTTTTAGCTTTCTATCCATTAGTACAAACGTCTCTAGCCCAAGAAGGATGAAAAGAGCACTGGAAACCTCCTTTGATGATAGAATATATATATATATATATATATATATATATATATATATATATATATATATATATATATATATATATATATATGTATGTATGTATGTATGTATGTATATGTATATGTGTATATGTATATATATATATATTCAAATTGCTAATAAAGAATTTGGGAGGCTAAGATGATCATTTCGAACTATTTATGTTCTCATCAGTTAGTCATACCCTTTATCTGAGATTCGAACCCGGGCTGATTGTATATCAGGGAGTGTTTTAACCTCCTGAGCCACGGGGTTCTTTCTCTCTTATATTAGCTGGAAGGCAAGGCAAATGTATGTTTAAGTATTTGTCAAGGCTTTTTGAATGGACCTTGCTAATTAACTCTTTCATTCCTGTATTTGTCAAGCCTTGACAAATACTTAAACATATATATACATATATATAAATATACTCGATGTCCTCTCAGGGTTGGTGGTTGAATTCCCAAGACTCATGGTCTTGGGCGACTTTAATCTACCGTCCCTGGGAGGATCGTCCGAACTGGCTCGGGAGTTCATGGCTTCCATGACGGCCATGGACCTGTTGCAAATAATTTCTGGGCCGACTCATGAGAGAGGCCACAACCCAGACTTGGTGTTCTTGTCTGGACGGTGGCGTGATGATGTCGGTGGGGGTGCCACAACTATTACGCCCCTGTCATGGACCGATCACCACCTCCTGCGGCTAGACTTCCCCCTTGCCACCCCCCACCGTGGGTGCACGGTGCCAGTCAGATGGTACCGCCCTAGGCGCCTAATGGACCCTGATAAGTTCCAGGCAGCGCTTAGGGACTCGCATGCACCCCCTGCTCACAGCTCGGCGGAAGCCTTAGTGGAAGCCTGGGAAAAGGCAGCCACGGAGGCTCTGGACCGAGTTGTACCCTTGCGGCCTCTGACCCGGCGCAGATCCCAGCGAGCCCCATGGTTCACCGAGGAGCTCCGGGAGATGAAGCGTCGGAGACGGGGCCTAGAGAGCCGTTGGAGGTCCAGTCGATCCGAATCCGACCGATTGCGACTAAGAATCCTCACCAGGTCTTATCTCGCTGCGATAAGGGTGGCAAAATCCAACTACTTTTCCACCCTCATCGCGTCCGCAGATAATCGCCCGGATGCCTTGTTCAGGGTGACTCGCTCCCTATTAAACCAAGAGGTGAGGGAGGAACCCTTGCAGGGTCGAGCCGAGGAATTTGGTCAATATCTGCTGGATAAAATCGCTCGGATTCGAACTGGTCTGGACTCCAACTGGGCTGAGATGGAAGAACAAGACATGGACAGTCTTGTCGACGTCATCTGGGAAGAATTTGATCCTGTAACTCCTAAGGAAGTGGACAGGATTATGAGAAGGTTGAGCTCCTCCACATGCTTACTGGACCCGTGCCCTTCCTGGCTGGCCTATGCAGCTCGAGAGGCGACACGAGGCTGGTTCCTAGCGGTCATCTCTGCTTCTCTGAGTGAGGGTCACTTCCCCACCGCCTTGAAGGAGGCGGTGGTGAGACCTCTCCTCAAGAAGCCCACCTTGGACCCATCCTCTTTGAATAACTTTCGTCCAGTCTCCAATCTTCGCTTCCTTGCGAAGGTTGTTGAGAGCGTGGTGGCGCACCAACTTCCTCAGATCCTGGATGAAGCGGTTTATCTAGACCCGTACCAATCGGGTTTCAGGCCGGGCTACAGCACGGAGACGGCATTGGTCGCTCTGATGAATGATCTCTGGAGAGCCCGGGACAGGGGCCATTCCTCTGTCCTAGTCTTATTAGACCTCTCGGCGGCTTTCGATACCATCGACCATGGTATCTTGCTGCGACGCCTCAGGGGACTGGGAGTGGGAGGCACGGTTCTGCGTTGGTTCTCCTCCTTTCTCCAGGGTCGTTCGCAGTCGGTGCTGACAGGGGGACAGAGGTCGACCCCGAGGCCTCTCGCTTGCGGAGTCCCTCAGGGGTCGGCCCTCTCGCCTCTCCTGTTCAACATCTACATGAAACCGCTGGGTGAGATCATTCGCAGTTTTGGAGTAGGGTACCATCAGTATGCTGATGACACCCAGCTTTTTATCTCAACTCCTAACAATATCAGTGATGCCCTAGACGTGATGTCCCGCTGCCTGAAAGCGGTCCGGGAATGGATGGGGAGAAACAGGCTTCAACTGAACCCGGACAAGACTGAATGGCTGTACGTACCGGCAAGCCAGGAGATTCAGAACGTCCCACTGCTTAACATTGGGGACAAGTTACTTCCCCCTGTTGATAGGGCCCGCAACCTGGGTGTCCTCCTAGACTCGCAGCTCTCCCTGGAAGACCACATTGGAGCTGTGACCAAGGGGGCCTTCTCCCGGGTTCGACTAGTTCGCCAACTACGGCCTTATCTGGACCTGGATTCCTTACGTACAGTCACCCATGCCCTTGTGACATCTCGCCTAGACTATTGTAATGCTCTCTACATGGGGCTGCCCTTGAGATCCACTCGGAAGCTTCAACTGGTGCAAAGTGCGGCGGCACGGACACTCTTGGGAGCCTCCCGATACTCCCATATCACACCTCTCCTCCGTGCGCTGCACTGGCTTCCGGTTGCCTTCCGTGTGAAGTTCAAGGTGCTAACAATGACATTCAAAGCCCTACATGGCATGGGTCCGGACTACCTACGGGAGCACCTTCTGCCGATGTCAGCACCCCACCGTCCTGTGCGCTCCCACAGAGAGGGCCTCCTCAGGGTGCCACCGCTCAAGGAATGTCGGCTGGTGGCCCCCAGGGGGAGGGCATTCTCAGTGGGTGCGCCAGCCCTCTGGAACACCTTACCAACCGAAATCCGGATGGCCCCTGACCTCCGTACCTTCCGTCGCGACTTAAAAACTTTCCTGTTCCAGCAGGCTGGCCTGGCATGATAACGTTAATTGGGGTCCCAGTTTGTGTTCATTAGTGTTTCTTATTATTTTATTGTTCGGTCTGTATACCTTCCTTCCTCTGTACACCGCCCCGAGTCCCTCGGGAGAAGGGCGGTTTATAAAAACTAATAAATAAATATATATATATATATATATATATATATATATATATATATATATATATATATATATATATATATGTATGTATGTATATATATATATATATATATATATATATATATGTATTCCATTGGAGTTCCTAGGGGAGTGCCAGATGAATACAAAGCAAGAAACCAGATGCTAGCTGGTTTTGAGTCATTTTTGTTTTGATGGGTAACTATAAATAAGAATGTGGATTGCATTAATTACATTTATTATAACCAACAAAGATTCATAAACTATACTAGAGAGGCAGTTAAGGGCATAGCTGAACAACTGGATGCCACAAGTCGAATGGCCTGGGAGAACCGATTAGCATTAGACATGCTGTTGGCAGAAAAAGGAAGGGTGTGTGTAATGTTGGCAGAAAAAGGATGCTGTACTTTCATTCCCAGTAACACAGCTCCTGATGGAACCATAACTAGGGCTTTACAAGGGTTAACTACTTTATCAGAAGAATTGGCTACCAGTTCTGGAGTGGACACTTCAATAACAGGAATATTGGAATTATGGTTTGGGAAATGGAAGAATATACTGGTGCCACTTATCACTTCTTTTATTGCAGTTTTTGGAGTTTTAGTAGCTTTGGGCTGCTGCATAATCCCTTGTATCAGAGTGGTGCAGAGATTAATAGAAACTGCCATTACTAAAAGAATGCCTTTAAGAGAACCCCCACCATATAAAAATGAGGAAATGATGTGTTTGAGGGATAACGAGGAGAAAGAACAACATTCCAGAGAAGTAGAACAAGAACTACCAGAATGGATGTGAATTTTTTTTATAACCAGGATCATTATAGCTTAAACTTGCTTGCTAACATATAAGTATATAACGTAGCTCATATATGCAAAGTGTATTTTTGTTTGTTTATAAATTTCTGAAAGGATAAAGGAAAGAAAGGGTGGATTGAAAGGAATAAAAGTATTATTCAGAAATTTCTAATGTCTAAAGGTTGAAGCAGAAGCCAACTGAAGAGCAGAAATAATATTTTATCTAAGTATTGACAAGTACAAATACAAAAAGCAGAAGTTACAAATTGTAAGGGGCAGCCTGTGGTAACAGAAAATCAGATGGTGAAAGATAGGCTATGGACAAAGGGGCTTCCTGGAACATGGGAGGGACAGCGGTTTTAGGCGGTCTGGAAAGTTTATCGGATGATTAGGGAAGGGGTGTTGAGTGCGATAGGGGAGGTGGAATAGGGGATAGGATACAAAAATGTGTTAAACAGCTCTGTAAGGTGTGGCTGAACTCGTGTGTGTGTGTGTTTCAGTCCACCAACCCTTTGCAAACGCTTCTTTTGAAATAAAACTTTGTTGCTGGAATTCCAAGTGAGTTTATTTGTTTTGGATCTTGAGCCACGTTCCAAACAACTTAGGGGCTCATCCTGAGATATCCAAACAGTCCCTGGATCACCGGGAGTGGCCACCCCTAAGGGGACAGGCGCCACGTCTATTTTGACAGTTTCCTGAAAGGTGACCACCCCCAGCCCAGTACCCGTGAAGAACCGGACGCTAAATAGTGGATCCCAAGAACAAAGGAAGTTAGGTCAAAAAAATTTTTGGATGTCCCGACGGTCTGAAGGACTGACAAGGCAAGGAGGTGGGTCAAGTACCAACTGCCGGGAAACTCTGTGCGCAGACCCAGTTAAGAAAATCAGGGCATTACCTGGGTGGCTGGGTGGGTAGGATCTTGAGCCACGTTCCAAACAGGTGCACATGAGAGTAATTTTTATTTTATTTATTTTAATTCCATTTATATCCCGCCTTTCTCCGAAGACTCAGGGCAGCTTTACAAACTTAGCAGTAGCCTTCATTCTATGTATATGCCTGCTTATTAGGGCTTTCACACACCCCAAGAGGCATTATTACAAAGTCAGCTTATTGCCCCCAACAATCTGGGTCCTCATTTTACCTACCTCGAAAGGATGGAAGGCTGAGTCAACCTTGAGCCTGGTGGGATGCGAACCTGCACTAATTGCAGGCAGCTGGTGTTACTTAAGGAGGCATTAGCCCACTGATCCACCAAGGCTCTCAGAAGCGATTGGATAAAGAAGGATTATTGACCAGGGAGGAAACAACAGCCTCCTTCCTCTTGGGCCCTGATGGAAAATGCACCGTTTCACCTTTTACATGAGGACCTTCCTTGCACACCAGAATCCAACACGTGACTCCCTCAAAAAAAAAAAAGAGAACACGAAACCTTGAGATTCACCATTCGGCCACTGGAGGGCGAACGCCAGAGGTAAGAGAATGGGAAGGAAGTGACATTACTAGGTACTGGCCGTGTAGGACGCAGAACTCTGTCTTCTTCTTGCCCTTTTAGCTTCGCAGGAGGTTTAAGTGCGTGCAGAAAGAACTTGAAGAGATCCAGAGGTGGGCGGGGTAAGTGGCAAGTGTGTGTGGGGTTCTTCGCGTGCAGGGGGTGGGGCAGAGAAGGAAGGGACCGATGCCAGGTCCCCACGCAGGTTCAATCTTCTGAGTCCTGGGAGAGCCCGGATCCCATGTTCCCCTGCCGCCCATCTGCACGCAGGCGGCAGGAAGAGGGAAACGGGGCTCAGGACCAGCCACGTTGCCCGAGGGACAAATCCCCAGAGAGGAGGAAGCGTCCTGGGGGGATTCTTCCCGCCCCGTATCCTGGAGAAAGCTCCGAAGTCGGAGATGGGGAGAGCTTGGATGGCAAATCTCATGCAGGAAATAAGCAAATAGCTGCAAGGGAGGAATTGCAGCAGGTTGTGCCTGATTCTCCTTATGTGCTGGATGACGCTAAAATGGGGCTGGATCCTCAGCACTTCAATTTGTCTTAGGAGGTTAAGTGAACCAGTACATCACAACCCCTTGTGTTTTGTGTGAATTCAGCCCCTGCAACTGCGTAGCCTGTTTGTGTTTAGGGTATGTTTTGGGAACTCACCTGTGTGTAATTGTGTGATTTAGCTTTTTAAAAGGAAATCCTGAAGAAAGGGAAGTAGAATTTCCAAAGCAGGTCATTTTAGGCTTTTCATTTTAAAAAAAAAAAACACCTGAACTTTCATTGTTTGTTAACCTGTTAGAGTTTGGAAAGTTGTGTAAACCCTGCTTGTAGGTAAATGCAAATCTAGGATTTATATATATATATATATATATATATATATATATATATATATATATATATATATATATATATATATATATATATATATATATATATATATATATATATATATATATATATATATATATATATATATATATATATATATATATATATATATATATATATATATATAAATAAAGCAAGCCCGACTCTATGAGAAGAAAAAATTGAAATTGATCCAAAATGCATTTTTTCAGTGTTTCAAGTGTTCCATTTGTACACCCTCTTCTGGAGGCAAAAAAAATGGACAAAGATGGTTGAAAGACTTGCCTGACCTGTTACTACCAGAATGGTACTATGAATAGAAAGGTGGTTGGAGATCCACAAGATTCCCTGGACCCATTAGGAGTTGCGATACAAGACTGAGAAAGTATGAAAAGCCAATGTTTAGCAAGTGAGGAAATTGGAAAAGGCCCTTCTGGTGTTCGGTTTGGGAGCTGTGGAGAGATCTGGGCAAGAACTGGGCAGAAGATCCTGGAGGAGAAAACCATCCTTTCAGAAACTGAGCCCTCAAACTTCAGGAACTTCCAATACAAAGAGGATGAAGGTCCCCGAGGACTTTGCAGCCGACTCTATTACTTTTGTAGTAGATGGTTGAGACCAGAAAAGCACACAAAAGCTCAGATGATGGACCTGGTTGTTCTGGAGCAGTTCCTGGCGTTTCTGCCCTTGAAGATGGAGAGCTGGGTGCGGGAGTGTGGAGTAGAGACCAGCTCCCAGGCGGTGGCCCTGGTGGAAGGCTTCCTCCTGAGCCAGGCAGAGGAGCAGAAGGAGAGGACTGGCTGGCAGGTGAGAGATTTTCATTTGGGAACTCTGAAGTGGTTAGATCTAATCAACAGTGTGTTTGAATTCTTAACCCTTGCCTACCAGAGTCTTTGGCATTTATTATATGTGGAGATACTCTGATAATTCTTATAGGACTTTGTTCTGTTATTTGTGATAGTTGTTTCTTTCCTGCTTTCCAACCTCACTGATGGATTTCAGGGGCTTTGAGGTTCTTGATGTGTATTGTCCATTCATTCTTCTTCTTGTTTCCTGTCTATTTTTTCATGATGGAGATCAGAGATCCTGGGAGGAGGCATCCATCAAATTCACCTCCAGAAATGTATTTCAGGAGGATCTCTCAGGATGATCCAAATCAAGACATGACCAGAGGTAATATAAGGCTCTCCCATTCTCCAGAGTGATCTCAACTATCTCATCTTCTGTACATCTTCTCTTCTACAGAATACCACCTCCTACATTACTAATTATGCAGTTTAAAATACTCTCTCCCTCACAGGAAAGAATAGAAGGAAATTGGCACGGCTTTGTTTTGGAAATTTATAAACAATAGGACTGTTTTTTTACAATTTCTCCTGGGCCTTTTGTGTACCTTTTTCCCCTGTCAGGAGGGCCTTGTCTCCTTCGAGGAGGTGGCTGTGTATTTCTCCGAGGAGGAATGGTCTCTGCTGGATCCTCACCAAAAAGTGCTGCATTGGGAAGTCATGCTGGAAAATTACAGCCACGTGGCCTCTCTTGGTAAGGGTTTCCTATTCTCCAGTCAATTCAGGAAGACATTTTGTAGTTATCGGCTGTTCATGCATATAGAAATTGTTATTTATGCCATGCCATTGTAAGCATGTAAAGGTTTAATATATTGGAATCTGGCAAATATCAGAAATCAATTATTATGACTTCCAGTTGTTTGATCTTTTTCTTTAACGTTGCTATCATATTTATTTTCTTTCCCCTTGAAGGTGATAATGGGCAGGACGATAAAGAGTCTAAGGAATCATTCCAGGTGTTCAGAAATGGAGATGCAATGAAGAAGAATGTAATTCAAATGAAATTCCAAAGGCAGGAGAGAAATCACTCAAATAATTGGAATAAGGAAAGCTCATCTTCCATTGATGCACACATGAAGGAGTTTCTGGACCAACAAGGAAAAATCCAGAAAAGATATATGTGGAAAGGTATAAGACTATCCAAAGGCACACTAGATATACATGGACACTATCCAACCCAAGCAAAAGGACAAAGTTATATACATAAAGACAATGGGAAAAAATCCACACTTTCTCAAGAAAATAGGTCTCTTACATCACATAAAAGTCTTCACATGGGAGAGAAGCCAAATAAATCCCTCGAGCATGGAAAGAGCTTCTGTGAAAACAAGACCCTTACTGTTCATCAAAGGAACCACACAGAGGAAAAGCCATTTAAATGCATGGAATGTGGAAAGGGCTTCAGTAAACCAAGTAGTCTTACTTCCCATAACAGGATCCACACTGGGGAGAAGCCATTTAAATGCCCGGAGTGTGGAAAGACTTTTAGTTGCAGCAGTAATCTTAGTTCCCATAAAAGGATCCACACGGGAGAGAAGCCATATAAATGCATGGAGTGTGGAAAAGGCTTCAGTGAACTCAATCTCCTTAAATCACATAAAAGGATCCACACAGGGGAGAAGCCATTTAAATGCTTGGAGTGTGGAAAGGGCTTCAGTGTACTCAGTAATCTTACATCCCACAAAAGGGTCCACACAGGGGAGAAGCCATTTAAATGCGTGGAATGTGGAAAGGGCTTCAGTGTACTCAGTAATCTTACATCCCACAAAAGGGTCCACACAGGGGAGAAGCCCTATAAATGCATGGAGTGTGGAAAGGGCTTCAGCCAATCCTGTAATCTTACTTCTCATAAAAGGATCCACACAGGGGAGAAGCCATATAAATGCATGGAGTGTGGAAAGGGCTTCAGCCAACCCTGTAATCTTACTTCCCATAAAAGGATCCACAAAGGGGAGAAGCCATATAAATGCATGGAGTGTGGAAAGGGCTTCAGCCGACACAGTCATCTTACATTCCATAAAAGGGTCCACACCAGGGAGAAACCATACAAATGCATGGAGTGTGGAAAGGGCTTCCTCATAAACAGTAAACTTACTACTCATAAAATGATCCACACAGGGGAGAAGCCATACAAATGCATGTAGTGTGGAAAGGGCTTCAAGAAACGTAGTGGTCTTACTTCCTATGGAAGGATCCACACAGGAGAGAAGCTACATAAATGCACAGTGTGTGGAAAGTCTTTTAGTAGGAGCCATCACCTTACTTGCCATGAAAGGATCCACACAAGGGAGAAGCCAATATAAATGTATGGATTTTGGAGAGAGTTTTAGGAGGAGCAATGACCTAATTTCCCATCCGGAGATACACTTTGGTGGGAACGTATATAAATTCTAGAAAGTTAGTTAAATTTCTGTGCTTCTAGGAATATTAACGCCATCTGTTTTCTTGGTTAAAGTTCATAATATTCATTCTTAAGTTATTTTTTATTTGCCTCTTAGGTAGAAATCCATTTTGATCTGTATGTATACTGTAAATTCAATCAAAAATTTCTTTAGTTTTTCTGCTATTGAAGCAAAAATTTTATAGTCCACGTTTAATAAAGATATTGGTCTATAATTTATTTGCGTCAAGTCTGAGTCTTTAGGTATTAAAGTAATATTAGCTTCTGTCCGTGTATTTGGTATTTTAGCCTCTAAAAGTACTTCATTATATAGTTCTTTCATTATAGGACTTAAAATATCTTGTAGAGATTGGTAAAAATCTGCAGGTAGTCCATCTGGGCCTGGAGTCTTATCATTTTTTTGTCTTGATAGCTTCTGTCAGCTCCATCATTGATATTTTTTCATTTAAAATATTTTGTATATTCTCTTGAATTTTTGGTAAATCCGCTTTTTTAACATAGTGCTTTATTTTTTCTTGTGAAGTTTCCTCTGTATTATAAAGTATCCTGTAAAAGTCTTTGATTATTTTTTTAATTGTATCGTTTTGAAACTAAGTCTCTGGTAGTTGATTTATCACTTTTTTCTCTTTCTTTTTTCAATTTATATGTTCGCCATCTCCCTGGTTTATTAGCATTTTCAAAATTCTGTTTGGCTCTTTTACTTTGTTGTGCCATTTTTTCAGCCTCTGCTAAATTTATTTTATGTTTTATTAGTTCCATTTGTTTTTAAAGTATTTTCTTTTGTGGGTCTGCTTGTAGTTCTGATTCTAATTTTTTAAGTTCTTCCTGTAGTTTTAACTGCAGTTTTTTTTCCTTTATATTAAACCAATGGCAGACATGACCTTCTAATTCTAACACTTGAGGGTGGGGGTCACCAAAATGAAAAGATTATTTTGCCATATGTCCACCAATCCAGCTTCACTACCATTTACTTTAACTTTATCATACCATAAATAACCATGGCCTCCAAACCTTAATTTATGGCCTTCCAGCCTCTTGTTCTGGAGGTTCACCAACTCTTTTAGCCAAACCAAACAACATGCATCAAAATACAATTTCAAATATGGGAAACCCAAACCCCCTCTTTCCTTAGCATCTTGCAATAACTTATATCTAATGATTGGTTTCTTTCCTTGCAATATAAACTTGGAAATACCCCTCTGCTATTGTTTAAATGGAGTATCTGTTGCAAATATTGGTGTTGTCTGAAACAGAAAGAGCATCTTTGGTAAAACATTCATCTTAATTACAGAAATTCTACCCAGTAATGATAAATGTAATTTGTCCCATCTTTGTAGATCCTTTTTAATATCATTCCAAAGAAGTACATAATTATTATAAAACAATTTTGTCAACACACCCCCAAATATTGCACCTTTTTCTCAACCTTAAAACCAGACTTTTTAATCAATATATCACAATCCTGATATTGTTGTTATTGTTTTCTGTTTGTTTATTTTAAAACCTGCTAGAGCTCCAAACTCATTTAATTTCCTCATCAAATATTATATCTTATTTATTGGGGAATATAAGCAACTCATCAGCAAATGCCCTCAATTTATAAACTTTTTTCTTATACTTATACGCATTAATCTTTCATCTTGCCTAATATCTCTGTTCAAAACTTCCAGCTCCAAAATAAACAATAGAGGAGACAAGGGGCATCCTTATCTTGTACCTTTTTGAATTTCACATGAATTAGTTAATTCATTAATAAGAACTTTTGCTTGCTGTGTCATATAAATAGCTACATGCCTCTACATTTCAACTTGCCTTTAGAGTCAAGGTGTGGAGGTGTTATTTTCAAGTGGGTTAGATGGAGAAATGGAATTTCTACGATTCCACTGAAGACCTTGAGAGCCTGAAACATTTTCAAGGACACCATAACAGGTGTGGATTTGAAACAGACAGTTCCCAGAACAAAATGAACTACGTATATAAACTACGCAAGACATTGGGGGTTTGGCTGGGAAAATTATTGCTTTAAGCCTATGAATTGGTGTAGGAACTTCAGAGTTAGTTTTGCTCCAACATTACCATGCAGTAAGGGAACGGTGCCGTCATTGTGTACAGGCTTCTTAAAACCAATCCTTTTCCTCCACCTTAATTATCCTTTTAATTTTAGTCCTTGTAATTTAATGAGTTTACCTGCATGCAAAGCCAGTGAAGAAGAAAAAGCTCCATTGTTAATGAATCTTAATCTCATAAGAATACATCTACATCTACATGGACGGAAGCATATACATATATCTACATATTATATTACATCTAAGTGTATATATATTAACAATTTAGATTTTTGCTTTCTGTGCGTGCTCCAATGTAATCTAAATTCTGCTGACCAAAGAAAAAGAAAAAAGTTTCTGCTACTTTAAAAATGTTACTGCTATAGCTTGCAGTATATAGTAGCGTTCTTCCACCTCCCCTTTTTCTCCCCTTTGCTTCTCCCTTCTCTGCCTAGTTGCCTGCAGAGTAGCAAGTGAAAGTTTCTAGGCTAGTTGCCAGCAATTGAACTATTGTGCATTCAGAGGTTTAAGATACAGGATTGCAAGAAACTTGATAGATAAGGAAATTCAAACAAAAGAAGAAATCTTTAGATGCGCAGAAACCTTGCAATGTTAAGGAAAAATGTGTTAGTTATAAAAGGAAGAACCTTTTTGATTAAGGTGCACCTTCTCTCCTCTGTCTCACATTGTGTGTTTGTGTGTGAGTGTGTGTGTATGTGTGTGTGACGAGTTTGGGACACACAGCTATTTCTTTGATCAAAGGAATAAAACTGTGTTCTTTAGTAGCCTCGTCTTCAGAATCTTTTTGGATTTATTGAATTTCTGAGCTGAAAAACCTTACAATAAATAATATATGAAATATTATCAAAGAGAGATCTAGCCTAGAACTAAGGAGATGTTTCCTGACAGAGCAATTCCTGGGTGTCCAGTTAACAAGTAAGCTGCCTTGGTCGCTCAACAGCGAGACACTGGTGAAGCAGGCATAACAGCACCTGCATTTTTTGCATCGCATGAGAAAAGCACATCTTCCTTCCTCTGTCCTTACCACTTTCTACAGAGGGACGATCGAGAGCATCCTGTCATACAGCATCACAGTCTGGTTTAGAAGCATCACTGCTTCAGACAGGAAGGCAGTGCAGAGAGTGGTGAGGAGGGCTGAAAATATTATTGGCAGTTCCCTACCTTCCATCCAGGACATAGCACAGAAGTGTTGCTTGAGCAGAGTCCGCAAGATTGTCTTGGACACTACACACCCTCTTCAAGACCTGTTTTCCTTGTTACTGCGGGGCGGAGGCTATGTGGTATCGGAAGCACAACATCCAGATTCAGTTCCAGATTCAGTCAGAGCTTTGTTCTATACAGTATTAAGCTTGTGAACTCTGAAGCTTCCTCCTTTCGTTATGTATTCAAGATGGACAGTGAACTTATATGTAGGGGTGTAAGGTAAAGGTAAAGGTTCCCCCGCACATGCGTGCTAGTCGTTTCCGACTCTAGGGGCCGGTGCTCATCTCCGTTTCAAAGCCGAAGAGCCAGCGCTTATCCGAGGACGTCTCCGTGGTCATGTGGCTGGCATGACTAGACGCCAAAGGCGCACGGAACGCTGTTACCTTCCCACCGTAGTGGTCCCTATTTTTCTACTTGCATTTTTACATGCTTTCGAACTGCTAGGTTGGCAGAAGCTGGGACGAGTAACAGGTGCTCACTCTGTTACGCAGCACTCGGGATTCGACCCGCCAAACTGCCGACCTTCTGATCGACAAGCTCAGCATCCTAACCCACTGAGCCACCGCGTCCCTATGTAGGGGTGTAGGTCTATACATATGTTGTATATAGTATGTTTTAAATGGGTGTTATGTATGTGTACACTTTGAGAAGGAGCAACAAAATTTCATTTTTAATGAGTGCCATTGAGCCCACAGGAAAAAATGACAATAAAGGTTATCTGATTGTAATTCTAACTAGAGGAACAGAAGTTGTGTGTGCTCCATCACTGCAGCTTTTCAGGAAGACATTGGACAGGCATTTGTTTGGGATAGTACAGGCTTTCCTCCTTGAGCAGGGGATTGGACGACACAACCTACAAGGACCCTTCCAACTATGTTACTCTGTGTTCTGCTTTTGAATCTCCTTGAGGAAGAAAACAGCATGCCATGAGATTCATCATTTGGCCACTGGAGGGCGAATGCCAGAGGTGATTTATCATAGGGGAATGGGAAGGAAGTGACATCACTAGGGGGCTTTCCGTCTAGGACATAGCACTCTGTTTCTCACTCTGAGCTTCGCAGGAGGTTTAAATGGGGGCAGAAAAGTCTTGAAAGGAAGGGATCTAGAGGTGGGCAGGGTAAGTGGCATGTCTGTGTGTGTGTGTGCGGGGGTCTTAGCGTGCAAGGGAGGGGCAGAGGGTGCTCGTGCTAGAGAAGGTCCCCATGCAGGTTCAATCTTCTGAGTCCTGGGAGAGCCCGGATCCCATGTTCCCCTGCCGCCCTTCTCCACGCAGGCGACAGGCAGAAGGGAACAGGGCTCAGGACCAGCCACGTTGCCCCAGGGACAAATCCCCAGAGAGGAGGAAGCGTCCTGGGGGGATTCTTCCCGCCCCGTATCCTGGAGAAAGCTCCGAAGTCGGAGATGGGGAGAGCTTGGATGGCAAATCTCATGCAGGAAATAAGCAAATAGCTGCAAGGGAGGAACTGCAGAAGGTTGTGCCTGATTCTCCTTACGTGCTGGATAACGCTAAAATGGGGTTGGATCCTCAGCAGTTCAATTTGTCTTAGGAGGATAAGTGAACCAGTACATCACCATCCCCTGTGTTTAGTGTGAATTCAGCCCCTACAGTTGCGTAGCCTGTTTGTGTTTAGGGTATGTTTTGGGAACCTACCTGTGTGTAATTGTGTGATTTAGCTCTTAAAAAGGAAATCCTGAAAAAAGGGAAGTAGAATATCCAAAGCAGGTCATTTTAGGCTTTTCATTTTTTTTTTAAAAAAAAGCCCTGAACTTTCATTGTTTGTTAACCTGTTAGAGTTTGGAAAGTTGTGTAAACCCTGCTTGTAGGTAAATGCAAATCTAGGTTTTTTATATATATATATATATATAAACCAAGCCCTAATCTGTGAAAAAAATGAAATTGAAATTGATCCAAAATGCATTTTTTCAGTGTTCCAAATCCTTGGTGGAAGTCAGTCCCAAGGTTTCTACAAACACACGTTCATGCACAGGGACTACCTTCTCAGTGCCACCGTAATCCTGTACTAGCTCAGAAAAATACTTCTTTCCATTTTCTAATTAATCTCAGATACAGAAATTGGAAGCCATTTGTACACCCTCTTCTGGAGGCAAAAAAATTGGACAAAGATGGTTGAAAGACTTGCCTGACCTGTTGCTACCAGAATGGTACTATGAATAGAAAGGTGGTCGGAGATCCACAAGATTCCCTGGACACATTAGGAGTTACGATACAGGACTGAGAAAGAATGAAAAGCCAATGTTTAGCAAGTGAGGAAATTGGAAAAGGCCCTTCTGGTGTTCGGTTTGGGAGCTGTGGAGAGATCTGGGCAAGAACTGGGCAGAAGTTCCTGGAGGAGAAAACCATCCTTTCAGAAACTGAGCCCTCGAACTTCAGGAACTTCCAATACAAAGAGGATGAAGGTCCCCGAGGCCTTTGCAGCCGACTCTATTACTTTTGTAGTAGATGGTTGAGACCAGAAAAGCACACAAAAGCTCAGATGATGGACCTGGTTGTTCTGGAGCAGTTCCTGGCGTTTCTGCCCATGCAGATGGAGAGCTGGGTGCGGGAGTGTGGAGCAGAGAGCAGCTCCCAGGCGGTGGCCCTGGTGGAAGGCTTCCTCCTGAGCCAAGCGGAGGAGCAGAAGGAGAGGACTGGCTGGCAGGTGAGAGATTTTCATTTGGGAACTCTGAAGTGGTTAGATCTGATCAACAGTGTGTTTGAATTCTTAACCCTTGAATTCTTAACCCTTGCCTACCAGAGTCGGTGGCATTTATCATATCTGGAGATACTCTGATAATTCTTATAGGACTTTGTTCTGTTATTTCGGGTAGTTGTTTCTTTCCTGCTTTCCAACCTCACTGATGGATTTCTGGTGCTTTGAGGTTCTTGATGTGTATTGTCCATTCATTCTTCTTCTTGTTTCCTGTCTATTTTTCATGATGGAGATCAGAGATCCTGGGAGGAGGCATCCATCAAATTCACCTCCAGAAATGTTTTTCAGGAGGATCTCTCAGGATGATCCAAATCAAGACATGACTAGAGGTAATACAAGGCTCTCCCATTCCCCAGAGTGATCTCAAGTATCTCATCTTCTGTACGTCTTCTCTTCTACAGAATACCACCTCCTACATTACTAATTATGCAGTTTAAAATTCTCTCTCCCTCACAGGAAAGAATAGAAGGAAATTGGCCCTTCTTGATGGCGGAGCTGAAACAGTGGTTGATACTCCAGTTCAAGTAAGAAGAGGAAATTTATTTATTAAGAGTTGTATTCTCCTTTTCCTTCAGAAATTCAAGCTGGTATATACATAGTACTGCCTCCTTCCATTTCCCCCTCTTGTTTGTGTTGGCATATTTTTGTGTTCCTAAGCAAGACGAAAATTTCAAGTGAAATGTTTATTAGGAGAATCTTTTTTAAGACCAGTGTTTTAAATAAGTGCTAATTGTTGCCAATTATTATAATAATTTTAATTATCAAATAATCCTTCATGATGCCCATTCTTTTTTTAATTCTTTGAGTTTTGTGCAAGGATGCTAAAAAATAACTATCCACACTGGCAAATTATCAGTCTTTTAAAAGCTTTGTTTACAATCAATGATAAGAAAACTAAGTGGATGAGATTAAATGATAAGCCTATCGAGTTAATAAAAAATTGCCAAAGTAAAACTTGTTCTGAAAGACACATAATCAAGGCACTTTTGGCTTGCAAATTAAATTCTAATACCTTGATTTGTGCCTGAATTTGGACGCCAAACAATTCAGCTTTGCTAGGGCTAAGAAATGTCCTTCTCGGGAAATTTCTTCCTCTTATCTTCCATTCAGCTGATGTCTCAGACTACAAGCAGCTTCCTTAAAATTTGAGAAGCAGAAGCAAATTCCTGGCTGAGCATTCCCAGCACTTTCATGAAGGTGTGGAGGATAGACAGGATTGCTGCTTCTTGGTATACAATGAGCCTTTTACTAAATGCTGCAAAATAATCCACACCCACAGAGATTCCCACATTTCCATCTGCGAAAATAAGAAGGATTGGGAGTCATTGATATGTGGGGTTTCTAAGCCCCATCTGCCAGTTGATTCTCCCCAGAAGTCTTTTAATGGTGGACAGATGAATGGTAGGTCAATCAATCCAAAGGAAATTAGGGTTATTTTCACTGAAAGGCTCTGATAGTCCTGGAGAATCAATACAATTGATAAAACCTACCCAAAACATTTCTTCAATGAAAAGCTTTTACTCTGTTTTCTCACATAAATCCTGGAATACAAACAAGGATATCCATTTACCTTAGTGCACGGCTTTGTTTTGGAAATTTATAAACAATAGGACAGTTTTTTTACAATTTCTCCTGGGCCTTTTGTGCACTTTTTTCCCCTGTCAGGAGGGCCTTGTCTCCTTCGAGGAGGTGGCTGTGTATTTCTCCGAGGAGGAATGGTCTCTGCTGGATCCTCACCAAAAAGTGCTGCATTGGGAAGTCATGCTGGAAAATTACAGCCACGTGGCCTCTCTTGGTAAGGGTTTCCTATTCTCCAGTCAATTCAGGAAGACATTTTGTAGTTATCGGCTGTTCATGCATATAGAAATTGTTATTTATGCCATGCCATTGTAAGCATGTAAACGTTTAATATATTGGAATCTGGCAAATATCAGAAATCAATTATTATGACTTCCAGTTGTTTGATCTTTTTCTTTCACCTTGCTATCATATTTATTTTCTTTCCCCTTGAAGGTGATAATGGGCAGGACGATAAAGAATCTAAGGAATCATTCCAGGTGTTCAGAAATGGAGATGCAATGAAGAAGAATGTAATTCAAATGAAATTCCAAAGGCAGGAGAGAAATCAGTCGCATAATTGGAATAAGGAAAGCTCCTCTTCCATTGATGCTCACATGCAGGAGTTTCTTGACCAACGAGGAAAAATACAGAAAAAATATACTGGGAAAGGTATAAGACTATCCAAAGGCACACTAGATATACATGGACACTATCCAACCCAAGCCAACGGACAAGGTTATATATGTAAAGGCAATAGAAAAAATTATAATTGGAGTTCCACACTTTCTCAAGAAAATAGGTCTCTTACATCACATAAAAGTCTTCACATGGGAGAGAAGCCAAATAAATCCCTCGAGCATGGAAAGAGCTTCTGTGAAAACAAGACCCTTACTGTTCATCAAAGGAACCACACAGAGGAAAAGCCATTTCAATGCATGGAATGTGGAAAGGGCTTCAGTAAACCAAGTAGTCTTACTTCCCATAACAGGATCCACACTGGGGAGAAGCCATTTAAATGCCCGGAGTGTGGAAAGACCTTTAGACGCAGCAGTGATCTTACTTCCCATAAAAGGATCCACACAGGGGAGAAGCCATATAAATGCATGGAATGTGGAAAGACCTTTAGATACAGCACTAATCTTACTTCCCATAAAAGGATCCACACTGGGGAGAAGCCATATAATTGCATGGAGTGTGGAAAAGGCTTCAGTGAACTCAGTCTTCTTAAATCACATAAAAGGATCCACACAGGGGAGAAGCCATTTAAATGCGTGGAGTGTGGAAAGGGCTTCAGTAAACCAAGTAGTCTTACTTCCCATAACAGGATCCACACTGGGGAGAAGTCATTTAAATGCATGGAGTGTGGAAAGACCTTTAGACGCAGCAGTGATCTTACTTCCCATAAAAGGATCCACACAGGGGAGAAGCCATATAAATGCATGGAATGTGGAAAGACCTTTAGATACAGCACTAATCTTACTTCCCATAAAAGGATCCACACTGGGGAGAAGCCATATAATTGCATGGAGTGTGGAAAAGGCTTCAGTGAACTCAGTCTTCTTAAATCACATAAAAGGATCCACACAGGGGAGAAGCCATTTAAATGCGTGGAGTGTGGAAAGGGCTTCAGTGTACTCAGTAATCTTACATCCCACAAAAGGGTCCACACAGGGGAGAAGCCATTTAAATGCGTGGAGTGTGGAAAGGGCTTCAGTGTACTCAGTAATCTTACATCCCACAAAAGGGTCCACACAGGGGAAAAGCCATATAAATGCATGGAGTGTGGAAAGGGCTTCAGCCAACCCTGTAATCTTACTTCCCATAAAAGGATCCACACAGGGGAGAAGCCATATAAATGCATGGAGTGTGGAAAGGGCTTCAGCCGACACAGTCATCTTACATTCCATAAAAGGGTCCACACCAGGGAGAAACCATACAAATGCATGGAGTGTGGAAAGGGCTTCCTCATAAACAGTAAACTTACTACTCATGAAATGATCCACACAAGGGAGAAGCCATACAAATGCATGGAGTGTGGAAAGGGCTTCAAGAAACTTAGTGGTCTTACTTCCCATGGAAGGATCCACACAGGAGAGAAGCTACATAAATGCACAGTGTGTGGAAAGTCTTTTAGTAGGAGCCATCACCTTACTTGCCATGAAAGGATCCACACAAGGAAGAAGCCAATATAAATGTATGGATTTTGGAGAGAGTTTTAGGAGGAGCAATGACCTCACTTCCCATACAGAGATACACTTTGGTGGGAACATATGTAAATTCTAGAAAGTTAGTTAAATTTCTGTGCTTCTAGGAATATTAACGCCGTCTGTTTTCTTGGTTGAAGTTCATAATATTCCAAAATGTCTAAATTCATTCTTAAGTTATTTTTTATTTGCCTTTTAGGTAGAAATCCATTTTGATCTGTATGTATAAATTCAATCAAAAATTTCTTTATTTTTTCTGCTATTATTGAAGCAAAAATTTTATAGTCTACGTTTAATAAAGATATTAGTCTATAATTCTTTATTGGCGTCAAGTCTGAGTCTTCTTTAGGTATTAAAGTAATATTAGCTTCTGTCTATGTATTTGGTATTTTAGCCTCTAAAAGTATTTCATTGCATAGTTCTTTCATTATAGGACTTAAAATATCTTGTAGAGATTTGTAAAACTGCAGTTAGTCCATCTGGGCCTTGAGTCTTATCATTTTTTTGTCTTTTGATAGCTTCTGTCAGCTCTGTCATTGATATTTTTTCATTTAAAATATTTTGTATATTCTCTGGAGTTTTTGGTAAATCTGCTTTTTTAATATAGTGCTTTATTTTTTCTTGTGAAGTTTCCTCTGTACTATAAAGTATCTCGTTAAAGTCTTTGATTATTTTTTAAATTGCATTGTTTTGAAACTGTAAGTCTCCTTTTGAGTCTGGTAGTTGATTTATCACTTTTTTCTCTTTCTTTTTTCAATTTATATGCCACCCACCTCCCTGGTTTATTAGCATTTTCAAAAAAATTATGTTTGGCTCTTTTAATTTATTGCACCGTTTTTTCAGCCTCTGCTAAATTTATTTTGTATTTTATTAGTTCCATTTGTTTTTTAAGTATTTTCTTTTGTGGATCTGCTTGTAGTTCTGATTCTAATTTCTTAAGTTCTTCCTGTAGTTTTAACTGTTGTTGTTTTTTCTTTATTCTTTTTCACCATGTAAGTTATAGCCAACCCTCTAAAGTATGTTTTAGCTGTATCCCACACACTTTGAAGGGAGGTTTCTTCTTTTTTATTTATTTTTAAAAAAGAATTCCATTTCCTTTGTTGCTATTTGTGTAAATTCTTTCTCCATTAGTACAGATTTATTAATAAAACATCTTTTTTCTGAGTTTCTTTCCAAATCATCTTTATTAGATTGTGATCTGCCCGTATATTAGGTTCTATCTCGATCTTTTGTATAATCGTGCTTAGTTCAGGAGATATCCATATCATATCAATTCTGGACCACGATTTGTGTCGATTTGAATTAAAGGTATATTGTAGTTTTTTTGGATTCTTTTCTATCCATATATCCTGAATACAGGATTTAAAAAAACATTTTAGGGAGTATATTTTTCCCTTTCCCCCTATTTTACTATAGTCCAGTGTTCCATCTACTATTGCATTAAGATCTCCCATTAAACTGATATTTTGGTACTCCAGTTCTACTATTTTTTATGCAAGAACTCTTCTTGTTTGTTATTAGGTGCATATATTGCTACTATCAATATCTGTTTTTGGTTTATCATTATTTCCACCATCAATATTCTTCCCTCTTCATCTACGTAGATTTTTTAGGATTCATTATTTCTTTAATATATAGAGCTATTCCTCTTTTCTTTTGTTGAGCTAATGCGTAATGTAGTTTCCCAATTTTTGGTTGCTCCAACAGTTTGTAGTGTCGTTTCTTAATATGTGTTTCTTGGGGACAAATTATATCCATTTTTAATCTTTGTAGTTTTGTAAAAAAATGTCCTTTTTATAGGGGAGTTCAATCCATTTACATTTATTGTAAGAATCCCATTTTCCTTCTCCATCTCTTTCAATTATATATAGGTCTTTTGAACTTCTAGTTAATCTTATCTGTCTCTGTTCTATTGGTCTTACCACTTCTTCTGTCTTTGTATTCTCAGTTTCTTCTTCTTCCCTTGGCTTGACGACTCCTTCGTATTGTCATTTCTTTCTGTCTCTTTGTTTCTTTCTCTGGATGGGATTCCGAACTTTTCCCTTCCATGAAAGCTCTGTGATTGTCATAGAACTAACTCCATCGTCTTATGTGGTGTGTCTATAACCTGTATCTTTTCCCATTCCCAATTAATTAAAATCCCTTCTGGAATCAGCCATCTGAAATTCACTCCTTTTTCAGTTATTTTTCTAGTCAGGAATTGATATTCTCTTCGTATCTCTCTTATTCTCCTTGGGATCTGTTTCGGGACTACGATTTCTTTTCATTCATATCGCAACGGGCCATCTCTCACTTCTCAAAATCTTATCCCTTATGGATCTCTTGACAAATCTAACATGTACACCTCTAGGGACTTTATTTCTTCTCGCATAGTTTGAATTGACTCGGAATATTTGATCTAACTCTTCTTTCATTTCTTGTTTCCCGATTTCCAGTGCTTCAGCCAATAGCTCTGTTATCAAGTCCGCAAGAACCTCTTCTTTGTCCTCTTTTATATTTTGAAATCTTAGGAAGTAAGATGCCCTTTCCATTTCCATAATTGCAATTGAGTCTTCCATTTCTCTACTAATCTACATCAACTTGATTCTCATCTATCAGTTCTGCCAACTTTTGGTCAGTCTCTAATGGAAACATGTCAAACTCGCGACATCACGGGATGTCATGCAACGTATCAGAGCTTTTTTTCCCCATTGCCGGCAATGGGGTGGGCAGTTTCCTGATGACGCATCCGGCCTGCATGCTGGCAGTTTGACACCCCTACTCTAGTGACTTATCTTCTACTCTTTGGATTCTTTGTTCATTTTTTGTAACCATCTGTTTGAAGATTTCTAGTTGAGAGTCTATGTTTTTAATTTTTGGGTTCATTTTGTCAAGATTGTCTTTTGTCTCCTCATGGTTTTTCCTTGTATCTTCCTTACGTGAGGAAATTGTTTCTTGAATAGCTTGTACTGTCGCTTGCATCTCCTTCTGGACACTACTAGCCTTTTCTTGTTGGAGCATTGTTTTAATTGATCTCTGGTACAACGGGCTTGCTGAGGCAGAGGATGGGGCTGAAGGTGCTTTCTTACCAGTTTTATTTAGATTCAGAACACTCATTTTGTTTTTATCCCCCAAACTCCTTTTTCAAGCTCTAAGGCAGACATGTCAAACTTGCGACGACATCGCACGATGTATCGGAGCTTTTCCCCCATTGCCGGCAATGGGGTGGGCGCGGTTTTGTTGCGACGCGTCCGGCCTGTAGGCTGGGAGTTTGACACCCCTGCTCTAAGGCTTTTCCCCCACACCTGCTTTCAACCAAGCCATTAACATATTAAACACAGTATATCTTACAAGATTATCTTAAACAATTCTTATAACCCTTATCTATAGTCTCAAGATCTATAAGTCCTCTCAGAAAAAAGGTGAGAAAAAACAAAAGAGAGAGAGAGAGAGAGAAATTTATAGTTCACTTCTGAGGAGTCCATTTCCAAAAACCATTAGGGCAGATTAAGTTGATAGTCGAGAAACCTCCAAGCTGCTTCTCCATTATTTCAATTTCCACTGTCCATAGGTACTTCGCGTCCGCAGATAATTGCCCGGCCGCCCTGTTTAGGGTGACCCGTTCCCTCCTTAATCAGGAGGTGAGGGAGGAGCCCTTACAGGGGCGGGCCGAGGAGTTTAGTCAGCATCTGGCGGACAAAATTGCTCAGATTCGGACCAGGTTGGACTCTGACTGGGCAGAGTCTGATGTGGAGGAATTGAGCGGTCTTGAGAGTAGTATTATCTGGGCTGAGTTTGATCCTGTGACTCCCGATGAGGTGGACAGGATTATGGGGAGGGTGAGCTCTACCACTTGTTTATTGGACCCATGCCCCTCCTGGCTGGTTTATTCAGCTCGGGAAGAGACACGAGGCTGGTTCCAGGCAGTGATATCTGCTTCTTTGAGTGAGGGTGTTTTCCCTGCCGCCTTGAAGGAGGCGGTGGTGAGACCCCTTCTCAAGAAGCCTGCCCTGGATCCGGCTATTCTGAATAACTATCGTCCGGTCTCCAAACTTTGCTTTTTGGCAAAGGTTGTTGAGAGTGTGGTAGCACATCAGCTCCCTCTGTTCTTGGAGGAAACTGATTATCTTGACTCGTACCAATCGGGTTTCAGGCCCGGGTACAGCATGGAGACGGCATTGGTCGTGCTGATGAATGATTTCTGGCAGGCTTGGGACAGGGGTTGCTCCTCTGTCCTAGTCCTATTAGACCTCTCAGTGGGTTTTGATACCATCGACCATGGTATCCTACTGCGACGTCTCAGGGGGTTAGGAGTGGGGGGCACTGTTTTACGGTGGTTCTCCTACCTCCTGGGCTGTTCACAGTCAGTGTTGACGGGAGGGCAGAGGTCCGCCCCGAGGCCTCTCGTTTGTGGAGTGCCTTGGGTCGGTCCTCTCTCCCCTCCTGTTCAACATCTATATGAAGCCGCTGGGTGAAATCATTCGTGGTTTGGGGGTGGGGTATCATCAGTACGCTGATGATACCCAACTTTTTCTTTCCACCCCGAACCAACTCAGTGATGCCCTCGACGTGATGTCCCGTTGCCTGGAGGCAGTTCGGGTTTGGATGGGGAGAAACAGGCTGCGACTCAATCCTGCTAAGACTGAGTGGCTGTGCATACTGGCATCTCGAGTGAACCATTTTTCTCCATCATTAACAATGGGGGGTGAGGTGTTACCCCCCATCGATAGGGCTCGTAACTTGGGCGTCCTCCTGGATTCACGGCTCACTTTGGAAGATCACATAGGAGCCATGACCAGGGGGGCTTTCGCCCAGGTTCGCCTGGTGCACCAGTTGAGGCCCTATCTGGACCGAGATGCCCTACGCACAGTCACTCATGCGCTCGTAACCTCCCGGTTAGACTACTGCAATGCTCTCTACATGGGGCTGCCCTTGAGGACCACTCGGAGGCTTCAGCTGGTGCAGAATGCAGCCGCGCAAGTAGTAATGGGAGTTTCCTGATACTCTCATGTAACACCTCTTCTCCGCGAGCTGCATTGGCTTCCAGTTGCCCTCCGGGTGAGATTCAAGGTGCTGGTGATGACCTATAAAGCCCTAAATGGCATGGGTCCGGATTACCTTAGGGAGCACCTGCTGCCAGCATCAGCTTCCCATCGTCCTGTGCGTGCCCACAGGGAGGGCCTCCTTAGGGTTCCGCCGGTTAGGGATTGCCGGCGGGTGATTCCCAGGAGGAGGGCGTTCTCTGTGGGCGCGACCGCCCTTTGGAACGAACTGCCGATGGAACTTCGGACTGCCCCCGACCTTTGCTCGTTTCGCTGGGACTTAAAAACCTGGTTGTTTGAACTGTCTGGCCTGGACTGAGGGATTTTAAATTAAATTAATTTTAAATTTAAATTTTAACTTTATATTAATCTTGTGGGCTTGTATTAATTTAATTCTATTTTATTCTTCCTTTTTTGTATTGTTTTAACTTGCCCTGTGAACCGCCCTGAGTCCTTCGGGAATAGGGCGGTATATAAATTCAACTAATAAATAAATAAATAAAATAAATACAAACCAATGTTTATAATCCACTGGACTCTCCCAAACCAACAGGAGAGATGGAAAATGAAGAGGGAAGAGAAAAAGAAAAGAAAAATATATCCCAAGGTCCAACTTTGGTCCTGTGCCAAAAATTAGTCCAAAGTATCTTGATAGCAGAAAGTTCTTTGCTCAGTCTATCCTTAAGTAGCTGTAATAATCACAATTCAAACAATATTTATAATCCAAAGTGAGGGGACTCACTTCCAAAGACAATTGTTCTGTATCCAAAGTTGACCCTCAGTCAAAATTTATAATCCACCAAGACCTACTATTCGAATTAGTGATCAATTAGGCCTTCTTCAAGAGGTTTTTCACTATTTCAGTTTCCACTCTCCATAAATAGTTCTCCAGTCCAACATTAAAAATTTATAATCCACACTTGCTCCGTCTTTAAGAAGATGTACAGTTGCATTTCTAGCAGTACTTATAATCCAAAGAAAAGACCAGATGGTTTTAAGGTAGTTCATATCTTTTAGTTATAATCCATCCTTCAAAACCAAAGAGAGAGAGAGAGAGAGAGAGAGAGAGAGAAAACAGCCCAGAGAAAGCCTTCTCTTTTCAGTTGTAATCCACGGTACTATGAAAGTCAGGAACATCAAACATCAAAGGGTTTAAACTTCAAATTATGTCCTGGCAACTAGCCAACTTTTACTTTTCTAGACAAAATATAGGTAAGTTCAGTAAATATTTTAATGTAGTTCTTTGCTCTTGCCACTAGATGTCCTCCAATGCCCACTTTGTAATTTTCCAGTTTAAACCAAATTTAGTCCAATAATCTCCAAAAATAATACAAAATAATATAAAAAGAGGGGAAAAGTTAAAAAACCCCAAACTTTTCTTTTTTCTGTTTCTCTTTCTTATATTGACAATGACGTTGTAGACTTCTCTGTTTCCTCCAGATGCTTAAACCACCGCCTTTTCTGGAGGGAGGATAAACCCCCTCCTCAACTCTGGGAAATTGCTTCGGATGTTTTTCCCCCCATAAACAGGTTTCAAATTGTAAGGAAAAAAGGAAAATAGTCTCACTCCAGTCCAAAATGTTGCTTACGCTTGTAGTAAATCGTTTTTCCTCCCGGCAGTCAGCAGCTTCTGACTGGCTATGTGGATGGAGCCAGTCTTTCTCCTGCTGTTCCAGAGGGCTCCTTGGATCAAGTGGGTTGGCTACCACCTTTCCATGATCTACAAGGGTCGCTCTTGGTCAGTCACCGCTACGGGGTGACTTTCGGTCCTTTATGGACCCACAGCAGGCCGAAATCAAGCGTGGGAACTGGAGCTTTGGTTCCCTCTGCCCGCCTCGCCACCTAAAACCGGTTTATTGCATCTGGCAATTGTACTTTTTTAAAAAAATCTCATTGTCAACCAATATAATTCATTTAATTTGAAATCAAGTGAAAAATTGATTTAAATTGTTTTATTAAAACAAATTAATGGCAATTCTTTTATAAGAAGTTGCCTCAAACAAAATGAGTTTGACATGCCTGCTCTAGATAGCTGAATGCTCCAAAATAAATTCTAGACCAGGCCTGTACGTGCAGCCTACCAAGCACCCTTGGACAGAGCACAGACTTTTTTTAAAAAAATAAAATCACCACCACTGCCCTGAAAGTCATGTTGCCTAGTGCCTCCATAGCTTACCATGACCACGAGCTCCAACACTGCAGATGCTCCTCTAGTCACCAAATCATTGATTAGCCCACCACCATTCTTTTGCAGACCACAAAGATTTTTAATTCATCAGTGTGGGCCTTTCCCTTCTACAAGTCGCACAGATCTCTTCTAGATTTTCCTCTTGCCTTTCTGAGTTAACTCCTTGGTCTGTCATTGAGCAAGAATTGACTTTGTAGGGAAGCATATTATCATTTGATGTATATTTAACATATGTTCTACCTCCGATTATATAATATTTGTATGCAATCCACATGGTGAGGTTTGGGGCAACTTACAATAGAAAAAAATATATTTTTAAAATCAGAAGATTAAAACATAAAAGCAGGGCTTTTTTTCTCATAGAACGCTCAGGAATTGCTGCTGAGCACGCCAAAAGACCTGGCCGGCAAACGTTGCACCGGCAAGTTGTCTGCAGCGAAGGCGAGTTGGCAGGAACTTTGTATCCCTCCCTGCTGCCCAACTACACCATCTCAACTAGGTAAGTAAGAGAGGACAAGGAGTGGGAGGTGGATTCTGTGGAGTCCATGTGCACTCCTTCCTTGTGCTCACCCATGATAGCCAAACTGGTGGCCTACCCGGTGCTGGACCTGTGCCACCATCGCCTCGCCCTGCATGCCTAAGTGGCCGCCCTGCATTGTCTGGCCCGCACCGCCTCTGCCGCACGCCCCGTGCAGCCCCGCCATATAGAGCGGGCCCTGCTGCTCCCACAGCACCAGCCGCTCCGGCTCCGGCCCCGGGGGAAAGCCCGCCACCAACACCCCTTGCACCCATGACTGCAGCAGCGCCACCCCCCCGCCCCCCTGCCTCCTGCACCCGCCAAGATGAGAGTTCCGGCACCTTTTTTTTTTTAGAAAAAAAGCCCTGATTATACCTAGAGGGATATGACCTACTACTTGGATGGCATGCCTTTTTATGGTAGGGAAAAATAAAATTCACAGATACCTTCAACAACACTACATAAGAAATGGACTTCTGCAAGAATGGGAGATAATAAAACCGAAAATCTATATGAAAATACCTGGATGGCTTTCAATAATTGAAGCGTTTGCACACCCAAATTTAATAAACTATGACAAAATTGTGACTTATCAAGACATTTTGGATAAAGAAGGAAAATTAAAACATAGACAAGAACTAGAAGAACAGGGTATTGACTTATCATGGTGGCCATATTTGCAAATTAAAATACCTGGGTTCTATAAAGAACAGACAGAATTTGATAAGATATTACTGACATCGGAATAAAAATTGATTAAGAAACTTTATAAATATATGCTAAGCTTAAAGATGGAAGAGGAACAAGTTAAAGAAAATGATAATACGGGCAAAGAACTTTGGACATAACATAGAACAAGAAAAATGGCAAAATCTTTGGGAAAGAAATTTGAAAATAACATGCAGTATCATACAAAGGAAATAACATATAAAATGTTTTATAGATGGCATTTAACACCTGTGAGATTGTCAAAAATGTTTAAAGATGTATTGAACAATTGTTGGAAATGTAAACAAAAATCAGGTACTTATTACCACCTTTGGTGGACATGCTCTAAAGTGAAAAGATTTTGGTTAAGAATACATACATGCTTAGAGAAAATGATGAAAAAACAGAGTTTAAGTCAGAATTATTTTGTTAGGTATAATTGTAGGTGATTATGAGCACCTACATAATCAGGATTTCAGAGGCTCATGTTGGTTTGAATTTGTTTATTTAAGGTTTTGTTCATTTTTGAGGCCTCCTTGAATCTCTGGAGATCCTTCAAAGTAGCAGTTTTGAGGAAAGTGAGTTCTGATCCTCCACAGAAACATTCTTAATAATCACAAGATCAAAAATGATTCCTACACATTAGTAAGTGGAATATCTAGAAACTTCAATTGTCAGGGATGAAACCTTGGCAGCTGTGTGCCTCTGCGTTTCAACTTGCCTGTAGAAGTAAGCAGGGGAGGTCTTATTTTCATGTAGGTTAAATGGAGAAACGAAACGTCTATGATTCTGCTGAAACCTTATTTTTATTATTATTTTTATTTAGTTATAGTATAAAATACAAAGGTACAAAAGTAAATAATAGGGAACAAAAGAAGGGGAAGGGGTGTGCTGGTCCAGTATATAGCCAGCTTAGGATTTAGGAAACTGTGTGTAGAACAAGTAGCATTTTAAGGGTTAAAGTGCTGCCCCCTTAAGGGTAGCCTTCTGGGAAATGTAGTTTAGTTGTTACATGGTTATATCTGTGTTCTAATTGGCCACTGGGAGGGTCTTTGTGTCTTTTATTATGGGACATCCTGTGTACATGCCCAGTTTATTTTCTCTCTCCATGCATCCTAGACACCAGGCTGGGAACTCCATTGAATGGGAAAATGTTCTTTGTCTAAGTTCAACCAGCAGCATGTAGGTTTTCTGAAGATGGAAGAAAATTATTCTCTTTTTACCTACGTGAGTGGAAAGAATATGAATCATGTGACAGATATATCTACATAACTGTGTGTTAATGCTTAGGATTCCTGATCAACAAATATTCTGCATGTTACCATTTCGTGGAGTTATTCTATCTGGATAGTGGCTAGAGCAACCACCTACATTCCAGAATAGTAAAAAGAGAATATAATTTCTCTTCCAAGAAAAGAACCAGCATTCCTGCTTGCCAGTTTCATCTGTCTGCCTTAGTAAAAGGATATTGTGTGTTTCTTCGTTAAAGAATCAATCCTCTTCTCCCTGCCTAAAAGAAAAAGGATTGAAATATTTTCTTGCGTTTATCTATCTCTGGTCTATGCCTGCATGCCTTTCTCTGCCTGCCAGAGAGTTAGGGTTATTCTATCTGGATAGTGGCTAGAGCCGTGGTGGCAAACCTATGGCACATGTTCCACAGGTGGCATGCAGAGCCCTCTCCATGGGGACGCGCACTGTCGCCCCAGTCCTAGGCCTTCAGTTGGGTTTTATAAAATCTTTTCGCTTTAGGCCTCCGCCGCCGTGTGCAAAAAAAAAGGTTCAATTGATTAATTTCAACTTCTCGTGGGGAAAAAAAAGATCTCGCAAAATTGGAATTGATTGATTGGACTTTTTAGTCCCACCCAGTCTGCCATTACCACCGCAGCCACACCCACCCAATGGGCCACGCCCACCCGGCACCCGATGATAGATAAGTGGGTTTGGGGTTGCATTTTGGGCACTCGGTCTCTAAAAGGTTCACCATCACAGGGCTGGAGCAACTGCCTACATTCCAGAATAAGGGTAAAAGAGAAGTGTGGAAGAGAGGGGAGAAAAAAAGCATTGACTTCCGACTTCCTATGTTGCAGTAAAATGAGGCATTAGCATCGAACCTCAACTTTTTGTATTTCTATAGTAGTATGAACTGGCCATTTCTATGTCAACAAATCAATCTAATGAGTAAAACCGAAAATCATAGTACTTTTATAATTTTTTTCCACCTCAAGGACAAAGTCCAGAAGCAATTTAATAATAATAAGAAGAAGAAGTTGGAAGGGACCTTGGAGGTCATCTAGTCCAACCCCCTGCTAAGGCAGGAAACCCTATACCATTTCAGACAAATGGCTGTCCAGTCTCTTCTTAAAAACTTCCAGTGTTGGAGGCAGGTTGTTCCACTGGTTAGTTGTTCTAACTGTCAGGAAGTTTCTCCTTAGTTCTAGGTTGCTTCTCTCCTTGACTAGTTTCCATCCATTGCTTCTTGTCCTGCTTTCAGGTGCTTTGAAGAATAGCTTGGCTCCCTCTTCTTTGTGGCAGCCCCTGAGATATTGGAACACTGCTATCATGTCACCCCTCACCCTTCTCTTCATTAAACTACACATACTCAATTCCAGCAACCGTTCCCTATATGTTTTAGCCTCCAGTCCCCCAATCATCTTTGTTGCTCTTCTCTGTACCCTTTCTAGAGTCTCGACATCTTTTTTACATCGTGGTGACCAAAACTGGATGCAGTATTCCAGGTGTGGCCTTACCAAGGCATTGTAAAGTGGTATTAGTACTTCACGTGATCTTGATTTTATCCCTCTGTTAATGCAGCCTAGCACTGTGTTGGCTTTTTTGGCAGTTGCGGCACACTGCTGGCTCATATTGAAGTGATTGTCCACTAGGACTCCGAGATCTCTCTCACAGTTACTACTATCGAGCAAGGTACCACCTATACTATACCTGTGCATTTGATTTTTCCTGCCTAAATGTAGAACCTTACTTTTTTCACCATTGAATTTCATTTTGTTAGATAGTGCCCAGTGTTCGACTCTGTCCAGATCCTCCTGTATCTTAAGCCTATCTTCTGGAGTATTGGCTATTCCTGCCAGCTTGGTGTCATCTGCAAATTTGATGAGTTCCCCACCTATCCCCTCATCCAAATTGTTGATGAAGTACAAACAAAAGTTCTTATATTCTTTTCTTTTATCAAACCGGTCAGTTTAGCCATCTCTGCTAATTCCTAATAGTAGCCATTCATCCATGATGGAAATCGAAACATTCTTCAATTATTTTGTGTAGAGCAGTCTTGCTGCCATCAACACATATAAAATCAGAGTTCCAAATTTTTTCCCAAGTCTTTTTCTGTTAGACCCAGAAGGAAAGTTTCTGCTTTAATCTTTATATTCATGTTAAGAATTTTCTGCATTAAAATATGAAGACTGCTCCAATATATCTTTGCTTTATCACGTGTCCACCATAAATGATAAAAAGTCCCTTCTTTACATTTACATTTCCAACATTCATTTCAAATACCTTTATGCATTCTAGATAACTTATCTGGAGTTAAATAACAGTGATACATCATCTTATAATAGTTTTCTTTTAAGTTATAATTTAATGTGAATTTTAAGCCTTTTGTCCACATATTCTCGGATTGTTCAACCATCACATTATACCCAAAGTTCTTTGCCCACTGAATCATACAGTGTTTTACATGTTCACTTTCCAAATTCAATTTTAATAAAGTTTTGTAGACCTTGGCAACCTACAAAGACCCTTCCAACTATGTTACTCTGTGTTCTTCTTTGGAATCTCCTTCAGGAAGAAAATAGCATACCATGAAATTCATCATTTGGCCACTGGAGGGCGAATGCCAGAGGTGATTTATTATAGGAGAAGGGGAAGGAAGTGACATCACTAGAGGGGGCTTTCTCTCACTCTTTGAGCTTCGCAGGATTTTTAAATGGGTGCAGAAAAGTCTTGAAGAGATCCAGAGGTGGGCGGGGTAAGCGGCAGTTGGGGGGGGGGTACTTCGCGTGCGGGGGGGCGGAAAGAGGGTGCTCGTGCTAGAGAAGGAAGGTCCCCATGTAGGTTCAATCTTCTGAGTCCTGGGAGAGCCCTGATCCCATGGTCCCCTACCGCGCTTCTCCACGCAGGCAACAGGCAGAGGGAAACAGGGCTCAGGACCAGCCACGTTGCCCGAGGGACAAATCCCCAGAGAGGAGGAAGCGTCCTGGGGGGATCCTTCCCGCCCCGTATCCTGGAGAAAGCTCCGAAGTCGGAGATGGGGAGAGCTTGGATGGCAAATCTCATGCAGGAAATAAGCAAATAGCTGCAAGGGAGGAACTGCAGAAGGTTGTGCCTGATTCTCCTTATGTGCTGGATGACGCTAAAATGGGGCTGGATCCTCAGCAGTTCAATTGGTCTTAGGAGGTTAAGTGAACCAGCACATCACCATCCCCTGTGTTTTAGTGTGAATTCAGCCCCTGAAATTGCGTAGCCTGTTTGTGTTTGGGGTATGTTTTGGGAACCTACCTGTGTGTAATTGTGTGATTTAGCTCTTAAAAAGGAAATCCTGAAGAAAGGGAAGTAGAATATCCAAAGCAGGTCATTTTAGGCTTTTCATTTTTTTTAAAAAAAAGCCCTGAACTTTCATTGTTTGTTAACCCGTTAGAGTTTGGAAAGTTGTGTAAACCCTGCTTGTAGGTAAATGCAGACCTAGGCTTTTTCATATATATAAAGCAAGCCCTAATCTATGAGAAAAAGAAATTGAAATTGATTCCAAAATGCATTTTTTTCAGTGTTCCAAGTCCTTGCTGGAAGTCAGTCCCAAGATTTGTACAAACACATATTTCATGGTTGAAAGACTTGCCTGTCTTGTTGCTACCAGAATGGTACTATGAATAGAAAGGTGGTTGGAGATCCACAAGATTCCCTGGACCCATTAGGAATTGCAATATAGGACTGAGAAAGAATGAAAAGCCAATGAGCAAGTGAGGAAATTGGAAAAGGCCCTTCTGGTGTTCAATTTGGGAGCTGTGGAGAGATCTGGGCAAGAACTGGGAGTCATGTTCACAGAACAATCCACTTCTTGATGTGTATTGTCCATTCATTCTTCTTGTTTCCTGTCTACTTTATCAAGTCCTTCATGATGGAGATCAGAGATCCTGGGAGGAGGCATCCATCAAATTCACCTCCTGAAATGTTTTTCAGGAGGATCTCTCAGGATGATCCCAATCAAGACACGACCAGAGGTATTACAAGGCTCTGCCATTCCCCAGAGTGATCTCAACTATCTCATCTTCTGTACGTCTTCTCTTCTACAGAATACCACCTCCTACATTACTAATTATGCAGTTTAAAATTCTCCCTCACAGGAAAGAATAGAAGGAAATTGGCCCTTCCTGATGGCGGAGCTGAAACAGTGGTTGAAACTCCAGTTCAAGTAAGAAGAGGAAATTTATTTATTAAGAGTTGTATTCTCCTTTTCCTTCAGAAATTCAAGCTGGTATACAGAGTACTGCCTCCTTCCATTTTCCCCTCTTGTTTGAGTTGGCTTATTTTTGTGTTCCTAAGCAAGATGAAAAGTTCAAGTGAAATTCTTATTGGGAGAATCTTTTTTAAGACCAGTGTTTTAAATAAGTGCTAATTGTTGCCAATTATTATAATAATTTTAATTATGCCAATTACTGCCCAGTTTTCAAATAATCCTTCATGATGCCCATTCTTTTTTTAATTCTTTGAGTTGGATTTGTGCAAGGATGCTCAAAAATAACTATCCACACTGGCAAATTATCATTCTTTTAAAAGCTTTATTTACAATCAATGATAAGAAAACTAAGTGGATCAGATTAAATGATAAGTCTATTAAAATAGAATGCGAGTTAATAAAAAATTGACAAAGTAAAACTTGTTCTGAAAGAGCATATAATCAAGGCACTTTTGCCTTGCAAATTAAATTCTAATACCTTGATTTGTGCCAGAATTTGGACACCAAACAATCTAGGTTTGCAAGAGCTAAAAAAATGTCTTTCTTGGGAAATTTCCTCCTCTTATCTTCCATTCAGCTGATGTCTCAGATTACAAGCAGCTTCCTTAAAATTTGAGAAGCAGAAGCAAATTCCTGGCTGAGCATTCCCAGCACTTTCATGAAGGTGTGGAGGATAGATAGGATTGCTGCTTCTTGGTATACAATGAGCCTTTTACTAAATGCTGCAAAATAATCCACACCCACAGAGATTACCACATTTCCATCTGCGAAAATAAGAAGGATTGGGAGTCATTGATATGTGGGGTTTCTAAGCCCCATCTGCCAGTTGATTCTCCAGAAGTCTTTTAATGGTGGACAGATGAATGGTAGGTCAATCGATCCAAAGGAAATTGGGGTTATTTTCACTGAAAGGCTCTGATAGTCCTGGAGAATCAATACAATTGATAAAACCTACCCAAAACATTTCTTCAATGAAAAGCTTTTACTCTGTCCATTTTCTCACATAAATCCTGGAATACAAACAAGGATAGCCGTTTACCTTAGTGCACGGCTTTGTTTTGGGAATTTATAAATAATTGGACTGTTGGTTTTTTTAACAATTTCTCCTGGGCCTTTTGTGCACTTTTTTTCCCCGTCAGGAGGGCCTTGTCTCCTTCGAGGAGGTGGCTGTGTATTTCTCCGAGGAGGAATGGTCTCTGCTGGATCCTCACCAAAAAGTGCTGCATTGGGAAGTCATGCTGGAAAATTACAGCAATGTGGCCTCTCTTGGTAAGGGTTTCCTATTCTCCAGTCAATTCAGGAAGACATTTTGTAGTTGTGGGCTGTTCATGCATATAGAAATTGTTATTTATGCCATGCCGTTGTAAGCATGTAAAGGTTTAATATATTGGAATTTGGCAAATATCAGAAAGCAATTATGACTTCCAATTGTTTGATCTTTTTCTTTAACCTTGCTATCATATTTATTTTCTTTCCCCTTGAAGGTGATAATGGGCAGGACCATAAAGAATCTAAGGAATCATTCCAAGTGTTCAGACATGGAGATGCAATGGAGAAGCCTGCAATTCAAATGAAATTCCAAAGGCGGGAGAGAAATCAGCTGCATAATTGGAATAAGGAAAGCTCCTCTTCCATTGATGCTCACATGCAGGAGTTTCTTGACCAACGAGGAAACATACAGAAAAGATATATTGACAAAGGTATAAGACTATCCAAAGGCACACTAGATATACATGGACACTATCCAACCCAAGCCAAAGGACAAGGTTATATATGTAAAGACAATAGAAAAAATTATAATTGGAGTTCCACACTTTCTCAAGAAAATAGGTCTCTTACATCACATAAAAGTCTTCACATGGAAGAGAAGCCAAATAAATCCCTCGAGCATGGAAAGAGCTTCTGTGAAAACAAGACCCTTATTGTTCATCAAAGGAGCCACACAGAGGAAAAGCCATTTAAATGCATGGAATGTGGAAAGGGCTTCAATAAACCAAGTAGTCTTACTTCCCATAAAAGGATCCACACTGGGGAGAAGTCATTTAAATGCATGGCGTGTGGAAAGACCTTTAGACGCAGCAGTGATCTTACTTCCCATAAAAGGATCCACACAGGGGAGAAGCCATATAAATGCATGGAGTGTGGAAAGACCTTTAGATACAGCACTAATCTTACTTCCCATAAAAGGATCCATACGGGGGAAAAGCCATATAAATGCATGGAGTGTGGAAACACGTTTAGACGCAGCAGTCATCTTACTTCCCATAAAACGATCCACACTGCGGAGAAGCCATATAAATGCATAGAGTGTGGAAAGTGCTTCAGAAGACATAGTGATCTTATAAGCCATAAAAGGATCCACACAGGGGAGAAACCTTACAAATGCTTTGCATGTGGAATCTCTTTTAATTATAGCAGTCAACTTGCTTCCCATAAATGGATCCATAGAGGGGAGAAGCCATATAAATGCATGGAGTGTGGAAAGGGCTTCAGCCAACAGAGTAGTCTTATTTCCCATAAAAGGATCCACACAGCAGGGAAGCCACATGAATGCATGGAGAGTGGAAAGGGGTTCCTTATCAGTTCCTCCCTTTTGAAACATAAGAAGATTCATAAAGGGGATAAACCATATAAACGCATAGAGTGTGGAAAGGGCTTCAGTAAACACGGTAATCTTATATCCCATAAAAGGATCCACACAGGGAAGAAGCCATATAAATGCGTGGAGTGTGGAAAAGTCTTCACTGGACTCAGTGTTCTTAAATCCCATAAAAGAATCCTCACTGGAGAGAAACCATTTAAATGCATGGAGTGTGGAAAGAGCTTCAGAATACATAGTGATCTTATAAAACATAAAAGGATCCACACAGGAGAGAGGCCTTACAAATGCTTGGAATGTGGAAAGACCTTTAGTTGCAACAATACTCTTAATTCCCATAAAAGGATCCATACGGGGGAAAAGCCATATAAATGCATAGAGTGTGGGAACACATTTAGACGCAGCAGTCATCTTACTTCCCATAAAAGGATCCACACAGGGGAGAAGCCATATAAATGCATGGAGTGTGGAAAGGCCTTTAGATACAGCACTAATCTTACTTCCCATAAAAAGATCCATATGGGGGAAAAGCCATATAAATGCATGGAGTGTGGAAACACATTTAGACGCAGCAGTCATCTTACTTCCCATAAAAGGATCCACACAGGGGAGAAGCCATATAAATGCATAGAGTGTGGAAAGTGTTTCAGAAGACATAGTGATCTTATAAGCCATAAAAGGATCCACACAGGGGAGAAGCCTTACAAATGCTTGGAATGTGGAAACTCTTTTAATTATAGCAGTCAACTTGCTTCCCATAAATGGATCCATAGAGGGGAAAAGCCATATAAATGCATGGAGTGTGGAAAGGGCTTCAGCCAACACAGTAATCTTATATCCCATAAAAGGATCCACACAGGAGAGAAGCCATATAGATGCATGGAGTGTGGAAAGGGTTTCACCCAACAGAGTCATCTTACAACCCATAAAAGGATCCACACAGGGGAGAAGCCATATAAATGCATGGAGTGTGGAAAGGGCTTCAGCCAACCGAGTAGTCTTACTTCCCATAAAAGGATCCACACAGGAGGGAAGCCACATAAATGCATGGAGAGTGGAAAGGGGTTCCTTATCAGTTCCTCCCTTTTGAAACATAAGAAGATTCATACAGGGGATAAACCATATAAATGCATGGAGTGTGGAAAGGGCTTCAGTAAACACGGTAATCTTATTTCCCATAAAAGGATCCACACAGGAGGGAAGCCACATAAATGCATGGAGTGTGGAAAGGGGTTCCATATCAGTTCATCCCTTCTGAAACATAAGAAGATTCATACAGGGGATAAACCATATAAATGCATGGAGTGTGGAAAGGGCTTCAGTAAACACGGTAATCTTATATCCCATAAAAGGGTCCACACAGGGGAGAAGCCATATAAATGCGTGGAGTGTGGAAAAGTCTTCACTGGACTCAGTGTTCTTAAATCCCATAAAAGAATCCACACTGGAGAGAAACCATTTAAATGCATGGAGTGTGGAAAAAGCTTCAGAATACATAGTGATCTTATAAAACATAAAAGGATCCACACAGGGGAGAGGCCTTACAAATGCTTGGAATGTGGAAAGGCCTTTAGTTGCAACAATACTCTTAATTCCCATAAAAGGATCCATACGGGGGAAAAGCCATATAAATGCATAGAGTGTGGAAAGACCTTTAGACGCAGCAGTCATCTTACTTCCCATAAAACAATCCACACTGCGGAGAAGCCATATAAATGCATAGAGTGTGGAAAGTGCTTCAGAAGACATAGTGATCTTATAAGCCATAAAAGGATCCACACAGGGGAGAAGCCTTACAAATGCTTGGAATGTGGAAACTCTTTTAATTATAGCAGTCAACTTGCTTCCCATAAATGGATCCATAGAGGGGAAAAGGCATATAAATGCATGGAGTGTGGAAAGGGCTTCAGCCAACACAGTAATCTTATATCCCATAAAAGGATCCACACAGGAGAGAAGCCATATAGATGCATGGAGTGTGGAAAGGGTTTCACCCAACAGAGTCATCTTACAACCCATAAAAGGATCCACACAGGGGAGAAGCCATATAAATGCATGGAATGTGGAAAGGGCTTCAGCCAACAGAGTAGTCTTACTTCCCATAAAAGGATCCATACAGGAGGGAAGCCATATAAATGCATGGAGAGTGGAAAGGGGTTCTTTATCAGTTCCGCCCTTCTGAAACATAAGAAGATTCATACAGGGAATAAACCATATAAATGAATGGAGTGTGGAAAGTGCTTCAGCCAACACAGTAATCTTATATCCCATAAAAGGGTCCACACAGGGGAGAAGCCATATAAATGCATGGAGTGTGGAAAAGTCTTCAGTGGACTCAGTGTTCTTAAATCCCATAAAAGAATCCACACTGGAGAAAAACCATACAAATGCATGGAGTGTGGAAAAGGCGTTAGCCAACATAGTAATCTTACTTCCCATAAAAGAATCCACACAGGAGAGAAGCCATTTAAATGCATGGAATGTGGGAAACAGTTCAGCCAACATGGTACTCTTATTTACCATAAAAGAATCCACACATGGGAGAAGCCATTTAAATGTATGAAATGTGGAAAGGGCTTTTGTATTAATTCATCCCTTATGAGACATAAAAAGATCCACACCAGGGAGAAACCATACAAATGCATGGAGTGTGGAAAAGGCTTCAGCCAACATGGTACTCTTGCTTCCCATAAAAAAAATCCACACAGGGGAGAAGCCCTATAAATACATGGAGTGTGGAAAGGGCTTCAGCAAACTCAGTGGTCTTACTTCCCATAAAAGGATCCACACAGGAGAGAAGCCATATAAATGCACAGAGTGTGGAAAGGGCTTCAGGCAACAGAGTCATCTTACATCCCATAAAAGAATCCACACAGGGGAGAAGCCCTATAAATGCATGCAGTGTGGAAAGGGCTTCAGTCAACACAGTCATGTTACATCCCATAAAAGGATCCACACGGGAGAAGCTATATAAATACATGGAGTGTGGAGAAGGTTTCAGTGGACGTAATGTTCTTTAATCCCATAAAAGAATCCACACGAGAGAAACCATATAAATGCATGGAGTGTGGAAAAGACTTCAGCCAACATAGTAATCTTTCTTCCCATAAAAGAATCCACACATGGTAGAAGCTATTTAAATGCATGGAATGTGGAAAGGGCTTGTGTGATAATGCATCCCTTATGAGACATAAAAGTATCCACACCAGCAAGAAACCATACAAATGCATGGAGTGTGGAAAGGGCTTCCTCATAAACAGTAAACTTACTACTCAGAAAATGATCCACACAGGAGAGAAGCCACATAAATGCACAGAGTGTGGAAAGTCTTTTAGTAGGAGCCATCACCTTACTTGCCATGAAAGGATCCATGCAAGGAAGAAGCCAATATAAATGTATGGATTTTGGAGAGAGTTTTAGGAGGAGCAATGACCTAATTTCCCATACAGAGATACACTTGGGTGGGAACATAGTAAATTCTAGAAAGTTAGTTAAATTTTTGTGCTTCTACAAATATTAACACCGTCTGTTTTCTTGGCTGAAGTTCATAATATTCCAAAATTTCTAAATTCATTCTTGTTATTTTTTATTTGCCTTTTAGATAGAAATCCATTTTGATCTGTATGTATAAATTCAATCAAAAATTTCTTTAGTCTTTCTGCTATTATTGAAGCAAAACTTTTATAGTCTACGTTTAATAAAGATATTAGTCTATAATTCTTTATTGGCGTCAAGTCTGAGTCTTCTTTAGGTATTAAAGTAATATTAGCTTCTGTCTATGTATTTGGTATTTTAGCCTCAAAGTATTTCATTGCATAGTTCTTTCATTATAGGACTTAAAATATCTTGTAGAGATTTGTAAAACTGCAGTTAGTCCATCTGGGCCTGGAGTCTTATCATTTTTTTGTCTTTTGATAGCTTCTGTCAGCTCCATCATTGATATTTTTTCATTTAAAATATTTTGTATATTCTCTGAGTTTTTAGTAAATCTGCTTTTTTAATATAGTGCTTTATTTTTTCTTGTGAAGTTTCCTCTGTACTATAAAGTATCTCGTAAAAGTCTTTGATTATTTTTTAAATTGCATTGTTTTGAAACTGTAAGTCTCCTTACAGAATGACTTCCAGAGCTTGGGGCAGGAACTTAGCAGAATAGGCTTTAGGCTTACTTTTTCAGAGGTTTTACCAGTGTATAAGGAGCAAATTGGAAAAGGCCAGCGTATAGCAGAATTTAATATGTGGCTAAAGGAGTGGTGTAAAGGAGAAGGCTTTGGTTATATTAGTCACGATGTCTGTAGCTGGTCCAATGAAAAAATGTATAAAAGAGATGGTCTGCATCCATCCAAGAAAGGGACTGAGTTACTTAGCAATAAAATCACAGCTTTTTTGGAGGAACATTTAAACTAAATAATGGGGATAGTGAGTTAATTGATACAGAACATCACTGTCCCCGGCAATTTTAGAAAATAGGGGAAGCCAGGCACCACACAAGTTATGCAGCAAGTAAACACAGGGTCAGTCATAAAGGACTCAAATGTCTATACACCAGACATGTCAAACAGAAGGCCCGGGGGCCAGATCCGGCCCGCAAAGTGGTTTCATGCGGCCCGCGAAGCCATCCTGGAAACAGTGAGGGAATGGCCCCCACTGCCTTGGCCCTGGCCCAGAGACCCTCCTTCTGCCAGAGACCCTCAGATCTGTCCCACTCCTGCCCAGGCCCCCATAGGCACCCTTGATGCAACGATGCAGAGCTGGCCATGCCCACCCAGTAGGCCATTCGCACTCTAGCCACGCCCACCCAGTAGGCCACGCCCACTCTGACCATACCCACCCGGCCCCCTGAGGGCAACCGCAATGCTGATGCGGCCCTCAATGAAATTGAGTTTGACACCCCTGCAGCTCACTAAGAATCAACCAAGAAAAAGATCACTATCCATTTTAGAGAAAAGAGAACCATGTAGAATCAAAGGAAATGAATTACAAAGTAAATCAATAAAAGCAGTATCAAGAGACAGGATTTCCATTTCAAACGCAAGACCATCTAAAAGCTGCTTTAGCAGCAAAGCCCCCGGGCCACCTTCCCGGAGGCACAGGTCTCTTTAGCCAAGACGTTTGCCCTGCTGGCAGAGGGCAGATGAGAGGAGCAGGGCCGAATCTTTGGGGGCAGGGGGGTCCAAAGCAGGGGTTGCCTTCGGGCAGAGTCCGGCATGGAGATGGGGCGCAAAGCTGACAAGCAGGTCCTTCTAAGACAGTTTCCCAGACACATGGACTTAAAGTCCCAGAATTCCCAACTAGCCACATGCTGGCTGAGGAATTCCAGGAGCTGAAGTGTGCTCTTAAAGTTGCCACGGTTGGGAACTGCTGAGAGCGACCAGTTGCAGCTGTGCTGGGATCTCTTTGGCCCCACCAGGAGGGCGAGTGGCATCCAGTGGGCGGAGATGCGCTGTCACCTTCACGCATTTGACAACGTTTAGACAAGGGGTGTCAAACTCAATTTCATTGAGGGCCGCATCAGCATTGCAGTTGCCCTCAAGGGTCGGGTGGGCGTGGCCTACTGGGTGGGCGTGGCTAGAGTGTGTATGGCCTACTGGGTGGGCGTGGCCAGCTCTACATTGTTCGCATCAAGGGTGCCTATGGGGGCCTGGGCAGGAGTGGGACAGATCTGAGGGTCTCTGGCAGGAGGAGGGTCTCTGGGCCAGGGCCAAGGCAGTGGCGGCCGTTCCTTCACTGTTTCCAGGATGGCTTCGCGGGCCACATGAAACCACTTCGCGGGCCGGATCTGGCCCCGGGGCCTTGTGTTTGACATGTCTGGGATAGAGCACAGACGTTCAGCTCCCTACAGGCCACAACATAATTCTTTTGTAGAAAGGTGTGGCCAAACACTGCAAGCTATGGTTAGAGCTATGCTAGAGGATTCTGGTTTACCGAATGGTTTGTGGGAGGAAGCAGCTATTTGTGCTAATCAGGTATTAAATAATGTGGTTAGTTCAGCTACTGGTAAAATTCCTTTTACGTTGTGGCATGGTTGGAAACCTGACCTCAGTTATTTGCATACATTTGGTACTCTTGCATGGGTACATATTACTGCCTCATTAAGAAAGAAGGGAGAACATAGAGCGAGACAGTTAATCTTTGTTGGCTATGAATCAAATCATAAATCTTTCCGTTTCTGGGAGAAAGGAACCAAGAATGTATATTGTAGTTCAAGTGCTATTTTTCAAGAACAGTCAGGTTGGGATAGGTTAGAAAATGCTGTGTGCATTCCTCCACCAGATTCAACTGATTTCTTAGAAGACTCCAATAGAGAAGAGGAAAAATCTGCCGTTAATATTAAACGAGAGTCATTGTTAGAGGAGGTTGGGGAGGAGGAGAGAAAGGTGATTGTACCCACTAGCCCGGTTCTGCCCAGAAGGTCTACTAGAGAGAGACGACCACCGGAACGTTATGAGGCAGGGTTGATCTGTCAGGTAGATGTGGAGCCTTCTACTTTTGAAGAGATAGAAATGTATCCTGAGGAGGAAAGGCAGAAATGGAATGTAGCTATAGGTAAAGAGCTTAAGTCTTTACAAGATCTAGGTGTTTACCAAGAAGTAAAGATTCCTCAAAATGAAAGTCTACTAGGATGTAAATGGGTTTTAAAAATAAAGGAAAGCTCTGAGGGAGCAGCTATTTACAAAGCACGATTAGTAGCACAGGGGTTTGCACAGAGGAATTGTGACTACGATGAAGTTTTTTCACCAATGCTAAGAGCTTCTACTCTTAGAGCAGTGTTGGTGTGGGCAGCTAGTAAGGATTATACTGTAACTCATATTGATATTGAAACAGCTTATTTACATGCTGATTTAAGTCATGATATCTATGTAAGAATTCCACCTGGAGTAACTGTAAAGCAACAAGGTTATTGTTGGAAACTAAGAAAGAGTTTGTATGGGTTGAAACAGGCTGGATATGGATGGAATAAGTGTTTGGTAAAGGAATTAAATATACTGGGATTTAAAGCAAGTATTGCAGATCCTTGTTTGTTTGTTAGAAAGCAAAATAATAATTTAACATTGTTGTTACTGTTTACAGATGATATTGCTATTATTATTTTTTTATTTTAATTCCATTTATATCCCGCCCTTCTCCGAAGACTCAGGGCAGCTTACAAGCTTAGCAGTAGCCTTCATTCTATGTATATGCCTGCTTATTAGGGCTTTCGCCCCCCCCCCAAGCGGCATTATTACAAAGTCAGCTTAATTGCCCCCAACAATCTGGGTCCTCATTTTACCTACCTCGGAAGGATGGAAGGCTGAGTCAACCTTGAGCCTGGTGGGATGCGAACCTGCACTAATTGCAGGCAGCTGGTGTTACTTAAGGAGGCATTAGCCCACTGCTCCACCAAGGCTCTTTATAGCAAAAGATAACAAGGAAACTGAAAGGATTGTTTCAGATTTGGAAGGCAAATTTAGAATTAGAAACCTAGGGGCTATTAGCCATTATCTAGGACTGGATATTGCCAGGACAAATAAGGGATTTAAACTAACTCAAGCAAAGAAAATCAATCGTTTGTTGAAACGTTACAATATGGAAAATTGTAAACCTGCCAAGACTCCTATGTCTCAGGGTTTCGAGAGTTCAGCAGATAATAGCAAACTGTTTGATAAAAACATATACCAATCGTTAATTGGGAGTTTGATGTACCTATGTAACTGGTCAAGACCTGATATAGCTTTTACTGTAAATCACCTGGCAAGATATTGGGAAAATCCAACAGTAAGATGCTGGCAAGGTGCTAAAAGAGTTTTATGGTATTTAAAGCACACCATACATTATTATTTGTATTTAGAGCCAACAAGGGAAATGGAACTGAAAGCATTTGCAGATGCCAGCTTTGCATCTGATACTGTTACCAGAAAATGCACTTCAGGTCTGGTTATATTATTGGGAAACGCTTTGATAGGATGGAAATCAAACAGACAGAAACATGTTAGCTTGTCTACAACTGAATCTGAATTCTCCTGTCTATCGTTATTGTGCACTGAGCTACTGGTTTGGAAAGAGTTAATGTCTGATATGGGGTTGGAATGTAAGAAACCAATAACTGTGTTTGAAGACCATCAAGCAGCTATTAAGTTGGCAACAAGTGCCATTATCTCAATGTCAGACAATGCATTAAAGATAATTTAATAAAATTGGAATTGTAAGCCGCCCTGAGTCTTCGGAGAAGGGTGGGATATAAATGGGATTAAAATAAATACAAAAATAAAAATATTGTGCTACAGAAGATAATATTGCTGACCAGTTTACTAAGGCACAGGGTGCTGTGAAACATAAAACTGTATGTAATGAATATAATTTAAGATTGTAAAAGTGTAAAAGTGTATGTCACCCAAAAGGGGAGATTGTTAGGAATTAAAGTCCTAACCTGGTTTGGGTGAAATACATATAATATGGTTGTGTACCTTTAAGAAGAGAAATGGCCTAAGGGTGTGACTAATTCTATTCAGCATAAATGAATTTCAGATGTTAGCCTTATGGTCGCTCTCTCTAGTGTTTTTTCTCTGACTGACTTTTAACTGGTAAGGAGTTTTGACTTTGACTTTGTTTACTCCTGAACTGTTACTGACCTTGGATTGAAAACTGGACTATATGTAATTGTGTTTTGTTTTGTTTTGTTTTGTGTTATATTGTCTGAGTAAAAATATTGTTATGATACAACTCAAAGTTAGTTTGCCTTTTACTGTTTGCTTCTTAAAGGTCCCAGTACACTTTCCTTTGTGCATTGCAAGCCTTGTATAAGGCATTCTGCACATTCTAATTTTGTTTCTTATTAACATGCTCCATCAGTGCAGCTTTTCAGGAAGACATTGGACAGGCATTTGTTTGGGATAGTACAGGCTTTCCTCCTTGAGCAGGGGATTGGACGACACAACCTACAAGGACCCTTCCAACTATGTTACTCTGTGTTCTGCTTTTGAATCTCCTTGCGGAAGAAAACAGCATGCCATGAGATTCATCATTTGGCCACTGGTGGGCGAATGCCAGAGGTGATTTATCATAGGGCACGGATAGGCAACCTTGGCTCTTTTATGAATCGTGGACTGCAAATCCCAGAATTCCTGAGCCAGGCATGAGTCATAAAAGAGCCAAAGTTGCCTACTCCTGTCATAGGGGAGTGGGAAGGAAGTGACATCATTAGAGGGCTTTTCGTCTAGGACACAGCGCTCTGTCTCTCGGTCTTTGAGCTTCGCAGGATTTTTAAATGGGTGCAGAAAAGTCTTGAAGAGATCCAGAGGTGGGCGGGGTAAGCGGCAGTGTGTGTGTGTGGGGGGGGTACTTCGCGTGCGGGGGGGCGGAAAGAGGGTGCTCGTGCTAGAGAAGGAAGGTCCCCATGTAGGTTCAATCTTCTGAGTCCTGGGAGAGCCCGGATCCCATGTTCCCCTGCCGCCCTTCTCCACGCAGGCAAGAGGCAGAGGGAAACAGGGCTCAGGACCAGCCACGTTGCCCGAGGGACAAATCCCCAGAGAGGAGGAAGCGTCCTGGGGGGATCCTTCCCGCCCCGTATCCTGGAGAAAGCTCCGAAGTCGGAGATGGGGAGAGCTTGGATGGCAAATCTCAAGCAGGAAATAAGCAAATAGCTGCAAGGGAGGAATTGCAGCAGGTTGTGCCTGATTCTCCTTATGTGCTGGATGACGCTAAAACGGGGTTGGATCCTCAGCAGTTCAATTTGTCTTAGGAGGTTAACTGAACCAGCACATCACCACCCCTTGTGTTTCGTGTGAATTCAGTTGCTAGCCTGTTTGGTTTTAGGGTATGTTTTGGGAACCTACCTGTGTGTAATAGTGTGATTTAAAAAAAACCCTGAACTTTCATTGTTTGTTAACCTGTTAGAGTTTGGAAAGTTGTGTAAGCTGTAAGTTGTGTGTGTGTGTATGTATGTATGTATGTAGATATGTAGATATGTAGATATATATATGTATATATAAAGCAAAAAAAAAATGGACAAAGATGGTTGAAAGACTTGCCTGACCTGTTGCTACCAGAATGGTACTATGAATAGAAAGGTGGTTGGAGATCCACAAGATTCTCTGAACCCATTAGGAGTTAAGATACAGGACTGAGAAAGAATGAAAAGCCAATGTTTAGCAAGTGAGGAAATTGGAAAAGGCCCTTCTGGTGTTCGGTTTGGGAGCTGTGGAGAGATCTGGGCAAGAACTGGGCAGAAGATCCTGGAGGAGAAAACCATCCTTTCAGAAACTGAGCCCTCAAACTTCAGGAACTTCCAATACAAAGAGGATGAAGGTCCCCGAGGACTTTGCAGCCGACTCTATTACTTTTGTAGCCAATGGTTGAGACCAGAAAAGCACACAAAAGCGCAGATGCTGGACCTGGTTGTTCTGGAGCGGTTCCTGGCGCTTCTGCCCCTGCAGATGGAGAGCTGGGTGCGGGAGTGTGGAGCAGAGAGCAGCTCCCAGGCGGTGGCCCTGGTGGAAGGCTTCCTCCTGAGCCAGGCGGAGGAGCAGAAGGAGAGGACTGGCTGGCAGGTGAGAGATTTTCATTTGGGAACTCTGAAGTGGTTAGATCTGATCAAAAGTGTGTTTGAATTGTTAACCCTTGCCTACCAGAGTCTGTGGCATTTATTATATCTGGAGATACTCTGATAATTCTTATAGGACTTTGTTCTGTTATTTGTGATAGTTGTTCCTTTCGTGCTTTCCAACCTCAGTGATGGATTTCTGGGGCTTTAAAGTGGTGTTCACAAAAAAATCCACTTCTTGATGTGTATTGTCCATTCATTCTTCTTGTTTCCTGTCTACTTTTTCAAGTCCTTCATGATGGAGATCAGAGATCCTGGGAGGAGGCATCCATCAAATTCACCTCTAGAAATGTTTTTCAGGAGGATCTCTCAGGATGATCCCAATCAAGACACGACCAGAGGTAATACAAGGCTCTGCCATTCCCCAGAGTGATCTCAACTATCAACTATTATGCAGTTTAAAATTCTCTGTCTCACACAGGGAAGAATAGAAGGAAATTGGCCCTTCCTGATAGCGGAGCTGAAACAGTGGTTGAAACTCCAATTCAAGTAAGAAGAGGAAATTTATTTATTAAGAGTTGTATTCTCCTTTTCCTTCAGAAATTCAAGCTGGTATACATAGTACTGCCTCCTTCCATTTTCCCCTCTTGTTTGGGTTGGCTTATTTTTGTGTTCCTAAGCAAGACGAAAATTTCAAGTGAAATTTTTATTAGGAGAATCTTTTTTAAGACCAATGTTTTAAATAAGTGCTAATTGTTGCCAATTATAATAATTTTAATTATGCCAATTGCTCCGCAGTTTTCAAATAATCCTTCATGATGCCCATTCTTTTTGTAATTCTTTGAGTTGAATTTGTGCAAGGATGCTCAAAAATAACTATCCACACTGGCAAATTATCATTCTTTTAAAAGCTTTGTTTACATTCAACGATAAGAAAACTAAATGGATGAGATTAAATGTTAAGCCTATTAAAATACAATGCGAGTTGATAAAAAATTGCCAAAATAAAACTTGTTCTGAAAGAGCAAATAATCAAGGCATTTTTGGCTTGCAAATTAAATTCTAATACCTTGATTTGTGCCTGAATTTGGATGCCAAACAATCCAGGTTTGCAAGAGCTAAAAAATGTCCTTCTTGGGAAATTTCCTCCTCTTATCTTCCATTCAGCTGATGTCTCAGACTACAAGCAGCTTCCTTAAAATTTGAGAAGCAGAAGCAAATTCCTGGCTGAGCATTCCCAGCACTTTCATGAAGGTGTGGAGGATAGACAGGATTGCTGCTTCTTGGTATACAATGAGCCTTTTACTAAATGCTGCAAAATAATCCACACCCACAGAGATTCCCACATTTCCATCTGCGAAAATAAGAAGGATTGGGAGTCATTGATATGTGGGGTTTCTAAGCCCCATCTGCCAGTTGATTCTCCAGAAGTCTTTTAATGGTGGACAGATGAATGGTAGGTCAATCGATCCAAAGGAAATTGGGGTTATTTTCACTGAAAGGCTCCGATAGTCCTGGAGAATCAATAAAATTAATAAAACCTACACAAAACATTTCTTCAATGAAAAGCTTTTACTCTCTGGAATACAAACAAGGATAGCCGTTTACCTTAGTGCACAGCTTTGTTTTGGGAATTTATAAACAATAGGACTGTTGGTTTTTTTAACAATTTCTCCTGGGCCTTTTGTGCACTTTTTTCCCCCGTCAGGAGGGCCTTGTCTCCTTCGAGGAGGTGGCTGTGTATTTCTCCGAGGAGGAATGGTCTCTGCTGGATCCTCACCAAAAAGTGCTGCATTGGGAAGTCATGCTGGAAAATTACAGCAATGTGGCCTCTCTTGGTAAGGGTTTCCTATTCTCCAGTCAATTCAGGAAGACATTTTGTAGTTGTGGGCTGTTCATGCATATAGAAATTCTTATTTATGCCATGCCATTGTAAGCATGTAAAGGTTTAATATATTGGAATCTGGCAAATATCAGAAAGCAATTATTATGACTTCCAATTGTTTGATCTTTTTCTTTAACCTTGCTATCATATTTATTTTTCTTTCCCCTTGAAGGTGATAATGGGCAGGACGATAAAGAGTCTAAGGAATCATTCCAGGTGTTCAGACATGGAGATGCAATGGAGAAGCGTGCAATTCAAATGAAATTCCAAAGGCAGGAGAGAAATCAGTCACATAATTGGAATAAGGAAAGCTCCTCTTCCATTGATGCTCACATGCAGGAGTTTCATGACCAACAAGAAAAAATTCAGAAAAGATATACTGGGAAAGGTATAAGACTATGCAAAGGCACATTAGATATACACGGACACTATCCAACCCAAGCCAAAGGACAAGGTTATATATGTAAAGAAAATGAAAAAAATTCCACACTTTCTCAAGAAAATAGGTCTCTTACATCACATAAAAGTCTTCACATGGGAGAGAAGCCAAATAAATCCCTCGAGCATGGAAAGAGCTTCTGTGAAAACAAGACCCTTATTGTTCATCAAAGGAGCCACACAGAGGAAAAGCCATTTAAATGCATGGAATGTGGAAAGGGCTTCAGTAAACCAAGTAGTCTTACTTCCCATAACAGGATCCACACTGGGGAGAAGCCATTTAAATGTCCGGAGTGTGGAAAGACCTTTAGTTGCAGCAGTAATCTTACTTCCCATAAAAGGATCCACACTGGGGAGAAGCCATATAAATGCATAGAGTGTGGAAAGAGCTTCAGAGTACATAGTGATCTTACTTCCCATAAAAGGATCCACACTGGGGAGAAGCCATATAAATGCATAGTGTGTGGAAAGGGCTTCAGAGTACATAGTGATCTTACAACCCATAAAAGGATTCACACAGGCGAGAGGCCTTACAAATGCATGGAATGTGGAAAGACCTTTACGCATAACAGTCAACTTGCTTCCCATAAAGCGATCCACACAGGGGAAAGGCCTTACAAATGCATGGAATGTGGGAAGTCTTTTACTCATAGTAGTCAACTTGCTTCCCATAAATGGATACATAGAGGGGAGAAGCCATATAAATGCATGGAGTGTGGAAAGGGGTTCCATATCAATTCATCCCTTCTGAGACATAAGAGGATTCATACAGGGGATAAACCATATAAATGTGTGGAGTGTGGGAAAGGCTTCAGTGAGCTCGGTAATCTTACTTCCCATAAAAGGATCCACACAGGGGAGAGGCCATATAAATGCATGGAGTGTGGAAAGGGCTTCAGCGAACACAGTAATCTTATTTCCCATAAAAGGACTCACACAGGAGAGAAGCCATTTAAATGCATGGACTGTGGAAGGGTTTTCAGTCAACACAGTAGTCTTACTTCCCATAAAAGGATCCACACAGGGGAGAAGCCATATAAATGCATCGAATGTGGAAGGTCCTTCAGTGAACACAGTAATCTTATTTCCCATAAAAGGACACACACAGGGGAGAAGCCGTATAAATGCATGGAGTGTGGAAAGTGCTTCAGCCGACCAGGTATTCTTACTTCCCATAAGAGGGTCCATAGAAACATGGGTCCAATTTCCGAAATGGAGATAGATTTGGATGAGAATCTATGCTAATTTAGTGGGTTCAATCCATGGATTTTCCTTTTTAATCAACTGAACTCAGAAAGGCAAGGTTATTTTGAGTGACCCAACTGGCAGCCCCAGAGAGGGATGAATATATTAGTTAAAATGAAAACAATGCATGTTTTCATTTTAATTTATGAACAATGATTTTTTGAAGGTGTATGTATCTATTAAATTTTTTTTAGAAATAAACTTCTGCTCCCCATCAGCAACCACTGCGCATTTTTAGAGGTGCTCCTCCTGCTATTAATTTTTAAATTTCACATGGTTTTTTTCCCCTTTTTATTTTGCTTTTTGGTTTGGATGAATGGATTACATGTGAATTGCCTGGTTGAATGCTGTTAAGTCCAATGCACTCCCTTGATAAACTACAATTAAAGATTTTTATTGCCTTCAGGATGAGACTTCATCTGATTTATCACATGGATCAGCAGTGGCAAACTTCAGTCTTTTGTCGTCTTGTGATGTGATTTTAGCCATTTAGGGTTTTTGATTATTTATTGAAAAGGCTATATTATTGTAATTATTGCAATTATTTATTGAAAATGTTATATATATTTTAAAGAACTTTAGTATTTTATTCCCTTTTCCTTATACATACTTTTTCTTAATTCAAGAAAGGGAAAATTTCCTCTTTTTTTTCTTTCCTCATTATGGGAACAGCAATTTTGATCTAAGAAACAGTATTGTTTGGAAACACTTTTGATCTTGAACATTGCTTAAAGATTATTTATTTGGTATGCTGTATATTGGCCATGAAAGCTCACTGAAGTTTATTAAGAAACCGAGAACTCTAATTAGGTATTTTTAGAACTATATATCAAGGAATCAAGCAAAGTACTGAGATAAAGAGAGGAGAGAGAGATAAAAGAGAAAAGAGAATTTTAATGTCCAACTTTTTATGGAGAGTTTTGAGTAGAAAATGTTCTTGAATTTACAAAGTACAAAAAATGTCTGAAAAATTTGATGCAATGGATAAAAATTTGAATGGAAGGCTGGACCAAAATCCTGAAAAATTTGCAATAGGGTTAAACGAAATGAAGGAAGATATTAAAAATACTCATATCAACAAAGAAAAGTTAAATATGCAAATGGGAGCAATGGAAGCCAATTTATTACTATTGGATTTGAAGGAGTAAGAATTTTATCTGAGAAACAAGTTTGCCAAAAATGTGGAAAAAGGCACTAGCATAAAATAATTATAATATGAGCACTTGATTTCTTAAGTTTATAAAATACTACGTAGGATGAGCTTGGAAGATGAACATGTTAAGGACAGTATGGTAAAATGGGAGAAAATCCTTGGTTATAATATAATGTTAGATCAATAGGAAAATATGTGGATTAAAAAAGTTTAAAGTTTACTTTGAATTATGGTTTGAAAGAAAACTTCTGTATGATGTATTGATGGTTGTTGTTAGTTGCGAAGTCGTGTCCGACCCATTGCGACCCCATGGACCACATTCCTCCAGGCCTTCCTGTCCTCTACCATCTTCTGGAGTCCATTTAAGCTCACGCCTACTGCTTCAGTGACTCCATCCAGCCACCTCATTCTCTGTCGTCCCCTTCTTCTCTTGCCCTCAATCTTTCCCAGCATTAGGCTCTTCTCCAGTGAGTCCTTCTTTCTCATTAGGTGGCCAAAGTATTTGAGTTTCAACTTCAGGATCTGGCCTTCTAAAGAGCAGTCAGGGTTGATCTCCTCTAGGACTGACCGGTTTGATCGCCTTGCAGTCCAAGGGACTCGCAGGAGTCTTCTCCAGCACCATAGTTCAAAGGCCTCAATTCTTTGGCATTCAGCCTTTCTTATAGTCCAACTTTCACTTTTACATTGCAACTGGGAAAACCATGGCCTTGACTATACGCACTTTTGTTGGCAGGGTGATGTCTCTGCTTTTTAGTATGCTGTCTAGATTTGCCATGGCTTTCCTCCCCAGGAGCAAGCATCTTTTAATTTCTTCGCTCCAGTCCCCATCTGTGGTGATCTTGGAGCCCAGGAAAATAAAATCTATCACTACCTCCATTTCTTCCCCATCTATTTGCCAGGAGGGCCGGATACCATGATCTTGGTTTTCTTAATGTTGAGTTTCAAACCCACTTTTGTACTCCCCTTCTTCACCCGCATCAACAGACTCTTTAGTTTCTCTTCACTTTCTGCCATTAGAGTGGTATCATCTGCATATCTTAGGTTGTTGATATTTCTCCCGGCAATCTTAATTCCAACTTTTGATTCATCTAGCCCTGCCTTTCTCATCATGTGCTCTACGTATAAGTTAAATAGGCAGGGTGACAGTATAAAGCCTTGCCGGATTCCTTTCCCAATTTTGAACCAGTATTGGTGGTATTTGACTCCAGATAGATTGGCAAGAATATGTAATAGAACAAATGCTGGAAATGTAATTAAACTCCAGGTACATTTTATCTCATGAGGTGTTCTTATAAACATGCTAAATCATATTGGATAAATATAATAATGGTTATGCAGAAAATGCCTAAATCGCAAATATTAATGAAACTTGAAGCCTCGTCACCATCTCAAATGAGACCAATGACCACTGTATCATCTGCAAATTTCAGAACTTTTAAGTGAGGGTTCCCCCTGAGGTACAGTTATTGGTGCAGAAAGGGAGAACAACAATGGAGAGAGCACACAATCCTAAGGGGCGCCCGTGATAATTGCTCAGGTACTAGATGCAATTTTCCCCGAGCTACACCTGATGCTTCCTATTTATGAAAAAGCTGATTATTCACTTACAAGTATGAACAGGCACAGTGAGCTGAACCTGTGTAGAGTGAAGAATTTCGGGAGTGATGGTATTATACACTGAAAAGTCCACAAAAAGGGCCCATGCGTAGGTCCCCAGGGATTCAAGATGTTGCAGGATGTAACGCAATGTCATATTGACAGCATCATCTGCCGATCTATTTGCTCAGTAGACTAACTGCAAGGAGTCTAACGGTGGATCTGTGATGACTTTCAGGTGAGCCAGCAGAGCAACTGGCGTGTAGTCATTCAGCACCTTGAAGGATTTCTTAGGAACATGAGGTTGGTAGAGTGTTTAAAGCAAGAAGGGACATTACATCTCCAGTGATTTATTAAAAACCTGTGTGAAGACAGGGATCGCTTGTTCAACATAACCTTTCAAGCAAGAGGGAGTCACTCTGTACTTTTCCAATCTTTTGTCTATGAAATAGACCTCGCTCATCTTCTGAGATCACCAGAGGTGGAAGCCCCGAGAACGGAGATAGGTGTAGGGAAATTAGCTACTGTTGTTGTATCTGGGTTGGAGTAGGTAACGGTAGAAAACAATGACCTCTCAAAGCTACAGTAGGACACATTCAGGTTGTCTGCCAGTTGATGGTTCATTTGCGGAGAACTGTTTTTCAGCTTTTCAGAGTAGCTTCTCTTTGCTACCCTAATCTCCCTTGTGAATAGTTCCTGGCCTGATTATATGAGATCCTATCTCCTTTCCTGTACGCCTCCTCTTTGGCACGAAGCTGCTTGAGCTTTGCCAAAAACCACAGCTTATTGTTGTTATATGTGCACAAGCTCTTGGTAGGCTCACACCTGTCCTTACAAAAGCTAATACATGATGTCACAATATCTGTAAATTCATCCAAGTCTGTTGAAGCAGCTTCAGAAATGCTCCAGCCTCTGCATTCGAAGCAAGCCTGTAGCTTGCTTGTCCATCTTTTCATTATTCTTACTATAGGCTTTGCAGTTTTGAATTTCTGCCTATAGCTGCACAAGGGAGAGAGCAGTAATCACCTTTTAATGTGGAGCACCAGTGATCCAATATGTTGCTTCTAACGAAACAACTAACATGCTTTATATATCTGGACAACTCATGAATGAGGTGGCTCTGTTAAAATCTGCTAAGACAATAAATAAGGAGTTTTTATATTTCTGTTCAGTACAAAGTATCTGGTCAGCTAGAGTCTATAGTATGCTGCTTGTGCAAACCTGGATTGGTATATAAACCCCAACCAGGATAAATGAGGAAAACTGTTGCAGAGCATACAAAAATTTACAACTGATGATAAGTGTTAATAATTATTAGTAATCTGGCTAATATCAACTTAGAACAGCAGTATAAAACACAACAATTATACATATATGCACATAGATAAATACACACATGTAGAACGCATATATTTTCTAAGAAAACAAGATTATCCAAAAGGGATTTAAGAATTACTAATTTCCCTTACAGACCCATGTCAATCCCGAGGAGAGTACACTTCAATAGCTGGCATGGCATGTACATCCTAAAGCCATTGGTTAATGCTGAGCCGTAGCCATTTCTGGTTATGCATACTCAGGCAGATTCAATTGCTCTTGATTAATCTTCTTTGCCTGATTTTGCATGCTTCCACATAAAACCTGGAAATCTTGTGAGTTACTTCACAGTTGATGTCAGAAAGTAGAAACTGCTTACACTGCTCATTATTGTATCCTGTTTTGCTAGTCAGAAATGGAGTAATTAGAGCAGCGGTGTCAAACTTGCAATGTCACGTGACGTCGCGACATATTGTGACTTTTTTGCCATTGCCGGCAATGGGGTGGACATGGTTTCGCTATGATGCATCCAGCCCACGGGCCGGCAGTTTGACATCCCTGAATTAGAGCATTTCCAGGTTCTGTATCAAACTTGCAATGCAGAAGGGTATTATTGATTGCCTCTACCTCTCCTGAATCACAAGGACATACATGTAATAAGTATGGGATATTTTTGAATCTTCCAGTCAGAAGTGCTGAAGGGAAAGCATTATGTTGGACTAAGATAAAAGATAGGATAGGACAGGACAGGCTAGGGCAGGGCAGGGCAAGACAGGACAGGACAGGACAGGACATAAGATAAAAGCCCTTCTCTGATTTGGGATGTTAAGCTGTGTATAATAGGTAGCTGGTACCTGTGTATGTCCTGCTGTCTGCCATGGGAAGCTGAGTGTTATTACCCATTTGGTAGTCTATTTTAAACATACATTACTTAAGTGTAACTTTGCTTGCTCATCACCAAAAGATAAATTTGGGGAGAAAGAGTTTCTTGTAAATTGTTTTCACCCATTTTGAAATTTGTCTTCTCATGTCAGTAGAGCTATAGGAATCTATAGGAATAGTAATTGAGCCAAGAGCTTGACCTCAAACAGCTTAGTTGCTACAGGTACTGTATATAGTGACCTCCTGTGGAATAAAGAAATGTTAAGATACTTAATTTAGATGTGGGGATAAAAGGGAACTCATCAAATTTGTTCTACAACACTCTAGGGGAATGGCCAATATTTTAGAACAGAATTCCCCAAACTCTGAAATGAAATGAACCTTTATTGTCAAAGTACAACTATGTGTACATTGAGATTAGCTGAGCCTCCCTTTGTGCTCCCACCCCCAACAAAAAAAACACACACACACAAAACGGCCTGTTGGGAACCTGGCTGCACAAGCAGTGGGCGAACAATTAAAGCTTTATTTGGCATGCACGGGATCTTTCCAGTCTGTGGAAAAATTGTTTTCCACAAAACTGGTCCCTGGTTCCAGAAAGATTGGAGACTGCTGCTTTAAAAGATAGGCTCAAGAGCCAAAAGGATCTTGACAGACCTAAACACTGGGCTCTATCCAACAAATTGCAGTGTATTGCTGGCAAAAGTAAGGTTTTACATTTAGACAAGAAAAAACAAATGCACTAGTACAGAATCAGTGATATTTGGCTCAATAACAGTAACCTTGAGACAGATCTAGGAGTCCTAGTGGGCAATTACTTAACTATGAGCCAGCAGTGTTATGCAGCTGCCAAAAAAGCCAATGCAGTCATAGGATAGGATAGGATTGTCACTTTGAATATACACCAATCGGGGTACATCAAAATGAAATTTTGTTGCATACAGCTCTCAGAGGGTCACCACCTCCAATATACAGTCCTTGTTCGTGGCCAGCTCAAGTTTCAGAACGTCCATTTTAGTCTCTAGGGAGCGAACAATGACAAACAGGACAGATGGAAACGGAGCTCAGTGTGGATTAGCTTGTATTCCTGCATGACAACCCCACCTCCTTTCCTTTTTCTGATCCTGTCTCTTCCACTTTTACCTTAAAGGTGCCTTGCTCCTTTTTGCCCCTGGAGCACACTGCTGCTGCCTCCAGTTCTTCCAAAAGCCTCTCTCCCTTCTTCTGGGCCTGCCTTCGCTTCATAAGCCCTGGGACCTCTCCTCCTCTGCCTCCATCGGAAACAGCCCTGATTTTCAATAGAATCTGTTGCTGTGCCAGCAGTCAGATCATGCTGCTGGCAGAACAATTTCAAACAGCGCAAATGACTTAACGGTTTCACCAACAGTTCCGAAACAGCTAAAAACTTGCCTTACCAGCAAAGAATGTTGGTCGTATATTAGCTTAGTCCCACTACGTTGCTCAAAACATCAAAACCTTCCTAATCATGTGGCCTTCATCCCTTATATCCCTCCCAAACCTTTTCATCTTCAAGAGCCAATGCAGCCACAGCCAATCCAGGCGCCGCCATCTTAACTCATCAACTCTGCATCTAGTTTTGGTCACCATGATACAGAAACCATGTTGAAACTCCAGAAAGAGTGCAACAAAGATGATTAGTGAACAGGAGGCTAAAACATATGAAGGGTTGCAGGAACTGGGCAGGTCTAGTCTAATGAAGAGAAGGACTAGGGATGATGTAACAGGAGGCTTCCAATACAACATGAGGGGCTGTCACAGAGAAGATGAGGTCAACCTATTCTCCAAAGCAGCTATGGCAGAGTAAGCTATCAAAGAGTTATCCAGCTTAAAAAATTTCCTGACAGAACAATTAACCAGTGGGACAACTTGCTTCCTGAAGTTGTGGATGCTCCATCACTGTAGGTTTTCAAGAAGAGATTGGACAGGCATTTTGTCTGTTGTGGTATAAAGTTTCCTGCTTGAGCATCACTTGGATTGTAAGACCTCCTTGGTCCCTTCCAGGTACGTTACTCTTGGGTAAGAAGGCTGAATTATATTTCTTGTCTGTTCCTTGGTCCTCTCTATGAAGGGATGAAGCTTTCTATAGAATCGTTCTTAAAAATGGAAGGGTGCACATGGGTCAATGCTGTCAAAAGCGATTGGATGAAGAAGGATTATTGATCAGGCAGGAAACAACAGCCTCCCAGAAAGGGCACCGTTTCTCCCAGTTGCATCGGAACCTTCCGTGTGCACAGAATCCCTCCAGAGAACACACCACCATGCGCTTCGGTCACTGGAGGGCGAATGCCAGAGGTGATTTATCATAGATAGAAGGGGAAGGAAGTGACATCACTGAGTTTTGTCTCTCTAGGACGCAGCATTCTGTGTCTTTCTCACCCTTTGAGCTTCGCAGGAGGTTTAAATGATTCGAAGGGAAGAGAACCAGAGGTGGGCGGGTAAGTGGCGTTTAGGGTGGGGATGTCTTCGCGTTCAGGTGGGGGCTGGGGCAGAGGCTGCTCGCGCTAGAGAAGGAAGGTCCCCATGTAGGTTCAATTTTCTGAGTCCTGGGAGTGGGAGAGCCCGGATCCCATGTTCCCCTGCCGCCCCTTTCCATGCAGGCGATAGACAGAGGGAAACAGAACCAGCCACGTTGCGCCAGGAACAAATCCCCAGAGAGGAGGAAGCGTCCTGGGGGGGATCCTTCCCCCCCATATCCTGGAGAAAGCTCCCAGGTCGGAGATGGGGAAACCTTGGATGGCAAATCTCAAGCAGGAAATAAGAAGATAGCTGCAAGGGAGGAACTGCAGAAGGTTGTGCCTGATTCTCCTTATGTGCTGGATGACGCTAAAAGGGGGCTGGATCCTCAGCAGTTCAATTTGTCTTAGGGCGGTTAAGTGAACCAGGACATCGCCAACCCCTGTGTTTCATGGGAACTCAGCCCTTGCAGTTGCGTAGCCTGTTTGGTTTTACGGTATGTTTTGGCTGCATGTAATTGTGTGATTTGGCTCTTAAAAAAGAAACCCTGAAGAAAGGGAAATAGAACTTCCAAAAGAGGTCATTTCAGGCATTTCTTCTTTAAAAAACTGAACTTGTCATAGTTTGGTCTGTTAAGAGTTTGTAAAGTTCTGTAAAACCTGATCTAGGTTTTTATAAAGCAAGCCCTACTTTGTGAGGAAAAAATGAAATTGGAAATGATCCAAAACACATTTATTCAATGTTCCAAGTAGTTGATGGAAGTCAGTCCCAAAGTTTGTACTAAACAAACATTCATGCACAGAGACTACCTGCTCAGTGCCACTGTAATCCTGTACTAGGTCAGAAAAATACTTTATATTGGAATGGGTGTTCTCCAGCAGCTAAATCCTTTCTAATATAATCTATTATACAGAAATTGGAAGCCATATGTGCTCTCTCTCTTGGAGGCAAAAAATGGAGAAAGACGGCTGAAACTCTTGCCTGATCTGTAACTACAGGAATGGTACCAAGACTGGAAAGGTGTTTGGAAATCCATAAGGTTCCCTGGATCCATTTGAAGTTGCAGGACAGGAAGAATGAAAAGTCAGTCTTTAGCAAGTGTGGGAAGTAGAGAAGACTCTTCTGTTGTTCAGTCTGATAGCCATGGGGAGATCTGGGCAAGAACTGGACAGAAGATCCTGGAAGAGAAAACCATACTTTCAGAGGTTCAGCCCTGGAACTTCAGGAAATTCCAACACCAGGAGGATGGCAGTCCCCGTAGACTTTGCAGCCGCCTCCATTCCTTTTGTAATAGATGGTTGAGATCAGAAAAGCACACAAAAGCGCAGATGCTGGACCTGGTTGTTCTGGAGCACTTCCTGGCGCTTCTGCCCCTGCAGATGGAGAGCTGGGTGCGGGAGTGTGGAGCAGAGACCAGCTCCCAGGCGGTGGCCCTGGTGGAAGGCTTCCTACTGAGCCAGATGATGGAGCAGAAGGAGAGGACTGATTGGCAGGTGAGAGACTTTCATTTGGAAGCTCAGAATTGATTAAATCTAATAAACACAGTGCGTTTGAATTCTTAACCCTTGTTTACAAGGGTTCTGTGGCATTCATTTTATGTGGAGATACTCTGATAATTCTTGTAGGACATTGTTCTAGTTCCTTTCCTACTTTCCATCCTAACTGATGGTGTTCTGGGATTCCAAAGTGGTGTTCTTGGAAGAATCCACTTCTTGAGAAGTATTGTCCATTCATTCTTCTTTTTTTTCCCCTGCCTGCTATTTCAAGTCCTTCATGGTGAAGATCAGGGATCCTGAGAGACTGAGGGATCCATCAAGTTCATCTCCGGAAATATTTTTCAGGATGTTCTCTCAGAATGATCCAAATCAAGACACGACCAGAGGTAATACAAGGCTCTACCATTCTCCAGAGTGATCTCATCTATCTCATCTTCTGTATGTCTTCTCTTCTATAGAATATCACCCCCTACATTATTAATTATGCAGTTTAAAATTCTCCCTCACAGGGAGGAATAGAAGGAAGTTGGCCCTCCCTGATGTTGAAGCTGAAACAATGGTTGAAGCTCCAATTCAAGTAAGAAGTGGAAACTTATTTACTAGATTTATATTCTGTTTCCTTCAGAAAGTCAAGCTGGTGTACATAGTACAATCTCCTTTCACCTTTCCCTCTTGTTAAGGTTGGCTTATTTTTGTATTCCTGAGCAAAATGATGTTGTTATTAGGACATTTTATTTTAAGACCAGTATTTTAAAGCTAGTTGTTGCCAATTATTATTATAATAATTGTAACTATGTTAATTGTTGTTGTTGTTAGTTGCGAAGTCGTGTCCGACCCATCGCGACCCTATGGACAATGTTCCTCCAGGCCTTCCTGTCCTCTACCATCTTCTGGAGTCCATCTAAGCTCACGCCTACTGCTTCAGTGACTCCATCCAGCCACCTCATTCTCTGTCGTCCCCTTCTTCTATTGCCCTCAATCTTTCCCAGCATTAGGCTCTTCTCCAGTGAGTCCTTCCTTCTCATTAGATGGCCAAAGTATTTGAGTTTTAGCTTCAGGATCTGGCCTTCTAAAGAGCAGTCAGGGTTGATCTCCTCTAGGACTGACCGGTTTGATCGCCTTGCAGTCCAAGGAACTCGCAGGAGTCTTCTCCAGCACCATAGTTCAAAGGCTTCAATTCTTTGGCGCTCAGCCTTTCTTATGGTCCAGCTTTCACTGCCATACATTGCAACTGGGAAGACCATAGCCTTGACTATACACACTTTTGTTGGTAGGATGATGTCTCTGCTTTTTAGTGTGCTGTCTAGATTTGCCATGGCTTTCCTCCCGAGGAGCAAGCGTCTTTTAATTTCTTGGCTACAGTCCCCATCTGCAGTGATCTTGGAGCCCAGGAAAATAAAATCTGTCACTACCTCCATTTCTTCCCCATCTATTTGCCAGGAATTGAGAGGGCCAGATGCCATGATCTTGGTTTTCTTAATGTTTAGTTTCAACCCAAGTTTTGCACTCTCCTTCTTCACCCGCAACAAGAGGCTCTTTAGTTCTTCTTCACTTTCTGCCATTAGAGTGGTATCATCTGCATATCTTAGGTTGTTGATGTTTCTTCCGGCAATCTTAATTCCAACTTTTGATTCATCTAGCCCTGCCTTTCTCATGATGTGCTCTGCATATAAGTTAAATAGGCAAGGCGACAGTATACAGCCTTGCCGGACTCCTTTCCCAATTTTGAACCAATCAGTGGTTCCGTGTCCAGTTCTCACTGTTGCTTCTTGGCCCGCATATAGATTTCTCAAGAGACAAATAAGATGGTCTGGTATGCCCATCTCTTTAAGGACTTGCCAGAGTTTGTTATGATCCACACAATCAAAGGCTTTAGCATAGTCAATGAAGCAGAAGTAGATGTTTTTCTGGAACTCTCTAGCTTTCTCCATGATCCAGCGTATGTTGGCAATTTGATCTCTGGTTCCTCTGCCTCTTCGAAATCCTGCCTGTACTTCTGGTAGTTCTCGATCCACATACTGCTGGAGTCTAGCTTGTAGGATTTTAAGCATAACTTTACTAGCATGAGAAATGAGTGCAATGGTGCGATAGTTTGAACATTCTTTGGCACTGCCTTTCTTTGGAATTGGAATGTAAACTGATCTTTTCCAATCCTGTGGCCACTGTTGAGTTTTCCAAATTTGCTGGCAAATTGAGTGTAGCACTTCTACTGCATCTTTTAAGATTTTGAATAGCTCAGCTGGGATACTGTCACCTCCACTAGCTTTGTTGTTGCTCAGCTTTTCTAAGGCCCACTTCACTTCACATTCTAGGATGTCTGGCTCGAGGTCAGTGACCACCTCATTGTGATTATCAGGGACGTTAAGCTCATTCTTGTATAGTTCTTCTGTGTAATTTTGCCACCTCTTTTTAATCTCTTCTGCCTCTGTTAGGTCCCTGCCATTTTGGTCCTTTATCATGCCCATTTTTGCATGAAACGTTCCCTTCATCTCTCCAATTTTCTTGAAAAGATCTCTGGTCCTCCCTATTCTATTGTTTTCTTCTATTTCTTTGCATTGTTCATTTAAGAAGGCATTCTTATCTCTTCTAGCTATTCTTTGGAATTCTGCACTTAATTGGGCATATCTTTCTTTTTCTCCCTTGCCTTTCGCTTCCCTCCTTTCCTCAGCTATTTGCAAAGCTTCCTCAGACAGCCATTTTGCTTTCTTGCATTTCTTTTTCTTTGGGATGGTTTTGGTTGCTACCTGTTGTACAATGTTGCGAACCTCTGTCCATAGTTCTTCAGGCACTCTGTCTATCAGATCTAATTCCTTAAATCTATTTGTCACCTCTACTGTATATTCAACAGGGATATGATTTAATTCATACCTGACTGGCCTAGCGCTTTTCCCTACTTTCTTTAATTTAAGCCTAAATTTTGCAACAAGAAGCTCATGGTCTGAGCCACAGTCAGCTCCTGGTCTTGTTTTTACTGACTGTATAGAGCTTCTCCATCTTTGGCTGCAGAGCATATAGTCAATCTGATTTCTGTGTTGACCGTCTGGTGATGTCCATGTGTAAAGCCGTCTCTTGGGTTGTTGGAAAAGAGTGTTTGCTATGACCATCGTATTCTCTTGACAGAATTCTATCAGCCTGTGCCCTGCTTCATTTTGTACTCCAAGGCCAAACTTCCCTGTTATTCCAGTTATCTTTTGGCTTCCTACTTTAGCATTCCAATCCCCCATGATGATAAGGACATCATTTCTGGGTGTTAGTTCTATAAGGTGCTGTAGGGCTTCATAGAACCGGTCAATTTCATCCTCTTCAGCACCGGTGGCTGGGGCATAGACTTGGACTACTGTGATATTGAATGGTTTGCCTTGGATTCGAACTGAGATCATTCTGTCATTTTGAGGATTGTATCCCAGTATTGCTTTTCCTATTTTTTTATTGAGTATGAAGGCTACTCCATTTCTTCTGAGGGATTCTTGCCCGCAGTAGTATACCTGATGGTCATCTGAATTAAATTCACCCATTCCTGTCCATTTTAGTTCGCTGATACCTAAGATGTCAATGTTTAGTCTTGTCATCTCTTGTTTGACCACGTCCAGCTTTCCTTGATTCATGGATCTTACATTCCAGGTTCCTATGGAGAAAAAATCTTTACAGCATCGGACTTTCCTTTCACCACCAGACATATCCACAGCTGAGCGTCCTTTCGGCTTTGGCCCAGTCGCTTCATTCTTTCTGGCGCTACTAGTACTAGCCCTCTGCTCTTCCCCAGTAGCATATTGGACGCCTTCCGACCTGAGGGGCTCATCTTCCAGCGTCATATCGTTTTGCCTTTTGGTACTGTCCATAGGGTTTTCATGGCAAGGATACTGGAGTGGGTTGCCATTTCCTTCTCCAGTGGATCACGTTTTGTCAGAACTCTCTGCTATGACCTGTCCGTCTTGGGTGGCCCTGCACGGCATAGCTCATAGCTTCATTGAATTACGCAAGCCCCTTCGCCACGACAAGGCAGTAATCCATGAAGGGGAACTATGTTAATTACACTACCCAATTTTCAAATAATTCTTCATGATGCCTATTCTTGTTGTAATTCTTTGACTTGCAATTGTGCAAGGATGCTTAAAATAACTAAATATACACACTAGCAAATCACCTTTAAAAAAAAAAGCTTTGTTTACAATCTGCGATAAGGAAAGAAAATGGACACATTAAAAGATTAGACTATTAAACTCCAATGCAACAATAGAAAATTCTTGAAGTAAAAATCATTCTGAAAGCACACATAAGGCATATTTGGTTCGCAAAGTAAATTTAATAGCTTGATTTGTGCCTGAATTTGGAGGCCAAAGAATCCAGTTTTGCAAAAGCTAAGAAATGGAATGGGACAACTTGCCACGATCAACTCACCATGTCCAACTTGAGATAGGACATCTTGCTGCGCGTCAATTGAGCAATTCAATTTAATTATTTAAAATTATAAAAAATATATTAATTTTTGGCATTCAGATTTTATTTTTTCCCTTCCTTTGGCATCCTTTTAATGATTCTATTCCACTATTTTTTCAATATTAGTATAAATCTTGTCCTGCCACAATTTGTCCTGTGGCGAGTTGGCCATGGCAAATTGACCATAGCGAGTTGGCCATGGCACGTTGGCTGTGGTGAATTTTTATAGACCCCTAAGAAATGTTCTTCTAAGGAAATTTCTTCTGCTTTGTTATTTTCTATTCAGTCGATGTCTCAAGACAACAAGCAGCTTCCTTACAATCTGAGGACCAGAAACAAATTCCTGGCAGGATTGGTCCTTGAGATACCATGAGCCATTTCCTAAAATGCTGCAAAGAATCCCACTGTAAGGATCTGCCTTAACTAGGTCTCCCAAGAAACTAGAATTCTTGAAGCAGTCTTTGTCACAAAAGGAACTTTTATTGGGAGTTACTGATAGCAAGGAAGCAAAGCAAGGTCTGAGGAAATAGTCCATAAAAGCAGTATATCAAAAGTAGTATTCGTTACACCTCCCCCCATAGTTCCACTGTCCGTTTGAATCTTGGCCAATCCACAGGTGGTATATTTTTTGGTAACGCTGCTTTGTCACCCTTGTCAAGGTTTCTCTGTTTCATTTGCCTCCAGCTCCAAGCACAATCCACCTTCTAGATAAGGGTGTTGGCATTTGAGCGCATTCCTTCCCCTGGAGGAAGGGCAGTGTGGCACAGGCAAAGCAAAGCATATTGTATATCCTCTTATCAGAATCCCCCCTCCCAACAGAATGGCTTTTTTTATTATTGTATTAATTGTTTTAACTTGGGCAATTATTTAATCTCTTTTTAATGTTTGTACTTTGTATTTGACTTTTGCCCTGTGAACCGCCCTGAGTCCTCAGGGAGAAGGGCGGTATATAAATATTATTATTAAAATTAAAAATTAAATTAAAAAGGGTCATAAAAGCATATAACAGTAATACATTTCTTTGGGGATCTGACACCGCCTCTCCCCCCCCCCCAAATGCAGGAACTATTGGCGTCACTGATACCATAGGTGCAGTTTTGGAACCCCAGATACCAATTGATTCCAGACATCTTTGATGGTGCTGGTGGGTGGGTGGATGGATGGATGGATGGTAGTCCAATTGACTCAGAAGGAAACTGGTGTAACATTAACTGAATGACACTGAAAGTCCTGCAGAATCAATCAAATTGATAATACCTGCTCAAAGTATTGCTTCAGTCAAAAGCTTTTTGCTCTATTTTTTTTCATATAAACCCTGGAATCCTAGCAAGTAGAGCCATTTACACAGGCTTGCTTGCTTGTGGAATTTATAAACAATAGGACCATTTTTACAATTCCTGTTGGGCCTTTTGTGTACTTTTTTTCCCCTGTCAGGAGGGCCTTGTCTCCTTCGAGGAGGTGGCTGTGTATTTCTCTGAGGAGGAATGGTCTGTGCTGGATCCTCACCAAAAAGCATTGCATTGGGAAGTCATGCTGGAAAATTACAGGAACGTTACCTCTCTTGGTAAGGGTTTCCTATTCTCCAATCAGGAAGACATTTTGTAATTGGATACCATGTCATCTCTTGAGAGGAAGCAGGTAGAAATTTGAAGTTCTACTGCTCCGAGGGAGGAAATAGATCAGTGGCGTTCTGCTTAGATGCATCCTTTGCCATTTCACATCTGGTGATTTTTATATTGCATTTAAACGTGTCAGTGACAAAGTAATTCCTTGGCTTGATGTAATGCTAAACTCCATCACAAATTTCAGCTTTTTTGGCTCAAATAATTCCGTATCAGTCCTATGAAGCCTTGTCGTTCAGGAATGTGGGTTAACTACTTCTGTTTGATTTCTATCCTGAGCCTTGGAATTAGGAGTGAAATGGTACTGTTTATCCATTGCAAACATACAGCTTAAGGGTAAATGAAGAACACTAATTTCTTTTCTCTTCAACTATGTGATTTTTGACAAAAAACAAAATGCAAATGGAATATAGTTTGTGTAACAAAAAAAAGATGAGTTTCAGTTCTCACAGGTCTCTGTTGGAATTGGCACCCCTTCCAATAAATGCTAGGTTTTCTCCTAATAAGTCCCTGGATTCAGAACTGACTCTTATTGAGATTTCAATATGTATGGATAATTATGAACAAAAAGCATATTTGGCCATTTTAAATCTTTTATGCTTCCTGAATATCATTTATGCCATGCCATTGTAAGCAATGAAACAAGCTATACCTTAGAATTTGAAAAGTTTCAGAAGGCAATTATTATGACTTCCAACTGATTGATCTTTTTCTTTAACCTTGTTATCTATTTCTCTTTCCCCTTGAAGGTGATAATGTGCAGGACCATAAAGACTCAAGCAAATTACTACAAGACATTCCAAGACATGGAGACGCCATGGAGAAACCTGCAATTCAAATGGATTTCCAAAGGCAGGAGAGAAACCCATCAAATAATTGGAATAAAGAAAGCTGTTCTTGCATTGATGCTCACATGCAGGAGTTTCTTGACCAACGAGGAAAAATACAAAAAAAATATATCGCGGAAAGTGTAAAACTATCCAAAGACACATTAGACATAAATGAACACTATCCAACCAAAGCCAAACGACAAGATTATATATGCAGAGACAATGGAAAAAGTTACAATTGGACGTTCCCATTTCCTCAGGAAAATGGGTGTCTTACATCTCGTAAAAATCTTCACATCAGAGAGAATCCAGATAAATGCATGGAGCATGGAGTGAATTTCTGTGAAAAGAAGACTTTTACTGTTCAGATAAGGAACCACACAGAGGAGAAGCCGTATAAATGCATGGAGTGTGGAACGGGATTCCATAAAATTTCATCCCTTGTGAGACATAAGAGAATTCACACAGGTGATGCTCCCTATAAATGCATAGAGTGTGGAAAGAGCTTCGACAAAGAGAGTAAACTTACATCCCATAAAACAATGCACACGGGGGAGAAGCCATTTAAATGCATGGAGTGTGGAAAAGGCTTCAGAGTACTCAGTAACCTTACTTCCCATAAAAGAATCCACACAGGGGAGAAGCCATTTAAATGCATGGAATGTGGAAAGACTTTTACTTATAGGAAACAACTTAGTTCCCATCACTTTACCCACACAGGGGAGAAACCATACAAATGCATGGAGTGTGGAAAGGGCTTCAGCCAACACAGTAAACTTACTACTCATAAAAGGATACACACAGGGGAGAAACCATACAAGTGCATGGAGTGTGGAAAGAGCTTCCGCCACCATAGTGGTCTAACTTGCCATAAAAGGATCCACACAGGGGAGAAACCATTTAAATGCATGGAATGTGGAAAGGGCTTCAGTGCAAACTGCAATCTTACTTCCCATAAATGGATCCACACAGGAGAGAAGCCATTTAAATGCACAGAGTGTGGAAAGACTTTTAGTCAGAGCAGCGCCCTTACTCTCCATAAAAGGATCCACACAGGGGAGAAGCCATTTAAATGCATGGAATGTGGAAAGTCTTTTAGTCAGAGCCATCACCTTACTCGCCATAAAACGATCCACACAAGGGAAAAGCCAATATAAATGCATGGACTTTGGAGAGAGCTTTAAGAGGAGCAATGACCTCACTTCCCATACAGAGATATACTTGGGTGAGAATGTATGTTAATTCTAGAAAGTTTATTAAATTTATAAAGTTTTCTGTTGGACTGAGCTTGCAAAGGTTCTTTTTTTTTTAGTTTGACCCTCCCAATTGGCAGACTGAGGGAAATGAGTTTACTAATAAAAATGAAAACAATGGGCTGGTGCCATTATGAACTAGGATTTTTGAAGGTATCTATATTTCGGTACAATTTATTTTCTTTCAAAATTGAGATTCCTACACCACAATTGTTTTTTCTTCCTACCTAATCACATTCAAAGTGTTTAAACTTTCTTTCTGTTTCCTAATTTTACAATTCTTTCCCCTTCCTTTCTTATCCTTAATACCCACTTAGTTTATTGTTCTCTGTCCTCAGAAGTGTTGGAAATGGTTCAGCAGAGAGATATTAGGCTGTGAAAAAATTCTATAAAGAGAATTCAAGTTCCATCTAAGTTTAGAGTGAGGTGGAATGTCATATTGAAGTGTCCCATTGAGTAACTGTGATATTGCATTAAAAGTGACAAATAACGAGTTTTTCTACTTTGAATTTTTCATGCTTCCCCCTTCCTCTCTTTTGTCCCAAGTTAGGGATACTCCCTAAAATAATAGTGAAAGAGTTGAAACTTCAATGGGTTGGCGACACCACTGGCTTTCTTGCGCAGGCAATAAATTAAATTTTTTTTTGCTACGTCTGTTGGAACTTTTCAAATTATTTTATTGCATTGGTTGTGCAGCCAAAAAATCTGACATGAATAGCTGTGTTTTTCTCATGCATTGGGTGAGCCTGGAACCAAGTGGGTCATCTTGGTGATGGTTGTAACACAATGTGAGGTGAGAAGGTCAGTGATGAAGTCCATGGATATACTCCCCCAGGGTGTATATCCGGCATGAGCAACAGCTGCAACAGCTCCGGTGGTGGTCCCGACACATTCTTCATCTGGCAGCAGTCTGGGTGGGATACCACATAAGACTCCATAACACACGCCCCACCAAGTAGAGCATCTTAAACAGGCCAAAATGTCCCGCTGTTGGATTATTCTGGCCCCGACAGAGTCCAATTATGCATTCCAAACTGTGACAAAAGGATCCTTCTGCTTTGCCCGGATCTGTTCCTTTAAGTCAACGGGTACCTGGGTGGCTGCGATTGTCTCCACCGAAATCACCAACCCAAGCGGCACCTTGTTCTTGACTTGTGTGTATTTTGGCTTCTGTGACAGGGCAATAGTTCACTAGTTCCAACCCCCAGGGCTATAAGTCACCCAAAAGTCAAATTGAGGGAAAAAGAGGAAACAACACATCTGGCACTGGTTGAGCTTCCTGGCCATCTTCAAGTGGTCCAGATTCCAATAGTTCATTCATACTTCGATCTGGTGCCTCCAAACGCCACCTTGACCACCAGCAATACTTTGTCCCAGATTGGGTAGTTATGCTCAGAAGTGTTGAGCTTGCGCAAGTAGTATGTGCAAGGAAACGCTTGTTTGGAGTTCCCGGGTGCTTGCAGCAACACCAACCCTACCGCAATGTCCGTCACATTGGTCTGGACTATGAGTGGCCGAAATGGGTTAGGGTGGAGGAAAATGGAGTCTGCAGTGAAGGCCATCTTCAGGATCTCAAAGGTGCATTGCTTGATTGATCTGATATGCAGATTCTGAGGTTTTGCTGGTAAAAAATACAGGAAACCAGAAGCCTTCAAGCTTTACATTTCTATTCAGCTGAACAAAAGATGGGCTCCTCTAAATGAGAGCAGCACCGAAAGACAATCCTTGAATTTATTCTTTCTGGTTACATAAGCAAGCCATATGATAAAGATTTCACCCAGTAAGTCTGGCATACTGTAGATAAGAGAGCAGAAGTAACAAACATTCCATTTTGGGTGTTTCCCTAAAGATATCGTATGTTCTCGGGTGGGTTAGGACATTGGGTGTTTTCCTTGCTGGCCTTCCATGACCTTGCATCCAGGACTTTGCAAGAGCCCAAAGACAGTAGGGCCATCTGCACATTCACAATTGATGTTTCCTATACTGTCCCCTAATTCCAGGTCAACAGGTCCCTAACATGAATCTCACCCATTTCCACAGCAAGTGGGTGAAGGAGGCAGTGATCATAGCAAATTGAGGGATGCAAGTCCAGTTAATAATTGCCAAACCCAGGAGCCACTGGACATCCTTCACTCAGTGTGAGCATTGCCAAAACTATAAGGCCTCATTTTTTTCTGGGTCCATGTTGATGCTGTCAGCCGAAATCCAATGTCCCAAAAAGTCAGCTGGTCTGTGTGAACTGGCACTTTTGCACTTCACAAAAAATGATTCCCTCGCAAGCACTGTAGTACTACTTGTATGTGAGTCCAATGGTCCTTGAGCAACAATGAATATACCAAGATGTCGTCCAATGTATATCATCATGAAGCTGTCCAAGAGTTCCCGGAATATGTCATGCATAAGACGCATGAACACCGTGGGTCCTTGGGTAACTCCAAATGATATTACTATATATACAAAATGTCCATACCGAATAAGGAAGCTATTTTCCATTCATCCCCTTTGCAGATTCTCATGAGATTATATGCCCCCCACAAGTCCAGCTTCATATTCACCTTAACCGCTCCATGAGTTCTGGAATGAGTAGGAGCGGGTACTGATTCTTGATGGTGATGACATTTAATTTGCAGTAGTCAGAGCAGCACCTCAACTCCCATGACTTCTTCATGAAGGGAACAGGTGCCGCCAAAGGGGACAACAAAAGATGGATTAAGCCCTTCCACAAGTTTTCATCAATTAAGTCCTTGAGGGTCTTAAACTTGGGCTTGAACAGTGAATAAATCTTCCTCTTGGTAACTTGTAATTCAGGATCGAATCTATAGGGCAATTGTATAAAAGGTGAGGAGGAATTAGCTCTGCTTCCCTCTCACTGAACACATCGGCGTAAACCTCTGGTGGTAGATCCAGGGATGGGGTGGGAGGCCTCTCAGCGGTGCAGCCCTGCAGCCTTGGGGAGTGTCACTTTGGGCTGTGGACAAGGATCATCCCCCCCAATCATATGATCCTCGGGTCATGTGCCTGGAACCATTCCAGCGCTAGCACGACAGGAAAATGAGGAGCAGCCTCCAAGTAGAACTCCAGTTGCTCCACATGATTGTCCATGTGCATCTGGAGTGGAATGGTGACTGTCGTCACGGGTCCTGATCAGAGAGGTCAGCCACCTATAGTCTCCACCAAAATGGCAGGGGCAACCTCATGCTGTGGGATCGTCCATTTCCGAAAAACGCTAGATACCTAAAGTTGGCCCCTGAATCCATCATAGCTTGTGTTTGCACCTTTGCCCTATCAGGTCATGTCAAAATCACTGCTACAGCCATATGCTGCTTTGGTGTGACTCATGGTTGCTGTGTTGGGCCCATAAACATGCTCATCCAACCTCACAAGCCTGCTAAGTCGGGTCCCTAGAGTTTCCTGCCAGCACCTGACTTTTCTTAGCCGGGCACATAGGGGCCAGATGCCCAGCCCACCAACCCCACAGTAGAGGCATAGTTCCTCCCCATGCAGGTGGTCCCTCTCAGCGACAGTGAACCATGGTTGGGGACCCATTTGCATAGATTCCTTGAGGAAATGGTTCCTCAGGGGGCTTCACTGGTGGGTGTGTTTCTGCCTTCTGTCTCCGTATTCTCCGTTGCCGAAGCCATCTGTCTATACAGTATATGCACACAGAAGTGCATGAGGGCCTCTAACCTGCTGGAACAGTCCGTCCGGGTCAGCTCATTCAGAAGCTTCAATGACTGACCCTTCTAGAACTGATTGATGAGGGGCTCTTCTTTCCATCTCAGGTCCTGGCTTATCAGTCAGAAGTCACTGAGATACCCTGTGACCGACCATCACCCTTGCTTCAGCTCAGCAAGCACTTGTTTGCCATCTGAGCCTTCACAGGGTCCTCAAACATAGCCTTCAATTGGGTACAGAACCACTCATGGTTATCCAAAAGCAGGCTGGATGCCATCTGGTCTCAAGCTCATAAAGAGCTGACATTGCCCCAAAATGCAGGGAACTGCTCCAAAGTCCCATCAAATTTGACACGGACACTGGGCATTTCCTATGGGGATGTGCCTGGGCCGCCACTTGCATCTGGGCCAGCGGCAAGGAAAGCAAGGCTACTTACTGGGCTTGTCTGCAAGCAACTGCTCCATCCTTTTGAAGAGTAGGTTTGCTGGGAAGGGTGACTGTGTGGCTGGGTACAAAGTTTCCTATCCTGCTCATTCATGCACACATGTAACAGTAGTTTAGTGGGTTTATTAATATTCCCCAGCAATTGACTTCACTAGAAACCCAGAACTCTCCCAATTATGTCCAGCCAAAACCAGACAAGATGCTAGTCCTTAGAGCAATGGCCAATGGGTCCACAAGGTACTTGAAAGTTTTCCAATTAAGATAAACCCAGTCAAATCCCACTCAGACAGCTGCTTGGAGCCAACGATGAACTCTCCTCCAGACATGCCCAGAAGTAGTTCATCCTTCTTCGAGCTGACATCTGGACAGCTATCTGGGGAAGCGTCCAGGACAGTCATCACATAATGTACATCTATATGTACATTACATCTTTGATGTAGATGTACATTACAGTTACATCTATATGGAGGGAAGCAAGCAGTGGGGTACCCAAAGGTTCTGCCTTAGACATAGTACTCTTCAACATCTTCATTAACAATTTAGATGAGGGGTTAGAAGGGAACTCTTCAAATTTCTGGACAATACCAAGCTAGAGGGAATAGCCAACGGCTTATAAATCAAAGATCCAGAAAGATCTTGACAGATTTGAACACAGGAACTTATCCAAAATGCATTTTATTGGTGAGAAAAGTAAGGTTTTACACTTAGGCAAGAAAAAAATGCACTAGTATGTTAGAGATGGTATCTAGCTCAACAGCAGTACAGAGAAGAACAAGAAAAATGATTAGGAGACAGGAAACTAAAACAAATAGAACAGTTGCAGGAACTGAGTAGGTCTAATTCAACGAAGAGATGATGTAAAAGGAGACTTCCAATACCTGAGGGCTGTCACAGATAAGATGAGGTCAACCTATTCTCCAAAGAACCAACGGCAGCATAAGAAGTAATGGAACAAAACTTCTTAAAGAGAGATCCAATCTAGAACTAAGGAGAAATTTCCTGACAGAACAATTAACTAGTGGAACAACTTGTCTCCAGAGGTTTTGGCTGCTCTATCAGTGCATGTTTGCAAGAAGACATTGGGCAGGACTTTGTCAGTCATGGTACAGGGTTTCTGCTTGAGCAGGGGAGTGGACTACAAAACCTGCAAGTTCCCTTCCAACTATGTTACTCTCTAATCTGTATTTTGAATCTCTTGAGTAAAAAGAAGGCTGAATTGTATATCTTCTCTGTCCTTTCGCTCCGTATATAAAAGGCTATAGCTTCTTACAGAACCTTTCTGTCAGGACCCACCCCAATCCACATCTTAGGAAAATAAAGAACTCTTGGAGCCAGGTCTTGTCCAAAAGGAGGTTTTACTAGGACATGATCGGTTGTGGAAATACAAGACAGGATCTGGCATTGTATTACACTTTGATACTTTATAAAGAGTTTCCCGGTTCAACCCCCTCCCCTCAAACCCATTTGGTCAGACCCACATCAATTAAACTTAGGTGTCAAACCCTTTCGTGGGAAAGAGGAATCTACCTGTGCCTTTATGACTATTGCCTCCTTCCTTTTCAGATTCAAATGGAGATACAAACCAGATCTCCTTCCCTCTTCTCTCCCTTTGTTGTCCTCAGTTCAAAAGGTTTTCCCTGGTCTTTGAAGACAGCCTACAGGCAGGCTAAATAACCATCTTCTCTTCTCCCCTCGGGAAAATGGCAGAATCCAGAGAGGGGTATAATATTTTAGACATACATTTATGAATGGGATATAAATGGATTCTGACACTTTCTTAAAAGTGACACGGTACACATGGATGTAACACTGCCAAAAGCAATTGGACTAAGAAGGGTTACTGATCACAGGAAAAACAAAAGTCTCTTTCTTCCTGGGCCCTGATGGGAAAATGCACCGTTTTTACCATTTGCCTAAGTATTTTCCTTGCTCCTTGACTTCTTCAGAAAAGAGAACAGGACACCATGAGCTTCACCATTCGGCCACCAGAGGTCAAACACCAGAGGTGATTTATCATTACAGACTGTGTATTGCTACATTTTTTAAAACTTTGTTGCTGCTGTTTCCCCCACACCTTCTTCAGACCATGGGTCCAATAATTAAAGGAACAAAAGGAAGTTTTGTTTATAACAAGACTACATATTCCACCTGTAAAGTGGGGCATAGGGTCACCTGTTATGGTCCTGTCAATACAGTAAAGCCCTATCAACAACTTCAAATCTGGACATATGGAGGGACGCGCAGACATTACCTCTTGGAAAGAATAACACGAAACTTATAGATAGTGCCAGAGTCTTCTTGGATGCATGTAAAGCTATTGACTATAATCCAGCTAAATAGACTAAGCGGGGAAACAGGCCTACTTATTTCACACAAAACACGTTTATACATCCTACCCAACCTGGCACAATCGAAGGAAATTCAATGTGATTAAAGGAGTCAGCACTTCCCAGTGCAATGCTGATTCTTGCAACCCAATGTGCTTCGAGATAAACAGATCAGCAGATTTCTCAGCATCATTTGGACTATCGATGGAACCGAACACAAATATGGCTTCAACTTGATCCTATTATACCACCATCCCAGAAACATTTTTGAGTTTTTCATTCTTTTTACGATGAACTGGAAGTCACAGTTGACATTCCCTCAGTACTAAAGAAACTTTTTATTGATCTGGCCAAAAGAATTGTTTCATCTCTAAGTGTGACTAATTGTTACATGCGTGGGAATACTAACATCGGTGAACAATAATCTTGGAAAGCACATGAAATAAATATTACTGCCCTGACTAGTCAAAATCTCACTTGAAAAGCCACCAATAGACCCAATGTGTGGACTCTGACCACTTCCATAGCTGGAAACCTCTGTTTTAAAAACAGAAAGTTTTGGTAAAGACCTTGGGGAGATTTAGGTGTGAACATCTCTTGTAAGTGAGCACCTCAGCATCCTTTTGGTGAATTACCACCAACTCAGCCCAACCCCCAAATCCCCTGGCAAACATTCCCCAACTGTTTACCTTATGGACCAATTTAACAGATGCCACTCTCACTCTCTACGGAAGCCTAACATTGCCTAAAGCACGTTGAGAAGGCTTCCTGATCAAGGGAAACGTGAGCGCCCCCTCCTGCCCCCGCATGGGAAATGCTCCGTCTCTCCTTGTTCCACGAGCGCTTTCCATTCACAGAAAATCCACCAGAGGGCGGCCTCTGCAAAGAGAAAGGGACTCCACGCACTTCAGCGTTGGGCCGCTGTGGCCGGTTGGGAAGGAAGTGACGTAAGTAAGCCTTGCCTTTCTAGGATGCTGGACTCTCCCTCTTTAACCCTTTGAACTTCGCAGGCGGTTAAAAAGGCTGCAAGAAAGTCTTGAAGGAAAGAGGCACAGGTGACAAAGGGGGTTGTCTGTCTGTCTCTCTGTGTGTGGCGGGGGTGGGTGGGGAAGGGGGTTTCTTCCCATACAAGCGGAGGCAGAGAGTTCTTGCACTAGAGAAGGAAGTGGCATATGCCAAGTCCTCAACCAGGTTCAATCTTAGGAGTGGGAGACCCCCAGATCCCAGATTTTCCTGCTGCCCTTTCCCATGATTTTAACAGGCAGGGAACAAAGCAGAGCAAGTCTAGACCACGCATGTTGCCCTCAGGAAGAAATCCAGATAGTGGGAGAGCTTGCATGGCAAATCTCAAGGAGGAAATAAGAAAAGGTTTGAAAATGCAAAAGATTATGCCTACGTTCTGACTCTGTGCTGGATGACAGTAAACTAGGTTCGACTCCTCTGCAGCTCAATTTGTTTTAGGAGGGTAAACAGATGATTATGTTAAGCTTTGTGCAGTTAAGCCTTTGTGTTTCATGGGAACTGAGCCCCTGGATCTGATTGACCTTTTTGTGCTTAGGACACATTGTGTGAACCTGCTTTACTGTGTGAAGGAAGAGAAATGAAGCATCCTAAGCCAGGGTCAATTGAATGGCATTACATTTTTTGTGAACTGAATTTTCATGCTGTGTTAACCAGTTCTGAGTTTTTGTATGCTGTGTGAACCCTGCTTATAGGTAAATGTAGATCTATATATTTAAAAAGCAAGTCTTGTGAGTAAAAACAATATAGAAATGATCCAAAATGCCAAATATACTGAATCTTCTTGACTGATGTCATCAGTTTTCCAGGCCAGAAAAATACTTCCTGAGTCCTTCGAGAGAAGGGCGGTATAGAAATATTAATAAATTAAATTAAATTAAATTAAACTTCCTTCTATGGGGAGGAGTATAGATGAACAATCCAATCCACTACTTTCTAGTTGTTGGAATTTATTTTCTATCAGAGAGCTGCAAAAGGAGGTCATTTCTTCATCTTCTTTAGAGACAAAGTTATCTCTTTGGCAAAGAGGGTTAATGGCTTGTTCTGATTCCCGTGGCTAGATGAACATTGCTATGAATGAAAAAGAATTTGGTTTCCTTGAACTCATTTGGATTTGTGTTACAGGATGGAGAAAGAATGGCAAGCCTTCCTTTAGCAAGTGGGGGAACTGGAAAAGGCCCTTCCAGTGTTCAGTCTGGAATCGGTGAGGAGATCTGGGCAAGAACTGGCCAGAAGATCCTGGACGATGGAACCATCCTTTCCCCACTTCAGTCCTGGAATTTTAGGAGCATCCGGTATCAGGAGGATGAGGGTCCCCGAGGACTTTGCAGCCGACTGTACTACTTTTGTAGCCAATGGTTGAGACCAGAAAAGCACACAAAAGCGCAGATGCTGGACCTGTTTGTTCTGGAGCGGTTCCTGGCGCTTCTGCCCCTACAGATGGAGAGCTGGGTGCGGGAGTGTGGAGCAGAGAGCAGCTCCCAGGCGGTGGCCCTGGTGGAAGGCTTCCTCCTGAGCCAGGCGGAGGAGAAGAAGGAGCAGGCTGAGTTGCAGGTGAGAGGACTTCCTCTTGGGAGCCCAGAAGGACTTGAATATAATAAGTTCAAATTTTTGTTTCCTTTTAAAAATATTATTAAGCTTAAGGTAAAGGTAAAGGTTCCCCCGCACATGTGTGCTAGTCGTTTCCAACTCTAGGGGCCAGTGCTCATCTCCGTTTCAAAGCCGAAGAGCCAGCACTTGTCCGAGGATGTCTCCGTGGTCATGTGGTTGGTATGACTGGACGCCAAAGGCGCACGGAATGCTGTTACCTTCCCACCGTAGTGGTCCCTATTTTTCTACTTGCATTTTTACGTGCTTTCGAACTGCTAGGTTGGCAGCTTATCAAGATATAAAACACAAAAAAATGAAAATAGTAGGAACTGGTGGGAATTGAAGAGAAAGAGGTATAGGGGAAAGGGGAAAAAAAGGAAAATGATTGACTTCTGACTCTTTAGTGCAGTTGAATAAAATGGTAACATTACAGCCTCGGCCTTCTACTTTTACACCCTTTATATGTACTAGAACTAGCCATTTTGTAATAAGAAACTCTAAATTTCATTTTTTTTATCCCAAGAAAAATATCCAGAAGTGATTTCCAAGTAGAAACAAGGTTGGATGTGTTCTTTTCTTTAACTAAATCAATTAATGTTGCCGTCTCTGCTAGGTCCGTCAGTTTTTCTAGCAAATTCTCCATTATGTAGTATCCTTTCGTTTTTGTGCAAAAATGTGAACGAACCTTTATTATCCAAGTACAACATGTATACAATGAGATTAGCTGAGCCTCCCTTCATGCCCCCCCTGCAACTCACAGTGACAACCCATCATCTTGTTATACCATGTGACCTAATTGCGCAACGCGCCGGCCTCGCAAGTCTATCCAGCATAAGGTTACTTCCCATTCAGGAGCCTGACAGCCCATGGATAAAAGCTGTTCTTCAGCCTGTTGGTACGGCTGTCTATACTCCTATATCTCCTACCCAATCGTAGGAGAGTAAAGAGATACCGACCAGGGTGTGAATCGTCCCTGAGAATTTTCCTCACTCTTCCAAGGCAAGGAGCCCTGGCGATGTCATCCAGTGGTGTCAGGGCACAGCCCATGATATTTTGTGCTGTGCTCATCACCCTCTGTAATATTTTCCTATCTGCGGCTGTCAAGCCAGCATATGAAACCACAATACAGTGCTAGAGGACGCTTTCTACGGTAGACTGGTAAAAGAGGGTCATTAGTCGTTGTTCTACCCTGTTCATCTGCAAGACCCTGAGGAGGTGGGATCTCTGTTGGGCCTTTCTGGCCATCTGGGTTGTATTGATTTTCCAGCATTCTTAATGCTCTCAACATGTATAACAGCAAACACTGAGATTGTTTCTCAATCTCTTTGTCTATTAAAGTCCCTTGTTTTGTGTTTATACCCACTTTGAGAATCTTCTGCAGTAAAATATAAATCTTACACCAGTATTTCTTTGCTTTGTCACAAGTCTAGCAAATATGGTAAAAAGATTCTTGTTTACATTTACATTTTGAACATGTATTTGAATTTCCTTTATACATCTTTGGCCGGTTATCACGCATTAAATAGAATAATACATCATTTTATAACAAATTTCTTTTAAATTATAATTTAATATAAATTTTAAAAATTCCATTCAAATATCTTCCTGTTGTTCAGGCACTATATTATAATCAAAATTCTTTGCCATTGGATCAACATATTCAAATTCTTAATACCTCCTTACCAGAGTTCCCTGGCAATCATACTATGTGGAGATGCTTTACTAATCTTTCTATAGTTGCTTATCCTTTCTAGAAGAAAGATTTTTGCAGAGCCATTTATTTCTTGGTTCCCAGCCTAATTGATTGATACTGAGTGCTTTGCAGTAAAAAACCACTTCATGATGTTTGATGACCATTAATGCTTTTCTCCTTCATACTATGTTAAGTCCTTTACAATGGACATCAGAGATCCTGAAAGAATGAGGCATCCTTCAAATCTCCCTCAAGAACTGTTTTTCAGGAGGATCTCTCAGGAAGATCCAAATCAGGACACCTCAAGAGGTAATAATAAGGTCCTTCCACTCCTCTGATAAACCCTAAATTTCTTATCTTCTGTGTTTTCTATAGCATACCTCCTCCCATTTCATTAATTATGCTTTTTGAAATTCTGCCTTCCTCACAGGGAAGAATAGAAGGAAGTTGACTCTTTGTTTTGGAGGAGCGGAAACCGTGACTGAACCTCCAGGTCAGGTAACAGAAGAATATTAATTTACTAGATTTGTGTTTTCCCTTTCCTTCAGGAAATCAGCAGCTGTACATAGTATAGGTAATTCTTGACTTATGACCACAGCTGAGCCCTAAATTTTTGTTGCTAAACGACATATTTATTAAGTGAACTTTGCACCATTTTACAACTTTTTTTGCCACAGGTATAAAGTCAATGACTGCAGTTGTTAAGTTAGTAACATGGTGCTTAAGTGAATCTGGCTTCCTTAATGACTTTAATTGTCAGAGGTTCACAAGTAAAGCCAGGACCTTGGAACCATCATAAATACGAGTCAGTTGCCAAGCATCCGAATTTTGATCATGTGGGCATGGGAATGCTGCAACATTTGTAGGTGTGAAAACTGGGCATAAGCTGTTTTTTGGTGCTGCTGTAACTTTGAACAGTCATTAAAAACTGTTGTAAGTTGAGGACTATTTCTACTGACTTTTTCCATTGTCCCTCTGATTTTGGTTGGGGATTTTTTAAGGATTTTTTTAAAGACTGGTACCTTAAAAACAAAAATCTTTTTGCTAACTTTTCTCCCAACTTTTCAATGAAGAATGTTTTACAGATATTTTCACAGCCTCCATTCTTTCTGAAATTCTTTGAGTTGCATTTGTGCAAAGATCCTCAAAAATATTCAAATATTTTTGGGAAATTACATTTTTAAAAGATTCATTTACAATCATTGATAAGAAAATAAGTAAGAAGAAAGATTTTTAAAATCCCAGGACAATGGCCATATAGAAATGCCTCCAAATAAAAATTGTTCTGAAAGAGCATATAATCAAGGCCCTATTGGCTTGCAAAATACCTTTTAATCCCCTGAGTCCTGCCTGGATTTGGAGGCCAAACAATCCATCTTTGCAAAGGCTAAGAAATGCCTTCCTCAAAAAATGTTCTCCATTTTCTTATTTGCTGTCGAGTCAATGGCTCAGACTACTAGCAGTTTCCTTGCAATCTGAGGAGGGGCAGAGTCTCTGGATATTGATGGCACACAACACAGTTCCACGGTTGATCTCTCCCAGCTCTTTCATGAAGGTGTTGAGGATTAATAGGATGGCTCCTTCTTAGCCGCTTCATAAAATTCTACAAAGAATCCCTTCCTCTACAGAGACATTTATGCCTTTAAACCCAGGACAGGTTGGTGTCACTGATTGGTGGGTTTTCCAAGGGCCACCTGCTAATTGATTCTCTCCTGACACTGAGTGCCTTTTGATTGAGGATGGATGAATTGATCCTGGCTGGCCGGCTGGATACTGTATTTGGTAAATCCAGAAGGATCCTGAGGTTGATCCAGAAGGAAATTGGGGTTACTTAACTGAATGGCACTGAAAGTCCTACAAAATCATTCAAGTTGATGAAACCTGTCTAAAACATTTCTTCAATCAAAAGTTTTTTCTTCAGTCCACTTTCTCACCTAAACTATGGAATCCTACTAAGCATAGCCATTTACCTTAGTTCATAGCTTTGCTTTGGGAATTTCTAAACAATAGGATAGATCCTATAGTCCCTCCTCAATCTGTTCTGTACTTTTTTTCCTTTCAGGAGGGTCTTCTGCCCTTTGAGGAGGTGGCTGTGTATTTCTCAGAGGAGGAGTGGTCTCTGCTGGATCCTCACCAAAAAACACTGCATTGGGAAGTCATGCTGGACAATTATAAGAACGTGGCCTCTCTTGGTAAGGGTTTCCTATTCTGCAGTCAGAGAGTTCAGGAAGACACTTTGTACTCAGATGCCATGGATTACTTCTTATGAAATCATCTCCAAATAGATGATTAGATATATTCTATCCCATTTGTTTTTCTATTTCTATTTAAACATATTAGTGACAAAGTAATTCCTTGGTTTGCAGTAATACTAAACTTCATCAAACAGTTTTCAACTATTTTGGCCCAGATGCTTCCGTATCAGTCCTATCAAGAATTGCCACTCAGGTTTTTTTGACTTAATGCCTTTATTCTGGAACCGTGAACCGAGATGCATTATAGTTCTGATCCAGACAGCATAAACTCCATGAAAATGGTTTTAAACAAATATTTATTGTCCAGGAATTCTAAGCAGCGACTTACTTTGCAGTAGATACATCCAGTCATAGTCATATCTGTCCATTCTCGTAGGTAAAAAGGAATAATTCTCCATCCCAGCTAGGCATGGTTGCAGATGCCAATCAATGCTTGCATGATGCTTGATTAGACAAGGGCTTTAACCACCCTGGCACGTAGCCAGTACATTCTGTAATAAACTTTGAAGCTCCTCCCACTGACTAGATAAGATATAGGACTGACTAACAAGTAAACTACATTTTCCAGAGGCCATCTCTTAAGGAGGCAGTGTTTAACCCTTTAAATCAGGGGTGTCAAACTCAATTTCATTGAGGGCCGCATCAGCATTGTGGTTGCCCTCAAGGGGCCAGGCGGGTGTGGCCTGGGTGGGCGTGGCCTACTGGGTGGGCATGGCTAGAGTGCGTATGGCCTACTGGGTGGGCGTGGCCAGCTCTACATTGTTCGCATCAAGGGTGCCTATGGGGGCCTGGGCAGGAGTGGGACAGATCTGAGGGTCTCTGGCAGAAGGAGGGTCTCTGGGCCAGGGCCAAGGCAGTGGGGGCCGTTCCCTCACTGTTTCCAGGATGGCTTCGCGGGCCACATGAAACCACTTCACGGGCCAGATCCGGCCCCCGGGCCTTGTGTTTGACATGTCTGCTTTAAATGCTAAATGCTCTAACACAGTTCTTAATTCCTAAGCTAGCTATATAATAGACCAGAATTACATACTGGTCCAGCACTGCCTTTTCCAAGTTTTTATGCCTCATGAATAGTGACATTATCATTTCTATACCAAACCGTTATACAAATATACAATATACAATATATTGGAATCTGGCAAAATACCTGAAGGCAATTACAGGTAGTCCTCGTGTTACGAATATAATGGACACTGCCCATTCGTAACTCAAAAATTCATGGGAATAAATCTTGCACCTTGAAGATCACCCCCTGCTTTCACCCACATATTTGCTAATTGAATGCATGGGCAGATAGGCGGTTCATTATTTGCACATGAGGTATCTCGGTGGGGAAGGCCATGGAGGGCCTAGTGATGGAACAGGCCTCTAAAGCCTCCATGATTTACAAAGATACCTCATGCTTCCCCCTTCATTTCTGCCGTGCCAGATTGACTTACCTTGAAAAGATCCATCACCCCTCTGCCTGGTTCCTGCTTTTTAGGTATAGGAGAGTCAATGGAAGCTCCTGTGTGCTGTAATATCGTGCGAGTTCAGGCACCCATCCTCTTCTGCAGAGAATGGGTGCCTGAATTCTCACGATGCTTGTGGTGCCTATCTCCTGCTCCCCCCACCCTAACTCTGGAGCCAAACAGCTGCTGCCCTTAGCTTCTGTTCTGCCGGCGGACGCCTGTAGATCAGGCTTGTCAAGGCCCACAGAAGCATCCTTTCTGGGCAGCAGTGGCATGGTAAAGGCCTCCGATGCCTGATTTGGGCCTCCAGAGGCAATCAGAAGCCTCCCCCAGGTTCTGTTCCATTCTCTGTTGCAGAGAAAGAGGCCTAAACTACCATGAGATCACTCAAAATCAATATTGTGAGATCTCGCATCACTGATCTCACGTGATCTTGCATTACTTTAGGCTTCTCTGCGAATGCACTGAAGGCCTAGAACAGCCAAGAAAGCAAAGGATCTCTTGATTTTCACAAAGTGAGTACCCACAGGCCTAGTGTCTAGGGAGACTGGGGTGTGGGGGAGGGAGGAAAAAGCTAGGGTGAATGTTGCAGTGCTACTGTCATTTGTAAGGGTGAAGGACTTTTTCATAAACACTACTGGGTTATTATCGCGTAACTTCGAATGTTTGCTAAGGGAAGGTATGTAACTTGGGCAATATCTGTAATATGACTTCCGACAGGGTGATCCTTTTCCCCTAACCTTTCTGTCACTTTCATTTCTCTTTTCCTTTGAAGGTGATAATGAGAATGACAATACGGTTGATAAAGAATTAATGAAAGTGTTCAAACAAAGAGACATAATGGAGAAGCCTGTAATTCGAACGGGATTCCAAAGGCAGGAAAGAAACCCTTCAGATAATTGGAATAAAGAAAGCTCATCTTCCATTGATGCACAGATGCAGGACTTTATTGATCAACAAGGAAAAATAAAGAAAAAATACATTGGGAAAAGTGTAAGACTATTCAAAGACACCATAGATGTAAATGAGCACTATCAATCCCATGTCAAAGGACAAGATTATACATCCAAAGAAAAAGGAAAAAATTACAATTGGACTTTCACACTTTCTCAAGAAAATGGAACTGTTATGTCACAGAAAAGTTTTCACATGGGGGAGAAGCCAAATAAATGCACTGAGGATGGAAATAAGACTGTTTATAAAAGGATAAACACAAGGGAGAAACTATATAAATGCGGGGAGTGTGGAAAGGGCTTTAGCAAACCAAGTCATCTTACATCCCATCAAAGGATCCACACAGGAGAGAAGCCATATGAATGCATGGAGTGTGGAAAGGGCTTCAGCAAACATAGTCATCTTACATCTCATCAAAGGATCCACACAGGGGAGAAGCCCTATAAATGCATGGAGTGTGGAAAGGGCTTTACCCAACATGGTCATCTTGTTTCCCATAAAAGAATCCACACAGGAGAGAAGCCATATAAATGCATGGAATGTGGAAAGGGCTTCAGCAAACACAGTCATCTTATATCCCATCAATGGATCCACACAGGAGAGAAGCCCTATAAATGTATAGAGTGTGGAAAGGGTTTCACCCAACATTGTCATCTTATTTCCCATAAAAGAATCCACACAGGAGAGAAGCCATATAAATGCATGGAGTGTGGAAAGGGTTTTAGAGCACATGGAGATCTTACATCACATAAAAGGATCCACACAGGGGAAAAGCCATATAAATGCATGGAGTGTGAAAAGGGCTTCACAACACGCAGAGATCTTACATCCCATAAAAGGATCCACACAGGGGAGAAGCCATATAAATGCATGGATTGTGGAAAGGGCTTCAACAACCATAGTAATCTTACATGCCATCGAAGGATCCACACAGGGGAGAAGCCGTATAAATGCATGGAGTGTGGAAAGGGCTTCAGAACAAGCAGTGATGTTACATCCCATCAAAGGATACATACAGAGGAGAAGCCATATAAATGCATTGAGTGTGGAAAGGGCTTCAGTAAACACAGTAATCTTACATCCCATCAAAGGATCCACACAGGGGAGAAGCCATATAAATGCATGGAGTGTGGAAAGGGCTTCAGCCAACATAGTAAACTTACATCTCATCAAAGGATCCATACAGGAGAGAAGCCATATAAATGCATGGAGTGTGGAAAGGACTTCACCCAACTTAGTCACCTTACTTCCCATAAAAGGATCCACACTGGAGAGAAGCCATATAAATGCATAGAGTGTGGAAAGGGCTTCACCCAACATTATCATCTTATTTCCCACAAAAGAATCCATACAGGAGAGAAGCCATATAAATGCATGGAGTGTGGAAAGGGCTTCAGAGCACAACGAGATCTTACATCCCATAAAAGTATCCACACAGGGGAGAAACCATATAAATGCATGGAGTGTGGAAAGGGCTTCAGCCAACACAGTAAACTTACATCCCATCAATGGATCCACACAGGGGAGAAGCCATATAAATGCATGGCATGTGGAAAGGGCTTCAGATCACGCACTGATCTTACATCTCATCAAAGAATGCACACAGGGGAAAAGCCATATAAATGCATGGAGTGTGGAAAGGATTTTAGCAAACACAGTCATCTTACATCCCATCAAAGGATCCACACAGGAGAGAAGCCATATAAATGCATGGAGTGTGGAAAGGGCTTCACCCAACATGGTCATCTTGTTTCCCATAAAAGAATCCACACAGGAGAGAGGCCATATAAATGCATGAAGTGTGGAAAGTGCTTCAGCCGACACCATACTCTTACTTCCCATAATATGATTCATAATATGTGAGAAGTCAATTCCCAAAGCAAAGACAAGTTTGGGTGAGAATGAATGCTAATTATTGATTTGGTGGTTCTTAGTCTATGGATTTCGAATTTACAGAGACAGAACACTGAAAAGAAGGGTTTTTTATGTTTCGCATTCCTATGAGCCCTAGAGAGATGAAATTGGTAATAAAACAATGTGCATGTGCCATTATAATTATGATCTGTATGTTTGAATGTATCTGTTTATGGTTTCATTTTTTTTATTATTTAGAAATGAGCTTCCTGCTGCCCAACTGTCATCATTCTCCCACTTCGTCATAGTTCTCCCACATAAAGGGATGTGAAGACATTTAACAGGTGCTGCTTTCCCAAGCACAAAGGGGGAAAAATCAAATGTTCATCCTTAGTGTAGAATTGGGACACCCCAAAAGTAATCAAATGTGCATCTTCCGTGTACAACTGAAACCTGAGTCAACTGTTATCTATACAGAAACAGAACGTTATTCAGTCAAAGGCTTCATGATATGAGGGAATTGTCACATGCACATCAATATATAGCGTCTGTGAAGAGCTGAAAGGATGCAGAATTCTTGTGTCACAAAAGGAACCAGAATGACTAGAAGCTCCCCAAGTGCTTGTGCAATTTTTTTTCCAAGTATATTATGACCATGTTTTGCTCTTTGTGATGAGGGCTAAGAAGTCTAAGTTTGATTTAAATAAAATGAAATATTGGTGTGGTTATGTTCTTGTCATATATTATACCCATATAATATAGTTGATTTAAAAATACATTAACACACGAAAATTTTGGAATGATTTGGAGGGGGCATATATCAGGGTTTCAGAAACTCATGTTGGTTTATTTGACTTACTCAATTACAGTAATTGTCAGTAATAGTTCATTGAGCTATAGGACTGGGCAGGTTTCAAATCAGCTGATTCCCCCCCCCCTCCCAGCTCAGTCCTTTTGCTATTCCACAATCAACATTCATAAAGAGATTTTAAAAACCTTATTTTTCAGTGCAGCTTCACAAAAGAAACTTAATGAGTTATTCTGAATTAATGTACTGAAAATATGTGTGTGTGTTTGTGTATGCAAAGACTGAAATTAGAGCGTCAGACGTTTTGAAAACATTTACAAATCTAAGCAAAACAATTCAGAATTATTTTCCTAAGGTTCTTCCTTTTATAATACATTTAGCTTTAACAGAAGGGAGAGCTCAGTTGTCATTGGTTACGTTATCAGGTTAGGTCAGTTACACTGCTTTTGTTTTGCACACACACAATCGTTGGCAACAAGCCTCAAAACGTTGAACAGAACTAAAGCCTCAACAGAGAAAGGGGAGGTGAGGAAAGGGATGTTACAGATTCTGCATTTCTAAGCTCGGAACACAAACTGCAGCAGGGAAACAAAATGATAAATTTGCGACAAGGAGAAGCCATGCTAAACAAGTTATATTTGTTCTTTGTCCCTGAGCAAAGTTAGAAGAGAAGCCAAACAAACCCACAAACAAACAAAACTACAATCTCAGACTTCAACCCCCCCTTCCTCCTTTCCCTCCGCCTTCCAGGTCAGAGTTAAACAGAGAGAAAAAAAAGTTTTAAAATTATCAAAGCAAACCTCTCTCTTCAGATTCTCATCCGACAGATGTTGACCAAACTCCTCAGCACGGCCCTACAAGGGTTCCTCCCTCGCCTCCTGATTAAGGAGGGAGCGGGTCACCCTAAACAGGGCGGCCGGGCGATTATCTGCGGACGCGATGAGGGCAGAGAAGTAATTACACCTCGCTGCCCTCATCGCTGCGAGATAAGACCTAATAAAGGTTCTTAGTCGCAACCGGTTGGATTCGGATCGGCTGGACCTCCAACAGCTCTCTAGGCCCCGTTTCCGACGCTTCATCTCCCGGAGCTCCGTAGAGAACCATGGAGCTCGTTGGGATCTGCACCGGGTCAGGGGCCGCAAGGGTACAACTCGGTCAAGTGCCTCAGTGGCCGCCCTTTCCCAGGTTTCCACTAGGGCATCCGCCGAGTTGTGAGCAACGGAGGCAGGTGGGGACCCCAGCGCTGCCTGGAACCTGTCAGGATCCATTAAGCGCCTGGGGCGGTACCATCTGGTTGGCTCCGTACCCCCACGGCGGCCACAGGAGGTAATGATCGGTCCATGACAGGGGCATAATAAATGGAGAGCCCCCACCAAGATCATCAAACCACCGTCCAGATAAGAAAACCAGGTCAAGGGTGTGGCCTCCCTCATGAGTTGGTTCAGAAATTACTTGCGTCAGGTCCATGGCCGTCATGGAAGCCATGAACTCCCAAGGTAACTCAGATGAACCTCCTAGGGATGGTAGATTGAAGTCACCCAAAACTATGAGTTTGGGGAACTCAATCACCAACCCAGAGAGGACATCGAGTAGCTCAGGCAGGGCTGCCGCTGCGCGACTAGGCAAAAAGTACACCAGCAGCAAGCCCAACTGCGCCCTCGGACCAAATCTCAAAAAGAGAGACTCACACCCGACTATCTGAGAAACGGTGGTCTCCCGCGGACATAAGGTCTCCCTGATAGCTACCACCACTCCCCCGCCCCTACCTTGAGCCCGGGGCTGGTGTAGCACCCGGAAACCTGGTGGGCAGAGATCGACCAAAGGGACCCCACCCTCTGGACCCAACCAAGTCTCCGTGATGCAAGCCAGGTCCGCATGCTCACCCTCAACTAAATCCCGAACAAGGGGAGCTTTATTAACCACGGATCTGGCATTCAGGTACACCAGCCGGAGCTCAGGAGGCTGCGCATCCTCGCTCCCGGGACCTCGGGGAAGAAACAGAGGGTCGGAGCGCCTCACCGCTTGTAAGTAGCGGAGACGACCCCCCCCGGTAACGATACGGCCCTCTGTTCATGCACTGCTGCCATTCCCCAACGTCGTGGGAATCGGTAGTCCCACGACCCGCTCCTGAGCCCCGGAGGCAACCACACCCCGCTCTCCCCCCGTGCGATCAGATCCAGGCCTGGCCTGAGCCACGGTTGATTGACCACCCCCCATAGCCAAACAACCACCACCCACTCCCACCCCTCTCCCTAACCCCATAAAAATTTTTACTAAAAAGTTAACCAGGGGCCTCCTATTAAATTTATATTGAAGGCCCCTGCCTCTGCCCGGCCATCTCTCAGGGTCCCAGTAATCGGGCCCTTCATCGAGATTGGAGGTGTTAAAAAAGGCGGGTCGCAACCAGGAGAGGGGGGCACCCCTGAGGGCGAACAAGTCCGTGCTAGTATATCGATACATATAAGTCCAGGAGAGTCCAGGAAAGGCGGTCCCATAATTGATAAGTTCAATAGGAGGATCGAGACATAGGAAGTGAGTATCTGGACCCTCACCCAACTTCACTGCCACTCAGTTGGGTACCCCCAGAAACAGGCCACCCCCCGTCCTCTCACGACGGGTTGCAACTCTATTCCCGGGGGTGGTCCAGGATATGCACCCTGGGTAGGGCATACCCCGTAGAGCTCCCACCTCTATGGGGCTGCAGATGTAAACCCAAGCCACTCTCCTTCCGTGGCTTGTACCCAGGTCCGTCCAAGTCCAAAGGGGAAAGGGAGGCAGGCAGAAAGTTGGTAAGTGGGTAGATATATAACCAGGGCAGAGGGGCTACCCAGGCCAAGGTGGTGAAAACGGCCCGAAGATGCCGTTGCCGCTGCCAAAAGCGGCCCGAAAACGGTACAGGAGACACATGCCGCCGTCGCCGCCACCGAGATGACCTGCGGTCGTCCTCTCCGACGCTAAAACGGCTCGAAGACGCCATTGCCGCCGAAAGCGGCCCGAAAACGGCACAGGAAACATCGCCGCCGCCGAGATGACCTGCGGTCGTCCTCTCGCCGCAGAAACGGCCCGAAGACGCCGGCGCCGCCGAGAGCGGCCCGAGGCGGCCCGAAGCAACATGAAAACGCTGCCACCGGCGAAACGGGCCAAAAGGCTGGGAAAACGCCACCGCCGACCGCCGACCACCGAAAATGGCCCGAGCAAGGCCCAAGGACGACGCCACCGAAATCGGCCCAAAAACGGGTTAGATGGCACCGCCGGCGAAACGGGCCAAAAGGCCCAGAGAACACCACCGCCAACCGCCGACTGCTGGAAACGGCCCGAACACGGCCTGAGGACGCCGCCGCTGACGCCGCCGAATGCGGCCCAAAAACACCGCTGTCACCGATGCCGAAGCCAATGCCGACGCTGCCAACGCCGCCACCAAGATAAACTCACGGGCGTCCCCTCCGCCGACCGAAAACGGCTTGAGGACGACGATGCCGAAAGCGGCCCGAAACGGCCCAGCACAGCAAAAAAACGCCGGCGCCGGCTGCAAACGGCCCGGGAAAGGCAAAATGCGAGCGGACAGAAGACAGCAGAGCCAGCAGACGGGTAGACCAGCAGGTAAGAACCTTACTGCTTACCTCGTCGCCTGCCTCGTTGCCTCGCTGCCTGTCAACACTAATCCCCAACACGGAGGGCCCGAAGGCCCCCTGAGGGGCTCCTAAGGGACGCCTAACAGCTGGAGCTCGCGGAACACAGCTGAGCACGTCCGCCATCTTGGGCATGCATGAGGTTGAGCTGATCCCTCACTGCCGATTGAGCTCCGGACGGCACCGGACCTTCGCTCCTTCCGGCGCAGTCTGAAGACCCATTTATTTGAACAAGCTGGCCTGGCCTAATGGGGGACATTAGGGTTTTTAATGGGTTTTTATACTGCTACTGTTTTTATCAGAAGGTCGGCAGGTTGGCGGGTCAAATCCCGAGTGCCACGTAACAGAGTGAGCGCCTGTTACTCGTCCCAGCTTCTGCCAACCTAGCAGGTCGAAAGCACGTAAAAATGCAAGTAGAAAAATAGGAACCACTATGGTGGGAAGGTAACAGCGTTCCGTGCGCCTTTGGCGTCTAGTTATGCCGGCCACATGACCACGGAGACGTCCTCGGACAAGCGCTGGCTCTTTGGCTTTGAAACGGAGATGAGCACCGGCCCCTAGAGTCGGAAATGACTAGCACGCATGTGCGGGGGAACCTTTACCTTTACCTTTACTGTTTTTATTTGGGCAATTGTTTAATTCTCTTTTCATTTTTGTATTTTCTATTTATTTATGCCCTGTTCACCGCTCTGAGTCCTTCGGGAGAAGGGCGGTATACAAATTTAATAAAATAAATAAATAAATAAATAAATAAATAAATAAATAAATAAATAAATAAATAGTGACTGTTCTGGAAACCTCTTCCTAAGTTGGTCGATGTGTCTTCTGACCAGTCACCCTTCCTCCAACCCCACTTCGTAAGATAGGGGTCTGGATGCTTTGGTCACCTGACCAGGAACCCACAATTTTCCAGGCCCATAGTTTCTGGCCCAAACCCAATCACCCATTTGCAGCCCCCTTGGGGGCTTTGGTCTAGAGGCTTCGGATGCCACTCTGTCTGGATGCAACCTGTCCAGTTTAGTAATTAAACGCTTCTCCAATGAAGCTCAGCAGGACTTTTACCTGTAGCCGTGCAGGGTGTAGAATGCTGACAGAGCAAAAAATCTGCCAGTCTATGATGCCAGTCACCTGTGATAATGTGCTTGAGTGCCTCCTTTGTTGTCCTCACCATGTGTTCGGCTTGTCCATTCGAAGAAGGATGAAATGGTGCAGACGTAGCATGTCTGATGAGGTTAGCTCTAAGAAAAGCCTGAAACTCAGCAGCAGTGAATTGAGCCCCATTATCAGAAACCAAAACATCAGGCAACCCATGTGTTGCAAAGAGTTTTCTCAGGACCTGGATGGTCCTAGCAGTAGTCACATTAGGGACTGGAACTTCTTCCATCCATTTTGAGTGGCTATCCACTACTACCATGAAAAGCTGTCCTTGAAAAGGCCCAGCATAGTCTATGTGAACCCTGGACCAGGGAGTATGTGTTTCTTCCCACCTGTGAACTGGGGCCTGAGGCATTTCAGGCCTAGATTGCTGGCAAGTATAGCAACCATGAACTTAATCCTCCACAGCCTTATCCAGGCCAGGCCACCAAAGGTAGCTTTTAGCTAAGGCTTTCATCCATACAATGCCTGGATGGCCTTCATGTAAGGATTGTAAGACTCTGTCCTTCAATGATGTGGGGATAATGACTCTGTTGCCCCATAATATGCAGCCCTTATGTGCGGACGATTCATGTCTCCTGACAAAATAACTTTGGAAATCAGGGCCTGGACTTTTTTCCAACCAACCCGTGTACACCCATGACAGTACTCTGCTCAGAATTTTATCTGTGGCAGTTTCAGCAGCAATATCCCCTGCGTGGAGGGGAAACTCAGGTAAGTCCTGAATGGACAATATTTTAGCAGCAGGAGCTGGTTCAGGATCCATTAGTGGCAATGGTAGTCTGCTGAGGCCATCTGCATGGCCCATTTCCTTCCCAGGTTTGTGAATTAACTTAAAATTGTAAGCAGACAAAAATATAGACCATCTCAGCATTCTTGGAGATAGTATGTGGGGAGTTTGCTTATCTGTTGTGAATAACCCCAAAAGGGGTTTGTGGTTAGTGTAGACCAGGGGTCAGCAACCTGAAACAGTGAAAGAGCCACTCGGAACCGGTTCCCTCACAAAAGGAAAAACTGGGAGCCGCAAAAAATGTGTGCATATGCGCGTACATGCGTGCATGCGCAGAACAGGGTTTGACTGAAGAGTGGAGCCAAGGCGAGATATGCACCTACCCTGCATATTTGAATTGATTGGTTGAACTTTTTTAGTCCCACTTTTTTTTTTTTGGACTGCACATGGCAGAGGACTGGGAGCTGCAGGAGACGGCTGAAAGAGCCGCATGCGGCTCCGGAGCCGCGGGTTGCAGACCTGTGGTGTAGACAGTGAAATCCCTGCCATATAAATAATTATGAAATTTCTTAACTCCAGCCACTATGGCCAAGGTTTCTTTATCAATTTGCGCATAATTACGCTCAGCAGAAGATAAAGTCCTAGAATAAAACGCAATAGGAACCTGTTTCCCATTCTTCTCTATGTGGCTTAAGACTGCCCCCACCCCATAGGGAGATGCATCACATGCAAGACATACAGTACAGGTTTAGACTCAATGTAATGAGTTACAGTGGACTTTTCTGAAAGAAGGGCTTTGAGATCCTGGAAACTTTTTAAATGTTAGTCCATTTTCAAGGGGCTTTTTTATCAAGTAGCCTGTGGAGGGGCTCTACAATTGCAGCCTTATGAGGTAGAAATGTGTGATAAAAATTCAGGAGGCCCAAAAATGCTTGCAGCTCTGCTTTTGATTTTGGCCTAGGAGCCATTTTGATGGCCTTTACTTTTGAATCAGCAGGGTGAATCCCACTAGTATCGATACGGAACCCCAAGAATTCCATTGATGAGATGCCAATACTACATTAGTTTTTCTTTAACTTGAGGCCCACATCGTGGAGTCTTTGCAAAACAGCCTTGAGCCTATTGGCCAATACTTCTGGGGATTCCCTGGCAATGAGAACATCATCAAAATAGGGGCAAACACCCTGAATACCCTTAAGTGTGCGTTCCATAATCCCTTGGAAAATACCCGGTGCAACACTGACTTCAAACTGCAAGCGTTTGACTTTGAATGTCCCTCTGTGAGTTACTATTGTTTGAGCCGCGGCTGTGGCCTCGTCAACTGGAAATTGCTGATACGCCTGCACTAAATCAAGTTTAGCAAAAATGGTTCCCCCTTGCAAGGAGGCTAGAATATGGTTGACTACAGGGACCAGGTATGCATGTTGATTGAGGGCCTTATTTAATGTGCATTTATAGTTCGCACAAATGCGAACTTCCCCATTGGACTTTAGTGGGGTGACAATAGGAGTTTACTACTTCCCCCCATCAACAGGCTGTAATACGCCCTGTTCTACCAACTTATCGATTTCGGAATCAATTTTGTGTTTTAGGGCAAAGGGGGACCCTGCAAGGCTTAATCCTAATCGGTACAACGTTAGGATCTAATTTAAAAGAGATTGGCGAGCCAGTATAAGTTCCCAGTTTTGACTCAAAAACATCCGCGTATTCCTCACAAACAGTCATGAGGTCTGATGTCTGTGTCCGGTTAATGCCTGTAATTTGAATGCCCAAGGCCTCAAACCAATCAAGTCCAATAAGACTTGTTCTTTGGCCCTCTACTACTATGACATCCAGGTGCCCCCAAAACCCTTTAAATTTTACCAATAAGTTGGCTTCACCCTTAACTTTAATGTGAGGCTTCTGAAAATCTGTTAAAATAATATCTGAGGGCCTTAGTTTTCCCCAATGGTTACTGCGTCTGCACACGAAGTTGAATGTGTCATGCGAGATGATCAATATCGCTGAACCAGAGTCCAACTCCATCTTATATGGAATTCCTTGTAGCTCTACTGAGAGCTTGAGTTTAGGCTTAAGGGGGCGATGAGCCCCAGTGCAGCAAATGCTTCTCTGGCTTCTGAAGAACCCCACACTAACTGGACCCTGGGCCCCAGTACCTCTCCTAGTCGGTTCCTCCGACTGGTGTTTGGGTGGCCTGTCTCTCTGGCAGGCGCTGCACACGACTGTGATGTGGCCAGTCCTTCCACAAGCTCTACACATGGCTTAACAAAATCTGCAGTTGGCGCAGAAATGGTTGCCTCCGCACCCCTTACATCTAGATAAGAGAACTGCCTTGTAATTGTTCTCTCTTTGGTGGTTGCCGTGGTTTTGCGCATTTGGCTTCCTTTGGAGCTTGTTTATTTCCAGTTCATCTTCTGACGATTCTCCAATGAATTTGGTGACCTCAAGATGGGCAGAATCTTCTATTTTTGAAGATTTGGTGGGCTGCACTGTTTGCACTGCACCTCCGGCTGGTTCGTCAGCCATGACCTCGTCCTGTGCCTCGGCAAATTTGAGATTCGGTCTGGCAAACAGTCTCTGCTGGAGGGTTCTGTCTTGAAGGCCACAGATGAGTCAGTGTCTCAGTCATTCCTCTAAATTCGAGAACTTACAAAAGCATGCGGCCTGCCTTAGGCCCACTATAAACTCTGAAGCTGTGTCTCCGGCAAGCTGCACTCTTTGGTCAAATTTAAAACGCCACGCCATCTCCAACATAAATGTAACTAAATAAATCTTGGGCTGAAAATGCCCGGTCAGCTTCTTCTTAAGGTCTGCAAACAATACTGCTTCAATGGGTGTTGGCGCGAAAAGATTTTACGCTAGATCAAAAGTTGCTGGCCCACACACGCACAGCAACATGGCAACTTTTAGGCCTTCCTCTACAATCTGGTTTGCTCGTAGATAGTTCTCCACTTACGAGAGGTAAGACGGCCATTCTTTCCTCAATTCCTGCATTCTTGGATCCTGCTTCTTGGGCTCAGGGAATGCGTCCACTGAGCACATGGCCACTAGTGTAGCTTTACTAGCCGGCCTAGAGAGAGAGGGGGGGAAGATGCCTCTTCCTTCCAGTGTGTAGTGCCGACACCTCGTGAACCTCAGCCCTTTAGGCGGTGAAGCAGGATACCACCTTCGTCGCCACTGTTAAGTTGTGGGCTCTGGTGAGCAGGAATGAAGACACACAGCTGAGTACAGAGAAACTCATTCTTTTTATTTAACTGGAACTGTACTAGGACTTGGGGCACTCCTCACCACAATATATAGCCAAACCCTATGGTAGCAACCAATCAGATTAAACCCATGCTTGCAGTCCAAGGTTGACCAATTGCAGGACCTGAGATGTCCTGTCTGGGTTGCTGGAGAGCTGTTAGCTCTCCAGCAACGCACGTGGTGTGGTACCAAAAGCCCAATACATAACACATGTGATTTTAGTTTTTTGGGGCACTGGTACAATGATTGCAGTCTTAAAATATGATGGAACCACAGCCTGATGCAACAAGAGATTGAAGATGTCTGACAGCCTCCTTCCTCCTGGCCTCTCATGGAAAACGCATCCTTTCTCCCGTCTTGCCTGAGCACCTGCCCTACACACAGAATCCACCAGGGGCTCCTCTACACAGAGAAGGCAACACTACGAACGTCAGCATTGAGCCACTGGAGGGCAAAACGCCACACATTGCTTTCTAGAGGATGGATTGGAAACTTATTGACATCACTGGCTCTTGAGTTTGTAGGATGCTGTATTCATTCTCTTTAACTATTTGAGCTGTGCTTGAAAGGAAGAGATCCAGAAATGGCCAGGAGAAGTCAGACGGTCCTTCCAGTGCAAAGGAGGTTTGTTGCACTGGAGAAAGAAGAGACCCATTCCAAGTCTACCTAGTCCTTGAAACATGGCAGCTGTCGGCTTCTGTCTCTCTAGCTGATCCCAGCTAGCATTAGTTGAGAAGGACTTAGGTAAGCGTGGATGAGTGTGTACATGTGTGCACACGTGAGAAAGAACAAATATATATGTTATAACCAGTAAATATCTGTTATTTTAAATCCCTATATTCTAAAGAACCATTTCTGCCTGACTGATTGAAAGTGATTTGAGTGGGCTCTTTTCCAGGGCTGTGAGTGCACGAGTGAGTGACCATAAGCTGAACTTGGGAGCATATCTAAGCGATATTTCATTGTTCTGTTATTTGTGAGAGTTGCTTCTTTCTTATTTTGCAGCCACACTGATGGACATTGGGTGATTTCAAGTAGTGTTCACAGAACAAGAATACACTAATTGATATATGATGTTCATTAACTTTTCTTCTTCTTTTGTCTACCTGTGAGCTCCTTCACTGTGGAGACCAGTAGTATTCAAATTCTTAATACATCCTTACCAGAGTTTCCTGGAATTCCTACTGTCTGGAGATGATTCACTAATCTTTGTATAATTCCCTGATCGATTGCACAGCCATTTCTTTCTTACTTCCCAGCCTAATTGATCAACACTGAGTGCTTTGAAGTGGGGTTAACAGGAAAATAAACCACTTCATGATATGTGAAGTCCATTAATTCTTTTCTCCTGCATATTATTTCAAGGCTTTTGCAGTGGAGTTCAGAGATTCTGAGAGAAAAAGTCATCCATCATTTTTTTTCTCAAGATCTTTTTTTCAGGAGGATCTCTCAGGAAGATCCAGATCCTGACATCTCAAGTTTTCTTGACAGAGAAGAGTACAAAGAAGTTGACTCTTCCTTATGGTGGAGCTGAAATAGGAGTTAAAATTCTAAATGACCTAAGAGGAAGACATTTATTAGATTTATATTCTTCCTTTCCTTCAGAAAGTCAAGCTGGTGCACATAGTATGGTCACCTTTACTTTTTTCTTCTTCTTTGGGTTGATTTATTGTTTTGCTCCTAACCAACAAATTTGAATGGGATTCTTCTTAGGAAATGTTTTTTATATATACCAGTACTTTAAAAACAATGCTCTTTAGTAAAATATAACATTGCCAAAAGCAGTTGGATTGAGAAGGCTTCCTGATCAAGGAGCCCCCTCTTGGACCCCATGGGAAATGCACCATTTCTCCGCTCTGCACGAGCACCTTCCTGTCACAGAAAATCCACCAGGGGCTGCACTTCAGCTTCGGGCCCCTATTACAAGTTGGGAAGGAAGTGATGTTAGATACTGGGTTCGTTGCTTCAATGACGAGAGGAGTGAGTTCAGCAAAGATCATTGTTTATTGCTTGCAGGAAGTGACCTGAGAACAAGGCTGTGAATGCAGCAATTTATACCCTGGCCTCTAGGCAGCAGCTAATAGGTATAAAGCAACCTATTGCCGCCCTAGAGGCAACCAATGGCAGCGCTGGAGACAGGTTGTCTGAGGAGCTGGGAGCCATTAGCCAGCTTCCCTGCTTAAGCAACTTACTAGCAATTTACCCACCTGATGTTCCCTTAACAAGACAAAGCCCAATATATTACACTCCTCCCCCCTAGAATGTACAAACATTATAAAAACAAAAGGAGAATAATTACAGCAATACAAGTTTACAGAGGTACAACAGTAATGTGCAATATACACGTTTTTCCATACTGGCTAATACAGAGGGTCTCTTAGCTAGCAGCACAATAATGATACAGACAACATCATAGCTCAGTTATTTCAGAAAAAAATCTTGTAAATATGCAGGAGGCTTGCGAACCCTCGTGGAATGCCTGGGAGACTCAGGCACTTCCTGGCCTATCAGCTTGCCCGCCAGGCTGGGTAGACCAGTGTCCATAAGTTCAAGTGAGTCGAGTTGACTCAGAATTCTCTGGCTAGCCCTTCCAGGTTGGCCCACCCCAGAGTCCAATCGCTCCGCAGTTAGCACAGTGGCTGTAGTGTTGCATGTTGCACTCCTGAGCTTTCTTCCCCTACTGCCATCTCCCTGTTGCTCTGACTGCTTGGAACCTCAGAGCCTATGGATTGATCAGCCTGACTGCCGGTTTGCAGTTCGTGGATGGGACCTGGGATGAAGTCCTCGCTTTGTGTCCATTCTGGAAAATGCTTTCTAAGCTGATCGATATGGCGATGGACGACTCGCCCACCCTCTAGGCCCACTTAGTATGAGGGAGGGCCCAACATTTTGGTGATCTTCCCTAGCATCCACAAGTTCCCATGCCCATAGTTCCTGGCCCACACCCCGTCCCCACTTGCAGCCCCCTCGGGGGTTTTGGGCGAGAGGCCTCAGCTGCCACCCGGTGTGGGTGCAACCTGTCCAGTTTCATGATTAAGCGCCTCCCCCAGCGCAGCTCTGCTGGGCTTTTACTCATTGCCTTGCATGGCGTGGGATGTTGGAAGAGCAAAAAGTCGGCCAGTATGTGGCGCCAGTCCCCAGTCACTATATGCCTCAATGACTCTTTCATGGTGTGTACCATACATTCAGCTTGACCATTACCAGATGGGTGAAATGGAGCCGATGTCGCATGCCTAATGAGGTTTGCCCTCAGGAACGCCTGAAATTCTGCTGCAGTTAATTGGGCCCCGTTATTGGACACTACAATGTCTGGCAACCTGTGCATTGCAAAGAGTTTCCTAAGCACCTGGACGGTCCTAGCAGTAGTCATGTTTGTGATTGGTATGACATCTAGCCATTTAGAGTGGCTGTCGACCACTATAAGGAAGAGCTGTCCCTGAAAGGGCCTAGCAAAGTCTATATGAATCCTCGACCAGGGTGTGTGTTTCTCTTTCTACCTGTGAATGGGAGTGTGTGGCATTTCAGGCCTTGATTGTTAGCAAGTATAACACTCATGCACTTGAGCCTCAATGGCTTTATCTAATCCTGGCCACCATAAATAGCTTCTTGCTAAAGCTTTCATGCGAACAATAACCCGATGACCTTCATGAAGTGATTGCAATACCCTGTCCCTTAAAGATGTAGGAATTATGACCATGTTACCCGAAAGAATACAACCCTTATGAGCTGACAGCTCATGTCTCCTTGTGAAATAGCTCTGAAACTCAGGACCTGAGCTTTTATCAAGCCATCCCATGTTTACCCAAGATAGCAGTCTGCTTAGAGTCTTGTCTGCTGCCGTTTCTGCAGCTATGTCCCCTGTGTGGAGGGGAAACTCTGGCAAGTCGTGAATGAACAAAACGCAGGCTGCTAAGGGTGGATCTGGTTCAATTTGAGGCAATGGAAGCCTGCTCAGGCCATCTGCATGGCCTATATCAGAGGTCTTCAAACTCGGCCCTTTTATGACTCATGGACTTCAACTCCCAGAATTTCTCAGCCAGGCATGCTGGCTGAGGAATTCTGGGAGTTGAAGTCCATGAGTCATAAAAGGGCCGAGTTTGAAGACCCCTGGCCTATATCCTTGCCAGGTTTGTGAATTAGCTTAAAACTGTAAGCCGATAAAAAATGGACCATCTTAGCATCCTAGGGGATAAGATGTGGGGTGCTTGTCTGACTGTAGTGAATAACCCCAATAGTGGTTTACAGTCTGTAAAGACCGTGAAGTCCCTGCCATATAAATAGTTGTGGAATTTTTTTACTCCAGCTACTATGGCCAGTGCCTCTTTGTCAATTTGAGTGTAATTACGCTCAGCGGAGGACAGTGTCCTCGAATAAAAAGCAATTGGAACTTGTTCCATCACTAAGTGACTCAGGACAGCCCGCACCCTGTATGGGGACACGTCACAGTTATGCATATCAGCATCGATTCCTTAAAGTGCGTGATCATGGAACTGACTGACAGAAGTGCCTTCCATTCTTGAAAGCTTCTTTCGTGAACACTAGTCCACTTCCATGCAGCATTTTTGTCCAAGAGCCAGTGTAACAGCTCTGCCACTGTGGCCTTGTTAGGAAGGAACGTGTGGTAAAAATTTAGGAGGCCTAGGAATGCCTGCAGCTCTCCCTTCATTTTGGGGCTGGGTGCCATCTGAATAGCCTTTACTTTAGACTCAGCAGGGTAGATGCCGTCAGCATCTATACGGAAATCCAAGAACTCAGTTGAAGGGACTTCAATACTGCACTTATTCTTTTTAAGCTTCAGGCCTGCTTTGCGCAGCATTTGAAGGACGGCTCTGAGCCTCCTTGCTAGCACCTCAGTGGATTCACTGGCAATTAGCACATCATCAAAATAAGTGCAAACTCCTGGAATGCCCTTGAGCATCCATTCCACAATGCCCTGAACAATGCAACACTGACTCCAAATTGCAGGCGCTTTACTTTAAATGCCCCCCTGTGCATTACAATTGTCTATGCTGTGGCTGTGGCCTCATCAATAGAGAGCTGTTGGTAGGCCTGAGCCAAATCTAATTTTGCAAAAATGGTGCCACCTTGTAAGGATGCCAGAATGTGGCTTACTACTGGGACTGAGTATGCATGCTGTTTGAGTGCACAGTTAATTGTGCATTTATAATCGGCACATATTCTGACCTTCCCGTTGGCTTTTAGTGGCGTTACGATTGGGGTCTCCCATTCACCCCCATCTACTGGCTGCAGAACGCCCTGTTCAACAAGTTTATCTAACGTAGCATCTGTCTTGTGTTTAAGAGCAAATGGCACCCTACAAGGTTTACTCCTAACTGGCACTACAGTAGGAACTAGTTTAAATGTTATTGGCGGGCCTGTGTATGTCCCCAGAGCTGAATTAAACACATCTGCAAATTCCTCGCATACTGTCGCTAGACTCGCGACTTGCATCCTGTCGATTCCGGTTACTTGGATGCCTAGTGTATCAAACCAATAGAGCCCGATCAGGCTCGTTCACTGACCCCCTACTACGACAACGTCCAGGTGCCCAGAAAACCCCTTAAATTTAACGGCTAGTATGGCCTCACCCTTTACTGTGACTCTGGCTTTCTGGAAATCAGTTAGTATAATGTCGGAAGGCCTCATCTTGGCCCATCTCTTTCTGTGATTACAGACAAAATTAAATGTCTCAAGTGAAATAATAGAAACGGTAGAGCCCGTGTACAGTTCCATCTTGCAAGGGACCCCTTGCAGCTCCACCTGAAGTCTACATTTTGGCTTAATCAGGTGGCAAGCTCCTGTGCGGCAAATGCTTCTGTGGCTGGAGCAAAATCCCATGCTATACTGACCCAGGACCCCATACCTCTCCAGGTCGGAATGTCCGACTGGTGATTCAATGGCTGGTCCCTCTGGCGATCTCTGCAGATGGACACAATGTGGCCAGTCTTTCCATAGGCCTGGCACGTGGCTGTCCGGAACCTACAGTCTAAGCGTTGGTGGCGGCCGCCACACCCTGGGCACTTAAAGAAGGGATCTGCCTTGTAAATCTTCCATTGTTGCTTGTCGCTGTAACGCTGTTGGTTGTTGTGTCTTTGTAGCTTGTCGACTTCTGTGTCATCTTCAGGGTCTTCTGTCTGTTCGGCATCTTCATGGTGGACGGCTTCCTTGTGTTGTGCAGTTTTGGCAGGCCACATGGCTCATACAGCCCCACCGGCGGCTTCGTCCACTGTGATTTCCTTCAGCGAGTCTGGGAACAACAGAGTCTCTTTGGCGAAGAGTTTTTGCTGTAGCTCCCAATTCCGGAGACTGCAGACAAGCCAGTCTTGTCTCTTTGATGTTGGAGAACTGGCACAGGCATGCAGCCTGCCTCAAGCCCATGATGAATTCACACGCAGTTTTACCTGGTTGCTGAATGCATGGTGCCAAGCAATTACCAACAGCTTGGGTTGAAAGTGGTCTCCGAGCTTCTTCAAGTCCGTGAATGTTACGGACTGCAATGGTGTTGGCGTGAACAGGTTCTCTGCAATGTCGAACGTGGCTGGGCCGCACAGACACAGGAATGTGGTGGCCTTCAGGCTGTCCTCGGCAACTTGATTCATGCAAACATAGTTCTCAACCCTGGATAGGTATGAGGACCATCTTTCTGGGTGAGTTATGTCGAATTTTTCTAGCTTTCTGACCTTGGCCATTTCTGCTGGTTTTCACGGCTGGGGCTCATTGTCTTTGCATCCTGCTCATCTGTTGCCCAGGGACCGTTCCTCTGGGCATGTGGTCATTAGCGTGGCTATGCTAGGCCGACTGTAGGGTGGGGGAAATTGCTTTTTCCCGCCAGGCATGCTCGGCCTCTCCCCTAGTGACTCTTCAGCTCAGTTGGAGGAGCAGGATCCCACCTTCGTCGCCAGTGTTAGATACTGGGTTCATTGCTTCAATGACGAGATGAGGATAGTGAGTTCAGCAAAGATCATTGTTTATTGTTTGCAGGAACTGAACTGAGAACAGGGCTGCGAATGCAGCAATTTATACTCTGCCCTCTAGGCGGTGGCCAATAGGTTTAAAGCAACCTATTGCCACCGTAGAGGAAGCCAATGGCGGCGCTGGAGATGGGTTGTCTGAGGAGCTGGCAGCCGTTAGCTACAACAACAACAACATCAACAACAAGTTGGAAGGGACCTTGGAAGTCATCTAGTCCAACACCCTGCTCAGGCAGGAAACCCTATACCATTTCAATTCCTTGAAGGATCTCTGCAATTGGAGGATACCAGCCCCTTCAGGCAAGCAAGGCCAAGAATTGGGCACCACAAAGCCTATTGGGGCTCTATGATATTGTTGTAAGATATAATAACAGAATGTTGAAAGCCTGTCAAGAGTTTGCCACTGATCTCTTTTATGGGATGCAGAACCAAGAGAGCATTATTGTGACCCTCTTGAGTACAAGGAACACTATATTCCATTTTGTGTCTGTTCCTTTGATCCCCATTACCTTTATACAGGGGTGTGGTTTCTACAGAATCGTGCTTAAATATAGACGTTTGGGTCTTGCCTCTTTAGCATGCTGTATTCACTCTCTTAAGCATTTGAGCTGCGCAGAACTCTTGAAGGAAAGAGATCCAGAAAGGGCCAGGATAAGTGTCCAGATTCTTCCAGTGCAAAGGGAGGGCTCTTGAACTGAAGAAGGAAGAGATGCATTCTAAGTTCTCATCTTAGCAATAGGTAAGAAGGAACTAAGTCACTACCCCTTCATGACTTACTGCCTTGTGGCGAAGGGGCTTGTGTAATTCAATGAAGCTATGAGCTATGCCATGCAGGGCCACCCAAGACGGACAGGTCATAGCAGAGAGTTCTGACAAAACGTGATCCACTGGAGAAGGAAATGGCAACCCACTCCAGTGTCTTTGCCATGAAAACCCTATGGACAATACCAAAGGGCAAAATGCTATGATGCTGGAAGATGAGCCCCCTCAGGTCGGAAGGCGTCCAATATGCTACTGGGGAAGAGCAGAGGGCTAGTACTAGTAGCGCCAGAAAGAATGAAGCAACTGGGCCAAAGCTGAAAGGATGTTCAGCTGTGGATGTATCTGGTGTGAAAGGAAAGTCCGATGCTGTAAAGATTTTTTCTCCATAGAAACCTGGAATGTAAGATCCATGAATCAAGGGAAGCTGGACATGGTCAAATAAAAGATGACAAGACTGAACATCAACATCTTAGGTATCAGCGAACTAAAATGGACAGGAATGGGTGAATTTAATTCAGATGACCATCAGGTATACTACTGTGGGCAAGAATCCCTCAGAAGAAATGGAGTAGCCTTCATAGTCAATAAAAGAGTACGAAAAGCAATACTGGGATAGAATACTCAAAATGATAGAATGATCTCAGTTCAAATCCAAGGCAAACCATTCAATATCACAGTAGTCCAAGTCTATGCCCCAACCACCAGTGCTGAAGAGGATGAAATTGACCGGTTCTATGAAGCCCTACAGCACCTTCATTTCATTTCATTTATTAAATTTGTATACCGCCCTTCTCCCGAAGGACTCAGGGCGGTGAACAGGGCATATATAAATAGAAACTACAAAAATTAAAAGAGAATTAAATAATTGCCCAGATAAAACAGTAACAATATAAAAGCCCATTAAAAACCCTAACATCCCCCATCAGGCCAGGCCAGCTTGTTCAAATAAATGGGTCTTCAGACCGTGTCGGAAGGAGTGAAGGTCCGGTGCCTTATAGAACTAACACCAAAAAATGATGCTTTTATCATCATGGGGAATTGGAATGCTAAAGTAGGAAGCCAAAAGATAACTGGAATAACAGGCAAGTTTGGTGTTGGAGTACAAAATGAAGCAGGGCACAGGCTGATAGAATTTTGTCAAGAGAATACGATGGTCATAGCAAACACTCTTTTCCAACAACCCAAGAGACGGCTCTACACATGGACATCACCAGACAGTCAACACAAAAATCAGATTGACTATGTGCTCTGCAGCCAAAGATGGAGAAGCTCTATACAGTCAGTAAAAACAAGACCAGGAGCTGACTGTGGCTCAGACCATGAGTTTCTCGTTGCAAACTTTAGACTTAAACTGAAGAAAGTAGGGAAAAGCACTAGGCCACTCAGCTATGAATTAAATCATATCCCTGTTGAATATACAGTAGAGGTGACAAATAGATTTAAGGAATTAGATCTGATAGACAGAGTGCCTAAAGAACTATGGACAGAGGTTCGCAACATTGTACAAGAGGTAGCAACCAAAACCATCCCAAAGAAAAAGAAATGTAAAAAAGCAAAATGGCTATCTGAGGAAGCTTTGCAAATAGCTGAAGAAAGGAGGGAAGCGAAAGACAAGGGAGAAAAAGAAAGATACGCCCAAATGAATGCAGAATTCCAGAGAATAGCTAGAAGAGATAAGAATGCCTTCTTAAATGAACAGTGCAAAGAAATAGAAGAAAACAATAGAATAAGGAGGACTAGAGATCTCTTCAAGAAAATTGGAGAGATGAAGGGAACATTTCATGCAAAAATGGGCATGATAAAGGACCAAAATGGCATGGACCTAACAGAGGCAGAAGAAATTAAGAAGAGGTGGCAAAACTACACAGAGGAACTATACAAGAATGAGCTTAACCTGCCTGATAACCATGAGGTGGTCACTGACCTCGAGCCAGACATCCTAGAATGTGAAGTGAAGTGGGCCTTAGAAAAGCTGAGCAACAACAAAGCTAGTGGAGGTGACAGTATTCCAGCTGAGCTATTCAAAATCTTCAAAGACGATGCAGTAAAAGTGCTACACTCAATTTCCCAGCAAATTTGGAAAACTCAACAGTGGCCACAGGATTGGAAAAGATCAGTTTACATTCCAATTCCAAAGAAAGACAGTGCCAAAGAATGTTCAAACTATCGCACCATTGCACTCATTTTTCATGCTAGTAAAGTTATGCTTAAAATCCCACAAGCTAGACTCCAGAAGTATGTGGATCAAGAACTACCAGAAGTACAGGCAGGATTTCAAATAGGTAGAGGAACTAGTGTTGTGGCCCCGACCCCCGAGCCTGTCCTACCTGAGGAAGAGGACTCTGAGGATGATTGGGAGGAACTGGCAAGGCCTCGCTCTCCGGGACCCTCCCCTCTGGCAAGGCCTCCATCTACATCTGAAGGCCAACAGGAGCAGCCTGTGAATAGCCAGGCTGGGAGTGAGCCCGAGCAGCTGCAGCAAATGGGGAGTGGTGAAGATGAATCATGGCTGGATCCCTGAGAAAGATGCAGAGCCAAGTGTTTACAGCAGTGTAAGAAGAGTAGGAGGGCCACACCCCACAAGGTACAAAAGGGGGTGTGGCTGCTCTCAGGACTTTGTGAATAACAATCATTCAAACAACTTCTGGTCACGTCTTCGGAACTCTGTCGGATTTTCTACTTGTGTGAAACCCTGGTCTGGATTCTTGACAACATTTCTGTATTTCTGTTTTTTGGACTGTTTGTTTGGACGTTATCTCATTTCAGCGGACACTTGAGGTAACAAGATTATTTTGGCAGACTGCTTGTATTTTGCTGCCAAGGCTTTATCGGATGGCAATTACTACAGCCAAAGACATTAACCCTTGCTAGTCATGCCTGCTTGTCTGTCTGTTTGTATCTCGGCGGGGGGGGGGAAACAGAACAACTAGAGATCAAATTGCCAACATACGCTGCATGATGGAGAAAGCTAGAGAGTTCCAGAAAAAACATCTACATCTGCTTCATTGACTATGCTAAAGCCTTTGATTGTGTGGATCATAACAAACTGTGGCAAGCTCTTAAAGAGATGGGCGTACCAGACCATCTTATTTGTCTCTTGAGAAACCTATATGTGGGCCAAGAAGCAACAGTGAGAACTGGACACGGAACCACTGATTGGTTAAAAATTGGGAAAGGAGTCCAGCAAGGCTGTATACTGCCACCCTGCCTATTTAACTTATATGCAGAGCACATCATGAAAAAGGCAGGGCTAGATGAATGAAAAGTTGGAATTAAGATTGCCGGTAGAAATATCAACAACCTAAGATATGCAGATGATACCACTCTAATGGCAGAAAGTGAAGAACTAAAGAGCCTCTTGTTGTGGGTGAAGAAGGAGAGTGCAAAAGTTGGATTGAAACTTAACGTTAAGAAAACCAAGATCATGGCATCCGGCCCTCTCAATTCCTGGCAAATAAATGGGGAAGAAATGGAGGTAGTGACAGATTTTATTTTCCTGGGCTCCAAAATCACTACAGATGGGGACTGTAGCCAAGAAATTAAAATATGCTTTCTAAAGAGCAGTCAGGGATGATCTCTTGATGTTCAGTCTTGCCATCTCTTGTTTGACCACGTCCAGCTTTCCTTGATTCATGGATCTTACATTCCAGGTTCCTATGGAGAAAAAATCTTTACAGCATCGGACTTTCCTTTCACCACCAGACATATCCACAGCTGAACATCCTTTCAGCTTTGGCCCAGTTGCTTCATTCTTTCTGGCGCTACTAGTACTAGCCCTCTGCTCTTCCCCAGTAGCATATTGGATGCCTTCCGACCTGAGGGGGCTCATCTTCCAGCGTCATATCGTTTTGCCTTTTGGTACTGTCCATAGGGTTTTCATGGCAAAGATACTGGAGTGGGTTGCCATTTCCTTCTCCAGTGGATCACGTTTTGTCAGAACTCTCGGCTATGACCTGTCCGTCTTGGGTGGCCCTGCACGGCATAGCTCATAGCTTCATTGAATTACGCAAGCCCCTTCGCCACGACAAGGCAGTAATCCATGAAGGGGGGGGGTGTTATGTATGGGGTTTAATAACATAACAAGCAATGGCTCTACCAATACCACCAGGTGGCGCTGGGCCGAAACTGCTGCGGCTGGGAGTAGCATTTTGGTGGGAAAGCCAGGTTTAAATCTATTGGCTGGAAGTGTACCTGGACTCTCGGTGGGAAAGCCAGGTTTAAATATATTGGCTGGAAGTGTACCTGGTCTCTCAGTGGGAAAGCCAGGTGTTAGGAAATAAAGTCCTAACCTGGTTTGGGTGAAATACATAATATGGTTGTGTACCTTTAAGAAATGAAATGGCCTAAGGATGTGACTAATTCTATTCAGCATAAATGAATTTCAGATGTTAGACTTACTCTCTCTCTAGTGTTTTTTCTCTGACTGACTTGTTACTGTGTGTATTGATATTTGAGTTTTAACTGGTGAGGATTTTTTGACTTTGATTTTGTTTACTTCTGAACTGTTATTCAACGGTGATTCTTCGTTACTGACCTTGGATTGAAAACTGGACTATATTTAATTGTGTTTTTGTTTTGTGTTATATTGTCTGAGTAAAAATATAGTTATGATACAACTCAAGTTAGTTTGCCTTTTACTGTTTGCTTCTTAAAGGTCCCAGTACACTTTCCTTTGTGCATTGCCACCTTTGTATAAGGCATTCTGCACATTCTAATTTTTGTTTCGATTTAACACCAGGTTTAAATCTATTGGCTGGAAGTGTACCTGGACAGGTACAAATAGTGCACAGGTAACCCCTATCCTTCAGTACAGTTTCTGCCACCAATAAAGAGCTGCTATGCTGTACTCCTCTGCCTGGCATCTTTCCTGCGTTCCAGAACCCACTACACAATAGTAGAGGACAGGAAGGCCTGGAGGAATGTTGTCCATAGGGTCGTGATGGGTCGGACACGACTTCGCAGCTAACAACAACAACATAGTCACTAAGGAAAAAAGTAAAATGTCACTCAATCCAGACAAAAGAAATTGGACAAGAGCTGATATGAAAGCTTTCTCCAAATCCCATCAACAGCTACCAGGCTTGAAAATCAACAAGAATAACTGTCATCTGATGAATCAGCAAAAAGCAAGGATTTTTTTGGAGGGAAAGGATCCTGAAGTACACAAAATTTTTGAATTCCTCTTCATCTAGAGTTGGCAGCTGGCAGCTTCTGTCCTTCTGGCTAGTGCCAGCCAGCCTAGTCGAGGGCTTAGGTCAGTATGGATGAGCATGTACATGTGAAGGAGAACAAATATATATGTTGTACCAGTAAACGTCTGTTATTTTAAATTCACTGAGTCTCCCTGTATTTTAAAGAACCATTTGTGCCTCAGAGTGTGGGTGAAAGTGTGGCTATTTCTCAGGGCTGTGAGAGTGTGAGTGACCATAAACATTAAATACAACACTCTTCGGAAGTGTAACATTGCCTATAGCACGTTGAGGCGGCTTCCTGATCAAGGGAAACGTGAGCGCCCCCTCCTGCCCCCGCATGGGAAATGCTCCGTCTCTCCTTGTTCCAGGAGCGCTTTCCATTCACAGAAAGTCCACCAGAGGGCGGCCTCTGCAAAGAGAAAGGGACTCCACGCACTTCAGCGTTGGGCCGCTGTGGCCGGTTGGGAAGGAAGTGACGTAAGTAAGCCTTGCCTTTCTAGGATGCTGGACTCGCAGTTTGAACTTCGCAGGCGGTTAAAAAGGCTGCAAGAAAGTTGAAGGAAAGAGGCACAGGTGACAAAGGGGGTTGTTTGTCTCTGTTTGTGTGTATGTTTCTCTCTGTGTGTGCTAGTCTAGACCACGTACGTTGCCCTCAGGAAGAAATCCAGATGCCAGAAAGGAAAGGAGGGGACCTAGATCGTCCTTCAGCCCCATTTCTTGGGAAAGCTCCTGGGTAGAGGGAGAGCTTGCATGGCAAACCTCAAGGAGGAAATAAGGTTTGAAAATGCAAAAGATTATGCCTACGTTCTCACTCTGTGCTGGATGACAGTAAACTAGGTTTCACTCCTCTGCAGCTCAGTTTGTCTTAGGAGGGTAAACAGATCATTATGTTAAGCTTTGTGCATTTAAGCCTTTGTGTTTCATGTGAATTGAGCCCTGGATCTGATTGACCTTTTTGTGCTTAGGACATATTGTGTGAACCTGCCTTCCTGTGTGAAGGAAGAGAAATGGAGCATCCTATGCCAGGGTCAATTGAATGGCATTACATTTTTTGTGAATTGAATGTTCATGCTTTGTTAACCTGTTCTGAGTTTTTGTATGCTGCCTGAACCCTGCTTATAGGTAAATGTAGATCTATATTTTTAAAAAGCAAGTCTTTCCTTGTGAGTAAAAAAAATAGAAATGATCCAAAATGCCAAATATACTGAATGTTCTTATTGAAGTTATCAGTTTACCAGGTCAGAAAAATACTTCCTTCTGTATGGGGTTGAGTATCGATGAACGATCCAATCCACTACTTTCTAGTTGTTGGAATTTATTTTCTATCAGAGAGATGCAAAAGGAGGTCATTCCTTCATCTTCTTTAGAGACAAAGTTATCTCTTTGGCAAAGAGGGTTAATGGCTTGTTCTGATTCCCATGGCTAGATGAACATTGCTATGAATGAAAAAGAATTTGGATTCCTTGAACTCATTTGGATTTGTGTTACAGGACGGAGAAAGAATGGCGAGCCTTCCTTTAGCAAGTGGGGGAACTGGAAAAGGCCCTTCCAGTGTTCAGTCTGGAATCGGTGAGGAGATCTGGGCAAGAACTGGCCAGAAGATCCTGGACGATGGAACCATCCTTTCCCCACTTCAGTCCTGGAATTTTAGGAGCATCCGGTATCAGGAGGATGAGGGTCCCCGAGGACTTTGCAGCCGACTGCACTACTTTTGCAGCCAATGGTTGAGACCAGAAAAGCACACAAAAGCGCAGATGCTGGACCTGGTTGTTCTGGAGCAGTTCCTGGCCATTCTGCCCCTGCAGATGGAGAGCTGGGTGCGGGAGTGTGGAGCAGAGAGCAGCTCCCAGGCGGTGGCCCTGGTGGAAGGCTTCCTCCTGAGCCAGGCGGAGGAGAAGAAGGAGCAGGCTGAGTTGCAGGTAAGAGGACTTCCTCTTGGGATCCCAGAAGGACTTGGATATAATCATATGTTCAAATTTTTGTTTCCTTTTAAAAATATCATTAAGCTTATCAAGATATAAAACACAAAAAACTGAAAATAGTAGGAACTGGGGGGAATTGAAGAGAAAGACGTATAGGGTAAAGGGGAAAAGGAAAATAATTGACTTTGACTCTTTAAGGTAAAGGTAAAGGTTCCCCCGCAGTCAAATAAAATGGTAACATTACAGCCTCCGACTTCTACTTTTACATCCTTAATATGTACTAGAACTAGCCATTCTATAACAAGAAACTCTAAATTTCATTTTTTTTAATCCCAAGAAAAAGATCCAGAAGTGATTTCCAAGTAGAAACAAGGTTGGATGTGTTCTTTTCTTTAACTAAAGCAGTTAATTTTGCCGTCTCTGCTAGGTCTGTCAGTTTTTCCAGCAACTTCTCCATTATGGCAATTAATGTATCCTTCCGTTTTTGTGCAAAAAGCATTCTTAATGCTCTCAACATATATAACAGCAAAGTTTGAGATTATGTTTCAATCTCTGTCTATTAAAGTCCCTGGTTTTGTTTTTATACCCACTTTGAGAATCTTCTGCAGTAAAATATAAATCTTACACCAGTATTTCTTTGGTTTGTCCACCAAAATGGAATAAGGTTTCTTGTTTACATTTATATTTTGATCATGTATTTGAATTTCCTTTATACATCTTTGGCCGGTTATCACGCATTAAATAGAATTGATACATCATTTTATAAAAAAATTGTTCCAAATTATAATTTAATAGAAATTTTAAAGTTTTCACCCAAATATCTTCCTGTTGTTCAGGCATTATATTATACACAAAATTCTTTGCCATTGGATCAATGTATTCAAATTCTTAATACCTCCTTACCAGAGTTCTCTGGCATTTATACTATGTGGAGATGCTTCACTAATCTTTCTATAGTTGCTTATCCTTTCTAGAAGAAAAGATTTTGCAGAGCTATTTATTTCTTACTTCTCAGCCTAATTGATCGATACTGAGTGCTTTGCAGTAAAAAACCACTTCATGATGTTTGATGACCATTAATGCTTTTCTCCTTCATACTATGTCAAGTCCTTTACAATGGACATCAGAGATCCTGAAAGAATGAGGCATCCTTCAAATCTCCCTCAAGAACTGTTTTTCAGGAGGATCTCTCAGGAAGATCCAAATCAGGACACCTCAAGAGGTAATAATAAGGTCCTTCCACTCCTCTGATAAATCCTAACTTTCTTACCTTCTGTGTTTTCCCTTCTATAGCATTTCATTAATTATGCTTCTTGAAATTCTATCTCCCTCACAGGGAAGAATAGAAGGAAGTTGACGTTTTGTTTTGGGGGAACGGAAACCATGATTGAACCTCCAGCTCAGGTAAGAGAAGAACATTCATTTACTAGATTTGTATTTTCCTTTTCCCTCACGAAATCAGCTGATGTACATAGTACAGGTAGTCCTTGATTTATGACCACAATTGAAACCCAAATTTTTGTTGCTAAACAACACGTTTGTTAAGTGACCTTTGCTCCATTTTACGACCTTTCTTGCCACATGTGTTAAGTCAATGACTGCAGTTAAGTTTGTAATATGGTTGTTAAGTGAATCTGGCTTCCCTATTGACTTTGCTCTGAGAACTTCACAAAAGGTGATCACATGACCCAAGGACCCTGGAACCGTCATAAATATGAGTCAGTTGTCAAGCACCCGAATTTTGGTCATGTGGCCACGGGGATGCTGTAGCAGTCGTGGGTGTGAAAACTGGGCATAAGCCATTTTTCCCGGTGCCGTTGTAACTTTGAACAATCACTAAAAACTGTTGTAAGTTGAAGACTATCTCTACTGTCTTCTTCCATTGTCCCCTCAGCTTTTGATTGGGGATTTTTTTAGGATTTTTTTTTAAGACTACTACTTTAAAAACAAAACTCTTTCCCCTAATTATTCTCCCAACTTTTCAGTAAATAATGTTTTACAGATATTTTCATGGCACCCATTATTTGTGTAATTCTTTGAGTTGCATTTGTGCAAGGATCCTCAAAAGTATTTAAATATTCACACCAGGATATTAACATTTTTAAAAGCTTTATTTACAATCATTGATAAGAAAATACGTGATTAAGAAGAAAGATTTTTAAAATCCCAGGACAGTGGCCATATAAAAATGCCTCCAAATAAAAATTGTTCTGAAAGAGCATATAATCAAGGCCCTATTGGCTTGCAAAATACCTTTTAATCCCCTGATTTGTGCCTGGATTTGGAGGCCAAACTATCCAGCTTTGCAAAGGCTAAGAAATGCCTTCCTCAAAAAATGTTCTCCATTTTCTTATTTACTGTCGAGTCAATGGCTCAGACTACTAGCAGTTTCCTTGCAATCGGAGGAGGGGCAGAGTCTCTGGATATTGATGGCACACAACACAGATCCATGGCTGATCTCTCCCAGCTCTTTCATGAAGGCGTTGAGGATGAATAGGATGGCTCCTTCTTAGCCACTTCATAAAATTCTACAAAGAATCCCTTCCTCTACAGAGACATTTATGCCTTTAAACCCAGGTTAAACAAGTTAATGTCACTGATTGGTGGGTTTTCCAAGGGCCACCTGCTAATTGATTGTCTCCTGACACTGAGTGCCTTTTGATTGAGGATGGATGAATTGACCCTGGCTGGCTGGCTGGTTATTTGGTAAATCCAGAAGGATCCTGAGGTTGATCCAGAAGGAAATTGGGGTTACTTAACTGAATTGCACTGAAAATCCTACAAAATCATTCAAGTTGATGAAACCTGTCTAAAACATATCTTCAATCAAAAGTTTTTTCTTCTGTCCACTTTCTCACCTAAACTATGGAATCCTACTAAGCATAGCCATTTACCTTAGTTCATAGCTTTGCTTTGGGAATTTCTAAACAATAGGATAGATCCTATAGTCCCTCCTCAATCTGTTCTGTACTTTTTTTCCTTTCAGGAGGGTCTTCTGCCCTTTGAGGAGGTGGCTTTGTATTTCTCAGAGGAGGAGTGGTCTCTGCTGGATCCTCACCAAAAAACGCTGCATTGGGAAGTCATGCTGGATAATTATAAGAACGTGGCCTCTCTTGGTAAGGGTTTCCTATTCTGCAGTCAGGCAGTTCAGGAAGACACTTTGTAGTCAGATGCCACGGATTACTTCTTATGAAATCATCTCCAAATAGATATCCTCTCCTCAGAGGGAGAAGGAAAAGTCATGCTGTTTGACTGCTCCTATTAAGGAAATAGGTCAATGGCAATCTTTATTTGTTTTTCTATTTCTATTTAAACATATTAGTAACAAAGTAATTCCTTGGTTTGCAGTAATACTAAACTTTACCAAACAGTTTTCAAATATTTTGGCCCAGATGCATCTGTATCAGTCCTATCAAGAATTGCCATTCACGTTTTTGACTTAATGGCTTTATTCTGGAACCGTGAACCGAGATGCATTATAGTTCTGATCCAGACAGCATAAACTCCACGAAAATGGTTTTAAACAAATATTTATTGTCCAGGAATTCTAAGCAGGGACTTACTTTGCAGTAGATACATCCGGTCATAGTCATATCTGTCCATAATTCTCCATCTCAGCTAGGCATGGTTACGGATGCCAATTGATGCTTGCATGATGCTTGATTAGACACCGTGGCACATATGCAGGACAGCCTGTAATAAACTTTGAAGCTCCTCCCACTGACTAGATATAGGACTAACAACTAGACTACATTTCCCAGAGGCCATCTCTTAAGGAGACAGCGTTTAACTTTTTAAATGCTAAATGCTCTAACACAGTTCTTAATTCCTAATCTAGCTACATAATGTACCAGAGTTACATACTGGTCCAGCACAGCCTTTTACAAGTTTTATGCCTCACGAATAGTGATATTATCATTTCTATACCAAACCATTATACAAATATACAATATATTGGAATCTGGCAAAATACCTGAAGGCAATTACAGGTAATCCTCGTGTTACGAATATAATGGAGACTGCCCATTCGTAACTCAAAAATTCATGGGAATAAATCTTGTACCTCGAAGAATATCACCTTTCACCCACATATTTGCTAATTGAATGCATGGGCAAATAGGCGGTTCATTATTTGCACATGAAGTATCTCAGGGAGGGGAAGGCCATGGGGGGCCTAGTGATGGAACAGGCCCCCAAGGCCTCCACGATTCACAAAGATATCTCATGCTTCCACTTCCATTTCTGCCGTGGCAGGTTGACTTACGTTGAAAGATCCATCTCCTCTCTGCCGGGTTCCTGCTTTACAAGGATAGGAGAGTCAATGGAAGCTCCTGTGTGCTGTAATATCTTGCGAGTTCAGGCACCCATCCTCTTTTCCAGAGAATGGGTGCCCGACTTCTCACAATGCTTGTGGTGCCTATCTCCTGCTCTCCCCCACCCTGAACTCGAGCCACATGGCCACTGCCCCTGGCTTCTGTTCTGCCGGTGGACTCCTGTAGATCCCCTGGCCTCCTTTTTGGGCAGCAGCCTGGAAAAGGCCTCTGATGCCAAGATTGGGCCTCCAGAGGCAATCAGAACCTTCCATTCTCTGTTGAAGAGAAAGAGGCCTAAACTACTGTGAGATCATTCAAAATCAGTAGTGTGAGATCTCACATTACTGATCGCACGTGATCTTGCGTTACTTTAGGCTTCCATTTTCTATGAAAGCACCAAAGGCCTAGATCAGCCAAGAAAGCAAAGGTGCATATCCAAAGGCCTAGTGTCTAGGGAGACTGGGGTGGGTGGGTGGAGGAAATAGCTATGGTGAATTGTGCAGTGCTACTGCGGTCATTCGTAAGGGTGAATACTGCCGTAGTGTGGAAACATTTGTAATTTCAGGAGTTTTTCGTAAACACTACTGGGTGATTATTGCATAAATTCGAACGTTTGCTAACGGAAGGTTTGTAACTCAGGGATTATCTGTAATATGATTTCTGACAGGGTGATCTTTTTCCCTAACATTTCTATCACTTTCATTTCTCTTTTCCTTTGAAGGTGATAATGAGAATGACAATAAAGTCGCTGGAGAATTAATGAAAGTGTTCAAACAAAGAGACGTAATGGAGAAGCCTGCAATTCAGACGGGATTCCAAAGGCAGGAAGGAAACACTTCAGATAAATGGAATAAGGATAGCTCATCTTCCATTGATGCTATCCTTGATCAACGAGGAAAAATAAAGAAAAAATACATTGGGAAAGGTTTAAGACAATTCAAATACATAACAGATATAAATGAGCACTATCTATCCCAAGGCAAAGGACAAGATTATATATCCAAAGACAATGGAAAAAATTACAATTGGACTTTCACACTTTCTCAAGAAAAGTGTTCAGTTATGTCACAGAAAAGATTTCACATGGGAGAGAAGCCAAATAAATGCACTGAGGATGGAAATAAGTCTGTTTATAAAAGGATAAGCACAAGGGAAAAGCTATATAAATGCAGGAAGTGTGGAAAGGACTTCAGGAAACCAGGTCATCTTACATCCCATGAAAGGATCCACCTAGGAGAGAAGCCATATAAATGCATGGAGTGTGGAAAGGATTTCAGAACAAGCTGGGAAGTTACATCCCATCAAAGGATCCACACAGGGGAGAAGCCGTACAAATGCATGGAGTGTGGAAAGGGCTTTAGAACAAGCAGTTATCTTATATCCCATCGAAGTGTCCACACAGGGGAGAAGCCCTATAAATGCATGGAGTGTGGAAAGGGGTTCAGAAAAAGCTGTAATCTTATATCTCATCGAAGTGTCCACACAGGGGAGAAGCCCTATAAATGCATGGAGTGTGGAAAGGGCTTCACCCAACATGGTAATCTAGTATCCCATGAGAGAATCCACACAGGAGAGAAGCCATTTAAGTGCATAGAATGTGGAAAAGGCTTCAGGAAACACTGTCATCTTACATCCCATCAATTGACTCATAAAGCAGAGAAGCCATATAAATGCATGGAGTGTGGAAAGGGCTATACCCAACATGGTAATCTAGTATCCCATGAGAGAATCCACACAGGAGAGAAGCCATTTAAGTGCATAGAATGTGGAAAAGGCTTCAGGAAACACTGTCATCTTACATCCCATCAATTGACTCATAAAGCAGAGAAGGCATATAAATCCATAGAGTGTGGAAAGGGCTTCACCCAAAATAATGTTCTTATTTCCCATAAAAGACTCCAAACAGGGGAAAAGCCATATAAGTGCATGGAGTGTGGAAAGGGCTTCAGAACAAACAGTCATCTTACAGTCCATCAAAGGATCCACACAGGAGAGAAGCCCTATAAATGCATGGAGTGTGGAAAGGGCTTCACCCGACATAATGTTCTTATTTCCCACAAAGGAATCCACACAGGAGAGAAGCCCTATAAATGCATGGAATGTGGAAAGGGCTTCAGTCAACACAATAAACTTACATCCCATCAAATGATACACACAGGGGAGAAGCCCTATAAATGCATGGAGTGTGGAAAGGGCTTCAGGACAAACGGTGAACTTACATGCCATCAAAGGATTCACACAGGGGAGAAGCCCTATAAATGCATGGAGTGTGGAAAAGGCTTCAGGACAAGCGGTGACCGTACATGCCATCAAAGGATTCACACAGGGGAGAAGCCCTATAAATGCATGGAGTGTGGGAAGGGCTTCACCCGACAGCGTCATCTTATTTCCCATAAAAGAATCCACACGGGAGAGAGGCCATATAAATGAATGAAGTGTGGAAAGGGCTTCGGCCGACACCATACTCTTACTTGTGAGAAGTCAATTCCCAAAACAAACATACATTTGGGTGAGAATGTATGCTAATTATAGAGCTCAGTCTACGGATTTCCAATTTACACAGACTGAATTCTGAAAAGAGGGTTGGGGTTTTTTGTCTGTTTCATCCTTCTAACTTAGAAGCCTAGAGAGATGAATTTAGTAACGAAAATAAAAACAATGGGCATGTGCCATTATAATTATTATCTATAAGTTTTTGAATTTATGTGTGTATAGGTTCATTTTATTTTATTTTTTAGATATGCGCTTCCTGCTCCCCAATTGTCATGTTTTGTTGACCTGAGTCAACCAGTATCTATGGAGAAAGAGGGAACATTATTCATTCCAAGGCCTGAAGATGTATGAGGGAATTGTTACATGCCCATCAATGTTTAGCGTCTGGGAAGAGCTGAAACGATGAAGAATTCCTCTCTCAAAAACGAAGCCAGAATGACCAGAAGCCCCACAAGTGATTGTGCAATCTTTTTTCAAGCATTTTGCTATTCTATAGTGTGATGAGGGCTGAGAAGAAGTCTAAATTTGATTTAAATAAAATTAAATATCAATGCTGTGGTTATGTTCGAGTCATGTATTATACTCATGAATTAAACTCTTTAGTTGCTTTAAAAATGTATTAACACGTGAAAGTTTTTGGAAGGATTTGAGAAGCTCATGTTTGAAGCTTTTTATTTAATTGTCAGTTCTGTGTAAGTCAGTAAGACTGAAAAGAGCAGAGAGGTAAACTGAATTCTTTTTAAACCCTTTTTTCTCTCCATCTACATTCTTTCTTTCACTAATTATAGCTAAATCTCTCTTTTTCCCCCTCTTGCATTGTCACCTACAAATCCAGAAGAATCTTATTTTTTTTATTGAAAAGTTTTAAAATACAATTTTCCTTTAAAAAACCCACCTTCCCCCTCCCTACTCCCCCCCCTACCTCCCCCCAACCTCCCTCCCTCCTCCCCTCCCTCCATCCCCCCCTCCCTCCCCCCGACTTCCCAGAGCTAAATACAAGGTATATATCTATAAAAAGGCAATCATAAGCAACCATATACTACCCACTATAAAATCTAAAATCCATTACTCTCTAGCTTATATAGGATAAGACACACCTTAACAATATTAACTATATATAAAAAAACTAAAATAAAGAAGAAAAAAAAACGAAAGAAGACTTATTCGAATGCTACATAAAACTTCTTAACCCTATACTTGTTCTGGATAAACTCAATCCATTTTCTCCATTCCATAATATAGCGTTCTTGCGAATGATCTTTCAAATAGGCCGAAATCTTCGCCATCTCTGCCAGGTCGGAAACCTTTAAAGTCCACTCTTCTATGGTCGGCAATTCCTCTTTCTTCCAATATTGGCCTATCAAAAGTCTTGCTGCCGTAATTAGGTTCAACATCAGCTTAGTGTCCACAACTGTAGCGTCTGCAATTATTCCCAACAAAAAAAGTTGCGGACAAAACTTTATCCTCTGTTTAAAAATCTTCTGCATATTCCACCAGACTTTTATCCAAAAAGCCTTAACCTTCTTACATGTCCACCATATGTGAAAATATGTTGCATCTTCATCACCACACCTCCAACATTTAGGCTGGTAATTCGGATACATACTTGCAAGCTTTTTAGGATCTAAATGCCATCTATAAAACATTTTATAAAAGTTCTCTCTTAGATTTTGAGCTTGAGTAAATTTTACGTTCCTCACCCAAATCTTTTCCCACATGTCCATTGTGATAACTTCTTGGATGTTTTGGGCCCATTTTATCATACAATCCTTAACAAGCTCTGTCTCTGAATCAATCTCTATCAATGCAAGATATATCCGTTTGATATGTGCTGATCCCTGATTTCTAACTTGCTTTATCAAATTTTCATCAGTCATTGTAAAACCATTTTTCTGGTCTTCTTTCCACCTGGCCCGTAGCTGAATATATTGAAACCAGTTTTGAACAACCTTCTCTTCTCGCAAGAGGCTATATGATTTCAAACACCAAACATTTCTTTCCAAAGTTAAAATCTCCTTGTACGTAGTCACATCATGTTTGAAGCCAGCATGAATATTTTCTATTGCGTGTTTTGGAATTGCCAACAATGGTATCTTGCAACTCAACTTATGTCTATACTTCTTCCAAACTCTCAGCAATGCCTGTCTTAAAATATGCACCCTAAACACATTGTCTACCTTCTTATCATACAACAAATATGCATGCCAGCCAAACCACAAATCATGGCCCTCAAGATTTAATAACCTCCCTTGCGTCAAATTAATCCAATCACTTATTCCTACTAATGCAGCAGCTTCATAGTACAATTTAAAATTAGGCAGTTTAAGACCACCTCTCTCACGAGTATCCTGCATAATCTTAAGTTTAACTCGTGGTTTTTTCCCTGCCCACACAAATTTATTGATACCACGCTGCCATTCCTCCAAATTAGAATCTTTCTTAAGGATCGGTATCATTTGAAACAAAAATAAAAATTTGGGCAGGACATTCATTTTCACTGCTGCAATCCGTCCCAACAAAGACAATTGCAATTTTTGCCAACTCTCCAATTCTTTTTGAATTTTCCCCCATAGTTTTTCATAATTATTTTTATATAGCTTTGTATTAGAGGGCGACAAAATCACCCCCAAATATTTAACCCTCTTAACAATCTCAAATCCAGTTAATCCTTCTAAGAGAGCCTTCTGTGAAACTGTCATATTTTTAGCCAAAATTTTAGTTTTCTGTGTATTTACCTTAAATCCAGAAACCTTCCCATATTGTGTTATTATCTCCATCAGGTCCACAACAGAGTGCTCTGGCTGGGTCACTGTAACAACCAGATCATCTGCAAATGCTCTCAATCTATAGTCCTGATCCCCAACTTGTATCCCCTTAATTTTTCCCGAACTCTGAATCTTAACCAATAATATCTCTAATGTTAACACAAATAACAAGGGCGATAACGGACACCCCTGTCTTGTGCCCTTCTCAATGTTACATGCTGCTGTCAGGCTATTGTTAACTATGATTCGGGCAGTTTGTTTTTGATATAATGCCCTAATCGGCTGTAAGAAATTTTCCCCAAAATCCATTTTATCTAAAACTTTCAACAAAAATTGCCAATTCAATTGATCAAAGGCCTTTTCAGCATCTAAAAAAATTAGCGCTGCAGAGATCTGGTTGTGCCTTTCCAAAAACTCTAAAACATCAACTATATGTGTCACATTATTTTTCATTTGCCTACCACTAATAAACCCCGTTTGATCCCCATGAATCACCTGTTGCAGAACCCTCATCAGTCTATTAGCCAAAACCTTAGCAAATATCTTATAATCTGTGTTCAAAAGCGATATCGGTCTGTAATTTTTAACTTGAGTAGCATCCTGGTCTTCCTTCGGAATCAAAGAGATAAAAGCTGTTCTCCAAGACGGTGGCACCTTTCCCTCCCTCTGAATTGTCTGAAACAGTTCCTTTAACGGCTTTATCATCTCAAATTGTAAATTTTTATAATAGGCTGCAGTCAAGCCATCCGTACCTGGCGCTTTATCCAACTTCAATTCCTTAATTGCTGTAAGAATTTCTTCTTCTGTAATCAGTTGATTAATCCCCTCTTTTTGTACTTGCGTAAGAACTGGGATGCTAGCATTCTCCAAATATATATCAATATCTTTTACATTAATTTCCTCTTTAGTATATAATTTCGAATAAAAATCCACAAAAGCATCCTTAATAAGATTCTGTTGAAACACAACCCTTCCTTTATACTCAATCTTATCTATATTAGAGGCCCTTTGTTTTTTCCTCAGTCTATAAGCTAACCATCTGCCTGGCTTATTAGCGTTGCAAAAAGTATTATGCTTAGCAAACCGCAGATTGGTTGCCACTTGATCTGCCATTAATTTATCAAATTGTCCTCTTAGCAGTCTAATAGCCTCCTTAACCTTCACATCCTCTGGATTCAGAATCAAAGCCTTTTCTTTTTCCTTTATTTCATTCTCCAGTTCTTTCCTTCTAGTTTCCACTGCACGTCTATGTCTATTATTCATATATATCAACACCCCTCTCATATATGCCTTGCTAGCATCCCAAACCATATCCATAGAGGTACCCTTATTCATATTAATCTCAAAAAAATCCTTCATCCGCTGTTTGCATTCTTCCACATTTCTCTGATTTCTAAACAAATTCTCATTTACACGCCATGAGCGCCTGTCTCTTTTCTCCTTATCAATCTCCAACCAAACTGGACTGTGGTCAGAAATAGTTCTTGCACAAATCTTCACCTTTTTAGTTCTCAAAAAAAAAATCATTAGTCAACAAAATAAAATCAATCCTCGAAAAAGATTGGTGTCTATCAGAATAAAAAGTATAATCCTTCTCCTGCAAATGCCTCTCACGCCAAATATCTCTCAATTCCAGGTCGTCCTTCATTTCAAAAAAAGATTTAGGCAATCTAGCATGACTTGGAATGCGCTTAAAAGCTCCAGCCTTGTCCAACTGTGCATCCAAGACACCATTCCAGTCTCCCATAAGAATAAAAGATTTATAATCCAACTGGGTAAGCTTTGTGTGGAGTAAGCTAAAAAAATCCGCTTGTTGTTGATTAGGTGCATATAATCCAACTAGAAGCGTCTTTTTGCCTTCTAACAACAGCTCAATCATAACATATCTTCCATGCTTATCTACTTCAATTAAGTCTGCTGTTAAGGCACTTTTAACATAAACAACCACTCCATTTTTCTTATTCTCTGCAGAGGCAACAAATTGCGTACCCAGTCTCGAGTTCAGTAAATACTTTTGATCCAAAACTCTAATATGCGTTTCTTGCAAACATATAACATCTATCTTAAATTGTTTTAAATATTGAAAAACTTTCTTCCTCTTCTGCGGTGAATTTAGTCCATTAACATTCCAGGTTAGAAATTTAGTTGCCATGCATATCCTCCCAAAGCTCTTGGAGCACAGCTTTGATAGGGCTAATTTCTTTAGGCCGTGCTCCTCCCACAGCTTGCGTACGTTGTGAAGAATCTGAAGACTTTTGCTGATCTTGTTCTTTTATTTTCTTTGCTCGTTTTAAAGCAGCACGCGTTACTCTTTGCTCTCTAGGATCATCCAAAGAAGTTGTATCTTGATCTACTCCAGGGCCACTTTCCTCTGTTTCATCCTCTTGATGTTCTCCTTCTCCCGATCCCTTTCCAGCTTCCAGAAGTGTTGATGGGGTTGCTTTTAAGACATTATTGTAGAAATCACGTGCTTGCTTCACAGTAATCAGCCGATACCTTTTACCTTCATGCATCACCATCAGCCCATCTGGAATCTCCCATCTGAACCTTATATCTCTTTGCTTAAGCTCATGCACGAGAAATGTATAGTCCTTCCTTCCCCTTAAAATCCTTGGAGGAATTTCTTTTAAAACCAAGACTTCTTGTTCAGCAATCACCACTTTAGCATCATAGGCAGCTTGTATAACTTGATCTCTAATCTCTCTTTTCGCAAAGTAAACCACCACATCTCTAGGCAATTTTCTCTGTCTGGCAATCCATGAATTCACCCGAAACACTTTATCCATAACTGCTCTTATTTCAGATGCTGGCTGGTTTAATACCACTTCAAGAGCCTCAGAAATCAGCTGCTTTAAATCTTCTTTAATGTTCTCTTTTAACCCTCTGATTCTAACAGCAAACTGCATCTGGTAATATTGGGCTAGGCTTAACTCCCTTTCCATTTTGTCTCTTGCATTTTCATTCTCCCGTGCTTTTACTTCTAATATAGCGTTCCTTTGAGCCAGATCATCCATTTTTTCATCTAATTCTTCCACACATCCCGCCACTTTATGCACTGAAGACAAAATGTCTACCTTCATCACGCTGTACTTCTGTTCCATCCTCTCTTCCATTCTCTCCTCCAATTTCTCCAATTTCTCCTCCATCTGTGCAAATTTATCACCGATTGATTGATTGATTGATTCCAAAAGTTTATCCAGAGCATCTCGTAAATCCTTCGGTGTCAGCACTTCAGAAGGGTGCAACGCCTGTAGTGATGATTGTTGCACCGGCGAGGATCCACCGCTCCGAAGAGTTTTAGGGGGAGGTTTCGCCGCCATCTTTTAGTCCTCAATTATGACGCACTTTCACTTAAAGTTTAAAAAGTCCAAAAAGCTAGAAAGTATAGTAAAATAATCCTCTTCACCTTTCCCTCTTGCACCGCTCTGCCTGCTCCTTTAAATCATAGTTCTTTCCTCAGGCAGGGATGGTTCGCAGACGCCTGGCTCTGCTCCAAGAAGTTCGGAGCAGAGACGCCGGCCAGCTGGGAGCAACCCAGGCTTCGGGGGAGTTCAATCCTTCAGCCGCCCAAGCTCCAAGCTCAGGCGGCCCCGGAGAACTCTACCCCTACCTGAGACCTCACCCCCTCCTCTTCTCCCGAGGAGGGGGCTTCAATTTCGCCCGAACAGCTGATCAGCGCTGTTTCGGGCGAAAAAACAAACAGCTGAGCCGCGGGCAGCCCGGGAAGGCTGTCTTCGGCGCCGCGCCGCCACCGGAAGCCCAGAAGAATCTCTTCAAACCATTGGAATCTTCAGGTCTTGCGGTTAAAGGAGAATTAGTACTTTAGTTTTTCTCTGTTCATTCCTATGGATTGATGGGTCCCAGTATCATTGCTGTGGCTAGTCCAGATTCTTGCCTCTGAATGACAATTTTTGGGTCATAGAGGTAAGCCAGAAGAGATAAGTCCTGTCACAAGCCAGAACTTTTATTACAGGAGCTGCTAATGGGTCGCCATCTTGTCTCCTCCCTGCAAGCACATCTTCCTGAGGTGTATTCCCTATGTAATAAACAATAAACTAGAAAAAGGATTAAGAGGGATGAATGAAACAAGGATGAATGAAGAAAGAAATGAAATGCAAGGCAAGGGAAAAAGTGGATAAGAAAAATGAGATAACATGATAGTCAATCGAAGGACTAATTTAATTAAACAATAAAAGAAATTGAATATTTGGCAACTAAATGATCTCCCTTATTTCAAATAATATGTATAATAATAGAGGGAGATCTATTTGATTATCTAAAAGCATTGACATGGGAGGCTAGTTGGCAAACAAAGAAAGTCAGAACGAGGCTGAAGAAAATTGGGGTTTTGATTTATTAGAGGGGATTTCATATTATCAATTAGAGGGTTAAAGTGAGAAGTTGAGATAAGGGGAATTTGGGTCATTAAATTTAAAATTGGAAATTAGTTGAAAGTAAGGATTTGTTTACTATTAAAAAATTAGACCCAAAAGAAAAAAATATGAATATGTTTGCTTTATTGATTAACCCAGACAATATATATAATGGTATTGATGGTACTGGGGATACTGTATTATTAATGGTACTGGGGATACTGTATTATTAATGGTACTGGGGATACTGTATTATTAATGAGATGATTTAATGTGGGAAATAGATAGAAGGCATCCTGGAGCAGTACCTGCGCTGTTTCATGAACCAGCAGCAGGACAACTGGGCCGATTACCTCTCCCTAGCGGAGTTTGCCTTTAACAACTCCCAACACACCTCCACCCAGACCACCCCGTTTCATGCCAACGTGGGGTACCATCCTCGGCTCTTCCCTCTGGCTCCCTCAGATTCCTTGGTTCCTGAGACCCAGGACTTCCTGTCTGAGTTGCATGCAGCCCAACAATTGGTACGGCGCCAATTGATCCAGGCCAAGGAGGACTATAAATGGTTCTCCGACCGCTCCCGACGGGCAACCCCACCACTGGCAGTCGAAGATAGAGTGTGGTTGTCCACGAGGCATCTCCCAACCGACTGACCGGTAAAGAAACTGGACCATCGATACATCGGCCCGTTCCCGATCGAAGCGGTCATCAACCCTGTGGCCTACTGGTTGACCCTCCCGCGCTCCATGCGGATCCACCCAGTCTTCCACCAATCCCTGTTGGTCCCCGAAGCCACTCGTGTTCCCTCCGACGCCTGATGGTTCCTGCTCCACCGCCTACACCCGGCCAGGATGGCTCAGCAGAGTATGAGGTGGCCAGTATTCGGGACTCCCGGTGGCTTAAGGGGCATTTCCAATATTTTGTCGAGTGGAAGGGGTACGGGCCTGAAGACTTCTCCTGGGTCGACGCTTCCGCAGTTTGCGCCCCTGACCTCGTGCGGGTGTTCCATGAACAATTCCCATCTCGACCGCATCCCGACCATCAGACCCTGCGGTGGGGGATAGCTTTGTGGCCCCGATCCCCGCGCCTGTCCTAACCGAGGACGAGGACTCTGAGGATGATGGGGAGGAACTGGCAAGGCCTCCCTCTCAGGGGCCCTCCTCACTGGCAAGGCCTCCATCTCCATCGGGAGCCCGAGAAGAGCAGCCAGTGCTCAAACAGCTGCAGAAGTCTAGCGAAGATGAGTCATGGCTAGACCCTCGAGAAAGACGCAGGGCCAAGCGTCTGCAGCAACGTAGGTTGGGTAGGAGGGCCAGGGAGTAGCTGAGTCATTGAGCCACACCCCATAAGGTATAAAGGGGGTGTGGCTGCTCTCAGAACTTTGTGACGAACAATAGTTTAAACAGCTTCTGGTCACGTCTTTGGAACTCTGCTTCTTGTTTGAAACTTTGGTCTGAATTCTTGGGAACGGTTCTGTACATCTGCTGATTGGACTGTTTGCTTGGACGTTATCTCATTCCAGCTGAAGTTTGAGGTAACGAGCCTATTTTCTGCCAAGGCCTTATCAGTAGGCAATTAATTAAAGTCTGTAGCATTAACTCTTGCGAGTCGTGCCTGCTTGTCTGTCTGTGCTCCGGGAGGGGGGAACAGAACAAGGGGTTTCTGGCTTTCCTTTTACACACTGCTGCCTGCATGCTGAGGAAATACACCCAGCTTCTTCAGAAACCTGGACAGATGCCCTGGACGCAAGCTGGCTTGGAGAGATCTTTGGTGATTGGCAAAGTTCTGGTTGTGTTAGCTTTTTGAGGTCTTCTGGTTTTGCCATGTTTGATTCCTGTTATCCAAAGAACAGTTGCTTCTACCATCTCAGGGATGATGGTCATAGCATCCTCTGTAAGTAGTGATAAACCCCATAAGCCAGCCAATGTTCTGACTATAACAAAGGAATATATGTCATTGGTCACCAAGTAACAGAACACATTCTTTTACAAAATTAAAAAGGGAGGAATGAAGGGTCCTGTAACTGGAACAAAAAGAAATTGTTTAGCCTAATTACTTCTATCTCGCTTCTATAATCAGCATTTGTGTCAGGGACAAATTTCACACATGTGTGGGAAACATGTACATGGATGGGATGTACTGAGGGAAGGAATAAGGGAGTATACACGAATGATTGATATCTTCTTTATGAAAGGAATAGATTATTATTCAGAAATTTCTAATGAGTCTAAAGATCGATAGAAGAAGCCACCTGAAAGTCATAAATTCTGACAAGTAGTTGTAGCTAACCTAAACCACAAGCAGAGGAAATACAGAAATAACTATAGGAGCCGAGCTTGGTTAATAGAAAATTAGATGGTGATAGATATGTGTACAAAGGCGCTTCCTGGAACATGAGAGGGACAGTGGTTTTAGGCGGTTTGGATAATTTATTGGATGATTAGGGAAGGGGCGTTGAGTGTGATAGGGGAGGGGGGAATCTGCATCGGGAGCAGGATATAAAACTGTATCAAACAGCTGTTTAAGGTGTGACTGAACTCCTGTGTGTGTGTTTCAGTTCACCAAGCCTTTGCAAATGCTTCTTTTTAAATAAAACTTTGTTGCTGGAATTCCAAGTGACTTTGTTTGTTTTGGGATCTTGAGCCACATTCTAAACACTTAGCATGTAATGGCTCTGTTGTCTGATTTTCATTGGCTAACAAAGTTTATAAAGCAATGCTACTAACTTTCTAAGGTGTGGCACTTCTGGATGTAAGTCTGACAGGGTTCCAAATTGTTTGCAACTCAGCTGTTTGCTTTGATCAATTAAAGCACTGTTTCCTCAAGAAGCCTCAGTTTGAGTTGCCTGAATAAACTTTGAATGGTATCTCAAATTTAAGTAAGGGCCAGTGAACTTACAATAGTTAAAGATGCAGAGGTTAAATATTAACAATCAACCAATAATAATTATATATAATCCGAAGGGCCAAGAGGCAGCCAGAACAGAAAAGAAAAGTAGTTTGTGCTGGGACTGAGAAAGTAATATAGGGGCCCTCCTCTTGAAACTTGGAGTACATCAACCTATGCAACTGTTGCTGATATGCAGTCTGAGGTTGCCTCCTGGGATGGTTGTGCCCACTAGAGACAAAGGTCCTTTGTTGTTGTTAGCTGCGAAGTTGTGTCCGACCCATCACAACCCTATGGACAACGTTCCTCCAGGCCTTCCTGTCCTCTACCATCTTCTGGAGTCCATTTAAACTCACACCTACTGCTTCAGTGACTCCATCTAGCCACCTCATTCTCTGTCGTCCTAGCATGCTTAAATCTAGAAAATCCAAGAAGGGTCTCGAATTCTGAAGCAATGGTCAGTCTGCAGAAAGTGAAGGGAATAAGCGATCAAATGGAAAAAAAGAATTATGTCTAGTATGGATGAATGAAGGAGGTGAAAGAGAATGCAAGAGAGAAAGTGAATAAGAGAAACGACTCTGACGGTTGTTTAACGATGAGACCTTGCTGAGACCCCTGTGCCTGGCCTGTATAAGTGGATACTATCACTGCTAATAGCCTTTGCCAGATAGCAGAACTCATGAAATTACCTTTTTATCATCCACAAGGACCTTTATTTGTATGCAGAGAAGATTACAGCAGACAAGATGTAGTAGATGATGAAATGGACGGTATTTCAAGGTCAAAGACAGTAATGGTCCTACCATGAGAGGAGACCACATGTGAATGGTGCCCCAGAAGTGATAGAACATTCAGGGTTAAGAAGAAACAGGAAGTACGTCACAAATGGGAGGAGTTGGCTGAACAAATTAACATAAATGTTGTAGTTCCCAAACAACCACATGGTGGCAGCACAATATGCACTGCATAATACTTTATGGCTGATGTAACAGCACAAAACGAGATTACAACATATCCATGGGAGGACTGTTATTTAATTAAACAAGAACCAAAGAATTTTAATAGTTGAAGGTTGCAATTATACTGAGACAGTTACTCGGATTCCAACTAATTTTAAACCCTGTTCTGCAGATTGTTCTTCTTGCCTAATTTTTTTTTGTCCTGCTGTGTAGTTTATGTCTCATCCAGGTTCCTTTGCCTACATCTCCGAGGGCCGTCACTTCTGATGGATTTTCTCATTTTTGTGCAACCTAACTTCTATTAAAAACCATATTGCAATTAGCTAAAAATTGATGAACAGGACCACCCAGTGAGTCTAGGAGGTAGAACTCTAAATTCTGAATCATGCATTGATACATCAAACCCAAAGATGAAATTTCCCTGGAATCATGAGCCCTATAAACTCAAAACTACTCCATCTTACAGAGATCACCCTTCTGTTGCTTCCCACCTAATTGTCAGCAATTCCACCACATCACCAGTTTTCCCTAGAGACGTGTTTATTAACTGGGTACAGGAGGCCCTGTGGATTTCACTCTGGTAGGTGGGCGGTGCTCATCAGCGTTTCAAGCCCATCGAGCCACTACTGTCCAAAGACATTTCTGCGGTCAAGTGGCCAGCATGGTGTCACAGAGCACCATTATGCTCTCACCTGACAAGCCTAATGTCTAAACCACTGAGCCACCATCCTGCTCTACAACTAGGTATGATAATATGTAAGTCAGAGCTGAAGAAGCTTCTTGGAAGAGAAGCAAAATGTCTCCAAAGAAAAACAAAAAAGTCCAGCTGCCTCTTGAAAAAGCACCTTTGTGACATCCACGGAGCACACACAGAATAGATATCTCTCTCGACAGATATTTCCATAATGATCCATAAGTGCAACTACTGCAATGTCTACGTTGCAACCTGGGCAGAAAGTGATTGCCAAGGAGCTCAACAGTTTGCTTCCTTGAAGGATCTCTCCAATGGGAAGGTACCAGCCCTTTCAGGCAAGCAAGGCCAAGAATTGAGCACCACAAAGCCTATTGGGGCTCTATGCTATTGTTGTGAGATATAATAACAGAATGTTGAAAGCCTGTCAAGTTTCCCACTGATCTCTTTTATGGGATGCAGAAGGAAGAGAGCATTATTGTGACCCTCTTGAGTACAAGGAACACTATATTCCATTTTGTGTCTGTTCCTTTGAGTCCCCCGTTACCTTTATTCAGGGGTGTGGTTTCTACAGAATCGTTCTTAAAAATAGATATTTGGAGAGGAGTCTTATATTGTCAAAAGCACATGGATTCACAAGGCTTCTTGCTCAGGGCGGACATCAGCCTCCTTCCTCCTCGCTTCTCATGGGAAATGTACCTTTTCTTGGCGCTTTACATGAGCACCTGCCTTGCACGGAGAATCCACCAGGGGCTCCTCTGCAAAGAGAAGGCAACACAATGGCCTTCCATCATTGAGCCACTGGAGGGCGAACGCCACACGGTGCTTTCCAGAGGGGAGATTGAAAGGCATTGACATCAACGGGTCTTGCGTCTTTAGGATGCTGTATTCACTCTCTTGAGCATTTGAGCTGCGCAGAACTCTTGAAGGAGAGAGATCCAGAAAGGGCCAGGATAAGTGGCCAGATTCTTCCAGTGTGAAGGGAGGGCTCTTGAACTTAAGAAGGAAGAGATGCATCCCAAGTTCTCATCTTAGCAACAGATAAGAAGGAACTAAGTCACTAAGGAAAGAAAGTAAAAATATCACTCAATCCAGACAAAAGAAATTGGACAAGAGCTGAGATGAAAGCTCTCTCCAAATCCCACCAATAGCTACCAGGCTTGAAAATCAACAAGAATAACTGTCATCTGATGAATCAGGAAAAAGCAAGGAATTTTTTGGAGGGAAAAGATCCTGAAGTACAAACACTTTTTGAATTCCTCTTCATCTAGAGTTGGCAGCTGGCAGCTTCTGTTCCTATGGATAGTGACAGCCAGCCTACTCGAGGACTTAGGTCAGTATGGATGAGCATGGATGTGTGTGTGTACTTGTGAAAAAGAACAAATATATATGTTGTACCAGTAAACGTCTGTTATTTTAAATTCACTGTGTCTCCCTGTATTTTAAAGAACCATTTGTGCCTCAGAGTGTGGGTGAAAGTGTGGCTATTTCCCAGGGCTGTGAGAGTGTGAGTGACCATAAACTTTAAAAGCAACACTCTTCGGAAGTGTAACATTGCCTAAAGCACGTTGAGAAGGCTTCCTGATCAAGGGAAACGTGAGCGCCCCCTCCTGCCCCCGCATGGGAAATGCTCCGTCTCTCCTTGTTCCAGGAGCGCTTTCCATTCACAGAAAATCCACCAGAGGGCGGCCTCTGCAAAGAGAAAGGGACTCCACGCACTTCAGCGTTGGGCCGCTGTGGCCGGTTGGGAAGGAAGTGACGTCAGTAAGCCTTGCCTTTCTAGGATGCTGGACTCGCCCGCTTTAACCCTTTGAACTTCGCAGGCGGTTAAAAAGGCTGCAAGAAAGTCTTGAAGGAAAGAGGCACAGGTGACAAAGGGGGTTGTTTGTCTGTGTTTGTGTGTATGTTTCTCTCTGTGTGTGCTAGTCTAGACCACGTACGTTGCCCTCAGGAAGAAATCCAGATGCCAGAAAGGAAAGGGGGGGCTGAATAGTCCTACACGCCCTATTTCCTGGGTAGTGGGAGAGCTTGCATGGCAAATCTCAAGGAGGAAATAAGAAAAGGTTTGAAAATGCAAAAGATTATGCCTACGTTCTCACTCTGTGCTGGATGACAGTAAACTAGGTTCGACTCCTCTGCAGCTCAATTTGTTTTAGGACGGTAAACAGATGATTATGTTAAGCTTTGTGCATTTAAGCCTTTGTGTTTCATGTGAACTGAGCCCCTGGATCTGATTGACCTTTTTGTGCTTAGGACACATTGTGTGAACCTGCCTTCCTGTGTGAAGGAAGAGAAATGGAACATCCTAATCCAGGTGCAATTGAATGGCATTACATTTTTTGTGAACTGAATGTTCATGCTTTGTTAACCTGTTCTGAGTTTTTGTATGCTGCCTGAACCCTGCTTATAGGTAAATGTAGATCTATATTTTTAAAAAGCAAGTCTTTCCTTGTGAGTAAAAGCAATATAGAAATGATCCAAAATGCCAAATATACTGAATCTTCTTGATTGATGTCATCAGTTTACCAGGCCAGAAAAATACTTCCTTCTATGGGGAGGAGTATCGATGAACGATCCAATCCACTACTTTCTAGTTGTTGGAATTTATTTTCTATCAGAGAGATGCAAAAGGAGGTCATTTGTTCATCTTCTTTAGAGAGAAATTTATGTAGGAAGAAAAGTCTATCATGGTTCCTCCAAGCGGGGAATAAACATGGCAACTGCTTTGGGAAGAAGGTTGTAGTTTATTGTAGAGGAAAGGCAGACAGAAAGATGGATCCAACAGGAAAAGAAGGGGTGAGCACATGTGGGTAGTGGGTTTTTACACCCCCTGGACTCTATTGTCTGGAGTTATTTCCTGTCTCAAGCTTTGTGTTTCCTTTGTCACGTATTCTGTCCTGAGCCTAGGTGTGCCACTCTAGGATTCTTGCTGGTTGTCTGTCCCAGCCCACCTCCCTGGGGCAGGGGTATGTAGATTTTAGAAGTCTTAGTTTCAACCTCTCTGAATGGTTTATATCTGCATTTCTATAGAGTTGGTTTCTGCTTGGGGGAGGGAGACTTGGGGCTATTAAAAAAAACTGGGCATGCTTTTCTGCCTTTTTAAGATCCTTTTAGGAAATATATTTTCCTGCCCTTTTAATATTTCCTTCTCTGGGGAGCTGACTTCCCACAATCCCCCCCCCTTTGTGCCCTAAGTGTGTGAATGACACACTTACTGGCACAAGATTAAAATTGGTCTGATCAGGGATACTTGGTAAGCAAAGTTTAAATTGTTAATGCAAAAAGAAAAACACTAATGGAGGCAGCAGAAAAAAGATTCCTGCCCATAAAGTTCTAAAAAGTCAGGGCAAAAATTAGGTGGAAAAGAAATTTATAGTTACCAATATTCTGTGCCAATTATTTTCAAATGTTGGATGTCACCTTTAGCTTCCAGTCAGATTTGCACATTGCTCCCAAAAATCTTCACAGCCATGGTTTGCCTCTGTACCTAACCACTGGCTGCCCATTTTCAAGAGTTGTTTCCTGCCTTAGCTCTTAATTCAGTGCATCCAGGTTTGTAATTTGTAACGTCCAATTAATGTTAGCCAGTATCCAAGTAAGGCTGTTCCATCCTGGAGCACTAGGGAACTACCAGAGGACTGGAAAAGAGCTGATGTAGTTCCCTTTTTTTTCCTCTTAAAAAGAAGAAACGAAAGAAAAAATAGATCCAGGAAACTACAGACCTATCAGCCTGACCTCACCTGGGCAGATTCTGGAAAAGACAATCAGACAACAAATCAATGAATACCTAGAGGCAAACAAAGTCATTACTTAAAGCCAACATGGGTTTGTCAAAAACAGATCATGCTAAACACATCTTATCATCGCATTCTTTGACCAAGTGACAAAATTAGTGGACCAGAGGAATGCTGTTGATACAGTTTACTTGGGCTTCAGTAAGGTATTTGATAAAGTTGGCATAGGGTTTCCTGCCCGAGCAGAGGGTTGGACTACATGACCTCCAAGGTCCCTTCCAACTTTATCATTCTTATTAAATGCAAGAGTGAAACTTTTCCAGCAGATGAACTTAAAAACATTCCCTCCTGCTAACTTTGGGCTGTTCTTAAGAGTACATAGAGAGAAAGAGAAGAAAAACAAACAAACAAACACATTTTTCTTCACTCTGTCTGTTGGCCAGACAGACAAAGTGAGGGTATTTTCATTTTGGTAGCTTATTTTAAGAAGAATTTCTAGCAGAAGTTTAACATTCTTTTCTCTTTGGATTAGAGACAGTTAACAGTCAGTCACATTTACCTCACACACAAAGACTTTGACACACATATACACACAAAGACAAGAGAACAGAAAACGAAACAGAAGTCTTAATTTTACACATCCTAGTCATTCCCACCATAAATCTCAGTTAAATTAGGGAAGGCACATATTTTAAACATACCACGTGGTTGCATAGAGAGAGAGAGAGGCACTATTTCTTATTTTCCCTTTGAGTACCTTTATTTAGCCAATTGGTTTCCCAGCAAAGCCCTAGCAAAGTCCATTTTCTTTATATATATAATTTCTCTACCTACCTCTTTTTCATACCTGCCTAAACGGGTAGCTGATTCCCGTCCCAGGCCTCAAGCAAGCTTTACCGGGAAGCCTATCTCGACCCTTTAACTAGAATCCCCCCTTGGTTCTATCGGGTTTGGCGCACTGAAGCCTCCTTGTGAGACTTCCGCCTACCTCCACAGTTTTTGGGTCAAAAAGGGACCCAAAGAGCACTCTGGATCCCTCACAGAGTACTGGGACTCTCCTTTAGGCATCTACCACCATGGTTTCAGACCAAAAAGGGGTCTGTCGAGGACCTTCTGCTCCCCTGCAGAAGGTACGGCACATTCTTACCGGCTTTACCTTCACTTTTCACCACCACTGTTTGCAGACTTCAAATGTCTGGGAGGACCTCTGCTTGCTTTCCAGAGGTAAGGGACGCTCCTTGCCCGGGGCTTAATTTCCTAACTTTGCTTTGCTTTGCTTACAGGGCTTAACCAGCTAGTTGCCCAAATCCAATTCTCTCATTCCATTCCATTTTCCACACAGTCTCTCCCTTTTCCTTAACAAAAGGTCCTACGCTCTGGCCAAGCCCCCATACTTTCCAGGGTCTGCAACTCGAACAGATCCTTTCTGCGGCTAGGAAAGGCCAGAGGGAGCAAAATCCAACTGTGATTGGAAAAAGGGTCTTCTCACTCACACACACAGAAACATACACACATTTCTTTTACCCCCCTGGGCTTTAAAGTTAAAATTTAGAGGTACTGACCTTCACCTTCTTTCCAAAGCAGCCCTTGAGCTCAAACCCAAAACTCCATTTACTACCCTGACTCCACATGGGCAGGGCCTGGAAAATCCATCCACAGACACAAAGGGGTCTGCTGCCGGCAGGATGGGCTTACCAGTCTCAGTCCATTGGAGAGGTTAGCTTGGAGTCCCATCTTGGGGTGCCAAATTGTAGGAAGAAAAGTCTCTATCATGGTTCCTCCAAGCGGGGAATAAACTAGAACCTTCTTCCCAAAGCAGTTGCCATGTTTATTCCCCGCTTGGAGGAACCACGATAGAGACTTTTCTTCCTACAGTTATCTCTTTGGCAAAGAGGGTTAATGGCATGTTCTGATTCCCATGGCTAAATGAACATTACTATGAATGAAAAAGAATTTGGATTCCTTGAACTCATTTGGATTTGTGTTACAGGACGGAGAAAGAATGGCAAGCCTTCCTTTAGCAAGTGGGGGAACTGGAAAAGGCCCTTCCAGTGTTCAGTCTGGAATCGGTGAGGAGATCTGGGCAAGAACTGGCCAGAAGATCCTGGATGATGGAACCATCCTTTCACCACTTCAGTCCTGGAATTTTAGGAGCATCTGGTATCAGGAGGATGAGGGTCCCCGAGGACTTTGCAGCCGACTGCACTACTTTTGTAGCCAATGGCTGAGACCAGAAAAGCACACAAAAGCGCAGATGCTGGACCTGGTTGTTCTGGAACGGTTCCTGGCGCTTCTGCCCCTGCAGATGGAGAGCTGGGTGCGGGAGTGTGGAGCAGAGAGCAGCTCCCAGGCGGTGGCCCTGGTGGAAGGCTTCCTCCTGAGCCAGGCGGAGGAGAAGAAGGAGCTGGCTGAGTTGCAGGTGAGAGGACTTTCTCTTGGGAACCCAGAAGGACTTGGATATAATATGTTCAAATTTCTGTTTCCTTTTAAAAATATTATTAAGCTTATCAAAATATAAAACAAAAAAATGAAAATAGCAGGAACTGGTGGGAATTGAAGAGAAAGACGTATAGGGTAAAGGGGAAAAGGAAAATGATTGACTTCTGACTCTTTACTGCAGTCAAATAAAATGGTAACATTACAGCCTCCGACTTCTACTTTTACATCCTTAATATGTACTAGAACTAGCCATTCTATAACAAGAAGCTCTAAATTTCATTTTTTTTTATCCCAAGAAAAAGATCCAGAAGTGATTTCCAAATAGAAACAAGGTTGGATGTGTTCTTTTCTTTAACTAAAGCAGTTAATTTTGCCATCTCTGCTAGGTCCGTCAGTTTTTCCAGCAATTTCTCCATTATGGCAATTAACGTATCCTTCCGTTTTTACACCAGTATTTATTTGGTTTGTCCACCAAAATGGAAAAAGGTTTCTTGTTTACATTAATATTTTGAACATGTATTTGAATTTCCTTTATACATCTTTGGCCGGTTATCACGCATTAAATAGAATTGATACATCATTTTATAAAAAATTTGTTCCAAATTAAAAGTTTTCACCCAAATATCTTCCTGTTGTTCAGGCATTATATTATACACAAAATTCTTTGCCATTGGATCAATGTATGCAAATCCTTAATACCTCATTACCAGAGTTCTCTGGCATTCATACTATGTGGAGATGCTTCACTAATCTTTCTATAGTTGCTTATCCTTTCTAGAAGAAAGATTTTGCAGAGCCATTTATTTCTTACTTCTCAGCCTAATTGATCGATACTGAGTGCTTTGCAGTAAAAAACCACTTCATGATGTTTGATGACCATTAATGCTTTTCTCCTTCATACTATGTTAAGTCCTTTACAATGGACATCAGAGATCCTGAAAGAATAAGGCATCCTTCAAATCTCCCTCAAGAACTGTTTTTCAGGAGGATCTCTCAGGAAGATCCAAATCAGGACACCTCAAGAGGTAATAATAATATCCTTCCACTCCTCTGATAAATCCTAACTTTCTTATCTTCTGTGTTTTCCCTTCTATAGCATTTCATTAATTATGCTTCTTGAAATTCTATCTCCCTCACAGGGAAGAATAGAAGGAAGTTGATGTTTTGTTTTGGGGGAACGGAAACCGTGATTGAACCTCCAGCTGAGGTAAGAACATTCATTTACTAGATTTACTAGAAGAACATTCATTGAGTCAATGGCTCAGACTACTACCAGTTTCCTTGGAAACTGAGGAGGGGCAGAGTCTCTGGATATTGATGGCACACAACATAGATCCATGGCTGATCTCTCCCAGCTCTTTCATGAAGGCGTTGAGGATGAATAGGATGGCTCCTTCTTAGCCATTTCATAAAATTCTACAAAGAATCCCTTCCTCTACAGCAGGGGTGTCAAACTCAATTTCATTGAGGGCCGCATCAGCATTGCGGTTGCCCTCAGGGGGCCGGGTGGGTATGGCCAGGGTGGGCGTGGCCTACTGGGTGGGCGTGGCTAGAGTGCGTATGGCCTACTGGGTGGGCGTGGCCAGCTCTACATCGTTCGCATCAAGGGTGCCTTTGGGGGCCTGGGCAGGAGTGGGACAGGTCTGAGGGTCTCTGGCAGAAGGAGGGTCTCTGGGCCAGGGCCATGGCAGTGGGGGCCATTCCCTCACTGTTTCCAGGATGGCTTCGCAGGCCACATGAAACCACTTCGCAGGGCGGATCTGGCCCCCGGGCCTTGTGTTTGACATGTCTGCTCTACAGAGACATTTATGCCTTTAAACCCAGGACAGGTTGGTGTCACTGATTGGTGGGTTTTCCAAGGGTCACCTGCTAATTGATTCTCTCCTGACACAGTGCTTTTTGATTGAGGATGGATGAATTGATCCTGGCTGGCCGGCTGGATATTTAGTAGATCCAGAAGGATCCTGAGGTTGATCCAGAAAGAAATTGGGGTTACTTAACTGAATGGCACTGAAAGTCCTACAAAATCATTCAAGTTGATGAAACCTGTCTAAAACATTTCTTCAATCAAAAGCTTTTTCTTCTGTCCACTTTCTCACCTAAACTATGGAATCCTACTAAACATAGCCATTTACCTTAGTTCATAGCTTTGCTTTGGGAATTTCTAAACAATAGGATAGATCCTATAGTCCCTCCTCAATCTGTTCTGTACTTTTTTGCCTTTCAGGAGGGTCTTCTGCCTTTTGAGGAGGTGGCTGTGTATTTCTCAGAGGAGGAGTGGTCTATGCTGGATCCTCACCAAAAAACTCTGCATTGGGAAGTCATGCTGGACAATTATAAGAACGTGGCCTCTCTTGGTAAGGGTTTCCTATTCTGCAGTCAGGCAGTTCAGGAAGACACTTTGTAGTCAGATGCCATGGATTACTTCTTATGAAATCATCTCCTATTTCCTTCATAGGAGCAGTGGAACAGCATGACTTTTCCTTCTACCTCTGAAGAGAGGATATCTATCTCCAAATAGATATCCTCTCTTCAGAGGTAGAATGAAAAGTCATGCTGTTCCACTGCTCCTATGAAGGAAATAGGTCAATGGCATTCTGCTTAAATACGTTCTATCCCATTTGTTTTTCTATTTCTATTTAAACATATTAGTGACAATTCCTTAGTTTGTGTTAATGCCAAACTCCATCAAACAGTTTTCAACTATTTTTGGCCCAGATACTTCCGTATCGGTCCTATCAAGAATTGCCACTCAGGTTTTTTGAGTTAATGCCTTTTACAAGTTTTTATGCCTCATGAATAGATATTATCGTTTCTATACCAAGTCATTATAATTATACAAATATTCAATATATTGGAATTTGGCAAAATACCTGGAGGCAATTACAGGTAGTCCTTGAGTTATGAATATAATGGAGCCTGCCCATTCCATTCGTAACTCAAAAATTCGTAGGAGTGAATCTCGTACCTCGAGGAAGATGACTCCCTGCTTTCACCCACGTATTTGCTCATTGAATGCATGGGCCAATACGCGGTTCATTAATTGCACATGAGGTATCTCAGGTTGGGGAAGCCATTGAGGGCTTAGTGATGGAACAGGCCTCCAAGGCTTCCACAGTTCACAAAGATACCTCATGCTTCCCCCTCCATTTCTGCCATGCTGGACTGTCTTACCTTGAAAAGATCCATCTCCTCTCTGCCGGGTTCCTGCTTTTCAGGGAGGGGAGACTCAATGGAAGCTCCTGTGTGCTATAATATCATGCGAGCTCAGGCACCCATCCTCTTTTGCAGAGAATGGGTGCCTGAACTCCTGCGGTGCTTGTGGTGCATATCTCCTGCTCCCCACAACTCTGAAGCCACATGGCCACTGTCCCGGCTTCTGTTCTAGTGGCAGAGGCCTGTAAAATGTCACCAACTCCCAGATTGGGCTTCTGAAGGCCCACGGAAGCATCCCCAAGCCTCTGTTCCAGACAGCAGAGCCTGGAAAAGGGCTACAATCTCCAGATCGGGCCCCCAGAGGCATGTGGAAAGCTCCCTCAGCTTCCGTTCCACTCTTTGTTGCAGAGAACAGAGGCCTAAAGTTCTGTGACATCGCTCAAGATCAGTAGCGTGAAATCTCGTATCACTGATCCCACGTGATCTTGCATTACTTTAGACTTCTATTCTCTGCGAATACACCGAAAGCCGGGAACAGCCAAGGAAGTAAAGGATGTCTTGATTTTCGCAAGGTGAGCACCCACAGGTCTAGTGCCTAAGGAGACTGGGGGCGGGGGGAGGGAGGGAATAGCTAGGGTGAATGTTGCAGTGCTACTGTGGTCGTTTGTAAGGGTGAACGACTGCCATAGGGTGGCAACATTTGCAATTTCAGGACTTTTTCATAAGTACTACTGGGAGATTATCACATAACGTCAAACATTTGCTAAGGAAAAGTTTGTAACTCGGAGATTATCTGTAATATGACTTCTGACAGGGTGATTTTTTTCCTCTAACTTTTCTATCACTTTCATTTCTTTTTCCCTTTGAAGGTGATAATGAGAATGACAATAAGGTTGCTAGAGAATTAATGAAAGTGTTCAAACAAAGAGACGTAATGGAGAAGCCTGTAATTCAAACGGGATTCCAAAGGCAGGAAAGAAACCCTTCAAATAATTGGAATAACGAAAGCTCATCTTCCATTGATGCACAGATGCAGGACTTTATTGATCAACACGGAAAAATAAAAAAAAGATATATTGGGAAGGGTTTAAGACTATTCAAAGAAATATTGGATGTAAATGGGCAATATCTATCCAAAGCCAAAGAACAAGATTATATATCCAAAAACAAAGGTAAAAATTACAATTGGACTTTAACACTTTCTCAAGAAAATGGGTCTCTTACATCACAGAAAAGTGTTCACATGGGAGAGAAGCCAAATAAATGCACTGAGAATGGAAATAAAACTGTTTATAAAAGGATAAGCACAAGGGAGAAGCTATATAAATGCAGGGAGTGTGGAAAGGACTTCAGTAAACCAAGTCATCTTACATCCCATCAAATGATACACACAGGGGAGAAGCCCTATAAATGCACGGAGTGTGGAAAGGGCTTCAGAACAAACAGTCAACTTACAATCCATCAAAGGTTCCACACAGGAGAGAAGCCCTATAAATGCACGGAGTGTGGAAAGGTCTTCAGCAAACAAAGTAATCTTACATCTCATCAAAGGATCCACACAGGGGAGAAGCCCTATAAATGCATGGAGTGTGGAAAGGGCTTTACCCAACAATGTCATCTTAATTCCCATAAAAGAATCCACACAGTAGAAAGGCCATATAAATGCATAGAATGTGGAAAGAGCTTCACAGCACGCAGAGATCTTACATCCCATAGAAGGATCCACACAGGGGAGAAGCCATATAAATGCATGGAGTGTGGAAAAGGCTTCAACAACCAGAGTAATTTAACATGCCATCAAAGGATCCACACAGGGGAGAAGCCATATAGATGCACGGAGTGTGGAAAGGCCTTCAGAACAAACGGTCAGATTACATCCCATCAAAGGATCCACATAGGAGAGAAGCCCTATAAATGCATGGAGTGTGGAAAGGACTTCAGGACAAGCAGTGAACTTACATCCCATCAAAGGATACACACAGGGGAGAGGCCATATAAATGCATGGAGTGTGGGAAGGATTTCAGAACAAGCTGTGAACGTACATCCCATCAAAGGATCCACACAGGGGAAAAGCCATATAAATGCACGGAGTGTGGAAAGGGCTTCAGAACAAACACTCATCTTACACTCCATCAAAGGATCCACACAGGAGAGAAGCCCTATAAATGCATGGGGTGTGGAAAGGACTTCAGGACAAGCAGTGAACTTACATCCCATCAAAGGATACACACAGGGGAGATGCCATATAAATGCATGGAGTGTGGAAAGGGCTTCAGAACAAGCAGTGAACTTACATCCCATCAAAGGAACCACACAGGAGGGAAGCCCTATAAATTGATGGAGTGTGGAAAGGGCTTCAGAAGAAGCGGTGACCGTACTTGCCATCAAAAGATACACACAGGGGAGAAGCCCTATAAATGCATGGAGTGTGGAAAGGGCTTCATCAGCCATTATCATCTTACAACCCATCAAAGGATACACACAGGGGAGAGCCCATAGAAATGCATGGAGTGTAGAAAGGTCTTCAGGAGAAGCAGTGACCATACACACAGGGGAGGAGCCCTATAAATGCATGGAGTGTGGGAAGGGCTTCACCCGAAATACTCATCTTATTTCCCATAAAAGAATCCACACGGGAGAGAGGCCATATAAATGCATGGAGCGTGGAAAGGGCTTCGCCGAACATAGGTGAAGGTGTCCACACAAGAGAAAAGCCATATAAATGCATGGAATGTGGAAAGGCCTTCAGTCAACGCAATAAACTTACATCCCATCAAACGATACACACGGGAAAAGCCCTATAAAGTGTGGAAAGGGCTTCGGCCGACACCATACTGTTACTTCCCGTAACATGATGTGTTGACGTGAGAAGTCAATCCCCAAAACAAAGATACATTTGGGTGAGAATGTATGCTAATTATAGACTTAGTGAGCTTAGTCTGTGGATTTCCAATGTACACAGACTGAATTCTGAAAAGAGGGTTGGGTTTTTTTGTCTGTTTCATCCTTCTAACTTAGAGGCCTAGAGAGATGAATTTAGTAACGAAAATAAAAACAATGGGCATGTGCCATTATAATTATTATCTATAGGTTTTTGAATTTGTCTGTATAGGTTCATTTTATTTTATTTTTTTAGTAATGCGCTTCCTGCTCCCCAACTGTCATGTTTCTCCCACTTGGTCATAGCTCTCAAAAGAATGTGAAGACATTGAAAAGGTGCTGCTTTCCCAAGCACAAATGAAAAAATAAAAGAAAAATCACATGTATACCCTTGGTGTAGAACTGGGGCATCCCAAATCTAATCAAATTTGCATTCTCAGTGTACAACTGAGACATGAGTCAACCAGTATCTATGGAGAAAGAGGGAACATTATTCATTCCAAGGCCTGAAGATTTATGAGGGAATTGTCACATGCCCATCAATGTTTAGCGTCTGGGAAGAGCTGAAACAATGAAGAAGGCAAGGGAAAAAGTGGATAAGAAAAACAAGATAACATGATAGTCAATGGAAGGACTAATTTAATTAAACAACAAAAGAAATTGAATAGTTGGCAACTAAATGATCTCCCTTATTTCAAATAATATGATTTATTAAAGGGGATACTGTATTGTTATAGATCAGACATGTCAAACACAAGGCCCGGGGGCCAGATCTGGCCCGCGAAGTGGTTTCATGTGGCCCGCGAAGCCATCCTGGAAACAGTGAGGGAATGGCCCCCGCTGCCTTGGCTCCGGCCCAGGCCAGCCAGGAGCCAATGTACAATTTTGTGGTGGCCATCTATGCTGAAATACATTCAGTCTTAGCTCCACAAGGCCATCTGGAAACAGTGAGGGACCGTCCCCTGCCGCATCGGCCCCGCCCCCTGGGTGCATGCTAGGGAGATATCACCCTTTGTGAGGAATGAAGAAATGAACCATCGCCTGGAAGTGGCCAGCACATGGCCCTGGCTACTTCAGGCAGGCTAGGGGCTGGGCAGTGTTGTGCTTCTCTTCAGATTTGTGCCACCCGGCTCAGCCTCTTAGCGCTGTGAGGAGAGGGCCATGTGCTGGCCACTTCCAGATGATGGTGCATTGCTTCATTCCTCATGAAGGATGACACTTTCCCAGCTGCATTTCTTGCCTGTTTTTCTCCCTCCCTCATCTCAAATATTTTCCCATCACTCTGTTCTTAGGAAGGAAGGAAAGAAGGAAGGAAGGAAGGAAGTAGAGAAGGAGGGTCTGAGGGAAGTCCTGCCTTAGTCTTTCCCTGCTGCCATTTCACCATCCCCTTGCCACTGCCTCCTGGCCTAACCTGGGGGGTCTCCCATCCTATTGCTAAGGAGGTTTTAGATACAAAGCCAGGTCTCCTCACATGGAGAGGAAGTGGGCCTCCCTCTTGACGTTGTCCTCATACCCATCATGAGCAACCTGGCTAAGGAGAGCAAGCACAGCAGCAGGGCGCCCCCTTGGGGAAGTGGGGCTGGGCTTAGTGCTGCGGGTACTTGAGGGCTGGGCTGGTCATTTGACCTCCGCACCACCATCCAGCCTTCCCCCCCCCCGCATGGCCTGAGAGGAACAGTGAAGCTCTTCCAGTGGACCATGCCTTGGCACTTGCCCCAGTCCCATCTCCTGCCAGAGACCCTCAGATTTGTCCCACTCCTGCCCAGGCTCCCGTAGGCACCATTGACGCAAACAATGTAGAGCTGGCCATGCCCACCCAGTAGGTCACACACACTCCAGCCACGCCCACCCAGTAGGCCACGCCCACCCTGGCCACACCCACCCGGCCCCTCAAGGGTAACTGCAATGCTGATGCGGCCCTCAATGTAATTGAGTTTGACACCCCTGTTATAGATGATTTAATGTGGGAAATAGATAGCTTTTAGGAAATTGAACAAGACTATATTCAAATAGATAAGATGTGATTCTGTTATGAATTGAGATGAGGGAAACTATTACCTAAAGCCTGGGAATTACAAATACTTCCTTCTATGGGGAGGAGTATCGATGAACGATCCAATCCACTACTTTCTAGTTGTTGGAATTCATTTTCTATCAGAGAGATGCAAAAGGAGGTCATTTGTTCATCTTCTTTAGAGAGAAATTTATGTAGGAAGAAAAGTCTCTATCATGGTTCCTCCAAGCGGGGAATAAACATGGCAACTGCTTTGGGAAGAAGGTTGTAGTTTATTGCAGAGGAAAGGCAGACAGAAAGATGGATCCAACAGGAAAAGAAGGGGTGAGCACATGTGGGTAGTGGGTTTTTACACCCCCTGGACTCTATTGTCTGGAGTTACCGTATTTATCGGCGTATAACACGCACTTTTTCTTCCTGAAAATAGGGGGCTAATGATGTGTGCGTGTTATACGCCGATATAATGTTAATGACCCATAGTAAATACCGCACAGCAGCGCGAATGGATGTGATCGGCGCGCATTGCAGTCCCCGGCAGCCTTCCTCTGTTACACTGGAATGTGTCATTAATATAAGCAAGTGGAATTCTTGAATGGTGCAAAGCTGCCGAAAGCGGCAGCTTCGGAGACGGGTCGCTACAGCTTCCTCAAAGAGCGGCACCTCTGCCCGTTCGCGCGGAGGTACGCACGCACCTCTCCAAAGGTTTGGGGAGGTGCGCGCGCACTTCCGGTCGTTCGGAGAGGTGCGCGCGCACCTCTCAGAATAGGCAGGGGCGCTGCTCCTTGAGGAAGCTGCCGCGGCCCGTCTGCAAAGCTGCCGAAAGCGGCAGCTTCGGAGACAGGCCGCTACAGCTTCCTCAAAGAGCGGCACCTCTGCCCGTTCGCGCGGAGGTACGTGCGCACCTCTCCAAAGGTTTGGGGAGGTGCGCGCGCACTTCCAGTCGTTCGGAGAGGTGCGCGCGCACCTCTCAGAATGGGCAGGGGCGCTGCTCTTTGAAGAAGCTGCCGCGGCCCGTCTGCAAAGCTGCCGAAAGCGGCAGCTTCGGAGACGGGCCGCTACAGCTTCCTCAAAAAGCGGCACCTCTACCCGTTCGCGCGGAGGTTTTTTTCCTGAAATTTCCTTTTTAAAATGAGGTGCGTGTTATACGCCGGTGCGTGTTATACGCCGATAAATACGGTATTTCCTGTCTCAAGCTTTGTGTTTCCTTTGTCACGTATTCTGTCCTGAGCCTAGGTGTGCCACTCTAGGATTCTTGCTGGTTGTCTGTCCCAGCCCACCTCCCTGGGGCAGGGGTATGTAGATTTTAGAAGTTGTCTTAGTTTCAACCTCCCTGAATGGTTTATATCTGCATTTCTATAGAGTTGGTTTCTGCTTGGGGGAGGGAGACTTGGGGTTATTAAGAAAAACTGGGCATGCTTTTCTGCCTTTTTAAGATCCTTTTAGGAAATATATTTTCCTGCCCTTTTAATATTTCCTTCTCTGGGGAGCTGACTTCCCACAATCCCCCCCCCCCTTTGTGCCCTAAGTGTGTGAATGACACACTTACTGGCACAAGATTAAAATTGGTCTGATCAGGGATACTCGGTAAGCAAAGTTTAAATTGTTAATGCAAAAAGAAAAACACCAATGGAGGCAGCAGAAAAAAGATTCCTGCCCATAAAGTTCTAAAAAGTCAGGGCAAAAATTAGGTGGAAAAGAAATTTATAGTTACCAATATTCTGTGCCAATTATTTTCAAATGTTGGATGTCACCTTTAGCTTCCAGTCAGATTTGCACATTGCTCCCAAAAATCTTCACAGCCATGGTTTGCCTCTGTACCTAACCACTGGCTGCCCATTTTCAAGAGTTGTTTCCTGCCTTAGCTCTTAATTCAGTGCATCCAGGTTTGTAATTTGTAACGTCCAATTAATGTTAGCCAGTATCCAAGTAAGGCTGTTCCATCCTGGAGCACTAGGGAACTACCAGAGGACTGGAAAAGAGCTGATGTAGTTCCTTTTTTTTCCTCTTAAAAAGAAGAAACGAAAGAAAAAATAGATCCAGGAAACTACAGACCTATCAGCCTGACCTCACCTGGGCAGATTCTGGAAAAGACAATCAGACAACAAATCAATGAATACCTAGAGGCAAACAAAGTCATTACTTAAAGCCAACATGGGTTTGTCAAAAACAGATCATGCTAAACACATCTTATCGCATTCTTTGACCAAGTGACAAAATTAGTGGACCAGAGGAATGCTGTTGATACAGTTTACTTGGGCTTCAGTAAGGCATTTGATAAAGTTGGCATAGGGTTTCCTGCCCGAGCAGAGGGTTGGACTACATGACCTCCAAGGTCCCTTCCAACTTTATCATTCTTATTAAATGCAAGAGTGAAACTTTTCCAGCAGATGAACTTAAAAACATTCCCTCCTGCTAACTTTGGGCTGTTCTTAAGAGTACATAGAGAGAAAGAGAAGAAAAACAAAGAAACACATTTTTCTTCACTCTGTCTGTTGGCCAGACAGACAGATTGAGGGTATTTTCATTTTGGTAGCTTATTTTAAGAAGAATTTCTAGCAGAAGTTTAACATTCTTTTCTCTTTGGATTAGAGACAGTTAACAGTCAGTCACATTTACCTCACACACAAAGACTTTGGCACACATATACACACAAAGACAAGAGAACAGAAAACGAAACAGAAGTCTTAATTTTACACATCCTAGTCATTCCCACCATAAATCTCAGTTAAATTAGGGAAGGCACATATTTTAAACATACCACGTGGTTGCATAGAGAGAGAGAGAGGCACTATTTCTTATTTTCCCTTTGAGTACCTTTATTTAGCCAATTGGTTTCCCAGCAAAGCCCTAGCAAAGTCCATTTTCTTTATATATATAATTTCTCTACCTACCTCTTTTTCATACCTGCCTAAACGGGTAGCTGATTCCCGTCCCAGGCCTCAAGCAAGCTTTACCGGGAAGCCTATCTCGACCCTTTAACTAGAATCCCCCCTTGGTTCTATCTGGTTTGGCGCACTGAAGCCTCCTTGTGAGACTTCCGCCTACCTCCACAGTTTTTGGGTCAAAAAGGGACCCAAAGAGCACTCTGGATCCCTCACAGAGTACTGGGACGCTCCTTTAGGCATCTACCACCATGGTTTCAGACCAAAAAGGGGTCTGTCGAGGACCTTCTGCTCCCCTGCAGAAGGTACGGGACATTCTTACCGGCTTTACCTTCACTTTTCACCACCACTGTTTGCAGACTTCAAATGTCTGGGAGGACCTCTGCTTGCTTTCCAGAGGTAAGGGACGCTCCTTGCCCGGGGCTTAATTTCCTAACTTTGCTTTGCTTTGCTTACAGGGCTTAACCAGCTAGTTGCCCAAATCCAATTCTCTCATTCCATTCCATTTTCCACACAGTCTCTCCCTTTTCCTTAACAAAAGGTCCTGCGCTCTGGCCAAGCCCCCATACTTTCCAGGGTTTGCAACTCGAACAGATCCTTTCTGCGGCTAGGAAAGGCCAAAGGGAGCAAAATCCAACTGTGATTGGAAAAAGGGTCTTCTCACTCACACACACAGAAACATACACACATTTCTTTTACCCCCCTGGGCTTTAAAGTTAAAATTTAGAGGTACTCACCTTCACCTTCTTTCCAAAGCAGCCCTTGAGCTCAAACCCAAAACTCCATTTACTACCCTGACTCCACATGGGTAGGGCCTGGAAAATCCATCCACAGACACAAAGGGGTCTGCTGCCGGCAGGATGGGCTTACCAGTCTCAGTCCATTGGAGAGGTTAGCTTGGAGTCCCATCTTGGGGTGCCAAATTGTAGGAAGAAAAGTCTCTATCATGGTTCCTCCAAGCGGGGAATAAACTAGAACCTTCTTCCCAAAGCAGTTGCCATGTTTATTCCCCGCTTGGAGGAACCATGATAGAGACTTTTCTTCCTACAGTTATCTCTTTGGCAAAGAGGGTTAATGGCATGTCCTGATTCCCATGGCTAGATGAACATTGCTATGAATGAAAAAGAATGTGGTTTCCTTGAACTCATTTGGATTTGTGTTACAGGACGGAGAAAGAATGGCAAGCCTTCCTTTAGCAAGTGGGGGAACTGGAAAAGGCCCTTCCAGTGTTCAGTCTGGAATCGGTGAGGAGATCTGGGCAAGAACTGGCCAGAAGATCCTGGATGATGGAACCATCCTTTCACCACTTCAGTCCTGGAATTTTACGAGCATCCGGTATCAGGAGGATGAGGGTCCCCGAGGACTTTGCAGCCGACTGCACTACTTTTGTAGCCAGTGGTTGAGACCAGAAAAGCACACAAAAGCGCAGATGCTGGACCTGGTTGTTCTGGAGCGGTTACTGGCCATTCTGCCCCTGCAGATGGAGAGCTGGGTGCGGGAGTGTGGAGCAGAGAGCAGCTCCCAGGCGGTGGCCCTGGTGGAAGGCTTCCTCCTGAGCCAGGCGGAGGAGAAGAAGGAGCAGGCTGAGTTGCAGGTGAGAGCCCAGAAGGACTTGAATATAATAATAAGTTCAAATTTTTGTTTCCTTTTAAAAATATCATTAAGCTTATCAAGATATAAAACCAAAAAAAGAAAATAGTAGGAACTGGGGGGAATTGAAGAGAAAGACGTATAGGGGAAAGGGGAAAAGGAAAATAATTGACTTTGACTCTTTAGTGCAGTCAAATAAAATGGTAACATTACAGCCTCCGACGTCTACTTTTCCATCCTTAATATGTACTGGAACTAGTCATTCTATAACAAGAAACACTAAATTTCATTTTTTTTATTCCAAGAAAAAAAATCCAGAAGTGATTTCCAAGTAGAAACAAGGTTGGATCCGTTTTTGTGCAAAACGCATTCTTAATGCTCTCAACATACTGTATAAAACAGCAAAGTTTGAGATTATGTTTCAATCTCTGTCTATTAAAGTCCCTGGTTTTGTTTTTATACCCAGTTTGAGAATCTTCTGCAGTAAAATATAAATCTTACACCAGTATTTCTTTGGTTTGTCCACCAAAATGGAAAAAGGTTTCTTGTTTACATTTATATTTTGATCATGTATTTGAATTTCCTTTATACATCTTTCGCCAGTTATCACGCATTAAATAGAATTGATACATCATTTTATAAAAAATGTGTTCCAAATTATAATTTAATAGAAATTTTAAATTTTAAAGTTTTCACCCAAATATCTTCCTGTTGTTCAGGCATTATATTATACACAAAATTCTTTGCCATTGGATCAATATATTCAAATTCTTAATACCTCCTTACCAGAGTTCCCTGGCATTCATACTATGTGGAGATGCTTTACTAATCTTTCTATAGTTGCTTATCCTTTCTAGAAGAAAGATTTTTGCAGAGCCATTTATTTCTTACTTCCCAGCCTAATTAAATGATACTGAGTGCTTTGCAGTAAAAAACCACTTCATGATGTTTGATGACCATTAATGCTTTTCTCCTTCATACTATGTCAAGTCCTTTACAATGGACATCAGAGATCCTGAAAGAATGAGGCATCCTTCAAATGTCCCTCAAGAACTGTTTTTCAGGAGGATCTCTCAGGAAGATCCAAATCAGGACACCTCAAGAGGTAATAATAAGGTCCTTCCATTCCTCTGATAAATCCTAACTTTCTTATCTTCTGTGTTTTCCCTTCTATAGCATTTCATTAATTATGCTTCTTGAAATTCTATCTCCCTCACAGGGAAGAATAGAAGGAAGTTGACTCTTTGTTTTGGGGGAACGGAAACCGTGATTGAACCTCCAGGTCAGGTAACAGAAGAATATTAATTTACTAGATTTGTATTTTCCTTTTCCCTCGGGAAATCAGCTGATGTACATAGTACAGGTAGTCCTTGATTTATGACCACAATTGAAACCCAAATTTTTGTTGCTAAACAACACGACCTTTCTTGCCACATGTGTTAAGTCAATGACTGCAGTTATGTTTGTAATATGGTTGTTAAGTGAATCTGGCTTCCCTATTGACTTTGCTCTGAGAACTTCACAAAAGGTGATCACATGACCCAAGGACCCTGGAACCGTCATAAATATGAGTCAGTTGTCAAGCACCCGAATTTTGGTCATGTGGCCACGGGGATGCTGCAGCAGTCATGGGTGTGAAAACTGGGCATAAGCCATTTTTCCCGGTGCTGTTGTAACTTTGAACAATCACTAAAAACTGTTGTAAGTTGAGGACTATCTCTACTGTCTTCTTCCATTGTCCCCTCAGCTTTTGATTGGGGATTTTTTTAGGATTTTTTTTTACTACTTTAAAAACAAAACTCTTTCCCCTAATTATTCTCCCAACTTTTCAGTAAATAATGTTTTACAGATATTTTCATGGCACCCATTATTTGTGTAATTCTTTGAGTTGCATTTGAGCAAGGATCCTCAAAAGTATTTAAATATTCACACCAGGATATTAACATTTTTAAAAGCTTTATTTACAATCATTGATAAGAAAATACGTGATTAAGAAGAAAGATTTTTAAAATCCCAGGACAGTGGCCATATAGAAATTCCTCCAAATAAAAATTGTTCTGAAAGAGCATATAATCAAGGCCCTATTGGCTTGCAAAATACCTTTTAATCCCCTGATTTGTGCCTGGATTTGGAGGCCAAACTATCCAGCTTTGCAAAGGCTAAGAAATGCCTTCCTCAAAAAATGTTCTCCATTTTCTTATTTACTGTCGAGTCAATGGCTCAGACTACTAGCAGTTTCCTTGCAATCGGAGGACGGGCAGAGTCTCTGGATATTGATGGCACACAACACAGATCCATGGCTGATCTCTCCCAGCTCTTTCATGAAGGCGTTGAGGATGAATAGGATGGCTCCTTCTTAGCCACTTCATAAAATTCTACAAAGAATCCCTTCCTCTACATTTATGCCTTTAAACCCAGGTTAAACAAGTTAGTGTCACTGATTGGTGGGTTTTCCAAGGGCCACCTGCTAATTGATTGTCTCCTGACACTGAGTGCTTTTTGATTGAGGATGGATGAATTGATCCTGGCTGGCTGGCTGGATATTTGGTAAATCCAGAAGGATCCTGAAGTTGATCCAGAAGGAAATTGGGGTTACTTAACTGAATTGCACTGAAAATCCTACAAAATCATTCAAGTTGATGAAACCTGTCTAAAACATTTCTTCAATCAAATGTTTTTTCTTCTGTCCACTTTCTCACCTAAACTATGGAATCCTACTAAGCATAGCAGGGTTGTCAAACTCAATTTCACTGAGGGCTGCATTAGCATTGCGGTTGCCCTCAGGGGGCCGGGTGGGTATGGCCTGGGTGGGCGTGGCCTACTGGGTGGGCGTGGCTAGAGTGCGTATGGCCTACTGGGTGGGCATGGCCAACTCTACATCGTTCGCATCAAGGGTGCCTATCGGGGCCTGGGCAGGAGTGGGACAGATCTGAGGGTCTCTGGCAGAAGGCGGGTCTCTGGGCCAGGGCCAAGGCAGTGGGGGCCGTTCCCTCACTGTTTCCAGGATGGCTTTGCGGGCCACATGAAACCACTTCGCGGGCCGGATGTGGCCCCCGGGCCTTGTGTTTGACATGTCTGTTCTAAACAATAGGATAGATCCTATAGTCCCTCCTCAATCTGTTCTGTACTTTTTTTCCTTTCAGGAGGGTCTTCTGCCCTTTGAGGAGGTGGCTTTGTATTTCTCAGAGGAGGAGTGGTCTCTGCTGGATCCTCACCAAAAATCGCTGCATTGGGAAGTCATGCTGGATAATTATAAGAACGTGGCCTCTCTTGGTAAGGGTTTCCTATTCTGCAGTCAGGCAGTTCAGGAAGACACTTTGTAGTCAGATGCCACGGATTACTTCTTATGAAATCATCTCCAAATAGATATCCTCTCTTCAGAGGGAGAAGGAAGAGTCATGCTGTTCCACTGCTCCTGCGAAGGAAATAGGTCAATGGCAATCTTTATTTGTTTTTCTATTTCTATTTAAACATATTAGTAACAAAGTACCGTATATACTTGAGTATAAGCCGAATTTTTCAGCCCACTTTTTGGGCTGAAAAATCCACTTCGGCTTATACTCCAGTGAACAAAAAAAAGAACTTCCACCCCCCAGTTTGGAGAGCTGCTGCTTTCATCAAACATGGACGAAGGCAGCAGCTCTCCAAACGGGCTGCGGCGGTTTGGAGAGCTGCGCGCGCAGCTCCGCCGCCACCTCTGCAAGCCTCCGCTGAGAGAATGGGGCGGTGGAAGCTTGCCACCCATTTTCTCGGCGAAGACTTCTTTCGGGGGATGCAGCTTCTGCCGCCCCTTTCTCTCAGCTGCCCAGCTGAGAGAAGGGGGTGACAGAGGCTGGATCCCCCGAAACAAGTCTCCGCTGAGACGAGAGAACGAGGCGTTGGAGCACTCCGCGAAGTATGGGGCGGGGAAGCTTGCCGCCCATTCTCTCAGCGGCGAAGACTTCTTTCAGGGGATCCAGCCTCTGCCGCCCCCTTCTCTCAGCTGCCCAGCTGAGAGAAGGGGGTGACAGAGGCTGGATCCCCCGAAAGAATTCTCCACCGAGATGAGAGAACAGGGTGGCAAGCCGCCGAGAGAATGGGGCAGTGGAGCGCTCCGCCGAGAGAATGGGGCGGCTTGCTTTTTTCTCGGTGCAGCACGGCAGAGGCTGGATCTCCCGAAAGACGTCTCTGCTGAGATGAGAGAACGGGGTGGCAAGCTGCCGAGAGAATGGGGCGGCTTGCTGTTTTCTCGGTGCAGCACAGCAGAGGCTGGATCTCCCGAAAGACGTCTCTGCTGAGATGAGAGAACGGGGTGGCAAGCTGCCGAGAGAATGGGGCGGCTTGCTGTTTTCTCGGTGCAGCACGGCAGAGGCTGGATCTCCCGAAAGACGTCTCTGCTGAGATGAGAGAACGGGGTGGCAAGCTGCCGAGAGAATGGGGCAGTGGAGCGCTCCGCTGAGAGAATGGGGTGGTGGAGGCTTGCCGCCCATTCTCTCGGCAGAGACTTCTTTCGCGAGATCCAGCCTCTGCCGTGCTGCACCGAGAGAACAGCAGGCCGCCCCATTCTCTCGGCGGCTTGCCACCCCGTTCTCTCATCTCAGCAGAGACGTCTTTCGGGGGATCCAGCCTCCAGCTGCTGCATTTCCCAGCCTCGGCTTATACTCGAGTCAATAACTTTTTCCAGTTTTTTGGGGTAAAATTAGGGGTCTCGGCTTATACTCGAGTCGGCTTATACTCAAGTATATACGGTAATTCCTTGGTTTGCAGTAATACTAAACTTTACCAAACAGTTTTCAAATATTTTGGCCCAGATGCATCTGTATCAGTCCTATCAAGAATTGCCATTCACGTTTTTGACTTAATGGCTTTATTCTGGAACCGTGAACCGAGATGCATTATAGTTCTGATCCAGACAGCATAAACTCCACGAAAATGGTTTTAAACAAATATTTATTGTCCAGGAATTCTAAGCAGGGACTTACTTTGCAGTAGATACATCCGGTCATAGTCATATCTGTCCATTCTCGTAGGTAAAAAAGTAATAATTCTCTATCTCAGCTAGGCATGGTTACGGATGCCAATAGATGCTTGCATGATGCTTGATTAGACACCTCTGATGCCAAGATTGGGCCTCCAGAGGCAATCAGAACCTTCCATTCTCTGTTGAAGAGAAAGAGGCCTAAACTACTGTGAGATCATTCAAAATCAGTAGTGTGAGATCTCACATTACTGATCGCACGTGATCTTGCATTACTTTAGGCTTCCATTTTCTATGAAAGCACCAAAGGCCTAGATCAGCCAAGAAAGCAAAGGTGCATATCCAAAGGCCTAGTGTCTAGGGAGACTGGGGTGTGTGGGGGGGAGGAAATAGCTAGGGTGAATGTTGCAGTGCTACTGCGGTCATTCGTAAGGGTGAATGACTGCCGTAGTGTGGAAACATTCGTAATTTCAGGAGTTTTTCGTAAACACTACTGGGTGATTATTGCATAAATTCGAACGTTTGCTAACGGAAGGTTTGTAACTCAGGGATTATCTGTAATATGATTTCTGACAGGGTGATCTTTTTCCCTAACATTTCTATCACTTTCATTTCTCTTTTCCTTTGAAGGTGATAATGAGAATGACAATAAAGTCGCTGGAGAATTAATGAAAGTGTTCAAACAAAGAGACGTAATGGAGAAGCCTGCAATTCAGACGGGATTCCAAAGGCAGGAAAGAAACACTTCAAATAATTGGAATAAAGAAAGCTCATCTTCCATTGATGCACAGATGCAGGACTTTATTGATCAACGAGGAAAAATAAAGAAAAAATACATTGGGAAAAGTTTAAGACTATTCAAATACATAACAGATATAAATGAGCACTATCTATCCCAAGGCAAAGGACAAGATTATATATCCAAAGACAATGAAAAAATTACAATTGGACTTTCACACTTTCTCAAGAAAATTGTTCAGTTATGTCACAGAAAAGATTTCACATGGGAGAGAAGCCAAATAAATGCACTGAGGATGGAAATAAGACTGTTTATAAAAGGATAAGCACAAGGGAAAAGCTATATAAATGCAGGAAGTGTGGAAAGGACTTCAGGAAACCAGGTCATCTTACATCCCATGAAAGGATCCACGTAGGAGAGAAGCCATATAAATGCATGGAGTGTGGAAAGGATTTCAGAACAAGCTGGGAAGTTACATCCCATCAAAGGATCCACACAGGGGAGAAGCCGTACAAATGCATGGAGTGTGGAAAGGGATTTAGAACAAGCAGTTATCTTATATCCCATCGAAGTGTCCACACAGGGGAGAAGCCCTATAAATGCATGGAGTGTGGAAAGGGCTTTACCCAACAAGGTAATCTAGTATCCCATGAGAGAATCCACACAGGAGAGAAGCCATTTAAGTGCATAGAATGTGGAAAAGGCTTCAGGAAACACTGTCATCTTACATCCCATCAATTGACTCATAAAGCAGAGAAGCCATATAAATGCATGGAGTATGGAAAGGGCTATACCCAACACTGTCATCTTATTTCCCATAAAAAAATTCACACGGGGGGAAAGCCCTATAAATGCATGGAGTGTGGAAAGGGCTTCAAGAGAAACAGTGAACTTACATGCCATCAAAGGATTCACACAGGGGAGAAGCCCTATAAATGCATGGAGTGTGGAAAGGGCTTCAGGACAAGCGGTGGCCGTACATGCCATCAAAGGATTCACACAGGGGAGAAGCCCTATAAATGCATGGAGTGTGGAAAGGGCTTCACCCGACATAATGTTCTTATTTCCCACAAAGGAATCCACACAGGAGAGAAGCCCTATAAATGCATGGAATGTGGAAAGGGCTTCAGTCAACACAATAAACTTACATCCCATCAAATGATACACACAGGAGAGAAGCCCTATAAATGCATGGAATGTGGAAAGGGCTTCAGTCAACACAATAAACTTACATCCCATCAAATGATACACACAGGGGAGAAGCCCTATAAATGCATGGAGTGTGGAAAGGGCTTCAGGACAAACAGTGAACTTACATGCCATCAAAGGATTCACACAGGGGAGAAGCCCTATAAATGCATGGAGTGTGGAAAGGGCTTCAGGACAAGCGGTGACCGTATATGCCATCAAAGGATTCACACAGGGGAGAAGCCCTATAAATGCATGGAGTGTGGGAAGGGCTTCACCCAACAGGGTCATCTTATTTCCCATAAAGGAATCCACACGGGAGAGAGGCCATATAAATGAATGAAGTGTGGAAAGGGCTTCGGCCGACACCATACTCTTACTTCCCATAACATGATGCGTAGATGTGAGAAGTCAATTCCCAAAACAAACATACATTTGGGTGAGAATGTATGCTAATTATAGAGTTCAGTCTACGGATTTCCAATTTACACGGACTGAATTCTGAAAAGATGGTTGGGTTTTTTTTTCTGTTTCATCCTTCTAACTTAGAAGCCTAGAGAGATGAATTTAGTAACGAAAATAAAAACAATGGGCATGTGCCATTATAATTATTATCTATAAGTTTTTGAATTTATGTGTGTATAGGTTCATTTTATTTTATTTTTTAGATATGCACTTCCTGCTCCCCAATTGTCATGTTTTGTTGTGATTCAGGGTCAGCCTGTGGGTTCGGCAGTTGGGTTGGACGATTCAGAGGAGGAGGAGGGGGGTGTTGGAGAGCCTGCAGAGGATAGCCCTGATGCTTCGCAGAGCCCTCAGCCAGGCCCCTCCCATCTGGTCACGACGCAGACCCAGCTGTGTGAGCCTGACAGCGTGGATGAAGATGACCCACAGCTGGCCCTGTTCAAGGACGCCCGACGCAGGAGGCAGTCAATCAGGAGTAAACAGAGGAAGGCAATGGGGCACCTCAGAAGGAGGCAGAGAGAAGCCACACCTTGAACTGTTTAAAAGGGGAATGTGTGGGAGGGCTAGTTGGCTGCAGGCAACCGTTTGAATAGCTCCTGTTTCATGGTTCGTGTTTGGTTTTGCTCTGTTTTATGTCAATAAATTTGGCAGGCTTAGTTCCAGCCTCTTGCCGTTTTGTAAAGGGGTTGGCCCTGCCTTTTCTGCAGGGCCGGTAGTAGGCTGGTACAGAACATGTTTCTCCCACTTGGTCATAGCTCTCAAAAGGATGTGAAGACATTCAAAAGGTGCTGCTTCCCCAAGCAGAAATGAAAAAATAAAAGAAAAATCAAATGTATTCCCTTGGTGTGGAACTGGGGGATCCCAAATGTAATCAAATTTGCATTCTCAGTGTACAACTGAGACCTGAGTCAACCAGTATCTATGGAGAAAGAGGGAACATTATTCATTCCAAGGCCTGAAGATGTATGAGGGAATTGTTACATGCCCATCAATGTTTAGCGTCTGGGAAGAGCTGAAACGATGAAGAATTCCTCTCTCAAAAACGAAGCCAGAATGACCAGAAGCCCCACAAGTGATTGTGCAATCTTTTTTCAAGCATTTTGCTATTTTATAGTGTGATGAGGGCTGAGAAGAAGTCTAAATTTGATTTAAATAAAATTAAATATCAATGCTGTGGTTATGTTCGAGTCATGTATTATACTCATGTATTAAACTCTTTAGTTGCTTTAAAAATGTATTAACACATGAAAGTTTTTGGAAGGATTTGAGAAGCTCATGTTTGAAGCTTTTTATTTAATTGTCAGTTCTGTGTCAAACTGGACAGTAAGACTGAAAAGAGCAGAGAGGTTAACTGAATTCTTTTTAAACCCTTTTTTCTCTCCATCTACATTCTTTCACTAATTGTAGCTAAATCTCTCTTTTTCCCCCTCTTGCATTGTCACCTACAAATCCAGAAGAATCTCTTCAAACCATTGGAATCTTCAGGTCTTGCAGTTAAAGGAGAATTAGTACTTTAGTTTTTCTCTGTTCATTCCTGATCTATGGATTGATGGGTCCCAGTATCATTGCTGTGGCTAGTCCAGATTCTTGCCTCTGAATGACAATTTTTGGGGTCATAGAGGTAAGCCAGAAGAGATAAGGCCTGTCACAAGCCAGAACCTTTATTACAGGAGCTGCTAATGTGTCGCCATCTTGTCTCCTCCCTGCAAGCACATCTTCCTGAGGTGTATTCCCTATGTAATAAACAATAAACTAGAAAAAGAAGGATTAAGAGGGATGAATGAAACAAGGATGAATGAAGAAAGAAATGAAACGCAAGGCAAGGGAAAAAGTGGATAAGAAAAATGAGATAACATGATAGTCAATCGAAGGACTAATTTAATTAAACAATAAAAGAAATTGAATATTTGGCAACTAAATGATCTCCCTTATTTCAAATAATATGTATAATAATAGAGGGAGAACTATTTGATTATCTAAAAGCATTGACATGGGAGGCTAGTTGGCAAAGAAAGAAAGAACGAGGCTGAAGAAAATTGGGGTTTTGATTTATTAGAGGGGATTTCATATTACCAATTAGAGGGTTAAAGTGAGAAGTTGAGATAAGGGGAATTTGGGTCATTAAATTTAAAATTGGAAATTAGTTGAAAGTAAGGATTTGTTTACTATTAAAAAATTAAACCCAAAAGAAAAAAATATGAATATGTTTGCTTTATTGATTAACCCAGACAATATATATAATGGTATTGATTTATTAAAGGGGATACTGTATTATTAATGAGATGATTTAATGTGGGAAATAGATAGCTTTTAGGAAATAGAACAAGACTATATTCAAAAAGATAAGATGTTTATTTTGAATATTAGATTCTGTTATGAATTGAGATGAGGGAAACTGGTTACCTAAAGCCTGGGAATTAAAAATATCAAATGTTAAATTTGAATATTGATGGAAAACTAAAAATTGGGAAAAATCAATAACAGGACATTGATAGTCTATAAAGAGTGTAAAAGTAATTAAGATATGTATAAGCTAAAAATTTATTGATAAATGCAATAATGATGTTTTCAGTTAGTTGATATAATAAGAACTGTAGTAGCTTAAATACGAGATAGTAGATATTAAGGGAAAAAGAGGAAATATTTAATGTTATAACTTGAAGTTTGTACTAAAGATTTTTGTATGTTATTGAACTATTGATTAACCTACCCACCACATTGCTTTTTAAATACTTAAATGTAAAATTAGAAAATTAATAAAATACTATTTTTTAAAAAAGAAAGTTTTATGAAAACAAGGGGTGTCTGGCTTTCCTTTTACACACTGCTGCCTGCATGCTGAGGAAAGGATTTGAGAAGCTCATGTTTGAAGCTTTTTATTTAATTGTCAATTCTGTGTCAAACTGGACAGTAAGACTGAAAAGAGCAGAGAGGTTAACTGAATTCTTTTTAACCCCTTTTTCCGGGCTGACAAATGCCCCCGCAGTCTTTCAACATATGATGAATGATGTTTTTCAGGACATGTTGGACAGGTTTTTGATGGTATACCTGGATAACATCTTGATATACTCCCGGTCCAGGAAAAGCCATCTGCAGCACGTCCGCCTCGTGTTGCAGCGCCTTCGGGAGCATCAACTCTATGCGAAGCTGGAGAAATGTCTCTTCTTCCAGACTTCCATAGAGTTCCTTGGCCACATCATCTTTTCCGAAGGCATCGCCATGGACCCGCATAAGGTGGAGGCCTTATGTAGTTGGGAACCCCCCGTCAAGTGAAGGATATTCAGCGCCTTCTGGGGTTCGCCAACTACTACTGGACCTTCATCCCGGGTTTCGCTACGCTGACAGTTCTGCTAACCCAGCTCCTGAAGAAGAAGGTCTCGTTCCAGTGGGGTCCCCTGCAGAAACAGGCGTTCGAGGCCCTCAAGAAGGCCTTTATCACGGAACCCGTCCTGAGGTACCCCGATCCGAACCGTCCCTTTGTCGTGGAGACGGACGCATCCAACATGGCTCTTGGGGTGGTCTTGTTGCAGGCCCCGGTGGATGGCGGCACTCTTTTTCCCTGCGCTTACTATTCACGGAAACTCAATCCTTCCGAGCGCAATTACACCATCTGGGAAAAAGAGTTCTTGGCTATCAAGGCCGCGTTCGAGGCTTGGCGGCATCATCTCAAGGGGGCCCGACACCAGATGGATGTCCGAATGGACCATCGGAACCTAGAATACCTGAAGATGGCCAGGAAGTTGAACCAGCAGCAGATCCAGTGGTCTTTGTTTTTTGCCCGGTTCAACTTTCGTGTAACCTAATATCCCCAGCGGTCACAACCAGAGGGCAGATGCCCTGTCCCACAAGCCGGAGTACCTCTGCACCAAGGACCCACTGCCCACATGGACGGTGCTGCCCGCGGAATCCTTGGCTGCAGTCCATGAGCCGGCGGACTTGCGGGCTCAGGTGCGGGAGGCACAGTGCCTGAATGTTTGGTCGCAGAAGAGAAAGGCCGAGGTTGGTCCCGTGTCCCCTTGGACTTTGGAGGAGGGCTTGCTGAGACATCGGGGGCGACTCTATGTACCCACGGGGCCGCTTTGAACCCTTGTGATGACACAGTGTCATGACAACCCTGCAGCGGGGCACTTTGGGTTTTTCAAAACCCTCAATTTGGTGACGCGGACCTTTTGGTGGCCTCGGGTACGGCACGATGTACATGCGTACGTGACGCCCTGCGTGCCGTGCCGACAAGCAAAGACCGCCACGGGCGCACCTCCTGGCCTCCTCCAACCCCTGCCCATGCCAGAGAGACCATGGGGAGCAATCTCCATGGACTTCTTAACAGACTTGCTGCCATCCTCAGGGTTTACCACCGTCCTAGTGGTGGTTGACATGTTAATGAAAATGGCGCACTTTATTCCATGTCGTGGGCTGCCAACGGCCCGGACGACTGTCCGGTTGTTCCTGCAGCACGTCTTCCATCTCCACGGTTTGCCAGACAGGGTAGTGTCGGATCGCGGCGTGCAATTCACGGCACAATTTTGGAAGAGCCTGATGGAGGTGCAGGTGTGCTTGTCGTCGGCACACCATCCCAAGACCGACGGGGGGACGGAGAAGGTAATAGGCATCCTGGAGCAGTACCTGCGCTGTTTCGTGAACCAGCAGCAGGACAACTGGGCCGATTACCTCTCCCTAGCAGAGTTTGCCTTTAACAACTCCCAACACACCTCCACCCAGACCACCCCGTTTCATGCCAACGTGGGGTACCATCCTTGGCTCTTCCCTCTGGCTCCCTCAGATTCCTTGGTTCCTGAGACCCAGGCTGTCTGAGTTGCATGCAGCCCAACAATTGGTACGGCGCCAATTGATCCAGGCCAAGGAGGACTATAAATGGTTCTCCGACCGCTCCCGATGGGCAACGCCACCGCTGGCAGTCGAAGATCGAGTGTGGTTGTCCACGAGGCATCTCCCGACCGACTGACCGGTAAAGAAACTGGACCATCGATACATCGGCCCGTTCCCGATCGAAGCGGTCATCAACCTGTGGCCTACTGGTTGACCCTCCCGCGCTCCATGCAGATCCACCCAGTCTTCCACCAATCCCTGTTGGTCCCCGAAGCCACTTGTGTTCCCTCCGACGCCTGATGGTTCCTGCTCCACCACCTACACCCGGCCAGGACGGCTCAGCAGAGTATGAGGTGGCCAGTATTCGGGACTCCCGGTGGCTTAAGGGGCATTTCCAATATTTTGTCGAGTGGAAGGGGTACGGGCCTGAAGACTTCTCCTGGGTCGACGCTTCCACAGTTCGCGCCCCTGACCTCGTGCGGGTGTTCCATGAACAATTCCCATCTCGACCGCATCCCGACCATCAGACCCTGCGGTGGGGGATAGCGTTGTGGCCCCGATCCCCGCGGCTGTCCTAACCGAGGACGAGGACTCTGAGGATGATGGGGAGGAACTGGCAAGGCCTCCCTCTCTGGGGCCCTCCTCTCTGGCAAGGCCTCCGTCTCCATCGGGAGCCCAAGAGGAGCAGCCGGTGCTCGAACAGCTGCAGAAGTCTAGCGAAGATGAGTCATGGCTAGACCCTCGAGAAAGACGCAGGGCCAGGCGTCTGCAGCAACGTAGGTTGGGTAGGAGGGCCAGGGAGTAGCTGAGTCATTGAGCCACACCCCATAAGGTATAAAGGGGGTGTGGCTGCTCTCAGAACTTTGTGACGAACAATAGTTTAAACAACTTCTGGTCATGTCTTTGGAACTCTGCTTCTTGTTTGAAACCTTGGTCTGAATTCTTGGCAACGGTTCTGTACATCTGCTGATTGGACTGTTTGCTTGGACGTTATCTCATTCCAGCTGAAGTTTGAGGTAACGAGCCTATTTTCTGCCAAGGCCTTATCAGTAGGCAATTAATTAAAGTCTGTAGCATTAACTCTTGCGAGTCGTGCCTGCTTGTCTGTCTGTGCTCCGGGAGGGGGGAACAGAACAAGGGGTTTCTGGCTTTCCTTTTACACACTGCTGCCTGCATGCTGAGGAAATACACCCAGCTTCTTCAGAAACCTGGACAGATGCCCTGGACGCAAGCTGGCTTGGAGAGATCTTTGGTGATTGGCAAAGTTCTGGTTGTGTTAGCTTTTTGAGGTCTTCTGGTTTTGCCATGTTTGATTCCTGTTATCCAAAGAACAGTTGCTTCTACCATCTCAGGGATGATGGTCATAGCATCCTCTGTAAGTAGTGATAAACCCCATAAGCCAGCCAATGTTCTGACTATAACAAAGGAATATATGTCATTGGTCACCAAGTAACAGAACGCATTCTGTTACAAAATTAAAAAGGGAGGAATGAAGGGTCCTGTAACTGGAACAAAAAGAAATTGTTTAGCCTAATTACTTCTATCTCGCTTCTATAATCAGCATTTGTGTCAGGGACAAATTTCACAGAAGTGTGGGAAACTTGTACATGGATGGGATGTACTGAAGGAAGGAATAAGGGAGTGTACACGAATGATTGATATCTTCTTTATGAAAGGAATAGATTATTATTCAGAAATTTCTAATGAGTCTAAAGATCGATAGAAGAAGCCAGCTGAAAGTCATAAATTCTGACAAGTAGTTGTAGCTAACCTAAACCACAAGCAGAGGAAATACAGAAATAACTATAGGAGCCGAGCTTTGTTAATAGAAAATTAGATGGTGATAGATATGTGTACAAAGGAGCTTCCTGGAACATGAGAGGGACAGTGGTTTTAGGCGGTTTGGATAATTTATTGGATGATTAGGGAAGGGGCGTTGAGTGTGATAGGGGAGGGGGAAATCTGCATCAGGAGCAGGATATAAAACTGTATCAAACAGCTGTTTAAGGTGTGACTGAACTCCTGTGTGTGTGTTTCAGTTCACCAAGCCTTTGCAAATGCTTCTTTTTAAATAAAACTTTGTTGCTGGAATTCCAAGTGACTTTGTTTGTTTTGGGATCTTGAGCCACATTCTAAACACTTAGCATGTAATGGCTCTGTTGTCTGATTTTCATTGGCTAACAAAGCTTATAAAGCAATGCTACTAACTTTCTAAGGTGTGGCACTTCTGGATGTAAGTCTGCCAGGGTTCCAAATTGTTTGCAACTCAGCTGTTTGATTTGATCAATTAAAGCACTGTTTCCTCAAGAAGCCTCAGTTTGAGTTGCCTGAATAAAGTTTGAATGGTATCTCAAATTTAAGTAAGGGCCAGTGAACTTACAATAGTTAAAGATAGTTTATAGTTTATAGTTTATTTGATTTATATACCGCCCTTCTCCTTGGTGGGACTCAGGGCGGTTCACAGGGCATACATAAGAAACACTATACAAAAATTAAAAAGAATTAAATCCATGCCCAATTAAAACAGAAGTACAGATTAAAAACAATTAAAAGCCCATAATCCCCCATCAGGCCAGACCAGCTAATTCGAACAGATGGGTCTTCAGGCCCCGACGGAAAGTTCGAAGGTCTGGTGCCATCCGGAGCTCCACCGGCAATTGATTCCATAAAGCCGGAGCCCCCACAGAGAAGGCCCTCCCCCTGGGGGCCACCAGTCGACATTCCCTGACTGGCGGCACCCTGAGGAGGCCCTCTCTGTGGGAACGCACAGGGCGGAGGGGAGTCGATGCCGGCAGCAGGTGGTCCCTGAGGTAACCCGGACCCATGCCATGTAGGGCCTTAAAGATCGTGACCAACACCTTGAACCTCACCCGAAAGACAACTGGTAACCAATGCAGCTCGCGGAGCAAAGGTGTAACATGGGAGTACCGGGAAACTCCCAAGACAACTCTCGCGGCCGCATTCTGTACCAGTTGGAGCCTCCGAGTGGTCTTCAAGGGAAGCCCCATGTAGAGAGCATTACAGTAGTCAAGGCGAGAGGTCACGAGCGCATGAGTGACTGTACACAGGGCATCCCGGTTCAGATAGGGCCGCAACTGGCGCACCAGGCGAACCTGGGCGAAAGCCCCCCTAGTCACGGCCACTATATGCTCTTCCAAAGTAAGCCGTGAATCTAGAAGGACTCCCAAGTTGCGAGCCCTATCCACGGGGGGTAAGAGCTCACCCCCCATAGAAAGAGATGGAACATTTGGAATGTCCCGGGATGCCGGAATGCACAGCCACTCAGTCTTGTCAGGGTTGAGCTGAAGTCTGTTCCTCCCCATCCAGACCCGAACCGCCTCCAGGCAACGGGACATCACGGCGAGGGCATCACTGGGGTGGTTTGGGGTCGAAAAGAAAAGTTGGGTATCATCGGCATACTGATGATACCCAACTCCAAAACCACGAATGATCTCACCCAGCGGTTTCATATAGATGTTGAACAGGAGAGGCGAGAGAACCGACCCCTGAGGAACTCCACAAACGAGAGACCTAGGGGCCGATCTCTGCCCCCCTGCCAACACCGACTCCGAGCGTCCCAGGAGATAGGAGGAGAACCACTGAAGAACTGTGCCTCCCACTCCCAATCCCCTGAGACGCCGCAGCAAGATACCATGGTCGATGGTATCGAAAGCCGCTGAGAGGTCTAATAGGACTAGGACAGAGGAATGTCCCCTATCCCGCGCCCTCCAGAGATCATTCACCAGAGCGACCAATGCCGTCTCCGTGCTGTACCCGGGCCTGAAACCCGATTGGTAGGGGTCCAGATAATCCGCTTCATCCAGGACCAGAGGGAGCTGATGCGCCACCACACTCTCAACAACCTTCGCAAGAAAGCGAAGGTTGGAGACTGGACGAAAGTTGTTCAAAACGGCTGGGTCCAGGGCAGGCTTCTTGAGGAGAGGTCTCACCACCGCCTCCTTCAAGACGGTGGGGAAATAACCCTCACTCAAAGAAGCAGATATAACCGCCTGGAGCCAGCCTCGTGTCCTCTCCCTAGCTGCATAAACCAGCCAGGAAGGGCACGGGTCCAACAAACATGTGGAGGAGCTCAGCCTCCCCATAATCCTGTCCACTTCATCAGGGGTCACAGAATCAAACTCTTCCCAGATAACATTGACAAGACCGCCCGTGTCCTGATCGCCTGACTCTGCCCAGCTGGAGTCCAAACCGGTCCGAATCCGAGCGATTTTATCCGACAGATGATGACTAAATTCCTCGGCACGACCTTGCAAGGGATCCTCCCTCACCTCCTGATTGAGAAGTGAGCGAGTCACCCTAAACAAGGCGGCCGGGCGATTATCTGCGGACGCGATGAGGGTGGAGAAGTAATTACACCTCGCCACCCTCATCGCTGCGAGATAAGACCTAATATAGGTTCTTAACCGCAACCGGTCGGGTTCGGATCGGCTAGACCTCCAGCAGCTCTCTAGGCCCCGTTTCCGGCGCTTCATCTCCCGGAGCTCCGCGGAAAACCATGGAGCTCGCTGGGATCTGCGCCGGGTCAGGGGCCGCAAGGGTACAACCCGGTCAAGTGCCTCAGTGGCTGCCCTTCCCCAGGCTTCCACTAAGGCATCAGCCGAGCTGTGAGCAGTGGAGGCAGGTGGGGACCCCAGCGCCGCTTGGAATCTATCAGGATCCATTAAGCGTCTGGGGCGGTACCATCTAATTGGCTCCGTACCCCCACGGCGGGGGGTGGCAAAGCGGAAGACCAGCCGCAGGAGATGATGATCGGTCCATGACAGGGGCATAATAAATGGAGAGCCCCCACCTAGATCATCCAACCACCGTCTAGATAAAAAAATCAGGTCAAGGGTGTGGCCTCCCTCATGAGTTGGCTCTGAAATTACTTGCGTCAGGTCCATGGCCGCCATGGAAGCCATGAACTCCCGAGCTAGCTCAGATGAACCTCCCAGGGATGGTAGATTGAAGTCTCCCAAAACTATAAGTTTGGGAAACTCAACCACCAAACCCGAGAGGATATCGAGCAGCTCGGGCAGGGCTGCCGCTGTGAAACTAGGCGAAATGTACACCAGCAGCAAGCCCAACTGCGCCCCAGGACCAAATCTCATGAAGAGAGACTCACACCCGACTATCTGAGAAACGGTGGCCTCCCGCGGACATAAGGTCTCCCTAATGGTAACCGCCACTCCCCCACCCCTACCTTGAGCTCGTGGCCGGTGTAGCACCCGGAAACCTGGTGGGCAGAGGTCAACCAAAGGGACCCCACCCTCTGGGCCCAACCAAGTCTCCGTGATGCAAGCCAGGTCCGCATGCTCACCCTCAACTAAATCCCTAACGAGGGGAGCTTTATTAACCACGGACCTGGCATTCAGGTACACCAGCCGGAGCTCAGGAGGCTGCACATCCCCGCTCCCGGGACCTCGGGGAAGAACCAGAGGGTCGGAGCGCCTCACCGCTTGAAGACAGCGGAGACGGCCCTCCCGGTAACGATATGGCCCCCTGTCTATCCGCCTGCTGCCTTTCCCCGTCGTGGGAATTGGTAGTCCCACGACCCGCTCAAGAGCCCCAGATGTAACCACAACCCGCTCCCCCCGAACGCCGTCAGACCCAGGCCTGGCCTGCAACAAAGTTGTTTGGCTACCCCCCACCGCCAGACAACCACTACCCCCCACCCCCCTCCCCAACCCCCTAAAAAATTTAGCTAAAAAATTAACCAGGGGCCTCTTATTAGGTTTATATCGAGAGCCCCTGGCCTTTCCCGGCCATCTCTCAGGATGCAGAGGTTAAATATTAACAATCAACCAATAATAATTATATATAATCCGAAGGGCCAAGAGGCAGCCAGAACAGAAAAGAAAAGTAGTTTGTGCTGGGACTGAGAAAGTAATATAGGGGCCCTCCTCTTGAAACTTGGAGTACATCAACCTATGCAACTGTTGCTGATATGCAGTCTGAGGTTGCCTCCTGGGATGGTTGTGCCCACTAGAGACAAAGGTCCTTTGTTGTTGTTAGCTGCGAAGTTGTGTCCGACCCATCACAACCCTATGGACAACGTTCCTCCAGGCCTTCCTGTCCTCTACCATCTTCTGGAGTCCATTTAAACTCACACCTACTGCTTCAGTGACTCCATCTAGCCACCTCATTCTCTGTCGTCCTAGCATGCTTAAATCTAGAAAATCCAAGAAGGGTCTCGAATTCTGAAGCAATGGTCAGTCTGCAGAAAGTGAAGGGAATAAGCGATCAAATGGAAAAAAAGAATTATGTCTAGTATGGATGAATGAAGGAGGTGAAAGAGAATGCAAGAGAGAAAGTGAATAAGAGAAACGACTCTGACGGTTGTTTAACGATGAGACCTTGCTGAGACCCCTGTGCCTGGCCTGTATAAGTGGATACTATCACTGCTAATAGCCTTTGCCAGATAGCAGAACTCATGAAATTACCTTTTTATCATCCACAAGGACCTTTATTTGTATGCAGAGAAGATTACAGCAGACAAGATGTAGTAGATGATGAAAGGGACGGTATTTCAAGGTCAAAGACAGTAATGGTCCTACCATGAGAGGAGACCACATGTGAATGGTGCCCCAGAAGGGATAGAACATTCAGGCTTAAGAAGAAACAGGAAGTACGTCACAAATGGGAGGAGTTGGCTGAACAAATTAACATAAATGTTGTAGTTCCCAAACACCCACATGGTGGCAGCACAATATGCACTGCATAATACTTTATGGCTGATGTAACAGCACACTCCCCGTCTGGTATTGTAAAATACCACTATATAATCCTATGATAGTTATTCAAATGCAAATAAATATTTTGTGATTTGCTTGTTGTCTTCAAGACCTGAAAGACATAAAAGAGGAACATGCATATATTGCAACAATAACAACTGCAATTTCAGGCCTCAAATAGTCTAGATTAAAGTTCAAATCACTTTTCTTCTTGAACTCAGGATCCAACAAGGAAAGGCGACGAGTTCAATCTTCAAGGGGCAAAAGCAAGACAAGTTCTGTGATGGGTCTGACCAAAGTTTATGGTGCCTTGCCTTGCAACCTTTACCTCCTCCTTACGTATGTTCCCATCATCACTGGGAATAGCTTTCACAATGAGTCCCTTAGGCCATTCAATTCTTTCAGCTTGTTGGTCCTTGAGCAGAACAAGGTCTCCAACTTGGAGATTGGGGTTCTGATGTTGCCATTTTCTGCGTCCTTGCAAAAGAGAAAGATACTCCATCTTCCATCGATTCCAGAGGCAGTTGTCTTTTGCAGAGAGAGGTTTTTGGCATAAGTGCCAGCCTTGACATTCAGTGTCACTAGATTTGGTGTGATAGCATTGTGCAATATGGACTAACCTTGCAATAATGCGTACAAGCTTTGTCCAGTTGGAGAACTGTTCAAAGCATTGACAGTCAATGATGGCTCTCTGCTCAGATCTGGTGAGAAGGGTCTTGATGTCAGGACAAATCTCTGGATCGTTGTCAGGATCTTGAAGATTGAAGACCTCAGCTGTGCTTTCTCCTGAGGCATGAAGAGGTAATGGTGCAACCCAGCTGTTAGACATATTTGGAGAATTCAGTGTCCATTATGTTGATGAATTCTCTGTCTTCAACTGACATGGCTATTTTCTTGTCATCATGTGTGGCATAAAACACTGTGCTGCCTAAGTTATCATCACATGTGATGGGGATAACATCAGATGCCTGGATGATGTCAAGAGGCTTCTCCTTTACTTCATGGTGGTGAGGGTATTGTCTGAAGTGAGATGCACTCCCAGAAATTACCTTTTTATCATCCACAAGGACCTTTATTTGCATGCAGAGAAGATTACAGGAGACAGGATGTAGTAGATGATGAAATGGACGGTATTTCAAGGTCAAAGACAGTAATTGTCCTACCATGAGAGAAGACCGCATGTGAATGGTGCCCCAGAAGGGATAGAACATTCAGGCTTAAGAAGAAAGAGGAGGTACGTCAGAAATGGGAGGGGTTGGCTGAACAAATTAACATAAATGTTGTAGTTCCCAAACAACCACATGGTGGCAGCACAATATGCACTGCATAATACTTTATGGCTGATGTAACAGCACAAAACGAGATTACAACATATCCATGGGAGGACTGTTATTTAATTAAACAAGAACCAAAGAATTTTAATAGTTGAAGGTTGCAATTATACTGAGAAAGTTACTCGGATTCCAACTAATTTTAAACCGTTCCGCAGATTGTTCTTCTTGCCTAATTTTTTTTTGTCCTGCTGTGTAGTTTATGTCTCATCCAGGTTCCTTTGCCTACATCTCCGAGGGCCGTCACTTCTGATGGATTTTCTCATTTTTGTGCAACCTAACTTCTATTAAAAACCATATTGCAATTAGCTAAAAATTGATGAGCAGGACTACCCAGTGAGTCTAGGAGGTAGAACTCTAAATTCTGAATCATGCATTGATACATCAAACCCAAAGATGAAATTTCCCTGGAATCATGAGCCCTATAAACTCAAAACTACTCCATCTTACAGAGATCACCCTTCTGTTGCTTCCCATCTAATGGTCAGCAATTCCACCACATCACCAGTTTTCCCTAGAGACGTGTTTATTAACTGGGTACAGGAGGCCCTGTGGATTTCACTCTGGTAGGTGGGCGGTGCTCATCAGCGTTTCAAGCCCATCGAGCCACTACTGTCAAAAGACATTTCTGCGGTCAAGTGGCCAGCATGGTGTCACAGAGCACCATTATGCTCTCACCTGACAAGCCTAATGTCTTAACCACTGAGCCACCATCCTGCTCTATAACTAGGTATGATAATATGTAAGTCAGAGCTGAAGAAGCTTCTTGGAAGAGAAGCAAAATGTCTCCAAAGAAAAACAAGAAAGTCCAGCTGCCTCTTGAAAAAGCACCTTTGTGACATCCACGGAGCACACACAGAATAGATATCTCTCTCGACAGATATTTCCATAATGATGCATAAGTGCAACTACTGCAATGTCTACATTGCAACCTGGCCAGAAAGTGATTGCCAAGGAGCTCAACAGTTTGCTTCCTTGAAGGATCTCTCCAATGGGAAGGTACCAGCCCTTTCAGGCAAGCAAGGCCAAGAATTGAGCACCACAAAGCCTATTGGGGCTCTATGATATTGTTGTGAGATATAATAACAGAATGTTGAAAGCCTGTCAAGTTTCCCACTGATCTCTTTTATGGGATGCAGAAGGAAGAGAGCATTATTGTGACCCTCTTGAGTACAAGGAACACTATATTCCATTTTGTGTCTGTTCCTTTGATCCCCCCGTTACCTTTATTCAGGGGTGTGGTTTCTACAGAATCGTTCTTAAAAATAGATATTTGGAGAGGAGTCTTATATTGTCAAAAGCACATGGATTCACAAGGCTTCTTGCTCAGGGCGGACATCAGCCTCCTTCCTCCTCGCTTCTCATGGGAAATGTACCTTTTCTTCGCGCTTTACATGAGCCCCTGCCTTGCACGGAGAATCCACCAGGGGCTCCTCTGCAAAGAGAAGGCAACACAATGGCCTTCCATCATTGAGCCACTGGAGGGCGAACGCCACACGGTGCTTTCCAGAGGGGAGATTGAAAGGCATTGACATCAACGGGTCTTGCGTCTTTAGGATGCTGTATTCACTCTCTTGAGCATTTGAGCTGCGCAGAACTCTTGAAGGAAAGAGATCCAGAAAGGGCCAGGATAAGTGGCCAGATTCTTCCAGTGTGAAGGGAGGGCTCTTGAACTTAAGAAGGAAGAGATGCATCCCAAGTTCTCATCTTAGCAACAGATAAGAAGGAACTAAGTCACTAAGGAAAGAAAGTAAAAATATCACTCAATCCAGACAAAAGAAATTGGACAAGAGCTGAGATGAAAGCTCTCTCCAAATCCCACCAATAGCTACCAGGCTTGAAAATCAACAAGAATAACTGTCATCTGAGGAATCAGCAAAAAGCAAGGAATTTTTTGGAGGGAAAAGATCCTGAAGTACAAACACTTTTTGAATTCCTCTTCATCTAGAGTTGGCAGCTGGCAGCTTCTGTCCCTATGGATAGTGACAGCCAGCCTACTCCAGAAGGACTTAGGTCAGTATGGATGAGCATGGATGTGTGTGTGTACTTGTGAAAAAGAACAAATATATATGTTGTACCAGTAAACGTCTGTTATTTTAAATTCACTGTGTCTCCCTGTATTTTAAAGAACCATTTGTGCCTCAGAGTGTGGGTGAAAGTGTGGCTATTTCCCAGGGCTGTGAGAGTGTGAGTGACCATAAGCTTCAAATACAACACTCTTCGGAAGTGTAACATTGCCTAAAGCACGTTGAGAAGGCTTCCTGATCAAGGGAAACGTGAGCGCCCCCTCCTGCCCCCGCATGGGAAATGCTCCGTCTCTCCTTGTTCCAGGAGCGCTTTCCATTCACAGAAAATCCACCAGAGGGCGGCCTCTGCAAAGAGAAAGGGACTCCACGCACTTCAGCGTTGGGCCGCTGTGGCCGGTTGGGAAGGAAGTGACGTCAGTAAGCCTTGCCTTTCTAGGATGCTGGACTCGCCCTCTTTAACCCTTTGAACTTCGCAGGCGGTTAAAAAGGCTGCAAGAAAGTCTTGAAGGAAAGAGGCACAGGTGACAAAGGGGGTTGTTTGTCTGTGTTTGTGTGTATGTTTCTCTCTGTGTGTGCTAGTGTAGACCACGTACGTTGCCCTCAGGAAGAAATCCAGATGCCAGAAAGGAAAGGGGGGGACCTAGATCGTCCTTCAGCCCCATTTCTTGGGAAAGCTCCTGGTAGAGGGAGAGCTTGCATGGCAAATCTCAAGGAGGAAATAAGAAAAGGTTTGAAAATGCAAAAGATTATGCCTACGTTCTCACTCTGTGCTGGATGACAGTAAACTAGGTTCGACTCCTCTCAGCTCAATTTGTTTTAGGAGGATAAACAGATGATTATGTTAAGCTTTGTGCATTTAAGCCTTTGTGTTTCATGTGAACTGAGCCCCTGGATCTGATTGACCTTTTTGTGCTTAGGACACATTGTGTGAACCTGCCTTCCTGTGTGAAGGAAGAGAAATGGAACATCCTAATCCAGGTGCAATTGAATGGCATTACATTTTTTGTGAACTGAATGTTCATGCTTTGTTAACCAGTTCTGAGTTTTTGTATGCTGCGTGAACCCTGCTTATAGGTAAATGTAGATCTATATTTTTAAAAAGCAAGTCTTTCCTTGTGAGTAAAAGCAATATAGAAATGATCCAAAATGCCAAATATACTGAATCTTCTTGATTGATGTCATCAGTTTACCAGGCCAGAAAAATACTTCCTTCTATGGGGAGGAGTATCGATGAACGATCCAATCCACTACTTTCTAGTTGTTGGAATTTATTTTCTATCAGAGAGATGCAAAAGGAGGTCATTTGTTCATCTTCTTTAGAGAGAAATTTATGTAGGAAGAAAAGTCTCTATCATGGTTCCTCCAAGCGGGGAATAAACATGGCAACTGCTTTGGGAAGAAGGTTGTAGTTTATTGCAGAGGAAAGGCAGACAGAAAGATGGATCCAACAGGAAAAGAAGGGGTGAGCACATGTGGGTAGTGGGTTTTTACACCCCCTGGACTCTATTGTCTGGAGTTATTTCCTGTCTCAAGCTTTGTGTTTCCTTTGTCACGTATTCTGTCCTGAGCCTAGGTGTGCCACTCTAGGATTCTTGCTGTTTGTCTGTCCCAGCCCACCTCCCTGGGGCAGGGGTATGTAGATTTTAGAAGTCGTCTTAGTTTCAACCTCCCTGAATGGTTTATATCTGCATTTCTATAGAGTTGGTTTCTGCTTGGGGGAGGGAGACTTGGGGCTATTAAGAAAAACTGGGCATGCTTTTCTGCCTTTTTAAGATCCTTTTAGGAAATATATTTTCCTGCCCTTTTAATATTTCCTTCTCTGGGGAGCTGACTTCCCACAATCCCCCCCCCCTTTGTGCCCTAAGTGTGTGAATGACACACTTACTGGCACAAGATTAAAATTGGTCTGATCAGGGATACTCGGTAAGCAAACTTTAAATTGTTAATGCAAAAAGAAAAACACTAATGGAGGCAGCAGAAAAAAGATTCCTGCCCATAAAGTTCTAAAAAGTCGGCAAAAATTAGGTGGAAAAGAAATTTATAGTTACCAATATTCTGTGCCAATTATTTTCAAATGTTGGATGTCACCTTTAGCTTCCAGTCAGATTTGCACATTGCTCCCAAAAATCTTCACAGCCATGGTTTGCCTCTGTACCTAACCACTGGCTGCCCATTTTCAAGAGTTGTTTCCTGCCTTAGCTCTTAATTCAGTGCATCCAGGTTTGTAATTTGTAACGTCCAATTAATGTTAGCCAGTATCCAAGTAAGGCTGTTCCATCCTGGAGCACTAGGGAACTACCAGAGGACTGGAAAAGAGCTGATGTAGTTCCCTTTTTTTTCCTCTTAAAAAGAAGAAACGAAAGAAAAAATAGATCCAGGAAACTACAGACCTATCAGCCTGACCTCACCTGGGCAGATTCTGGAAAAGACAATCAGACAACAAATCAACGAATACCTAGAGGCAAACAAAGTCATTACTTAAAGCCAACATGGGTTTGTCAAAAACAGATCATGCTAAACACATCTTATCGCATTCTTTGACCAAGTGACAAAATTAGTGGACCAGAGGAATGCTGTTGATACAGTTTACTTGGGCTTCAGTAAGGCATTTGATAAAGTTGGCATAGGGTTTCCTGCCCGAGCAGAGGGTTGGACTACATGACCTCCAAGGTCCCTTCCAACTTTATCATTCTTATTAAATGCAAGAGTGAAACTTTTCCAGCAGATGAACTTAAAAACATTCCCTCCTGCTAACTTTGGGCTGTTCTTAAGAGTAGATAGAGAGAAAGAGAAGAAAAACAAACAAACAAACACATTTTTCTTCACTCTGTCTGTTGGTGAGGGTATTTTCATTTTGGTAGCTTATTTTAAGAAGAATTTCTAGCAGAAGTTTAACATTCTTTTCTCTTTGGATTAGAGACAGTTAACAGTCAGTCACATTTACCTCACACACAAAGACTTTGGCACACATATACACACAAAGACAAGAGAACAGAAAACGAAACAGAAGTCTTAATTTTACACATCCTAGTCATTCCCACCATAAATCTCAGTTAAATTAGGGAAGGCACATATTTTAAACATACCACGTGGTTGCATAGAGAGAGAGAGAGGCACTATTTCTTATTTTCCCTTTGAGTACCTTTATTTAGCCAATTGGTTTCCCAGCAAAGCCCTAGCAAAGTCCATTTTCTTTATATATATAATTTCTCTACCTATCTCTTTTTCATACCTGCCTAAACGGGTAGCTGATTCCTGTCCCAGGCCTCAAGCAAGCTTTACCGGGAAGCCTATCTCGACCCTTTAACTAGAATCCCCCCTTGGTTCTATTGGGTTTGGCGCACTGAAGCCTCCTTGTGAGACTTCCGCCTACCTCCACAGTTTTTGGGTCAAAAAGGGACCCAAAGAGCACTCTGGATCCCTCACAGAGTACTGGGACGCTCCTTTAGGCATCTACCACCATGGTTTCAGACCAAAAAGGGGTCTGTCGAGGACCTTCTGCTCCCCTGCAGAAGGTACGGCACATTCTTACCGGCTTTACCTTCACTTTTCACCACCACTGTTTGCAGACTTCAAATGTCTGGGAGGACCTCTGCTTGCTTTCCAGAGGTAAGGGACGCTCCTTGCCCGGGGCTTAATTTCCTAACTTTGCTTTGCTTTGCTTACAGGGCTTAACCAGCTAGTTGCCCAAATCCAATTCTCTCATTCCATTCCATTTTCCACACAGTCTCTCCCTTTTCCTTAACAAAAGGTCCTGCGCTTTGGCCAAACCCCCATACTTTCCAGGGTCTGCAACTCGAACAGATCCTTTCTGCGGCTAGGAAAGGCCAGAGGGAGCAAAATCCAACTGTGATTGGAAAAAGGGTCTTCTCACTCACACACACAGAAACATACACACATTTCTTTTACCCCCCTGGGCTTTAAAGTTAAAATTTAGAGGTACTCACCTTCACCTTCTTTCCAAAGCAGCCCTTGAGCTCAAACCCAAAACTCCATTTACTACCCTGACTCCACATGGGCAGGGCCTGGAAAATCCATCCACAGACACAAAGGGGTCTGCTGCCGGCAGGATGGGCTTACCAGTCTCAGTCCATTGGAGAGGTTAGCTTGGAGTCCCATCTTGGGGTGCCAAATTGCAGGAAGAAAAGTCTCTATCATGGTTCCTCCAAGCGGGGAATAAACTAGAACCTTCTTCCCAAAGCAGTTGCCATGTTTATTCCCCGCTTGGAGGAACCATGATAGAGACTTTTCTTCCTACAGTTATCTCTTTGGCAAAGAGGGTTAATGGCATGTTCTGATTCCCATGGCTAAATGAACATTACTATGAATGAAAAAGAATTTGGATTCCTTGAACTCATTTGGATTTGTGTTACAGGACGGAGAAAGAATGGCAAGCCTTCCTTTAGCAAGTGGGGGAACTGGAAAAGGCCCTTCCAGTGTTCAGTCTGGAATCGGTGAGGAGATCTGGGCAAGAACTGGCCAGAAGATCCTGGACGATGGAACCATCCTTTCCCCACTTCAGTCCTGGAATTTTAGGAGCATCCGGTATCAGGAGGATGAGGGTCCCCGAGGACTTTGCAGCCGACTGCACTACTTTTGCAGCCAATGGTTGAGACCAGAAAAGCACACAAAAGCGCAGATGCTGGACCTGGTTGTTCTGGAGCGGTTCCTGGCGCTTCTGCCCCTGCAGATGGAGAGCTGGGTGCGGGAGTGTGGAGCAGAGAGCAGCTCCCAGGCGGTGGCCCTGGTGGAAGGCTTCCTCCTGAGCCAGGCGGAGGAGAAGAAGGAGCAGGCTGAGTTGCAGGTGAGAGGACTTCCTCTTGGGAGCCCAGAAGGACTTGGATATAATCATATGTTCAAATTTTTGTTTCCTTTAAAAAATATTATTAAGCTTATCAAAATATAAAACGCAAAGAAATGAAAATAGTAGGAACTGGTGGGAATTGAAGAGAAAGACGTATAGGGTAAAGGGGAAAAGGAAAATGATTGACTTTGACTCTTTAAGGTAAAGGTAAAGGTTCCCCCGCAGTCAAATAAAATGGTAACATTACAGCCTCCGACTTCTACTTTTACATCCTTAATATGTACTAGAACTAGCCATTCTATAACAAGAAGCTCTAAATTTCATTTTTTTTTATCCCAAGAAAAAGATCCAGAAGTGATTTCCAAATAGAAACAAGGTTGGATGTGTTCTTTTCTTTAACTAAAGCAGTTAATTTTGCCATCTCTGCTAGGTCCGTCAGTTTTTCCAGCAATTTCTCCATTATGGCAATTAACGTATCCTTCCGTTTTTACACCAGTATTTATTTGGTTTGTCCCCCAAAATGGAAAAAGGTTTCTTGTTTACATTAATATTTTGAACATGTATTTGAATTTCCTTTATACATCTTTGGCCGGTTATCACGCATTAAATAGAATTGATACATCATTTTATAAAAAATTTGTTCCAAATTATAATTTAATAGAAATTTTAAAGTTTTCACCCAAATGTCTTCCTGTTGTTCAGGCATTATATTATACACAAAATTCTTTGCCATTGGATCAATGTATTCAAATTCTTAATACCTCATTACCAGAGTTCTCTGGCATTCATACTATGTGGAGATGCTTCACTAATCTTTCTATAGTTGCTTATCCTTTCTAGAAGAAAGATTTTGCAGAGCCATTTATTTCTTACTTCTCAGCCTAATTGATCGATACTGAGTGCTTTGCAGTAAAAAACCACTTCATGATGTTTGATGACCATTAATGCTTTTCTCCTTCATACTATGTTAAGTCCTTTACAATGGACATCAGAGATCCTGAAAGAATAAGGCATCCTTCAAATCTCCCTCAAGAACTGTTTTTCAGGAGGATCTCTCAGGAAGATCCAAATCAGGACACCTCAAGAGGTAACAATAAGGTCCTTCCACTCCTCTGATAAATCCTAACTTTCTTATCTTCTGTGTTTTCCCTTCTATAGCATTTCATTAATTATGCTTCTTGAAATTCTATCTCCCTCACAGGGAAGAATAGAAGGAAGTTGATTTGTTTTGGGGGAACGGAAACTGTGATTGAACCTCCAGGTGAGGTAAGAACATTCATTTACTAGATTTACTAGAAGAACATTCATTGAGTCAATGGCTCAGACTACTACCAGTTTCCTTGGAAACTGAGGAGGGGCAGAGTCTCTGGATATTGATGGCACACAACATAGATCCATGGCTGATCTCTCCCAGCTCTTTCATGAAGGCGTTGAGGATGAATAGGATGGCTCCTTCTTAGCCATTTCATAAAATTCTACAAAGAATCCCTTCCTCTACAGCAGGGGTGTCAAACTCAATTTCATTGAGGGCCGCATCAGCATTGCGGTTGCCCTCAGGGGGCCGGGTGGGTATGGCCAGGGTGGGCGTGGCCTACTGGGTGGGCGTGGCTAGAGTGCGTATGGCCTACTGGGTGGGCGTGGCCAGCTCTACATCGTTCGCATCAAGGGTGCCTTTGGGGGCCTGGGCAGGAGTGGGACAGGTCTGAGGGTCTCTGGCAGAAGGAGGGTCTCTGGGCCAGGGCCATGGCAGTGGGGGCCATTCCCTCACTGTTTCCAGGATGGCTTCGCAGGCCACATGAAACCACTTCGCAGGGCGGATCTGGCCCCCGGGCCTTATGTTTGACATGTCTGCTCTACAGAGACATTTATGCCTTTAAACCCAGGACAGGTTGGTGTCACTGATTGGTGGGTTTTCCAAGGGTCACCTGCTAATTGATTCTCTCCTGACACAGTGCTTTTTGATTGAGGATGGATGAATTGATCCTGGCTGGCCGGCTGGATATTTAGTAGATCCAGAAGGATCCTGAGGTTGATCCAGAAAGAAATTGGGGTTACTTAACTGAATGGCACTGAAAGTCCTACAAAATCATTCAAGTTGATGAAACCTGTCTAAAACATTTCTTCAATCAAAAGCTTTTTCTTCTGTCCACTTTCTCACCTAAACTATGGAATCCTACTAAACATAGCCATTTACCTTAGTTCATAGCTTTGCTTTGGGAATTTCTAAACAATAGGATAGATCCTATAGTCCCTCCTCAATCTGTTCTGTACTTTTTTGCCTTTCAGGAGGGTCTTCTGCCTTTTGAGGAGGTGGCTGTGTATTTCTCAGAGGAGGAGTGGTCTATGCTGGATCCTCACCAGAAAACACTGCATTGGGAAGTCATGCTGGACAATTATAAGAACGTGGCCTCTCTTGGTAAGGGTTTCCTATTCTGCAGTCAGGCAGTTCAGGAAGACACTTTGTAGTCAGATGCCATGGATTACTTCTTATGAAATGATCTCCTATTTCCTTCATAGGAGCAGTGGAACAGCATGACTTTTCCTTCTACCTCTGAAGAGAGGATATCTATCTCCAAATAGATATCCTCTCTTCAGAGGTAGAAGGAAAAGTCATGCTGTTCCACTGCTCCTATGAAGGAAATAGGTCAATGGCATTCTGCTTAAATACGTTCTATCCCATTTGTTTTTCTATTTCTATTTAAACATATTAGTGACAATTCCTTAGTTTGTGTTAATGCCAAACTCCATCAAACAGTTTTCAACTATTTTTGGCCCAGATACTTCCGTATCGGTCCTATCAAGAATTGCCACTCAGGTTTTTTGAGTTAATGCCTTTTACAAGTTTTTATGCCTCATGAATAGATATTATCGTTTCTATACCAAGTCATTATAATTATACAAATATTCAATATATTGGAATTTGGCAAAATACCTGGAGGCAATTACAGGTAGTCCTTGAGTTATGAATATAATGGAGCCTGCCCATTCCATTCGTAACTCAAAAATTCGTAGGAGTGAATCTCGTACCTCGAGGAAGATGACTCCCTGCTTTCACCCACGTATTTGCTAATTGAATGCATGGGCCAATACGCGGTTCATTAATTGCACATGAGGTATCTCAGGTTGGGGAAGCCATGGAGGGCTTAGTGATGGAACAGGCCTCCAAGGCTTCCACAGTTCACAAAGATACCTCATGCTTCCCCCTCCATTTCTGCCATGCTGGACTGTCTTACCTTGAAAAGATCCATCTCCTCTCTGCCGGGTTCCTGCTTTTCAGGGAGGGGAGACTCAATGGAAGCTCCTGTGTGCTATAATATCATGTGAGCTCAGGCACCCATCCTCTTTTGAAGAGAATGGGTGCCTGAACTCCTGCAGTGCTTGTGGTGCATATCTCCTGCTCCCCACAACTCTGAAGCCACATGGCCACTGTCCCAGCTTCTGTTCTAGTGGCAGAGGCCTGTAAAATGGCACCAACTCCCAGATTGGGCTTCTGAAGGCCCACGGAAGCATCCCCAAGCCTCTGTTCCAGACAGCAGAGCCTGGAAAAGGGCTACAATCTCCAGATCGGGCCCCCAGAGGCATGTGGAAAGCTCCCTCAGCTTCCGTTCCACTCTTTGTTGCAGAGAACAGAGGCCTAAAGTTCTGTGACATCGCTCAAGATCAGTAGCGTGAAATCTCGTATCACTGATCCCACGTGATCTTGCATTACTTTAGACTTCTATTCTCTGCGAATACACCGAAAGCCGGGAACAGCCAAGGAAGTAAAGGATGTCTTGATTTTCGCAAGGTGAGCACCCACAGGTCTAGTGCCTAAGGAGACTGGGGGCGGGGGGAGGGAGGGAATAGCTAGGGTGAATGTTGCAGTGCTACTGTGGTTGTTTGTAAGGGTGAACGACTGCCATAGGGTGGCAACATTTGCAATTTCAGGACTTTTTCATAAGTACTACTGGGAGATTATCACATAACGTCAAACATTTGCTAAGGAAAAGTTTGTAACTCGGAGATTATCTGTAATATGACTTCTGACAGGGTGATTTTTTCCCTCTAACTTTTCTATCACTTTCATTTCTTTTTCCCTTTGAAGGTGATAATGAGAATGACAATAAGGTTGCTAGAGAATTAATGAAAGTGTTCAAACAAAGAGACGTAATGGAGAAGCCTGTAATTCAAACGGGATTCCAAAGGCAGGAAAGAAACCCTTCAAATAATTGGAATAACGAAAGCTCATCTTCCATTGATGCACAGATGCAGGACTTTATTGATCAACACGGAAAAATAAAAAAAAGATATATTGGGAAGGGTTTAAGACTATTCAAAGAAATATTGGATGTAAATGGGCAATATCTATCCAAAGCCAAAGAACAAGATAATATATCCAAAAACAAAGGTAAAAATTACAATTGGACTTTAACACTTTCTCAAGAAAATGGGTCTCTTACGTCACAGAAAAGTGTTCACATGGGAGAGAAGGCAAATAAATGCACTGAGAATGGAAATAAAACTGTTTATAAAAGGATAAGCACAAGGGAGAAGCTATATAAATGCAGGGAGTGTGGAAAGGACTTCAGTAAACCAAGTCATCTTACATCCCATCAAATGATACACACAGGGGAGAAGCCCTATAAATGCACGGAGTGTGGAAAGGGCTTCAGAACAAACAGTCAACTTACAATCCATCAAAGGTTCCACACAGGAGAGAAGCCCTATAAATGCACGGAGTGTGGAAAGGTCTTCAGCAAACAAAGTAATCTTACATCTCATAAAAGGATCCACACAGGGGAGAAGCCCTATAAATGCATGGAGTGTGGAAAGGGCTTTACCCAACAATGTCATCTTAATTCCCATAAAAGAATCCACACAGGAGAAAGGCCATATAAATGCATAGAATGTGGAAAGAGCTTCACAGCACGCAGAGATCTTACATCCCATAGAAGGATCCACACAGGGGAGAAGCCATATAAATGCATGGAGTGTGGAAAAGGCTTCAACAACCAGAGTAATTTAAAATGCCATCAAAGGATCCACACAGGGGAGAAGCCATATAGATGCACGGAGTGTGGAAAGGCCTTCAGAACAAACGGTCCTCTTACATCCCATCAAAGGATCCACATAGGAGAGAAGCCCTATAAATGCATGGAGTGTGGAAAGGACTTCAGGACAAGCGGTGAACTTACATCCCATCAAAGGATACACACAGGGGAGAGGCCATATAAATGCATGGAGTGTGGGAAGGATTTCAGAACAAGCAGTGAACTTATATCCCATCAAAGGATCCACACAGGGGAAAAGCCATATAAATGCACGGAGTGTGGAAAGGGCTTCAGAACAAACACTCATCTTACACTCCATCAAAGGATCCACACAGGAGAGAAGCCCTATAAATGCATGGAGTGTGGAAAGGACTTCAGGACAAGCAGTGAACTTACATCCCATCAAAGGATACACACAGGGGAGATGCCATATAAATGCATGGAGTGTGGAAAGGGCTTCAGAACAAGCAGTGAACTTACATCCCATCAAAGGAACCACACAGGAGGGAAGCCCTATAAATTGATGGAGTGTGGAAAGGGCTTCAGAAGAAGCGGTGACCGTACTTGCCATCAAAAGATACACACAGGGGAGAAGCCCTATAAATGCATGGAGTGTGGAAAGGGCTTCATCAGCCATTATCATCTTACAACCCATCAAAGGATACACACAGGGGAGAGGCCATAGAAATGCATGGAGTGTAGAAAGGTCTTTAGGAGAAGCAGTGACCATACACACAGGGGAGGAGCCCTATAAATGCATGGAGTGTGGGAAGGGCTTCACCCGAAATACTTATCTTATTTCCCATAAAAGAATCCACACGGGAGAGAGGCCATATAAATGCATGGAGCGTGGAAAGGGCTTCGCCGAACATAGGTGAAGGTGTCCACACAAGAGAAAAGCCATATAAATGCATGGAATGTGGAAAGGCCTTCAGTCAACGCAATAAACTTACATCCCATCAAACGATACACATGGGAAAAGCCCTATAAAGTGTGGAAAGGGCTTCGGCCGACACCATACTGTTACTTCCCGTAACATGATGTTTTGACGTGAGAAGTCAATCCCCAAAACAAAGATACATTTGGGTGAGAATGTATGCTAATTATAGACTTAGTGAGCTTAGTCTGTGGATTTCCAATGTACACAGACTGAATTCTGAAATGAAGGTTGGTTTTTTTTTGTCTGTTTCATCCTTCTAACTTAGAGGCCTAGAGAGATGAATTTAGTAACGAAAATAAAAACAATGGGCATGTGCCATTATAATTATTATCTATAAGTTTTTGAATTTATGTGTGTATAGGTTCATTTTATTTTATTTTTTAGTAATGCGCTTCCTGCTCCCCAACTGTCATGTTTCTCCCACTTGGTCATAGCTCTCAAAAGAATGTGAAGACATTGAAAAGGTGCTGCTTTCCCAAGCACAAATGAAAAAATAAAAGAAAAATCAAATGTATACCCTTGGTGTAGAACTGGGGCATCCCAAATGTAATCAAATTTGCATTCTCAGTGTACAACTGAGACATGAGCCAACCAGAATCTATGGAGAAATAGGGAACATTATTCATTCCAAGGCCTGAAGATGTATGAGGGAATTGTCACATGCCCATCAATGTTTAGCGTCTGGGAAGAGCTGAAACAATGAAGAAGGCAAGGGAAAAAGTGGATAAGAAAAACAAGATAACATGATAGTCAATGGAAGGACTAATTTAATTAAACAACAAAAGAAATTGAATAGTTGGCAACTAAATGATCTCCCTTATTTCAAATAATATGATTTATTAAAGGGGATACTGTATTGTTAGATGATTTAATGTGGTGGGAAATAGATAGCTTTTAGGAAATTGAACAAGACTATATTCAAATAGATAAGATGTGATTCTGTTATGAATTGAGATGAGGGAAACTATTACCTAAAGCCTGGGAATTACAAATATCAAATGTTAAGTTTGAATATTGATGGGAAACTAAAAATTGGGAAAAATCAATAACAGGACATTGATAGTCTATAAAGATTGAATGTAAAAGTAATTAAGATATGTATAAGCTAAAAATTTATTGATAAATGTAATAATGATGTTTTCACTTAGTTGATATAATAAGAACTGTAGTAGCTTAAATACAAGATAGTAGATATTAAGGGAAAAAGAGGAAATATTTAATGTTATAACTTGAAGTTTGTACTAAAGATTTTTGTATGTTATTGAACTATTGATTAACCCAGCCACCACGTTGCTTTTTAAATACTTAAATGTAAAATTAGAAAATTAATAAAATACTATTTAAAAAAGAAAGAAAAAAAGTTTTGTGAAAACAAGGGGTGTCTGGCTTTCCTTTTACACACTGCTGCCTGCATGCTGAGGAAATACACCCAGCTTCTTCGGAAACCTGGACAGATGCCCTGGACGCAAGCTGGCTTGGAGAGATATTTGGTGATTGGCGAAGGGAAATTTTTCTGGTTGTGTTAGCTTTTTGAGGTCTTCTGGTTTTGCCATGTTTGATTCCTGTTATCCAAAGAACAGTTGCTTCTACCATCTCAGGGATGATGGTCATAGCATCCTCTGTAAGTAGTGATAAACCCCATAACCCAGCCAATGTTCTGACTATAACAAAGGAATATAAGTCATTGGTCACCAAGTAACAGAACGCATTCTGTTACAAAATTAAAAAGGGAGGAATGAAGGGTCCTGTAACTGGAACAAAAAGAAATTGTTTAGCCTAACTACTTCTGTCTCGCTTCTATAATCAGCATTTGTGTCAGGGACAAATTTCACACAAGTGTGGGAAACATGTACATGGATGGGATGTACAGAAGGAGGGAATAAGGGAGTGTACAAGAATGATTGATGTCTTCCTTATGAAAGGAACAGATTATTCAGAAATTTCTAATGAGTCTAAAGATCGATAGAAGAAGCCAGCTGAAAGTCATAAATTCTGACAAGTAGTTGTAGCTAACCTAAACCACAAGCAGAGGAAATACAGAAATAACTATAGGAGCCGAGCTTTGTTAATGGAAAATTAGATGGTGATAGATATGATGTGTACAAAGGAGCTTCCTGGAACATGAGAGGGACAGTGGTTTTAGGCGGTTTGGATAATTTATTGGATGATTAGGGAAGGGGCGTTGAGTGTGATAGGGGAGGGGGGAATCTGCGTCGGGAGCAGGATATAAAAATGTGTCAAACAGCTGTTTAAGGTGTGACTGAACTCCTGTGTGTGTGTTTCAGTTCACCAAGCCTTTGCAGATGCTTCTTTTTAAATAAAACTTTGTTGCTGGAATTCCAAGTGACTTTGTTTGTTTTGGGATCTTGAGCCACGTTCCAAACACTTATCATGTAATGGCTCTGTTGTCTGATTTTCATTGGCTAGCAAAGTTTATAAAGCAATGTTTTATAAGGTGCGGCACTTCTGGATGTAACTCTTCCAGGGTTCCAGATTGTTTGCAACCCAGCTGTTTTATTTGATCAATTAAAGCACTGTTTCCTCAAGAAGCCTCAGCTTGAGTTGCCTGAATAAAGTTTTAATGGTATCTCAAATTTAAGTAAGGGCCAGTGAACTTACAATAGTTAAAGATGCAGAGGCTCATTATTAACAATCAACCAATAATAATTATCAATAATCTAAAGGGCCAAGAGGCAGCCAGAACAGAAAAGAAAAGTAGTTTGTGCTGGGGCTGAGAAAGTAATATAAGGGCCCTCCTCTTGAAACTTGGGAGTACATCAACCTATGCAACTATTGCTGATAAGCGGTCTGAGGTCGCCTCCTGTGATGGTTCTGCCCACTGGAGACAAAGGTCCTAACATGCTTAAATCTAGAAAATCCAAGAAGGGTCTCGAATTCTGAAGCAATGGTCAGTCTGCAGAAAGTAAAGGGAATAAGCAATCAAATGGAAAAAAGAATAATGTCTAGTATGGATGAATGAAGGAGGTGAAAGAGAATGCAAGTGAGAAAGTGAATAAGAGAAACGTATTCTGACTCTGTTGTTTAATGATGAATCCCCTTGCTGAGACCCCTGTGCCTGGCCTGTATAAGTGGATACTATCACTGCTAACAGCCTTTGCCAGATAGCAGAACTCATGAAATTACCTTTTTGTCATCCACAAGGACCTTTATTTGCATGCAGAGAAGATTACAGCAGACAAGATGTAGTAGATGATGAAATGGATGGTATTTCAAAGTCAAAAACAGTAATGGTCCTACCATGAGAGGAGACTGCATGTGAATGGTGCCCTGGAAGTGATAGAACATTCAGGGTTAAGAAGAAACAGGAAGTACGTCACAAATGGGAGGAGTTGGCTGAACAAATTAACATAAATGTTGTAGTTCCCAAACAACCACATGGTGGCAGCACAATATGCACTGCATAATACTTTATGGCTGATATAATAGCACACTCCCCATCTGGTATTGTAAAATACCACTATATAATCCTATAATGATAGTTATTCAAATGCAAATAAATATTTGTGATTTGCTTGTTGTCTTCAAGACCTGAAAGACATAAAAGAGGAACATGCATATATTGCAACAATAACAACTGCAATTTCAGGCCTCAAATAGTCTAGATTAAAGTTTAAATCACTTTTCTTCTTGAACTCAGGATCCAACAAGGAAAGGCGACGGGTTCAGTCTCCAAGGGGCAAAAGCAAGACATGTTCTGTGATGGGTCTGTTGAAAGTTTATGGTGCCTTGCCTTGCAACCTTTACCTCCTCCTTACGTATGTTCCCATCATCACTGGGAATGGCTTTCACAATGAGTCCCTTGGGCCATTCAATTCTTTCAGCTTATTGGTCCTTGAGCAGAACAAGGTCTCCAACTTGGAGATTGGGGTTCTGATGTTGCCATTTTCTGCGTCCTTGCAAAAGAGAAAGATACTCCATCTTCCATCGATTCCAGAGGCAGTTGTCTTTTGCAGAGAGAGGTTTTTGGCATAAGTGCCAGCCTTGACATTCAGTGTCATTAGATTTGGTGTGATAGCATTGTGCAATATGGACTAACCTTGCAATGATGCGTACAAGCTTTGTCCAGTTGGAGAACCATTCAAAGCATTGACATTCGATGATGGTGCTCTGCTCAGATCTGGTGAGAAGGGTCTTGACGTCAGGACGAATCTCTGGATCGTCAGGATCTTGAAGATTGAAGACCTCAGCTGTGCTTTCTCCTGAGGCATGAAGAGGTAATGGTGCAACTCTTTTATGGGATGCAGAACAAAGAGAGCATTATTGTGATCCTCTTGAGTACAAAGGACACTATATTCCATTTTGTGTCTGTTCCTTTGATCCCCCTGTTACCTTTATTCAGGGGTGTGGTTTTTACAGAATCGTTCTTCAAAATAGATGTTTGGAGAGGAATCTTATATTGTCAAAAGCACATGGATTGACAAGGCTTGTTGATCAGGGCGGATGTAACAGCCTCCTTCTTCCTCGCCTCTCATGGGAAATGTACCTTTTCTTCGCACTTTGCATGAGCACCTGCCTTGCACACAGAGTCCACCAGGGGCTCCTCTGCAAAGAGAAGGCAACACAATGGGCCTCCATCATTGAGCCACTGGAGGGCGGACGCCACACATTGCTTTCCAGAAGGGAGATTGAAAGGCATTGACATCAACGGGTCTTGCGTCTTTAGGATGCTGTATTCGCTCTCTTGAGCATTTGAGCTGTGCAGAACTCTTGAAGGAAAGAGATCCAGAAAGGGTCAGGATAAGTGGCCAGATTCTTCCAGTGTGAAGGGAGGGCTCTTGAACTGAAGAAGTTAGAGATGCATCCCAAGTTCTCGTATTAGCAATAGATAAGAAGGAACTAAGTCACTAAGGAAAGAAAGTATCCAGACAAAAGAAATTGGACAAGAGCTGATATGAAAGCTTTCTCCAAATCCCATCAACAGCTACCAGGCTTGAAAATCAACAAGAATAACTGTCATCTGATGAATCAGCAAAAAGCAAGGAATTTTTTGGAGGGAAAGGATCCTGAAGTACAAACCCTTTTTGAATTCCTCTTCATCTACAGTTGGCAGCTGGCAGCTTCTGTCCTTCTGGCAAGTGCCAGCCAGCCTAATCGAGAAGGACTTAGGGCACGCAATTTATTGCTTCTGCAATGAATAAGAAAAATGGAGTGGTTATTTATGTCAAGAATACTCTGACAGCGGAACTAATTGAAGCAGATAAACAAGGAAGATATGTTATGATAGATTTGCTCTTAGAAGGCAAAAAAACGCTTTTAGTTGGACTGTATGCTCCTAATCAACAACAAGCTGACTTTTACAGTTCACTACATATAAAGATTACCCAGTTGGATTATAAATCTTTTATTTTTATGGGAGATTGGAATGGTGTCTTGGATGTACAACTGGACAAATCTGGTTTTTTTAAACATGCCCCGAGTCATGCTAGATTGCCTAAATCTTTTTTTGAAATGAAGGATGATCTGGAACTGCGAGACATTTGGCGAGAAACACATTTACATGAAAAGGATTATACTTTTTTTTCTGATAGACACCAATCTTTTTCTAGGATTGATTTTATATTACTGACTAATGATTTTTTTTTCTAGGATTAAGAAGATAAAGATTTGTGCAAGAACTATATCTGACCATAGTCCAGTCTGGTTAGAGATCAACAAGGACAATAGAGATAGGCGCTCCTGGCGCGTAAATGAGAATTTGTTTAGAAATCAGAGTAATGTGGAAGAATGTAAAAAGCAGATGAAGGACTTTTTTGAAACTAATATGAACAAGGATACTTCTATGGACATGGTTTGGGATGCTAGCAAAGCCTATATGAGAGGGGTGTTAATATATATGCATAATAAATACAGACGTAATTTGGAAGTCAGGAGGAAAGAACTGGAGAATGAAATTAGGGAAAAAGAAAAGGCCCTAATTTTGAATCCATCGGATGTGAAGATTAAAGAGGTTATTAATTTGCTAAGAGGACAATTTGATAAGTTGATGGCTGATCAGGTGGCAACTAACTTACGGTTTGCTAGGCATAACACTTTTTGCAATGCCAATAAACCAGGTAGGTGGTTAGCTTACAGGTTAAGGAAAAAACAAAGGGCTTCTAATATAGATAAAATAGAACATAAAGGCAAGGTTGTGTTTCAACAGGATCTTATTAAGGAAGCCTTTGTGGACTTTTATTCCAAATTATATGCTAAAGATAAGATTAATGAAACGGACATTGATGTATATTTGAAGAATGCTAACATCCCGGTTCTTACACAAGAACAAAAGGAAGAGATTAATCAATTGATAACAGAAGAAGAAATTCTTTTAGCAATTAAGCAACTGAAGGTGGACAAAGCGCCAGGTACGGATGGACTGACTGCGGTCTATTACAAAAATCTACAATTGGAGCTGATAAAGCCATTAAGGGAATTGTTTCAGACAATTCAAAGGGGAGGAAGGGTGCCTCCGTCTTGGAGAACTGCTTTTATTTCCTTGATTCCGAAGGAAGATCAGGATGCTACCCAAGTAAGAAACTACAGACCAATATCACTTTTAAATACGGACTACAAGATATTTGCCAAGGTTTTAGCTAATAGATTGATGAGGGTTTTCCAACAGATGATTCATGGGGATCAAACTGGGTTTATTAGTGGTAGACAAATGAAAAATAATGTGAGGCATATAGTTGACGTGGTGGAGTTTTTGGAAAGGAACAACCAGATCCCTGCGGCGCTAATTTTTCTAGATGCTGAAAAAGCTTTTGATCAATTGGATTGGCAATTTTTGAAGAAAGTTCTAGATAAAATGAATTTTGGGGATAAATTTTTACAACCAATTAGGGCATTATATCAAAAGCAAACTGCCCGAATAATAGTAAATAATAGCTTGACTGAAGTATGCAATATTGAAAAGGGCACAAGACAAGGGTGTCCGTTATCACCTCTATTATTTGTGCTAACATTGGAGATATTATTGATAAAAATACGGAATTTGGAAAAAATTAAGGGTATTCAAATTAGAGATCAGGATTATAGATTGAGGGCATTTGCAGACGATCTGGTTGTTACGGTGACCCAGCCAGAAAATTCTGTTGTGGACCTGATGGAGATAATAATGCAATATGGGAAGGTTTCTGGATTTAAGGTTAATGTACAAAAAACTAAAATATTAGCCAAAAACATGACAGTATCGCAAAAGGCCCTTTTAGAAGGATTAACTGGATTTGAGATTGTTAAAAGGGTCAAATATTTAGGGGTGTATTTGTCACCCTCAAATGCAAAGTTATATAAAAATAATTATGAAAAGTTATGGGGAAAAATTCAAAAAGAATTGGAGAGCTGGGAAAAAATGCAATTGTCTTTACTGGGAAGAATTGCAGCAGGGAAAATGAATGTCCTGCCTAAATTTTTATTTTTATTCCAAATGATACCGATTTTTAAAAAAGACTCTAATCTGGAAGAATGGCAACGGGGTATCAATAAATTTGTATGGGTAGGGGAAAAGGCCACGAGTTAAACTTAAGATTATGCAGGATACGCGTGAAAAAGGTGGTCTTAAAATGCCCAATCTTAAATTATATTATGAAGCTGCTGCGTTGTCAGGAATAAGTGATTGGATTAATTTGACACAAGGGAGATTATTAAATCTTGAGGGCCACAACTTGTTATTTGGCTGGCATGCATATTTACTATATGATAAGAAGGTAGATAATGTGTTTAAAGTGCATATTTTAAGACAGGCATTGCTGAGAGTTTGGAAGAAGTATAGACACAAGTTAGACTACAAGATACCGTTGTGGGCAATCCCGAAACATGCAATAGAAAACATAAATGTTGGCTTCAAACATGATGTGACTACGTATAAGGAGATCTTAAGCTTGGAGAGGAACGTCTGGTGTTTGAAGCCGTACAATCTTTTGCGAGATGAGAAGATCGTTCAAACTTGGTTTCAATATGGTCAATTACGGGCCAGGTGGAAAGAAGACCAGAAAATTGGTTTCTCAATGACTGATCAAAACTTGGTAAAGCAAATTAGAAACCAGGGTCCAGCACATATCAAACGGATTTATCTTGCATTGATAGACATTGATTCAGAAACAGAACTTGTTAAAGACTGCATGATAAAATGGGCTCAGAATATTCAAGAAGTTATTACAATGGACACTTGGGAAAAGATCTGGGTGAGGAACGTAAAATTTACGCAAGCCCAAAATTTAAGAGAGAACTTTTATAAAATGTTTTATAGGTGGCATTTAGATCCTAAAAAGCTTGCAAGTATGTATCCGAACTATCAACCTAAATGTTGGAGATGTGGTGGCGAAGATGCAACGTATTTTCATATATGGTGGACCTGTAAAAAGGTTAAGGCTTTTTGGATAAAAATTTGGTGGAATATGCAGAAGATTTTCAAGCAAAGGATAAAGTTTTGTCCGCAATTGTTCTTATTGGGCATAATTACAGATGCTACTGTTGTGGACATTAAGTTGATGTTGAATTTAATTACAGCAGCAAGACTCTTAATAGGTCAATATTGGAAGAAGGAGGAACTCCCGACTATAGAAGAATGGACTTTAAAAGTTTCTAACCTGGCCGAAATGGCAAAGATTTCGGCTTATTTGAAAGATCACTCGCAACAACGTTATATTATGGAGTGGAAAAAGTGGATTGATTATATCCAGAACAAATATGGGACTAAAAAGTTTCATTTAGCATTTGAATAAGTTTTTTTTCCTTTGTATATTAGTATTGCTTGTAGTCATTTCATATGAGCTAGAGTGCGATAGACTTAATAGTTTATTGTTGTTAGCATATGGTTGTTTATGATTGTTTTTTGTTTTTATACCTTGTACTTAGCTCTGGGAAGGGGGGGAGGGTTAGGTAGGGGTGGGTGGAGGGAGGGGGGTAGGGATTGTTAAAGATAAAATGTATTGTAAAACCTTTCAATAAAAAAAAAAGAGAAGGACTTAGGTCAGTATGGATGAGCGTGTACATGTGAAAAACAACAAATATATATGTTGTACCAGTAAACGTCTGTTATTTTAAATTCAGTCTCCCTGTATTTTAAAGAACGATTTGTGCCTCAGTGTGTGGGTGAAACTGGCTATTTCCCAGGGCTGTGAGAGTGTGAGTGACCATAAGCTTTAAATACAACACTCTTCGGAAGTGTAACATTGCCTAAAGCACGTTGAGAAGGCTTCCTGATCAAGGGAAACGTGAGCGCCCCCTCCTGCCCCCGCATGGGAAATGCTCCATCTCTCCTTGTTTCAGGAGCGCTTTCCATTCACAGAAAATCCATCAGAGGGCGGCCTCTGCAAAGAGAAAGGGACTCCACGCACTTCAGCGTTGGGCCGCTGTGGCCGGTTGGGAAGGAAGTGACATACCTAAGCCTTGCCTTTCTAGGATGCTGGACTCGCCCTCTTTAACCCTTTGAACTTCGCAGGCGGTTAAAAAGGCTGCAAGGAAGTCTTGAAGGAAAGAGGCACAGGTGACAAAGGGGGTGGTTTGTCTGTGTTTGTGTGTATGTTTCTCTCTGTGTGTGCTAGTGTAGACCACGTACGTTGCCCTCAGGAAGAAATCCAGATGCCAGAAAGGAAAGGAGGGGACCTAGATCGTCCTTCACGCCCCATTTCTTGGGAAAGCTCCTGGTAGAGGGAGAGCTTGCATGGCAAATCTCAAGGAGGAAATAAGAAAAGGTTTGAAAATGCAAAAGATTATGCCTACGTTCTCACTCTGTGCTGGATGACAGTAAACTAGGTTCGACTCCTCTGCAGCTCAGTTTGTTTTAGGAGGATAAACAGATCATTATGTTAAGCTTTGTGCATTTAAGCCTTTGTGTTTCATGTGAACTGAGCCCCTGGATCTGATTGACCTTTTTGTGCTTAGGACACATTGTGTGAACCTGCCTTCCTGTGTGAAGGAAGAGAAATGGAACATCCTAATCCAGGTGCAATTGAATGGCATTACATTTTTTGTGAACTGAATGTTCATGCTTTGTTAACCTGTTCTGAGTTTTTGTATGCTGCCTGAACCCTGCTTATAGGTAAATGTAGATCTATATTTTTAAAAAGCAAGTCTTTCCTTGTGAGTAAAAGCAATATAGAAATGATCCAAAATGCCAAATATACTGAATCTTCTTGATTGATGTCATCAGTTTACCAGGCCAGAAAAATACTTCCTTCTATGGGGAGGAGTATCGATGAACGATCCAATCCACTACTTTCTAGTTGTTGGAATTTATTTTCTATCAGAGAGATGCAAAAGGAGGTCATTTGTTCATCTTCTTTAGAGAGAAATTTATGTAGGAAGAAAAGTCTCTATCATGGTTCCTCCAAGCGGGGAATAAACATGGCAACTGCTTTGGGAAGAAGGTTGTAGTTTATTGCAGAGGAAAGGCAGACAGAAAGATGGATCCAACAGGAAAAGAAGGGGTGAGCACATGTGGGTAGTGGGTTTTTACACCCCCTGGACTCTATTGTCTGGAGTTACCGTATTTATCGGCGTATAACACGCACTTTTTCTTCCTGAAAATAGGAGGCAAATGATGTGTGCGTGTTATACGCCGATATAATGTTAATGACCCATAGTAAATACCGCATAGCAGCGCGAATGGATGTGATCGGCGCGCATTGCAGTCCCCGGCAGCCTTCCTCTGCTACACTGGAATGTGTCATTAATATAAGCAAGTGGAGACAGGCCGCTACAGCTTCCTCAAAGAGCGGCACCTCTGCCCGTTTGCGCGGAGGTACGCGCGCACCTCTCCAAAGGTTTGGGGAGGTGCGCGCGCACTTCCGGTCGTTCGGAGAGGTGCGCGCGCACCTCTCAGAATGGGCAGGGGCGCTGCTCTTTGAGGAAGCTGCCGCGGCCTGTCTGCAAAGCTGCCAAAAGCGGCAGCATCGGAGACGGGCCGCTACAGCTTCCTCAAAGAGCGGCACCTCTGCCCGTTCGCGCGGAGGTACGTGCGCACCTCTCCAAAGGTTTGGGGAGGTGCGCGCGCACTTCCGGTCGTTCGGAGAGGTGCACGCGCACCTCTCAGAATGGGCAGGGGCGCTGCTCTTTGAAGAAGCTGCCGCGGCCCGTCTGCAAAGCTGCCAAAAGCGGCAGCTTCGGAGACGGGCCGCTACAGCTTCCTCAAAGAGCGGCACCTCTGCCCGTTCGCGCGGAGGTTTTTTACCTGAAATTTCCTTTTTAAAATGAGGTGCGTGTTATACGCCGGTGCGTGTTATACGCCGATAAATACGGTATTTCCTGTCTCAAGCTTTGTGTTTCCTTTGTCACGTATTCTGTCCTGAGCCTAGGTGTGCCACTCTAGGATTCTTGCTGGTTGTTTGTCCCAGCCCACCTCCCTGGGGCAGGGGTATGTAGATTTTAGAAGTCGTCTTAGTTTCAACCTCCCTGAATGGTTTATATCTGCATTTCTATAGAGTTGGTTTCTGCTTGGGGGAGGGAGACTTGGGGTTATTAAGAAAAACTGGGCATGCTTTTCTGCCTTTTTAAGATCCTTTTAGGAAATATATTTTCCTGCCCTTTTAATATTTCCTTCTCTGGGGAGCTGACTTCCCACAATCCCCCCCCCTTTGTGCCCTAAGTGTGTGAATGACACACTTACTGGCACAAGATTAAAATTGGTCTGATCAGGGATACTCGGTAAGCAAAGTTTAAATTGTTAATGCAAAAAGAAAAACACTAATGGAGGCAGCAGAAAAAAGATTCCTGCCCATAAAGTTCTAAAAAGTCAGGGCAAAAATTAGGTGGAAAAGAAATTTATAGTTACCAATATTCTGTGCCAATTATTTTCAAATGTTGGATGTCACCTTTAGCTTCCAGTCAGATTTGCACATTGCTCCCAAAAATCTTCACAGCCATGGTTTGCCTCTGTACCTAACCACTGGCTGCCCATTTTCAAGAGTTGTTTCCTGCCTTAGCTCTTAATTCAGTGCATCCAGGTTTGTAATTTGTAACGTCCAATTAACGTTAGCCAGTATCCAAGTAAGGCTGTTCCATCCTGGAGCACTAGGGAACTACCAGAGGACTGGAAAAGAGCTGATGTAGTTCCCTTTTTTTTCCTCTTAAAAAGAAGAAACGAAAGAAAAAATAGATCCAGGAAACTACAGACCTATCAGCCTGACCTCACCTGGGCAGATTCTGGAAAAGACAATCAGACAACAAATCAATGAATACCTAGAGGCAAACAAAGTCATTACTTAAAGCCAACATGGGTTTGTCAAAAACAGATCATGCTACACATCTTATCATCGCATTCTTTGACCAAGTGACAAAATTAGTGGACCAGAGGAATGCTGTTGATACAGTTTACTTGGGCTTCAGTAAGGCATTTGATAAAGTTGGCATAGGGTTTCCTGCCCGAGCAGAGGGTTGGACTACATGACCTCCAAGGTCCCTTCCAACTTTATCATTCTTATTAAATGCAAGAGTGAAACTTTTCCAGCAGATGAACTTAAAAACATTCCCTCCTGCTAACTTTGGGCTGTTCTTAAGAGTACATAGAGAGAAAGAGAAGAAAAACAAACAAACAAACACACTTTTCTTCACTCTGTCTGTTGGCCAGACAGACAGAGTGAGGGTATTTTCATTTTGGTAGCTTATTTTAAGAAGAATTTCTAGCAGAAGTTTAACATTCTTTTCTCTTTGGATTAGAGACAGTTAACAGTCAGTCACATTTACCTCACACACAAAGACTTTGGCACACATATACACACAAAGACAAGAGAACAGAAAACGAAACAGAAGTCTTAATTTTACACATCCTAGTCATTCCCACCATAAATCTCAGATAAATTAGGGAAGGCACATATTTTAAACATACCACGTGGTTGCATAGAGAGAGAGAGAGGCACTATTTCTTATTTTCCCTTTGAGTACCTTTATTTAGCCAATTGGTTTCCCAGCAAAGCCCTAGCAAAGTCCATTTTCTTTATATATATAATTTCTCTACCTATCTCTTTTTCATACCTGCCTAAACGGGTAGCTGATTCCCGTCCCAGGCCTCAAGCAAGCTTTACCGGGAAGCCTATCTCGACCCTTTAACTAGAATCCCCCCTTGGTTCTATCGGGTTTGGCGCACTGAAGCCTCCTTGTGAGACTTCCGCCTACCTCCACAGTTTTTGGGTCAAAAAGGGACCCAAAGAGCACTCTGGATCCCTCACAGAGTACTGGGACGCTCCTTTAGGCATCTACCACCATGGTTTCAGACCAAAAAGGGGTCTGTCGAGGACCTTCTGCTCCCCTGCAGAAGGTACGGCACATTCTTACCGGCTTTACCTTCACTTTTCACCACCACTGTTTGCAGACTTCAAATGTCTGGGAGGACCTCTGCTTGCTTTCCAGAGGTAAGGGACGCTCCTTGCCCGGGGCTTAATTTCCTAACTTTGCTTTGCTTTGCTTACAGGGCTTAACCAGCTAGTTGCCCAAATCCAATTCTCTCATTCCATTCCATTTTCCACGCAGTCTCTCCCTTTTCCTTAACAAAAGGTCCTGCGCTCTGGCCAAACCCCCATACTTTCCAGGGTTTGCAACTCGAACAGATCCTTTCTGCGGCTAGGAAAGGCCAGAGGGAGCAAAATCCAACTGTGATTGGAAAAAGGGTCTTCTCACTCACACACACAGAAACATACATTTCTTTTACCCCCCTGGGCTTTAAAGTTAAAATTTAGAGGTACTGACCTTCACCTTCTTTCCAAAGCAGCCCTTGAGCTCAAACCCAAAACTCCATTTACTACCCTGACTCCACATGGGCAGGGCCTGGAAAATCCATCCACAGACACAAAGGGGTCTGCTGCCGGCAGGATGGGCTTACCAGTCTCAGTCCATTGGAGAGGTTAGCTTGGAGTCCCATCTTGGTGTGCCAAATTGTAGGAAGAAAAGTCTCTATCATGGTTCCTCCAAGCGGGGAATAAACTAGAACCTTCTTCCCAAAGCAGTTGCCATGTTTATTCCCCGCTTGGAGGAACCATGATAGAGACTTTTCTTCCTACAGTTATCTCTTTGGCAAAGAGGGTTAATGGCATGTCCTGATTCCCATGGCTAGATGAACATTGCTATGAATGAAAAAGAATGTGGTTTCCTTGAACTCATTTGGATTTGTGTTACAGGACGGAGAAAGAATGGCAAGCCTTCCTTTAGCAAGTGGGGGAACTGGAAAAGGCCCTTCCAGTGTTCAGTCTGGAATCGGTGAGGAGATCTGGGCAAGAACTGGCCAGAAGATCCTGGACGATGGAACCATCCTTTCCCCACTTCAGTCCTGGAATTTTAGGAGCATCCGGTATCAGGAGGATGAGGGTCCCCGAGGACTTTGCAGCCGACTGCACTACTTTTGTAGCCAGTGGTTGAGACCAGAAAAGCACACAAAAGCGCAGATGCTGGACCTGGTTGTTCTGGAACGGTTCCTGGCCATTCTGCCCCTGCAGATGGAGAGCTGGGTGCGGGAGTGTGGAGCAGAGAGCAGCTCCCAGGCGGTGGCCCTGGTGGAAGGCTTCCTCCTGAGCCAGGCGGAGGAGAAGAAGGAGCAGGCTGAGTTGCAGGTGAGAGCCCAGAAGGACTTGAATATAATAATAAGTTCAAATTTTTGTTTCCTTTTAAAAATATCATTAAGCTTATCAAGATATAAAACCAAAAAAAGAAAATAGTAGGAACTGGGGGGAATTGAAGAGAAAGACGTATAGGGGAAAGGGGAAAAGGAAAATAATTGACTTTGACTCTTTAGTGCAGTCAAATAAAATGGTAACATTACAGCCTCCGACGTCTACTTTTCCATCCTTAATATGTACTGGAACTAGTCATTCTATAACAAGAAACACTAAATTTCATTTTTTTTATTCCAAGAAAAAAAATCCAGAAGTGATTTCCAAGTAGAAACAAGGTTGGATCCGTTTTTGTGCAAAAAGCATTCTTAATGCTCTCAACATACTGTATAAAACAGCAAAGTTTGAGATTATGTTTCAATCTCTGTCTATTAAAGTCCCTGGTTTTGTTTTTATACCCAGTTTGAGAATCTTCTGCAGTAAAATATAAATCTTACACCAGTATTTCTTTGGTTTGTCCACCAAAATGGAAAAAGGTTTCTTGTTTACATTTATATTTTGATCATGTATTTGAATTTCCTTTATACATCTTTGGCCAGTTATCACGCATTAAATAGAATTGATACATCATTTTATAAAAAATGTGTTCCAAATTATAATTTAATAGAAATTTTAAATTTTAAAGTTTTCACCCAAATATCTTCCTGTTGTTCAGGCATTATATTATACACAAAATTCTTTGCCATTGGATCAATATATTCAAATTCTTAATACCTCCTTACCAGAGTTCCCTGGCATTCATACTATGTGGAGATGCTTTACTAATCTTTCTATAGTTGCTTATCCTTTCTAGAAGAAAGATTTTTGCAGAGCCATTTATTTCTTACTTCCCAGCCTAATTAAATGATACTGAGTGCTTTGCAGTAAAAAACCACTTCATGATGTTTGATGACCATTAATGCTTTTCTCCTTCATACTATGTCAAGTCCTTTACAATGGACATCAGAGATCCTGAAAGAATGAGGCATCCTTCAAATGTCCCTCAAGAACTGTTTTTCAGGAGGATCTCTCAGGAAGATCCAAATCAGGACACCTCAAGAGGTAATAATAAGGTCCTTCCATTCCTCTGATAAATCCTAACTTTCTTATCTTCTGTGTTTTCCCTTCTATAGCATTTCATTAATTATGCTTCTTGAAATTCTATCTCCCTCACAGGGAAGAATAGAAGGAAGTTGACTCTTTGTTTTGGGGGAACGGAAACCGTGATTGAACCTCCAGGTCAGGTAACAGAAGAATATTAATTTACTAGATTTGTATTTTCCTTTTCCCTCGGGAAATCAGCTGATGTACATAGTACAGGTAGTCCTTGATTTATGACCACAATTGAAACCCAAATTTTTGTTGCTAAACAACACGACCTTTCTTGCCACATGTGTTAAGTCAATGACTGCAGTTATGTTTGTAATATGGTTGTTAAGTGAATCTGGCTTCCCTATTGACTTTGCTCTGAGAACTTCACAAAAGGTGATCACATGACCCAAGGACCCTGGAACCGTCATAAATATGAGTCAGTTGTCAAGCACCCGAATTTTGGTCATGTGGCCACGGGGATGCTGCAGCAGTCATGGGTGTGAAAACTGGGCATAAGCCATTTTTCCCGGTGCTGTTGTAACTTTGAACAATCACTAAAAACTGTTGTAAGTTGAGGACTATCTCTACTGTCTTCTTCCATTGTCCCCTCAGCTTTTGATTGGGGATTTTTTTAGGATTTTTTTTTACTACTTTAAAAACAAAACTCTTTCCCCTAATTATTCTCCCAACTTTTCAGTAAATAATGTTTTACAGATATTTTCATGGCACCCATTATTTGTGTAATTCTTTGAGTTGCATTTGAGCAAGGATCCTCAAAAGTATTTAAATATTCACACCAGGATATTAACATTTTTAAAAGCTTTATTTACAATCATTGATAAGAAAATACGTGATTAAGAAGAAAGATTTTTAAAATCCCAGGACAGTGGCCATATAGAAATTCCTCCAAATAAAAATTGTTCTGAAAGAGCATATAATCAAGGCCCTATTGGCTTGCAAAATACCTTTTAATCCCCTGATTTGTGTCTGGATTTGGAGGCCAAACTATCCAGCTTTGCAAAGGCTAAGAAATGCCTTCCTCAAAAAATGTTCTCCATTTTCTTATTTACTGTCGAGTCAATGGCTCAGACTACTAGCAGTTTCCTTGCAATCGGAGGACGGGCAGAGTCTCTGGATATTGATGGCACACAACACAGATCCATGGCTGATCTCTCCCAGCTCTTTCATGAAGGCGTTGAGGATGAATAGGATGGCTCCTTCTTAGCCACTTCATAAAATTCTACAAAGAATCCCTTCCTCTACATTTATGCCTTTAAACCCAGGTTAAACAAGTTAGTGTCACTGATTGGTGGGTTTTCCAAGGGCCACCTGCTAATTGATTGTCTCCTGACACTGAGTGCTTTTTGATTGAGGATGGATGAATTGATCCTGGCTGGCTGGCTGGATATTTGGTAAATCCAGAAGGATCCTGAAGTTGATCCAGAAGGAAATTGGGGTTACTTAACTGAATTGCACTGAAAATCCTACAAAATCATTCAAGTTGATGAAACCTGTCTAAAACATTTCTTCAATCAAATGTTTTTTCTTCTGTCCACTTTCTCACCTAAACTATGGAATCCTACTAAGCATAGCAGGGTTGTCAAACTCAATTTCACTGAGGGCTGCATTAGCATTGCGGTTGCCCTCAGGGGGCCGGGTGGGTATGGCCTGGGTGGGCGTGGCCTACTGGGTGGGCGTGGCTAGAGTGCGTATGGCCTACTGGGTGGGCATGGCCAACTCTACATCGTTCGCATCAAGGGTGCCTATCGGGGCCTGGGCAGGAGTGGGACAGATCTGAGGGTCTCTGGCAGAAGGCGGGTCTCTGGGCCAGGGCCAAGGCAGTGGGGGCCGTTCCCTCACTGTTTCCAGGATGGCTTTGCGGGCCACATGAAACCACTTCGCGGGCCGGATGTGGCCCCCGGGCCTTGTGTTTGACATGTCTGTTCTAAACAATAGGATAGATCCTATAGTCCCTCCTCAATCTGTTCTTTACTTTTTTTCCTTTCAGGAGGGTCTTCTGCCCTTTGAGGAGGTGGCTTTGTATTTCTCAGAGGAGGAGTGGTCTCTGCTGGATCCTCACCAAAAAACGCTGCATTGGGAAGTCATGCTGGATAATTATAAGAACGTGGCCTCTCTTGGTAAGGGTTTCCTATTCTGCAGTCAGGCAGTTCAGGAAGACACTTTGTAGTCAGATGCCACGGATTACTTCTTATGAAATCATCTCCAAATAGATATCCTCTCTTCAGAGGGAGAAGGAAGAGTCATGCTGTTCCACTGCTCCTGCGAAGGAAATAGGTCAATGGCAATCTTTATTTGTTTTTCTATTTCTATTTAAACATATTAGTAACAAAGTACCGTATATACTTGAGTATAAGCCGAATTTTTCAGCCCACTTTTTGGGCTGAAAAATCCACTTCGGCTTATACTCCAGTGAACAAAAAAAAGAACTTCCACCCCCCAGTTTGGAGAGCTGCTGCTTTCATCAAACATGGACGAAGGCAGCAGCTCTCCAAACGGGCTGCGGCGGTTTGGAGAGCTGCGCGCGCAGCTCCGCCGCCACCTCTGCAAGCCTCCGCTGAGAGAATGGGGCGGTGGAAGCTTGCCACCCATTTTCTCGGCGAAGACTTCTTTCGGGGGATGCAGCTTCTGCCGCCCCTTTCTCTCAGCTGCCCAGCTGAGAGAAGGGGGTGACAGAGGCTGGATCCCCCGAAACAAGTCTCCGCTGAGACGAGAGAACGAGGCGTTGGAGCACTCCGCGAAGTATGGGGCGGGGAAGCTTGCCGCCCATTCTCTCAGCGGCGAAGACTTCTTTCAGGGGATCCAGCCTCTGCCGCCCCCTTCTCTCAGCTGCCCAGCTGAGAGAAGGGGGTGACAGAGGCTGGATCCCCCGAAAGAATTCTCCACCGAGATGAGAGAACAGGGTGGCAAGCCGCCGAGAGAATGGGGCAGTGGAGCGCTCCGCCGAGAGAATGGGGCGGCTTGCTGTTTTCTCGGTGCAGCACGGCAGAGGCTGGATCTCCCGAAAGACGTCTCTGCTGAGATGAGAGAACGGGGTGGCAAGCTGCCGAGAGAATGGGGCGGCTTGCTGTTTTCTCGGTGCAGCACAGCAGAGGCTGGATCTCCCGAAAGACGTCTCTGCTGAGATGAGAGAACGGGGTGGCAAGCTGCCGAGAGAATGGGGCGGCTTGCTGTTTTCTCGGTGCAGCACGGCAGAGGCTGGATCTCCCGAAAGACGTCTCTGCTGAGATGAGAGAACGGGGTGGCAAGCTGCCGAGAGAATGGGGCAGTGGAGCGCTCCGCTGAGAGAATGGGGTGGTGGAGGCTTGCCGCCCATTCTCTCGGCAGAGACTTCTTTCGCGAGATCCAGCCTCTGCCGTGCTGCACCGAGAGAACAGCAGGCCGCCCCATTCTCTCGGCGGCTTGCCACCCCGTTCTCTCATCTCAGCAGAGACGTCTTTCGGGGGATCCAGCCTCCAGCTGCTGCATTTCCCAGCCTCGGCTTATACTCGAGTCAATAACTTTTTCCAGTTTTTTGGGGTAAAATTAGGGGTCTCGGCTTATACTCGAGTCGGCTTATACTCAAGTATATACGGTAATTCCTTGGTTTGCAGTAATACTAAACTTTACCAAACAGTTTTCAAATATTTTGGCCCAGATGCATCTGTATCAGTCCTATCAAGAATTGCCATTCACGTTTTTGACTTAATGGCTTTATTCTGGAACCGTGAACCGAGATGCATTATAGTTCTGATCCAGACAGCATAAACTCCACGAAAATGGTTTTAAACAAATATTTATTGTCCAGGAATTCTAAGCAGGGACTTACTTTGCAGTAGATACATCCGGTCATAGTCATATCTGTCCATTCTCGTAGGTAAAAAAGTAATAATTCTCTATCTCAGCTAGGCATGGTTACGGATGCCAATAGATGCTTGCATGATGCTTGATTAGACACCTCTGATGCCAAGATTGGGCCTCCAGAGGCAATCAGAACCTTCCATTCTCTGTTGAAGAGAAAGAGGCCTAAACTACTGTGAGATCATTCAAAATCAGTAGTGTGAGATCTCACATTACTGATCGCACGTGATCTTGCGTTACTTTAGGCTTCCATTTTCTATGAAAGCACCAAAGGCCTAGATCAGCCAAGAAAGCAAAGGTGCATATCCAAAGGCCTAGTGTCTAGGGAGACTGGGGTGTGTGGGGGGGAGGAAATAGCTAGGGTGAATGTTGCAGTGCTACTGCGGTCATTCGTAAGGGTGAATGACTGCCGTAGTGTGGAAACATTCGTAATTTCAGGAGTTTTTCGTAAACACTACTGGGTGATTATTGCATAAATTCGAACGTTTGCTAACGGAAGGTTTGTAACTCAGGGATTATCTGTAATATGATTTCTGACAGGGTGATCTTTTTCCCTAACATTTCTATCACTTTCATTTCTCTTTTCCTTTGAAGGTGATAATGAGAATAACAATAAAGTCGCTGGAGAATTAATGAAAGTGTTCAAACAAAGAGACGTAATGGAGAAGCCTGCAATTCAGACGGGATTCCAAAGGCAGGAAAGAAACACTTCAAATAATTGGAATAAAGAAAGCTCATCTTCCATTGATGCACAGATGCAGGACTTTATTGATCAACGAGGAAAAATAAAGAAAAAATACATTGGGAAAAGTTTAAGACTATTCAAATACATAACAGATATAAATGAGCACTATCTATCCCAAGGCAAAGGACAAGATTATATATCCAAAGACAATGAAAAAATTACAATTGGACTTTCACACTTTCTCAAGAAAATTGTTCAGTTATGTCACAGAAAAGATTTCACATGGGAGAGAAGCCAAATAAATGCACTGAGGATGGAAATAAGACTGTTTATAAAAGGATAAGCACAAGGGAAAAGCTATATAAATGCAGGAAGTGTGGAAAGGACTTCAGGAAACCAGGTCATCTTACATCCCATGAAAGGATCCACGTAGGAGAGAAGCCATATAAATGCATGGAGTGTGGAAAGGATTTCAGAACAAGCTGGGAAGTTACATCCCATCAAAGGATCCACACAGGGGAGAAGCCGTACAAATGCATGGAGTGTGGAAAGGGATTTAGAACAAGCAGTTATCTTATATCCCATCGAAGTGTCCACACAGGGGAGAAGCCCTATAAATGCATGGAGTGTGGAAAGGGCTTTACCCAACAAGGTAATCTAGTATCCCATGAGAGAATCCACACAGGAGAGAAGCCATTTAAGTGCATAGAATGTGGAAAAGGCTTCAGGAAACACTGTCATCTTACATCCCATCAATTGACTCATAAAGCAGAGAAGCCATATAAATGCATGGAGTATGGAAAGGGCTATACCCAACACTGTCATCTTATTTCCCATAAAAAAATTCACACGGGGGGAAAGCCCTATAAATGCATGGAGTGTGGAAAGGGCTTCAAGAGAAACAGTGAACTTACATGCCATCAAAGGATTCACACAGGGGAGAAGCCCTATAAATGCATGGAGTGTGGAAAGGGCTTCAGGACAAGCGGTGGCCGTACATGCCATCAAAGGATTCACACAGGGGAGAAGCCCTATAAATGCATGGAGTGTGGAAAGGGCTTCACCCGACATAATGTTCTTATTTCCCACAAAGGAATCCACACAGGAGAGAAGCCCTATAAATGCATGGAATGTGGAAAGGGCTTCAGTCAACACAATAAACTTACATCCCATCAAATGATACACACAGGGGAGAAGCCCTATAAATGCATGGAGTGTGGAAAGGGCTTCAGGACAAACAGTGAACTTACATGCCATCAAAGGATTCACACAGGGGAGAAGCCCTATAAATGCATGGAGTGTGGAAAGGGCTTCAGGACAAGCGGTGACCGTATATGCCATCAAAGGATTCACACAGGGGAGAAGCCCTATAAATGCATGGAGTGTGGGAAGGGCTTCACCCAACAGGGTCATCTTATTTCCCATAAAGGAATCCACACGGGAGAGAGGCCATATAAATGAATGAAGTGTGGAAAGGGCTTCGGCCGACACCATACTCTTACTTCCCATAACATGATGCGTAGATGTGAGAAGTCAATTCCGAAAACAAACATACATTTGGGTGAGAATGTATGCTAATTATAGAGTTCAGTCTACGGATTTCCAATTTACACGGACTGAATTCTGAAAAGATGGTTGGGTTTTTTTTTCTGTTTCATCCTTCTAACTTAGAAGCCTAGAGAGATGAATTTAGTAACGAAAATAAAAACAATGGGCATGTGCCATTATAATTATTATCTATAAGTTTTTGAATTTATGTGTGTATAGGTTCATTTTATTTTATTTTTTAGATATGCACTTCCTGCTCCCCAATTGTCATGTTTTGTTGTGATTCAGGGTCAGCCTGTGGGTTCGGCAGTTGGGTTGGACGATTCAGAGGAGGAGGAGGGGGGTGTTGGAGAGCCTGCAGAGGATAGCCCTGATGCTTCGCAGAGCCCTCAGCCAGGCCCCTCCCATCTGGTCACGACGCAGACCCAGCTGTGTGAGCCTGACAGCGTGGATGAAGATGACCCACAGCTGGCCCTGTTCAAGGACGCCCGACGCAGGAGGCAGTCAATCAGGAGTAAACAGAGGAAGGCAATGGGGCACCTCAGAAGGAGGCAGAGAGAAGCCACACCTTGAACTGTTTAAAAGGGGAATGTGTGGGAGGGCTAGTTGGCTGCAGGCAACCGTTTGAATAGCTCCTGTTTCATGGTTCGTGTTTGGTTTTGCTCTGTTTTATGTCAATAAATTTGGCAGGCTTAGTTCCAGCCTCTTGCCGTTTTGTAAAGGGGTTGGCCCTGCCTTTTCTGCAGGGCCGGTAGTAGGCTGGTACAGAACATGTTTCTCCCACTTGGTCATAGCTCTCAAAAGGATGTGAAGACATTCAAAAGGTGCTGCTTCCCCAAGCAGAAATGAAAAAATAAAAGAAAAATCAAATGTATACCCTTGGTGTAGAACTGGGGGATCCCAAATGTAATCAAATTTGCATTCTCAGTGTACAACTGAGACCTGAGTCAACCAGTATCTATGGAGAAAGAGGGAACATTATTCATTCCAAGGCCTGAAGATGTATGAGGGAATTGTTACATGCCCATCAATGTTTAGCGTCTGGGAAGAGCTGAAACGATGAAGAATTCCTCTCTCAAAAACGAAGCCAGAATGACCAGAAGCCCCACAAGTGATTGTGCAATCTTTTTTCAAGCATTTTGCTATTTTATAGTGTGATGAGGGCTGAGAAGAAGTCTAAATTTGATTTAAATAAAATTAAATATCAATGCTGTGGTTATGTTCGAGTCATGTATTATACTCATGTATTAAACTCTTTAGTTGCTTTAAAAATGTATTAACACATGAAAGTTTTTGGAAGGATTTGAGAAGCTCATGTTTGAAGCTTTTTATTTAATTGTCAGTTCTGTGTCAAACTGGACAGTAAGACTGAAAAGAGCAGAGAGGTAAACTGAATTCTTTTTAAACCCTTTTTTCTCTCCATCTACATTCTTTCTTTCACTAATTGTAGCTAAATCTCTCTTTTTCCCCCTCTTGCATTGTCACCTACAAATCCAGAAGAATCTCTTCAAACCATTGGAATCTTCAGGTCTTGCAGTTAAAGGAGAATTAGTACTTTAGTTTTTCTCTGTTCATTCCTGATCTATGGATTGATGGGTCCCAGTATCATTGCTGTGGCTAGTCCAGATTCTTGCCTCTGAATGACAATTTTTTGGGTCATAGAGGTAAGCCAGAAGAGATAAGGCCTGTCACAAGCCAGAACTTTTATTACAGGAGCTGCTAATGTGTCGCTATCTTGTCTCCTCCCTGCAAGCACATCTTCCTGAGGTGTATTCCCTATGTAATAAACAATAAACTAGAAAAAGAAGGATTAAGAGGGATGAATGAAACAAGGATGAATGAAGAAATGAAACGCAAGGCAAGGGAAAAAGTGGATAAGAAAAATGAAATAACATGATAGTCAATCGAAGGACTAATTTAATTAAACAATAAAAGAAATTGAATATTTGGCAACTAAATGATCTCCCTTATTTCAAATAATATGTATAATAATAGAGGGAGAACTATTTGATTATCTAAAAGCATTGACATGGGAGGCTAGTTGGCAAAGAAAGAAAGCCAGAACGAGGCTGAAGAAAATTGGGGTTTTGATTTATTAGAGGGGATTTCATATTACCAATTAGAGGGTTAAAGTGAGAAGTTGAGATAAGGGGAATTTGGGTCATTAAATTTAAAATTGGAAATTAGTTGAAAGTAAGGATTTGTTTACTATTAAAAAATTAAACCCAAAAGAAAAAAATATGAATATGTTTGCTTTATTGATTAACCCAGACAATATATATAATGGTATTGATTTATTAAAGGGGATACTGTATTATTAATGAGATGATTTAATGTGGGAAATAGATAGCTTTTAGGAAATAGAACAAGACTATATTCAAAAAGATAAGATGTTTATTTTGAATATTAGATTCTGTTATGAATTGAGATGAGGGAAACTGGTTACCTAAAGCCTGGGAATTAAAAATATCAAATGTTAAATTTGAATATTGATGGAAAACTAAAAATTGGGAAAAATCAATAACAGGACATTGATAGTCTATAAAGAGTGTAAAAGTAATGAAGATATGTATAAACTAAAAATTTATTGATAAATGCAATAATGATGTTTTCAGTTAGTTGATATAATAAGAACTGTAGTAGCTTAAATACGAGATAGTAGATATTAAGGGAAAAAGAGGAAATATTTAATGTTATAACTTAAAGTTTGTACTAAAGATTTTTGTATGTTATTGAACTATTGATTAACCTACCCACCACATTGCTTTTTAAATACTTAAATGTAAAATTAGAAAATTAATAAAATACTATTTTTTAAAAAAGAAAGTTTTATGAAAACAAGGGGTGTCTGGCTTTCCTTTTACACACTGCTGCCTGCATGCTGAGGAAAGGATTTGAGAAGCTCATGTTTGAAGCTTTTTATTTAATTGTCAATTCTGTGTCAAACTGGACAGTAAGACTGAAAAGAGCAGAGAGGTTAACTGAATTCTTTTTAACCCCTTTTTTCGGGCTGACAAATGCCCCCGCAGTCTTTCAACATATGATGAACGATGTTTTTCAGGACATGTTGGACAGGTTTTTGATGGTATACCTGGATAACATCTTGATATACTCCCGGTCCAGGAAAAGCCATCTGCAGCACGTCCGCCTCGTGTTGCAGCGCCTTCGGGAGCATCAACTCTATGCGAAGCTGGAGAAATGTCTCTTCTTCCAGACCTCCATAGAGTTCCTTGGCCACATCATCTTTTCCGAAGGCATCGCCATGGACCCGCATAAGGTGGAGGCCTTATGTAGTTGGGAACCCCCCGTCAAGTGAAGGATATTCAGCGCCTTCTGGGGTTTGCCAAGTACTACTGGACCTTCATCCCGGGTTTCGCTACGCTGACAGTTCTGCTAACCCAGCTCCTGAAGAAAAAGGTCTCGTTCCAGTGGGGTCCCCTGCAGAAACAGGCGTTCGAGGCCCTCAAGAAGGCCTTTATCACGGAACCCGTCCTGAGGTACCCCGAACCGAACCGTCCCTTCGTCGTGGAGACGGACGCGTCCAACATGGCTCTTGGGGTGGTCTTGTTGCAGGCCCCGGTGGATGGCGGCACTCTTTTTCCCTGCGCTTACTATTCACGGAAACTCAATCCTTCCGAGCGCAATTACACCATCTGGGAAAAAGAGTTCTTGGCTATCAAGGCCGCGTTCGAGGCTTGGCGACATCATCTCAAGGGGGCCCGACACCAGATGGATGTCCGAATTGACCATTGGAACCTAGAATACCTGAAGATGGCCAGGAAGTTGAACCAGCAGCAGATCCAGTGGTCTTTGTTTTTTGCCCGGTTCAACTTTCGTGTAACCTAATATCCCCAGCGGTCACAACCAGAGGGCAGATGCCCTGTCCCACAAGCCGGAGTACCTCTGCACCAAGGACCCACTGCCCACATGGACGGTGCTGCCCGTGGAATCCTTGGCTGCAGTCCATGAGCCGGCGGACTTGCGGGCTCAGGTGCGGGAGGCACAGTGCCTGAATGTTTGGTCGCAGAAGAGACAGGCCGAGGTTGGTCCCGTGTCCCCTTGGACTTTGGAGGAGGGCTTGCTGAGACATCGGGGGCGACTCTATGTACCCACGGGGCCGCTTTGAACCCTTGTGATGACACAGTGTTATGACAACCCTGCAGCGGGGCACTTTGGGTTTTTCAAAACCCTCAATTTGGTGACGCGGACCTTTTGGTGGCCTCGGGTATGGCACGATGTACATGCGTACGTGACGCCCTGCGTGCCGTGCCGACAAGCAAAGACCACCACGGGCGCACCTCCTGGCCTCCTCCAACCCCTGCCAATGCCAGAGAGACCATGGGGAGCAATCTCCATGGACTTCTTAACAGACTTGCCGCCATCCTCAGGGTTTACCACCGTCCTAGTGGTGGTTGACATGTTAATGAAAATGGCGCAGTTTATTACATGTCGTGGGCTGCCAACGGCCCGGACGACTGTCCGGTTGTTCCTGCAGCACGTCTTCCATCTCCACGGTTTGCCAGACAGGGTAGTGTCGGATCGCGGCGTGCAATTCACGGCACAATTTTGGAAGAGCCTGATGGAGGTGCAGGTGTGCTTGTCGTCGGCACACCATCCCAAGACCGACGGGGGGGACGGAGAAGGTAATAGGCATCCTGGAGCAGTACCTGCGCTGTTTCGTGAACCAGAAGCAGGACAACTGGGCCGATTACCTCTCCCTAGCGGAGTTTGCCTTTAACAACTCCCAACACACCTCCACCCAGACCACCCCGTTTCATGCCAACGTGGGGTACCATCCTTGGCTCTTCCCTCTGGCTCCCTCATTCCTTGGTTCCTGAGACCCAGGACTTCCTGTCTGAGTTGCATGCAGCCCAACAATTGGTACGGCGCCAATTGATCCAGGCCAAGGAGGACTATAAATGGTTCTCCGACCGCTCCCGACGGGCAACGCCACCGCTGGCAGTCGAAGATCGAGTGTGGTTGTCCACGAGGCATCTCCCGACCGACTGAACGGTAAAGAAACTGGACCATCGATACATCGGCCCGTTCCCGATCGAAGCGGTCATCAACCTGTGGCCTACTGGTTGACCCTCCCGCGCTCCATGCAGATCCACCCAGTCTTCCACCAATCCCTGTTGGTCCCCGAAGCCACTTGTGTTCCCTCCGATGCCTGATGGTTCCTGCTCCACCACCTACACCCGGCCAGGACGGCTCAGCAGAGTATGAGGTGGCCAGTATTCGGGACTCCCGGTGGCTTAAGGGGCATTTCCAATATTTTGTCGAGTGGAAGGGGTACGGGCCTGAAGACTTCTCCTGGGTCGACGCTTCCACAGTTCGCGCCCCTGACCTCGTGCGGGTGTTCCATGAACAATTCCCATCTCGACCGCATCCCGACCATCAGACCCTGCGGTGGGGGATAGCGTTGTGGCCCCGATCCCCGCGGCTGTCCTAACCGAGGACGAGGACTCTGAGGATGATGGGGAGGAACTGGCAAGGCCTCCCTCTCTGGGGCCCTCCTCTCTGGCAAGGCCTCCGTCTCCATCGGGAGCCCAAGAGGAGCAGCCGGTGCTCGAACAGCTGCAGAAGTCTAGCGAAGATGAGTCATGGCTAGACCCTCGAGAAAGACGCAGGGCCAAGCATCTGCAGCAACGTAGGTTGGGTAGGAGGGCCAGGGAGTAGCTGAGTCATTGAGCCACACCCCATAAGGTATAAAGGGGGTGTGGCTGCTCTCAGAACTTTGTGACGAACAATAGTTTAAACAACTTCTGGTCATGTCTTTGGAACTCTGCTTCTTGTTTGAAACTTTGGTCTGAATTCTTGGCAACGGTTCTGTACATCTGCTGATTGGACTGTTTGCTTGGACGTTATCTCATTCCAGCTGAAGTTTGAGGTAACGAGCCTATTTTCTGCCAAGGCCTTATCAGTAGGCAATTAATTAAAGTCTGTAGCATTAACTCTTGCGAGTCGTGCCTGCTTGTCTGTCTGTGCTCCGGGAGGGGGGAACAGAACAAGGGGTTTCTGGCTTTCCTTTTACACACTGCTGCCTGCATGCTGAGGAAATACACCCAGCTTCTTCAGAAACCTGGACAGATGCCCTGGACGCAAGCTGGCTTGGAGAGATCTTTGGTGATTGGCAAAGTTCTGGTTGTGTTAGCTTTTTGAGGTCTTCTGGTTTTGCCATGTTTGATTCCTGTTATCCAAAGAACAGTTGCTTCTACCCTCTCAGGGATGATGGTCATAGCATCCTCTGTAAGTAGTGATAAACCCCATAAGCCAGCCAATGTTCTGACTATAACAAAGGAATATATGTCATTGGTCACCAAGTAACAGAACGCATTCTGTTACAAAATTAAAAAGGGAGGAATGAAGGGTCCTGTAACTGGAACAAAAAGAAATTGTTTAGCCTAATTACTTCTATCTCGCTTCTATAATCAGCATTTGTGTCAGGGACAAATTTCACACAAGTGTGGGAAACATGTACATGGATGGGATGTACTGAAGGAAGGAATAAGGGAGTGTACACGAATGATTGATATCTTCTTTATGAAAGGAATAGATTATTATTCAGAAATTTCTAATGAGTCTAAAGATCGATAGAAGAAGCCAGCTGAAAGTCATAAATTCTGACAAGTAGTTGTAGCTAACCTAAACCACAAGCAGAGGAAATACAGAAATAACTATAGGAGCCGAGCTTGGTTAATAGAAAATTAGATGGTGATAGATATGTGTACAAAGGAGCTTCCTGGAACATGAGAGGGACAGTGGTTTTAGGCGGTTTGGATAATTTATTGGATGATTAGGGAAGGGGCGTTGAGTGTGATAGGGGAGGGGGGAATCTGCATCGGGAGCAGGATATAAAACTGAATCAAACAGCTGTTTAAGGTGTGACTGAACGCCTGTGTGTGTGTTTCAGTTCACCAAGCCTTTGCAAATGCTTCTTTTTAAATAAAACTTTGTTGCTGGAATTCCAAGTGACTTTGTTTGTTTTGGGATCTTGAGCCACATTCTAAACACTTAGCATGTAATGGCTCTGTTGTCTGATTTTCATTGGCTAACAAAGTTTATAAAGCAATGCTACTAACTTTCTAAGGTGTGGCACTTCTGGATGTAAGTCTGACAGGGTTCCAAATTGTTTGCAACTCAGCTGTTTGCTTTGATCAATTAAAGCACTGTTTCCTCAAGAAGCCTCAGTTTGAGTTGCCTGAATAAACTTTGAATGGTATCTCAAATTTAAGTAAGGGCCAGTGAACTTACAATAGTTAAAGATGCAGAGGTTAAATATTAACAATTAACCAATAATAATTATATATAATCCGAAGGGCCAAGAGGCAGCCAGAACAGAAAAGAAAAGTAGTTTGTGCTGGGACTGAGAAAGTAATATAGGGGCCCTCCTCTAGAAACTTGGAGTACATCAACCTATGCAACTGTTGCTGATATGCAGTCTGAGGTTGCCTCCTGGGATGGTTGTGCCCACTAGAGACAAAGGTCCTTTGTTGTTGTTAGCTGCGAAGTTGTGTCCGACCCATCACAACCCTATGGACAACGTTCCTCCAGGCCTTCCTGTCCTCTACCATCTTCTGGAGTCCATTTAAACTCACACCTACTGCTTCAGTGACTCCATCTAGCCACCTCATTCTCTGTCGTCCTAGCATGCTTAAATCTAGAAAATCCAAGAAGGGTCTCGAATTCTGAAGCAATGGTCAGTCTGCAGAAAGTGAAGGGAATAAGCGATCAAATGGAAAAAAAGAATTATGTCTAGTATGGATGAATGAAGGAGGTAAAAGAGAATGCAAGAGAGAAAGTGAATAAGAGAAACGACTCTGACGGTTGTTTAACGATGAGACCTTGCTGAGACCCCTGTGCCTGGCCTGTATAAGTGGATACTATCACTGCTAATAGCCTTTGCCAGATAGCAGAACTCATGAAATTACCTTTTTATCATCCACAAGGACCTTTATTTGTATGCAGAGAAGATTACAGCAGACAAGATGTAGTAGATGATGAAATGGACGGTATTTCAAGGTCAAAGACAGTAATGGTCCTACCATGAGAGGAGACCACATGTGAATGGTGCCCCAGAAGTGATAGAACATTCAGGGTTAAGAAGAAACAGGAAGTACATCACAAATGGGAGGAGTTTGCTGAACAAATTAACATAAATGTTGTAGTTCCCAAACAACCACATGGTGGCAGCACAATATGCACTGCATAATACTTTATGGCTGATGTAACAGCACACTCCCCGTCTGGTATTGTAAAATACCACTATATAATCCTATGATAGTTATTCAAATGCAAATAAATATTTTGTGATTTGCTTGTTGTCTTCAAGACCTGAAAGACATAAAAGAGGAACATGCATATATTGCAACAATAACAACTGCAATTTCAGGCCTCAAATAGTCTAGATTAAAGTTCAAATCACTTTTCTTCTTGAACTCAGGATCCAACAAGGAAAGGCGACAAGTTCAATCTTCAAGGGGCAAAAGCAAGACAAGTCCTGTGATGGGTCTGACCAAAGTTTATGGTGCCTTGCCTTGCAACCTTTACCTCCACTTTACGTATGTTCCCATCATCACTGGGAATAGCTTTCACAATGAGTCCCTTGGGCCATTCAATTCTTTCAGCTTGTTGGTCCTTGAGCAGAACAAGGTCTCCAACTTGGAGATTGGGGTTCTGATGTTGCCATTTTCTGCGTCCTTGCAAAAGAGAAAGACACTCCATCTTCCATCGATTCCAGAGGCAGTTGTCTTTTGCAGAGAGAGGTTTTTGGCAGAAGTGCCAGCCTTGACATTCAGTGTCACTAGATTTGGTGTGATAGCATTGTGCAATATGGACTAACCTTGCAATAATGCGTACAAGCTTTGTCCAGTTGGAGAACTGTTCAAAGCATTGACAGTCAATGATGGCTCTCTGCTCAGATCTGGTGAGAAGGGTCTTGATGTCAGGACAAATCTCTGGATCGTTGTCAGGATCTTGAAGATTGAAGACCTCAGCTGTGCTTTCTCCTGAGGCATGAAGAGGTAATGGTGCAACCCAGCTGTTAGACATATTTGGAGAATTCAGTGTCCATTATGTTGATGAATTCTCTGTCTTCAACTGACATGGCTATTTTCTTGTCATCATGTGTGGCATAAAACACTGTGCTGCCTAAGTTATCATCACATGTGATGGGGATAACATCAGATGCCTGGATGATGTCAAGAGGCTTCTCCTTTACTTCATGGTGGTGAGGGTATTGTCTGAAGTGAGATGCACTCCCAGAAATTACCTTTTTATCATCCACAAGGACCTTTATTTGCATGCAGAGAAGATTATAGGAGACAGGATGTAGTAGATGATGAAATGGACGGTATTTCAAGGTCAAAGACAGTAATTGTCCTACCATGAGAGAAGACCGCATGTGAATGGTGCCCCAGAAGGGATAGAACATTCAGGCTTAAGAAGAAAGAGGAGGTACGTCAGAAATGGGAGGGGTTTGCTGAACAAATTAACATAAATGTTGTAGTTCCCAAACAACCACATGGTGGCAGCACAATATGCACTGCATAATACTTTATGGCTGATGTAACAGCACAAAACGAGATTACAACATATCCATGGGAGGACTGTTATTTAATTAAACAAGAACCAAAGAAATTTAATAGTTGAAGGTTGTAATTATACTGAGAAAGTTACTCGGATTGCAACTAATTTTAAACCCTGTTCTGCAGATTGTTCTTCTTGCCTAATTTTTTTTTGTCCTGCTGTGTAGTTTATGTCTCATCCAGGTTCCTTTGCCTACATCTCCGAGGGCCGTCACTTCTGATGGATTTTCTCATTTTTGTGCAACCTAACTTCTATTAAAAACCATATTGCAATTAGCTAAAAATTGATGAACAGGACCACCCAGTGAGTCTAGGAGGTAGAACTCTAAATTCTGAATCATGCATTGATACATCAAACCCAAAGATGAAATTTCCCTGGAATCATGAGCCCTATAAACTCAAAACTACTCCATCTTACAGAGATCACCCTTCTGTTGCTTCCCATCTAATCTCTAGGTCAGCAATTCCACCACATCACCAGTTTTCCCTAGAGACGTGTTTATTAACTGGGTACAGGAGGCCCTGTGGATTTCACTCTGGTAGGTGGGCGGTGCTCATCAGCGTTTCAAGCCCATCGAGCCACTACTGTCAAAAGACATTTCTGCGGTCAAGTGGCCAGCATGGTGTCACAGAGCACCATTATGCTCTCACCTGACAAGCCTAATGTCTAAACCACTGAGCCACCATCCTGCTCTATAACTAGGTATGATAATATGTAAGTCAGAGCTGAAGAAGCTTCTTGGAAGAGAAGCAAAATGTCTCCAAAGAAAAACAAGAAAGACCAGCTGCCTCTTGAAAAATCACCTTTGTGACATCCACGGAGCACACACAGAATAAATATATCTCTCGACAGATATTTCCATAATGATGCATAAGTGCAACTACTGCAATGTCTACATTGCAACCTGGCCAGAAAGTGATTGCCAAGGAGCTCAACAGTTTGCTTCCTTGAAGGATCTCTCCAATGGGAGGGTACCAGCCCTTTCAGGCAAGCAAGGCCAAGAATTGGGCACCACAAAGCCTATTGGGGCTCTGTGATATTGTTGTGAGATATAATAACAGAATGTTGAAAGCCTGTCAAGTTTCCCACTGATCTCTTTTATGGGATGCAGAACGAAGAGAGCATTATTGTGACCCTCTTGAGTACAAGGAACACTATATTCCATTTTGTGTCTGTTCCTTTGATCCCCCCGTTACCTTTATTCAGGGGTGTGGTTTCTACAGAATCGTTCTTAAAAATAGATATTTGGAGAGGAGTCTTATATTGTCAAAAGCACATGGATTCACAAGGCTTCTTGCTCAGGGCGGACATCAGCCTCCTTCCTCCTCGCCTCTCATGGGAAATGTACCTTTTCTCCCCGCTTTGCATGAGCACCTGCCTTGCACGGAGAATCCACCAGGGGCTCCTCTGCAAAGAGAAGGCAACACAATGGTCTTGCGTCTTTAGGATGCTGTATTCACTCTCTTGAGCATTTGAGCTGCGCAGAACTCTTGAAGGAAAGAGATCCAGAAAGGGCCAGGATAAGTGGCCAGATTCTTCCAGTGTGAAGGGAGGGCTCTTGAACTTAAGAAGGAAGAGATGCATCCCAAGTTCTCATCTTAGCAACAGATAAGAAGGAACTAAGTCACTAAGGAAAGAAAGTAAAAATATCACTCAATCCAGACAAAAGAAATTGGACAAGAGCTGAGATGAAAGCTCTCTCCAAATCCCACCAATAGCTACCAGGCTTGAAAATCAACAAGAATAACTGTCATCTGATGAATCAGCAAAAAGCAAGGAATTTTTTGGAGGGAAAAGATCCTGAAGTACAAACACTTTTTGAATTCCTCTTCATCTAGAGTTGGCAGCTGGCAGCTTCTGTCCCTATGGATAGTGACAGCCAGCCTACTCCAGAAGGACTTAGGTCAGTATGGATGAGCATGGATGTGTGTGTGTACTTGTGAAAAAGAACAAATATATATGTTGTACCAGTAAACGTCTGTTATTTTAAATTCACTGTGTCTCCCTGTATTTTAAAGAACCATTTGTGCCTCAGTGTGTGGGTGAAAAAGTGTGGCTATTTCCCAGGGCTGTGAGAGTGTGAGTGACCATAAACTTTAAATACAACACTCGGAAGTGTAACATTGCCTAAAGCAGGTTGAGGCGGCTTCCTGATCAAGGGAAACGTGAGCGCCCCCTCCTGCCCCCGCATGGGAAATGCTCCGTCTCTCCTTGTTCCAGGAGCGCTTTCCATTCACAGAAAATCCACCAGAGGGCGGCCTCTGCAAAGAGAAAGGGACTCCACGCACTTCAGCGTTGGGCCGCTGTGGCCGGTTGGGAAGGAAGTGACGTCAGTAAGCCTTGCCTTTCTAGGATGCTGGACTCTCCCTCTTTAACCCTTTGAACTTCGCAGGCGGTTTAAAAGGCTGCAAGGAAGTCTTGAAGGAAAGAGGCACAGGTGAGAAAGGGGGTTGTTTGTCTGTGTTTGTGTGTATGTTTCTCTCTGTGTGTGCTAGTCTAGACCACGTACGTTGCCCTCAGGAAGAAATCCAGATGCCAGAAAGGAAAGGGGGGGACCTAGATCGTCCTTCATGCCCCATTTCTTGGGAAAGCTCCTGGGTAGAGGGAGAGCTTGCATGGCAAACCTCAAGGAGGAAATAAGAAAAGGTTTGAAAATGCAAAAGATTGTGCCTACGTTCTCACTCTGTGCTGGATGACAGTAAACTAGGTTCGACTCCTCTGAAGCTCAATTTGTTTTAGGAGGATAAACAGATGATTATGTTAAGCTTTGTGCATTTAAGCCTTTGTGTTTCATGTGAACTGAGCCCCTGGATCTGATTGACCTTTTTGTGCTTAGGACACATTGTGTGAACCTGCCTTCCTGTGTGAAGGAAGAGAAATGGAACATCCTAATCCAGGTGCAATTGAATGGCATTACATTTTTTGTGAACTGAATGTTCATGCTTTGTTAACCTGTTCTGAGTTTTTGTATGCTGCGTGAACCCTGCTTATAGGTAAATGTAGATCTATATTTTTAAAAAGCAAGTCTTTCCTTGTGAGTAAAAGCAATATAGAAATGATCCAAAATGCCAAATATACTGAATCTTCTTGATTGATGTCTTCAGTTTACCAGGCCAGAAAAATACTTCCTTCTATGGGGAGGAGTATCGATGAACGATCCAATCCACTACTTTCTAGTTGTTGGAATTCATTTTCTATCAGAGAGATGCAAAAGGAGGTCATTTGTTCATCTTCTTTAGAGAGAAATTTATGTAGGAAGAAAAGTCTCTATCATGGTTCCTCCAAGCGGGGAATAAACATGGCAACTGCTTTGGGAAGAAGGCTGTAGTTTATTGCAGAGGAAAGGCAGACAGAAAGATGGATCCAACAGGAAAAGAAGGGGTGAGCACATGTGGGTAGTGGGTTTTTACACCCCCTGGACTCTATTGTCTGGAGTTATTTCCTGTCTCAAGCTTTGTGTTTCCTTTGTCACGTATTCTGTCCTGAGCCTAGGTGTGCCACTCTAGGATTCTTGCTGGTTGTCTGTCCCAGCCCACCTCCCTGGGGCAGGGGTATGTAGATTTTAGAAGTCTTCTTAGTTTCAACCTCCCTGAATGGTTTATATCTGCATTTCTATAGAGTTGGTTTCTGCTTGGGGGAGGGAGACTTGGGGCTATTAAGAAAAACTGGGCATGCCTTTTTAAGATCCTTTTAGGAAATATATTTTCCTGCCCTTTTAATATTTCCTTCTCTGGGGAGCTGACGTCCCACAATCCCCCCCCCCTTGTGCCCTAAGTGTGTCAATGACACACTTACTGGCACAAGATTAAAATTGGTCTGATCAGGGATACTCGGTAAGCAAAGTTTAAATTGTTAATGCAAAAAGAAAAACACTAATGGAGGCAGCAGAAAAAAGATTCCTGCCCATAAAGTTCTAAAAAGTCAGGGCAAAAATTAGGTGGAAAAGAAATTTATAGTTACCAATATTCTGTGCCAATTATTTTCAAATGTTAGATGTCACCTTTAGCTTCCAGTCAGATTTGCACATTGCTCGCAAAAATCTTCACAGCCATGGTTTGCCTCTGTACCTAACCACTGGCTGCCCATTTTCAAGAGTTGTTTCCTGCCTTAGCTCTTAATTCAGTGCATCCAGGTTTGTAATTTGTAACGTCCAATTAATGTTAGCCAGTATCCAAGTAAGGCTGTTCCATCCTGGAGCACTAGGGAACTACCAGAGGACTGTAAAAGAGCTGATGTAGTTCCCTTTTTTTTCCTCTTAAAAAGAAGAAACGAAAGAAAAAATAGATCCAGGAAACTACAGACCTATCAGCCTGACCTCACCTGGGCAGATTCTGGAAAAGACAATCAGACAACAAATCAACGAATACCTAGAGGCAAACAAAGTCATTACTTAAAGCCAACATGGGTTTGTCAAAAACAGATCATGCTAAACACATCTTATCGCATTCTTTGACCAAGTGACAAAATTAGTGGACCAGAGGAATGCTGTTGATACAATTTACTTGGGCTTCAGTAAGGCATTTGATAAAGTTGGCATAGGGTTTTCTGCCCGAGCAGAGGGTTGGACTACATGACCTCCAAGGTCCCTTCCAACTTTATCATTCTTATTAAATGCAAGAGTGAAACTTTTCCAGCAGATGAACTTAAAAACATTCCCTCCTGCTAACTTTGGGCTGTTCTTAAGAGTACATAGAGAGAAAGAGAAGAAAAACAAACAAACAAACACATTTTTCTTCACTCTGTCTGTTGGCCAGACAGACAGAGTGAGGGTATTTTCATTTTGGTAGCTTATTTTAAGAAGAATTTCTAGCAGAAGTTTAACATTCTTTTCTCTTTGGATTAGAGACAGTTAACAGTCAGTCACATTTACCTCACACACAAAGACTTTGGCACACATATACACACAAAGACAAGAGAACAGAAAATGAAACAGAAGTCTTAATTTTACACATCCTAGTCATTCCCACCATAAATCTCAGTTAAATTAGGGAAGGCACATATTTTAAACATACCACGTGGTTGCATAGAGAGAGAGAGAGGCACTATTTCTTATTTTCCCTTTGAGTACCTTTATTTAGCCAATTGGTTTCCCAGCAAAGCCCTAGCAAAGTCCATTTTCTTTATATATATAATTTCTCTACCTACCTCTTTTTCATACCTGCCTAAACGGGTAGCTGATTCCCGTCCCAGGCCTCAAGCAAGCTTTACCGGGAAGCCTATCTCGACCCTTTAACTAGAATCCCCCCTTGGTTCTATCGGGTTTGGCGCACTGAAGCCTCCTTGTGAGACTTCCGCCTACCTCCACAGTTTTTGGGTCAAAAAGGGACCCAAAGAGCACTCTGGATCCCTCACAGAGTACTGGGACGCTCCTTTAGGCATCTACCACCATGGTTTCAGACCAAAAAGGGGTCTGTCGAGGACCTTCTGCTCCCCTGCAGAAGGTACGGGACATTCTTACCGGCTTTACCTTCACTTTTCACCACCACTGTTTGCAGACTTCAAATGTCTGGGAGGACCTCTGCTTGCTTTCCAGAGGTAAGGGACGCTCCTTGCCCGGGGCTTAATTTCCTAACTTTGCTTTGCTTACAGGGCTTAACCAGCTAGTTGCCCAAATCCAATTCTCTCATTCCATTCCATTTTCCACACAGTCTCTCCCTTTTCCTTAACAAAAGGTCCTGCGCTCTGGCCAAACCCCCATACTTTCCAGGGTCTGCAACTCGAACAGATCCTTTCTGCGGCTAGGAAAGGCCAGAGGGAGCAAAATCCAACTGTGATTGGAAAAAGGGTCTTCTCACTCACACACACAAAAACATACACACATTTCTTTTACCCCCCTGGGCTTTAAAGTTAAAATTTAGAGGTACTGACCTTCACCTTCTTTCCAAAGCAGCCCTTGAGCTCAAACCCAAAACTCCATTTACTACCCTGACTCCACATGGGCAGGGCCTGGAAAATCCATCCACAGACACAAAGGGGTCTGCTGCCGGCAGGATGGGCTTACCAGTCTCAGTCCATTGGAGAGGTTAGCTTGGAGTCCCATCTTGGTGTGCCAAATTGTAGGAAGAAAAGTCTCTATCATGGTTCCTCCAAGCGGGGAATAAACTAGAACCTTCTTCCCAAAGCAGTTGCCATGTTTATTCCCCGCTTGGAGGAACCATGATAGAGACTTTTCTTCCTACAGTTATCTCTTTGGCAAAGAGGGTTAATGGCATGTTCTGATTCCCATGGCTAGATGAAGATTGCTATGAATGAAAAAGAATTTGTTTTCCTTGAACTCATTTGGATTTGTGTTACAGGACGGAGAAAGAATGGCGAGCCTTCCTTTAGCAAGTGGGGGAACTGGAAAAGGCCCTTCCAGTGTTCAGTCTGGAATCGGTGAGGAGATCTGGGCAAGAACTGGCCAGAGGATCCTGGACGATGGAACCATCCTTTCCCCACTTCAGTCCTGGAATTTTAGGAGCATCCGGTATCAGGAGGATGAGGGTCCCCGAGGACTTTGCAGCCGACTGCACTACTTTTGCAGCCAATGGTTGAGACCAGAAAAGCACACAAAAGCGCAGATGCTGGACCTGGTTGTTCTGGAGCAGTTCCTGGCCATTCTGCCCCTGCAGATGGAGAGCTGGGTGCGGGAGTGTGGAGCAGAGAGCAGCTCCCAGGCGGTGGCCCTGGTGGAAGGCTTCCTCCTGAGCCAGGCGGAAGAGAAGAAGGAGCAGGCTGAGTTGCAGGTGAGAGGACTTCCTCTTGGGAGCCCAGAAGGACTTGAATATAACAATAAGTTCAAATTTTTGTTTCCTTTTAAAAATATCATTAAGCTTATCAAAATATAAAACACAAAAAACTGAAAATAGTAGGAACTGGTGGGAATTGAAGAGAAAGACGTATAGGGTAAAGGGGAAAAGGAAAAAGATTGACTTTGACTCTTTAAGGTAAAGGTAAAGGTTCCCCCGCAGTCAAATAAAATGGTAACATGACAGCCTCTGACTTCTACTTTTCCATCCTTAATATAGCCATTCTATAACTTTTTTTTTTATCCCAAGATAAAAATCCAGAAGTGATTTCCAAGTAGAAACAAGGTTGGATGTGTTCTTTTCTTTAACTAAAGCAGTTAATTTTGCTGTCTCTGCTAGGTCCGTCAGTTTTTCCAGCAACTTCTCCATTATGGCAATTAACGTATCCTTCCGTTTTTATGCAAAAAGCATTCTTAATGCTCTCAACATATAAAACAGCAAAGTTTGAGATTGTTTTTCAATCTCTTTGTCTATTAAAGTCCCTGGTTTTGTTTTTATACCCACTTTGAGAACCTTCTGCAGTAAAATATAAATCTTACACCAGTATTTCTTTGGTTTGTCCACCAAAATGGAAAAAGGTTTCTTGTTTACATTTATATTTTGATCATGTATTTGAATTTCCTTTATACATCTTTGGCCGGTTATCATGCATTAAATAGAATTGATACATAATTTAAAAAAAAATTGTTCCAAATTATAATTTAATAGAAATTTTAAAGTTTTCACCCAAATATCTTCCTGTTGTTCAGGCATTATATTATACACAAAATTATTTGCCATTGGATCAACATATTCAAATTCTTAATACCTCCTTACCAGAGTTCCCTGGCATTCACACTATGTGGACATGCTTCACTAATCTTTCTATAGTTGCTTATCCTTTCTAGAAGAAAGATCTTGCAGAGCCATTTATTTCTTACTTCTCAGCCTAATTGATCGATACTGAGAGCTTTGCAGTAAAAAAGCACTTCATGATGTTTGATGACCATTAATTCTTTTCTCCTTCATACTATGTCAAGTCCTTTACAATGGACATCAGAGATCCTGAAAGAATGAGGCATCCTTCAAATCTCCCTCAAGAACTGTTTTTCAGGAGGATCTCTCAGGAAGATCCAAATCAGGACACCTCAAGAGGTAATAATAAGGTCCTTCCATTCCTCTGATAAATCCTAAATTTCTTATGTTCTGTGTTTTCTATAGCATTTCATTAATCATGCTTCTTGAAATTCTATCTCCCTCACAGGGCAGAATAGAAGGAAGTTGACGTTTTGTTTTGGGGGAACAGAAACCATGATTGAACCTCCAGCTCAGGTAAGAGTAAACATTCATTTACTAGATTTGTATTTTCCTTTTCCCTCAGGAAATCAGCTGATGTACATAGTAGAGGTAGTCCTTGATTTATGACCACAATTGAAACCCAAATTTTTGTTGCTAAACAACACATTTGTTAACTGACCTTTGCTCCATTTTACGACCTTTCTTGCCACATGTGTTACGTCAATGACTACAGTTGTTAAGTTTGTAATATGGTTGTTAAGTGAATCTGGCTCCCCTATTGACTTTGCTCTGAGAACTTCACAAAGGTGATCACATGACCCAAGGACCCTGGAACCGTCATAAATATGAGTCAGTTGCCAAGCATCCGAATTTTGGTCATGTGGCCACGGGGATGCTGCAGCAGTCGTGGGTGTGAAAACTGGGTATAAGCCATTTTTCCTGGTGCTGTTGTAACTTTGAACACTCACTAAAAACTGTTGTAAGTAGAGGACTATCTCTACTGTCTTCTTCCATTGTCCCCTCAGCTTTTGATTGGGGATTTTTTTAGGATTTTCTTTTAAGACTACTACTTTAAAAACAAAACTCTTTCCCGTAATTATTCTCCCAACCTTTCAGTAAATAATGTTTTACAGATATTTTCATGGCACCCATTCTTTCTGTAATTCTTTGAGTTGCATTTGTGCAAGGATCCTCAAAAGTATTTAATATTCACACCGGGATATTAACATTTTTAAAAGTTTTATTTACCATCATTGATAAGAAAATACGTGATTTAAGAAGAAAGATTTTTAAAATCCCAGGACAGTGGCCATATAAAAATGCCTCCAAATAAAAATTGTTCTGAAAGAGCATATAATCAAGGCCCTATTGGCTTGCAAAATACCTTTTAATCCCCTGATTTGTGCCTGGATTTGGAGGCCAAACTATCCAGCTTTGCAAAGGCTAAGAAATGCCTTCCTCAAAAAATGTTCTCCATTTTCTTATTTACTGTCGAGTCAATGGCTCAGACTACTAGCAGTTTCCTTGCAATCGAAGGAGGGGCAGAGTCTCTGGATATTGATGGCACACAATACAGATCCATGGCTGATCTCTCCCAGCTCTTTCATGAAGGCGTTGAGGATGAATAGGATGGCTCCTTCTTAGCCACTTCATAAAATTCTACAAAGAATCCCTTCCTCTGCAGAGACATTTATGCCTTTAAACCCAGGTTAAACAAGTTAATGTCACTGATTGGTGGGTTTTCCAAGGGCCACCTGCCAATTGATTGTCTCCTGACACTGAGTGCTTTTTGATTGAGGATGGATGAATTGATCCTGGCTGGCTGGTTGGATATTTGGTAAATCCAGAAGGATCCTGAGGTTGATCCAAAAGGAAATTGGGGTTACTTAACTGAATTGCACTGAAAATCCTACAAAATCATTCAAGTTGATGAAACCTGTCTAAAACATATCTTCAATCAAAAGTTTTTTCTTCTGTCCACTTTCTCACCTAAACTATGGAATCCTACTAAGCATAGCCATTTACCTTAGTTCATAGCTTTGCTTTGGGAATTTCTAAACAATAGGATAGATCCTATAGTCCCTCCTCAATCTGTTCTGTACTTTTTTTCCTTTCAGGAGGGTCTTCTGCCCTTTGAGGAGGTGGCTTTGTATTTCTCAGAGGAGGAGTGGTCTCTGCTGGATCCTCACCAAAAAACGCTGCATTGGGAAGTCATGGTGGATAATTATAAGAACGTGGCCTCTCTTGGTAAGGGTTTCCTATTCTGCAGTCAGGCAGTTCAGGAAGACACTTTGTAGTCAGATGCCACGGATTACTTCTTATGAAATCATCTCCAAATAGATATCCTCTCTTCAGAGGGAGAAGGAAGAGTCATGCTGTTCCACTGCACCTGCGAAGGAAATAGGTCAATGGCAATCTTTATTTGTTTTTCTATTTCTATTTAAACATATTAGTAACAAAGTAATTCCTTGGTTTGCAGTAATACTAAACTTTACCAAACAGTTTTCAAATATTTTGGCCCAGATGCATCTGTATCAGTCCTATCAAGAATTGCCATTCACGTTTTTTGACTTAATGGCTTTATTCTGGAACCGGGAACCGAGATGCATTATAGTTCTGATCCAGACAGCATAAACTCCACGAAAATGGTTTTAAACAAATATTTATTGTCCAGGAATTCTAAGCAGGGACTTACTTTGCAGTAGATACATCCGGTCATAGTCATATCTGTCCATTCTCGTAGGTAAAAAAGTAATAATTCTCCATCTCACCTAGGCATGGTTACGGATGCCAATAGATGCTTGCATGATGCTTGATTAGACACCGTGGCACATATGCAGGACATCCTGTAATAAACTTTGAAGCTCCTCCCACTGACTAGATATAGGACTAACAACTAGACTACATTTCCCAGAGGCCATCTCTTAAGGAGACAGCGTTTAACTTTTTAAATGCTAAATGCTCTAACACAGTTCTTAATTCCTAATCTAGCTACATAATGGACCAGAGTTACATACTGGTCCAGCACAGCCTTTTACAAGTTTTTATGCCTCACGAATAGTGATATTATCATTTCTATACCAAACCATTATACAAATATACAATATATTGGAATCTGGCAAAATACCTGAAGGCAATTACAGGTAGTCCTCGTGTTACGAATATAATGGAGACTGCCCATTCGTAACTCAAAAATTCATGGGAATAAATCTTATACCTCGAAGAATATCACCTTCTTTCACCCACATATTTGCTAATTGAATGCATGGGCAAATAGGCGGTTCATTATTTGCACATGAAGTATCTCAGGGAGGGGAAGGCCATGGAGGGCCTAGTGATGGAACAGGCCCCCAAGGCCTCCACGATTCACAAAGATATCTCATGCTTCCACTTCCATTTCTGCCGTGGCAGGTTGACTTACGTTGAAAGATCCATCTCCTCTCTGCCGGGTTCCTGCTTTACAAGGATAGGAGAGTCAATGGAAGTTCCTGTGTGCTGTAATATCTTGCGAGTTCAGGCACCCATCCTCTTTTGCAGAGAATGGGTGCCCGACCTCTCACAATGCTTGTGGTGCCTATCTCCTGCTCTCCCCCACCCTGAACTCGAGCCACATGGCCACTGCCCCTGGCTTCTGTTCTGCCGGTGGACTCCTGTAGATCCCCTGGCCTCCTTTTTGGGCAGCAGCAGCCTGGAAAAGGCCTCTGATGCCAAGATTCGGCCTCCAGAGGCAATCAGAACCTTCCATTCTCTATTGCAGAGAAAGAGGCCTAAACTACTGTGAGATCATTCGAAATCAGTAGTGTGAGATCTCACATTACTGATCGCACGTGATCTTGCGTTACTTTAGGCTTCCATTTTCTATGAAAGCACCAAAGGCCTAGATCAGCCAAGAAAGCAAAGGTGCATATCCAAAGACCTAGTGTCTAGGGAGACTGGGGTGGGTGGGGGGAGGAAATAGCTAGGGTGAATGTTGCAGTGCTACTGCATTCATTCGTAAGGGTGAATACTGCCGTAGTGTGGAAACATTCGTAATTTCAGGAGTTTTTCGTAAACACTACTGGGTGATTATTGCATAAATTCGAACGTTCACTAACGGAAGGTTTGTAACTCAGGGATTATCTGTAATATGATTTCTGACAGGGTGATCTTTTTCCCTAACATTTCTATCACTTTCATTTCTCTTTTCCTTTGAAGGTGATAATGATAATGACAATAAAGTCGCTGGAGAATTAATGAAAGTGTTCAAACAAAGAGACGTAATGGAGAAGCCTGCAATTCAGACGGGATTCCAAAGGCAGGAAGGAAACACTTCAAATAATTGGAATAAAGAAAGCTCATCTTCCATTGATGCTCAGATGCAGGACTTTATTGATCAACGAGGAAAAATAAAGAAAAAATACATTGGGAAAGGTTTAAGACTATTCAAATACATAACAGATATAAATGAGCACTATCTATCCCAAGGCAAAGGACAAGATTATATATCCAAAGACAATGGAAAAAATTACAATTGGACTTTCACACTTTCTCAAGAAAATTGTTCAGTTATGTCACAGAAAAGATTTCACATGGGAGAGAAGCCAAATAAATGCACTGAGGATGGAAATAAGACTGTTTATAAAAGGATAAGCACAAGGGAAAAGCTGTATAAATGCAGGAAGTGTGGAAAGGACTTCAGGAAACCAGGTCATCTTACATCCCATGAAAGGATCCACGTAGGAGAGAAGCCATATAAATGCATGGAGTGTGGAAAGGATTTCAGAACAAGCTGGGAAGTTACATCCCATCAAAGGATCCACACAGGGGAGAAGCCGTACAAATGCATGGAGTGTGGAAAGGGATTTAGAACAAGCAGTTATCTTATATCCCATCGAAGTGTCCACACAGGGGAGAAGCCCTATAAATGCATGGAGTGTGGAAAGGGGTTCAGAAAAAGCAGTTATCTTATATCTCATCGAAGTGTCCACACAGGGGAGAAGCCCTATAATTGCATGGAGTGTGGAAAGGGCTTTACCCAACATGGTAATCTAGTATCCCATGAGACAATCCACACAGGAGAGAAGCCATTTAAGTGCATAGAATGTGGAAAAGGCTTCAGGAAACACTGTCATCTTACATCCCATCAATTGACTCAGAAAGCAGAGAAACCATATAAATGCATGGAGTGTGGAAAGGGCTATACCCAACACTGTCATCTTATTTCCCATAAAAAAATTCACACGGGGGGAAAGCCCTATAAATCCATAGAGTGTGGAAAGGGCTTCACCCAACATAATGTTCTTATTTCCCATAAAAGACTCCATACAGGTGAAAAGCCATATAAGTGCATGGAGTGTGGAAAGGGCTTCAGAACAAACAGTCATCTTACAGTCCATCAAAGGATCCACACAGGGGAGAAGCCCTATAAATGCATGGAGTGTGGAAAGGGCTTCACCAACCAGAGTCATCTTACATCCCATCAAAGGATCCACACAGGAGAGAAGCCCTATAAATGCATGGAGTGTGGAAAGGGCTTCACCAACCAGAGTCATCTTACATCCCATCAAAGGATCCACACAGGAGAGAAGCCCTATAAATGCATGGAGTGTGGAAAGGGCTTCACCCGACATAATGTTCTTATTTCCCACAAAGGAATCCACACAGGAGATATGCCCTATAAATGCATGGAATGTGGAAAGGGCTTCAGTCAACACAATAAACTTACATTCCATCAAATGATACACACAGGGGAGAAGCCCTATAAATGCATGGAGTGTGGAAAGGGCTTCAGGATAAACGGTGAACTTACATGCCATCAAAGGATTCACACAGGAGAGAAGCCCTATAAATGCATGGAATGTGGAAAGGGCTTCAAGACAAACAGTGAACTTACATGCCATCAAAGGATTCACACAGGGGAGAAGCCCTATAAATGCATGGAGTGTGGAAAGGGATTCAAGACAAACAGTGAACTTACATGCCATCAAAGGATTCACACAGGGGAGAAGCCCTATAAATGCATGGAGTGTGGAAAGGGCTTCAGGACAAGCGGTGGCCGTACATGCCATCAAAGGATTCACACAGGGGAGAAGCCCTATAAATGCATGGAGTGTGGGAAGGGCTTCACCCGAAATACTCATCTTATTTCCCATAAAAGAATCCACACAGGAGAGAAGCCCTATAAATGCATGGAGTGTGGAAAGGGCTTCACCCGACATAATGTTCTTATTTCCCACAAAGGAATCCACACAGGGGAGAAGCCCTATAAATGCATGGAGTGTGGAAAGGGCTTCAGTCAACACAATAAACTTACATTCCATCAAATGATACACACAGGGGAGAAGCCCTATAAATGCATGGAGTGTGGAAAGGGCTTCAGGACAAACGGTGAACTTACATGCCATCAAAGGATTCACACAGGAGAGAAGCCCTATAAATGCATGGAATGTGGAAAGGGCTTCAGTCAACACAATAAACTTACATCCCATCAAATGATACACACAGGGGAGAAGCCCTATAAATGCATGGAGTGTGGAAAGGGCTTCAAGACAAACAATAAACTTACATCCCATCAAATGATACACACAGGGGAGAAGCCCTATAAATGCATGGAGTGTGGAAAGGGATTCAAGACAAACAGTGAACTTACATGCCATCAAAGGATTCACACAGGGGAGAAGCCCTATAAATGCATGGAGTGTGGAAAGGGCTTCAGGACAAGCGGTGGCCGTACATGCCATCAAAGGATTCACACAGGGAAGAAGCCCTATAAATGCATGGAGTGTGGGAAGGGCTTCACCCGACAGGGTCATCTTATTTCCCATAAAAGAATCCACACGGGAGAGAGGCCATATAAATGAATGAAGTGTGGAAAGGGCTTCGGCCGACACCATACTCTTACTTCCCATAACATGATGCGTAGATGTGAGAAGTCAATTCCCAAAACAAACATACATTTGGGTGAGAATGTATGCTAATTATAGAGCTCAGTCTACGGATTTCCAATTTACACAGACTGAATTCTGAAAAGAGGGTTGGGGTTTTTTTCTGTTTCATCCTTCTAACTTAGAAGGCTAGAGAGATGAATTTAGTAACGAAAATAAAAACAATGGGCATGTGCCATTATAATTATTATCTATAAGTTTTTGAATTTATGTGTGTATAGGTTCATTTTATTTTATTTTTTAGATATGCGCTTCCTGCTCCCCAATTGTTTTGTTGTCATTCAGGGTCAGCCTGTGGGTTCGGGAGTTGGGTCGGACGATTCAGAGGAGGAGGAGGGGGGTGTTGGAGAGCCTGCAGAGGATAGCCCTGATGCTTCGCAGAGCCTGACAGCGTGGATGAAGATGACCCACAGCTGGCCCTGTTCAAGGACGCCCGACGCAGGAGGCAGTCAATCAGGAATAAACAGAGGAAGGCAATGAGGCACCTCAGAAGGAGGCAGAGAGAAGCCACACCTTGAACTGTTTAAAAGGGGAATGTGTGGGAGGGCTGGTTGGCTGAAGGCAACCGTTTGAATAGCTCCTGTTTCATGGTTCGTGTTTGGTTTTGCTCTGTTTTATGTCAATAAATTTGGCAGGCTTAGTTCCAGCCTCTTGCCGTTTTGTAAAGGGGTTGTCCCTGCCTTTTCTGCAGGGCCGGTAGGCTGGTACAGAACATGTTTCTCCCACTTGGTCATAGCTCTCAAAAGGATGTGAAGACATTCAAAAGGTGCTGCTTCCTTAAGCACAAATGAAAAAATAGAAGAAAAATCAAATGTATACCCTTGGTGTAGAACTGGGGGATCCCAAATGTAATCAAATTTGCATTCTCAGTGTACAACTGAGACCTGAGTCAACCAGTATCTATGGAGAAAGAGGGAACATTATTCATTCCAAGGCCTGAAGATGTATGAGGGAATTGTCACATGCCCATCAATATTTAGCGTCTGGGAAGAACTGAAACGATGAAGAATTCCTCTCTCAAAAACGAAGCCAGAATGACCAGAAGCCCCACAAGTGATTGTGCAATCTTTTTTCAAGCATTTTGCTATTTTATAGTGTGATGAGGGCTGAGAAGAAGTCAATTTGATTTAAATAAAATTAAATATCAATGCTGTGGTTATGTTCGAGTCATGTATTATACTCATGTATTAAACTCTTTAGTTGCTTTAAAAATGTATTAACACGTGAAAGTTTTTGGAAGGATTTGAGAAGCTCATGTTTGAAGCTTTTTATTTAATTGTCAGTTCTGTGTTAAACTGGACAGTAAGACTGAAAAGAGCAGAGAGGTAAACTGAATTCTTTTTAAACCCTTTTTTCTCTCCATCTACATTCTTTCTTTCACTAATTGTAGCTAAATCTCTCTTTTTCCCCCTCTTGCATTGTCACCTACAAATCCAGAAGAATCTCTTCAAACCATTGGAATCTTCAGGTCTTGCAGTTAAAGGAGAATTAGTACTTTAGTTTTTCTCTGTTCATTCCTGATCTATGGATTGATGGGTCCCAGTATCATTGCTGTGGCTAGTCCAGATTCTTGCCTCTGAATGACAATTTTTGGGTCATAGAGGTAGGCCAGAAGAGATAAGGCCTGTCACAAGCCAGAACGTTTATTACAGGAGCTGCTAATGTGTCGCCATCTTGTCTCCTCCTTGCAAGCACATCTTCCTGAGGTGTATTCCCTACGTAATAAACAATAAACTAGAAAAAGAAGGATTAAGAGGGATGAATGAAACAAGGATGAATGAAGAAAGAAATGAAACGCAAGGCAAGGGAAAAAGTGGATAAGAAAAATGAGATAACATGATAGTCAATCGAAGGACTAATTTAATTAAACAATAAAAGAAATTGAATATTTGGCAACTAAATGATCTCCCTTATTTCAAATAATATGTATAATAATAGAGGGAGATCTATTTGATTATCTAAAAGCATTGACATGGGAGGCTAGTTGGCAAAGAAAGCCAGAACGAGGCTGAAGAAAATTGGGGTTTTGATTTATTAGAGGGGATTTCATATTACCAATTAGAGGGTTAAAGTGAGAAGTTGAGATAAGGGGAATTTGGGTCATTAAATTTAAAATTGGAAATTAGTTGAAAGTAAGGATTTGTCTACTATTAAAAAATTAGACCCAAAAGAAAAAATATGAATATGTTTGCTTTATTGATTGACCCAGACAATATATATAATGGCATTGATTTATTAAAGGGGATACCGTATTATTAATGAGATGATTTAATAGTGGGGTCCCCCGCAGAAATAGGCGTTCGAGGCCCTCAAGAAGGCCTTTATCACGGAACCCGTCCTGAGGCACCCCAATCCGAACCGTCCCTTCGTCGTGGAGATGGACGCATCCAACGTGGCTCTTGGGGTGGTCTTGTTGCAGGCCCCAGTGGATGGCGGCACTCTTTTTCCCTGCGCTTACTATTCACGGAAACTCAATCCTTCCGAGCGCAATTACACCATCTGGGAAAAAGAGTTCTTGGCTATCAAGGCCGTGTTCGAGGCTTGGCGGAATCATCTCGAGGGGGCCCGACACCAGGTGGATGTCCGGATGGACCATCGGAACCTAGAATACCTGAAGATGGCCAGGAAGGTGAACCAGCGGCAGATCCAGTGGTCTTTGTTTTTCGCCCGGTTCAACTTCGTGTGACCTACATCCCCAGCGGTCACAACCAGAGGGCAGATGCCCTGTCCCACAAGCCGGAGTACCTCTGCACCAAGGACCCACTGCCCGCACGGATGGTGCTGCCCGCGGAATCCTTGTCTGCAGTCCATGAGCCGGTGGACTTGCGGGCTCAGGTGCGGGAGGCACAGTGCCTGAATGTTTGGTCGCAGAAGAGAAAGGCCGAGGTTGGTCCCGTGTCCCCTTGGACTTTGGAGGAGGGCTTGCTGAGACATCGGGGGCGATTCTATGTACCCACGGGGCCGCTTTGAACCCTTGTGATGACACAGTGTCATGACAACCCTGCAGCGGGGCACTTTGGGTTTTTCAAAACCCTCAATTTGGTGACGCGGACCTTTTGGTGGCCTCGGGTACGGCACGATGTACATGCGTACGTGACGCCCTGCGTGCCGTGCCAACAAGCAAAGACCACCACGGGCGCACCTCCTGGCTTCCTCCAACCCCTGCCAATGCCAGAGAGACTATGGGGAGCAATCTCCATGGACTTCTTAACAGACTTGCCGCCATCCTCAGGGTTTACCACCGTCCTAGTGGTGGTTGACATGTTAATGAAAATGGCGCAGTTTATTACATGTCGTGGGCTGCCAACGGCCCGGACGACTGTCCGGTTGTTCCTGCAGCACGTCTTCCGTCTCCACGGTTTGCCAAACAGGGTAGTGTCGGATCGCGGCGTGCAATTCACGGCACAATTTTGGAAGAGCCTGATGGAGGTGCAGGTGTGCTTGTCGTCGGCACACCATCCCAAGACCGACGGGGGGGACGGAGAAGGTAATAGGCATCCTGGAGCAGTACCTGCGCTGTTTCGTGAACCAGAAGCAGGACAACTGGGCCGATTACCTCTCCCTAGCGGAGTTTGCCTTTAACAACTCCCAACACACCTCCACCCAGACCACCCCGTTTCATGCCAACGTGGGGTACCATCCTTGGCTCTTCCCTCTGGCTCCCTCATTCCTTGGTTCCTGAGACCCAGGACTTCCTGTCTGAGTTGCATGCAGCCCAACAATTGGTACGGCGCCAATTGATCCAGGCCAAGGAGGACTATAAATGGTTCTCCGACCGCTCCCGACGGGCAACGCCACCGCTGGCAGTCGAAGATCGAGTGTGGTTGTCCACGAGGCATCTCCCGACCGACTGACCGGTAAAGAAACTGGACCATCGATACATCTGCCCGTTCCCGATCGAAGCGGTCATCAACCCTGTGGCCTACTGGTTGACCCTCCCGCGCTCCATGCGGATTTACCCAGTGTTCCACCAATCCCTGTTGGTCCCCGAAGCCACTCGTGTTCCCTCCGATGCCTGATGGTTCCTGCTCCACCACCTACACCCGGCCAGGACGGCTCAGCAGAGTATGAGGTGGCCAGTATTCGGGACTCCCGGTGGCTTAAGGGGCATTTCCAATATTTTGTCGAGTGGAAGGGGTACGGGCCTGAAGACTTCTCCTGGGTCGACGCTTCCGCAGTTCGCGCCCCTGACCTCGGGCGTGTGTTCCACGAACAATTCCCATCTCGACCGCATCCCGACCATCAGACCCTGCGGTGGGGGATAGCATTGTGGCCCCGATCCCCGCGCCTGTCCTAACCGAGGACGAGGACTCTGAGGATGATGGGGAGGAACTGGCAAGGCCTCCCTCTCTGGGGCCCTCCTCTCGAACAGACGTTATCTCATTCCAGCTGAAGTTTGAGGTAACGAGCCTATTTTCTGCCAAGGCCTTATCAGTAGGCAATTAATTAAAGTCTGTAGCATTAACTCTTGCCAGTCGTGCCTGCTTGTCTGTCTGTGCTCCGGGAGGGGGGAACAGAACAAGGGCTTTCTGGCTTTCCTTTTACACACTGCTGCCTGCATGCTGAGGAAATACACCCAGCTTCTTCAGAAACCTGGACAGATGCCCTGGACGCAAGCTGGCTTGGAGAGATCTTTTGTGATTGGCAAAGTTCTGGTTGTGTTAGCTTTTTGAGGTCTTCTGGTTTTGCCATGTTTGATTCCTGTTATCCAAAGAACAGTTGCTTCTACCATCTCAGGGATGATGGTCATAGCATCCTCTGTAAGTAGTGATAAACCCCATAAGCCAGCCAATGTTCTGAATATAACAAAGGAATATAAGTCATTGGTCACCAAGTAACAGAATGCATTCTGTTACAAAATTAAAAAGGGAGGAATGGGCTTCCGGTGGCGACGCGACGCCGAAGACAGCCGTTTTCGGGCTGCCCGCTCCGCAGCTGTGTTTTTCCATTGTAAACAGCGCCGATCAGCTGTTTAGATGGATTTGAAGCCCCCTCCTCGGGAGAAGAGGAGGGGGTGAGGCCCCAGGTAGGGGTTGAGCTCTCCGGGGCCGCCTGAGCTGAGAGTTTGGGCGGCTGAAGGATTGAGCCCCCCCGAAGCCTGGGTTGCTCCGAGCTGCGCAGCGCCCCTGCTCCAGGATTTATGGAGCAGAGCCAGGCGTTAGCAACCACCCCTGCCAAAAGGAAATACTTTTGATTGTCAAGATGCAGGCAGAGCGGTACAGGAGGTCAAGGTGATGTGGACTCTTATCTTTAGCTCAATGGATTTTATAGCTTTAAAGTGAAAGTGCGCAATAAGTGAAAGTGGGGGAAGATGGCGGCTAAAACCTCTAAAGCTCTTCGGAGTGCGGGGTCTTCCCTGGTGCAACAGACCTCATTGCAAGCTTTGCTTCCTCCTGCACCTCCTCCGGCATTGACGCTTAAGGATTTACAAGATGCTCTTGGAAAGCATTCACAATTGATGTCTGACATGATGGATGAAAAGTTGAAAAAGCTGGAGGAGAAAATGGAGGAGAAAATGGAGAAATTGGAGAAGAAGATGGGAGAGAAGTTTAGAGCAATGAGGGTGGACATGTTGTCTATGATTGAATCTGTAGCTGAATGTGTGCAACAGCTGGATGTAAAAGTGAAGGATCTCAGTCAAAAGAACTCTATATTAGAAGCAAAGGTATTAGAAAATGAAAATATAAGGGATAAAATGGACGGAGAATTGAGCCTTGTTCAGTATCATCAGATGCAGTATGCTATTAGAATCAGGGGTTTAAAGGAGAATTGTAAAGAAGATTTAAAGCAGCTGATTTCTGAGGCTCTGGAAGGGGTATTGGGCCAGCCAGCATCTGAAATTGAGGGAAATATGGACAAAATTTTTCGTGTAAATTCATGGATTGCAAGACAGAGGAAGTTACCCAGAGATGTGGTGGTCTATTTTACAAAGAGAGTAATTAGAGATGAAGTCATTCAAGCTGCTTATGATACTAAATTGGTAGTGGCTGAGCAAGAAGTTTTGGTTTTAAAAGAGATTCCTCCAAAGATTTTAAGGAGAAGGAAAGATTTTGCATTTCTTGTACAGGAACTTAAGAAATGTGATATTAAGACTTCCGGTGGTGGCGCGGCGCCGAAGACAGCCTTCCCGGGCTGCCCGCGGCTCAGCTGTTTGTTTTTTCGCCCGAAACAGCGCCGATCAGCTGTTCGGGCGAAATTGAAGCCCCCTCCTCGGGAGAAGAGGAGGGGGTGAGGCCCCAGGTAGGGGTAGAGTTCTCCGGGGCCACCTGAGCTTGGAGCTTGGGCAGCTGAAGGATTGAACTCCCCCGAAGCCTGGGTCGCTCCCAGCTGGCCGGCGTCTCTGCTCCGAACTTCTTGGAGCAGAGCCAGGCGTCTGCGAACCATCCCTGCCTGAAGAAAGGACTATGATTTAAAGGAGCAGGCAGAGCGGTACAAGAGGCAAAGGTGAAGAGGATTATTTTACTATACTCTCTAGCTTGTTGAACTTTTTAAACTTTAAGTGAAAGTGCGTCATAATTGAGGACTAAAAGATGGCGGCGAAACCTCCCCCTAAAACTCTTCGGAGCGGTGGATCCTCTCCGGGGCAACAATCATCACTACAGGCGTTGCACCCTCCTGAAGCGCTGACATCGCAGGACTTACGAGATGCTCTGGATAAACTTTTGGAATCAATCAATCAATCAATGGGTGATAAATTTGCACAGATGGAGGAGAAATTAGAGAAATTGGAGGAGAGAATGGAAGAGAGGATGGAACAGAAGTTCAGCGTGATGAAGGTAGACATTTTGTCTTCAGTGCATAAAGTGGCGGAATGTGTGGAAGAATTAGATGAAAAAATGGATGATCTGGCTCAAAGGAATGCTATATTAGAAGCTAAAGCACGGGAGAATGAAAATGCAAGAGACAAAGTGGAAAGGGAGTTAAGCCTAGCCCAATATTACCAGATGCAGTTTGCTGTCAGAATCAGAGGTTTAAAAGAGAATATTAAAGAAGACTTAAAGCAGCTGATTTCTGAGGCTCTTGAAGTGGTATTAAACCAGCCAGCATCTGAAATAAGAGCAGCTATGGATAAAGTGTTTCGGGTGAATTCATGGATTGCCAGACAGAGAAAGTTGCCTAGAGATGTGGTGGTTTATTTTGCAAAAAGAGAGATTAGAGATCAAGTTATACAAGCTGCCTATGATGCTAAAGTGGTGATTGCTGAACAAGAAGTCTTGGTTTTAAAAGAAATTCCTCCAAGGATTTTAAGGGGAAGGAAAGACTATACATTTCTCGTGCATGAGCTTAAGCAAAGAGATATAAGGTTCAGATGGGAGATTCCAGATGGGCTGATGGTGATGCATGAAGGTAAAAGATATCGGCTGATTACTGTGAAGCAAGCGCGTGATTTCTACAATAATGTCTTAAAAGCAACCCCATTAACACTTCTGGAAGCTGGAAAGGGATCTGGAGAAGGAGAACATCAAGAGGATGAAACAGAGGAAAGTGGTGCTGGAGGAGATCAAGCTACAACTTCTTTGGATGATCCTAGAGAGCAAAGAGTAACGCGTGCTGCTTTAAAACGAGCAAAGAAAATAAAAGAACAAGATCAGCAAAAGTCTTCAGATTCTTCACAACGTACATATAGTCAAGCTGTGGGAGGAGCACGGCCTAAAGAAATTAGTCCTATCAAAGCAGTGCTTCAAGAGCTTTGGGAGGATATGCATGGCAACTAAATTTCTAACCTGGAATGTTAATGGACTAAATTCACCGCAGAAGAGGAAGAAAGTTTTTCAATATTTAAAACAATTTAAGATAGATGTTATATGTTTGCAAGAAACGCATATTAGAGTTTTGGATCAAAAGCATTTATTGAACTCGAGACTGGGTACGCAATTTGTTGCCTCTGCAGAGAATAAGAAAAATGGAGTGGTTGTTTATGTTAAAAGCGCATTAACAGCAGACTTAATTGAAGCAGATAAGCATGGAAGATATGTTATGATTGAGCTGTTGTTAGAAGGTAAAAAGACGCTTCTAGTTGGATTATATGCACCTAACCAACAACAAGCTGATTTTTTTAGCTTACTCCATACAAAGCTTACCCAGTTGGATTATAAATCTTTTATTTTTATGGGAGACTGGAATGGTGTTATGGATGTACAGTTGGATAAGGCTGGAGCTTTTAAGCGCATTCCAAGTCATGCTAGACTGCCTAAATCTTTTTTTGAAATGAAGGATGACCTGGAATTGCGAGATATTTGGCGTGAGAGACACTTGCAGGAGAAGGATTATACTTTTTATTCTGACAGACACCAATCTTTTTCGAGGATTGATTTTATTTTGTTGACTAATGATTTTTTTTTGAGAACTAAAAAGGTGAAGATTTGTGCAAGAACTATTTCTGACCACAGTCCAGTTTGGTTGGAGATTGATAAGGAGAAAAGAGACAGGCGCTCGTGGCGCGTAAATGAGAATTTGTTTAGAAATCAGAGAAATGTGGAAGAATGCAAACAGCGGATGAAGGATTTTTTTGAAACTAATATGAACAAAGGTACTTCTATGGACATGGTGTGGGATGCTAGCAAGGCCTATATGAGAGGGGTGTTGATATATATGAACAACAAACATAGACGTGCTGTGGAAGCTAGGAGGAAAGAACTGGAGAATGAAATAAAGGAAAAAGAAAAGGCTTTGATTTTGAATTCAGAGGATGTGAAGACTAAGGAGGCTATTAAATTGTTAAGAGGACAATTTGATAAATTAATGGCTGACCAAGTGGCAACCAATCTGCGGTTTGCCAGGCATAACACTTTTTGTAACGCTAACAAACCAGGCAGATGGTTAGCTTACAGATTGAGGAAAAAACAAAGGGCTTCTAATATAGACAAGATTGTGCATAAAGGAAGGGTTGTGTTTCAACAGGACCTTATCAAGGACGCTTTTGTGGATTTTTATTCTAAATTATATGCTAAGGAGAAAATTAATGAAAAGGACATTGATATATATTTGGAAAATGCTAGCATCCCGGTTCTTACGCAAGTACAAAAAGAAGGGATTAATCAACTGATCACAGAAGAAGAAATTTATATAGCAATTAAGGAATTGAAGGTGGATAAAGCACCAGGTACGGATGGCTTGACTGCGGCCTATTATAAAAATTTACAATTAGAAATGATAAAACCGTTAAAGGAACTGTTCCAGACAATCCAGAGGGGGGGAAAGGTGCCACCGTCTTGGAGAACAGCTTTTATCTCTTTGATTCCGAAGGAAGACCAAGATGTTACTCAAGTTAAAAATTATAGACCGATATCGCTTTTAAACACAGATTATAAGATATTTGCTAAGGTTTTGGCTAATAGACTGATGAGGGTTCTGCAACAGGTGATTCATGGGGATCAAACAGGGTTTATTAGTGGTAGGCAAATGAAAAATAATGTGAGGCATATAGTTGATGTGTTAGAGTTTTTGGAAAGGAACAACCAGATTGCTGCGGTGCTAATTTTTTTAGATGCTGAAAAAGCTTTTGATCAATTGAATCGGAAATTTTTGTTGAAAGTTTTAGATAAAATGGATTTTGGGGAAAATTTTTTACAACCGATTAGGGCATTATATCAAAAACAAACTGCCCGAATTATAGTTAATAATAGCTTGACAGAAGCATGTAATATTGAGAAGGGCACAAGGCAAGGGTGTCCGTTATCGCCCTTGTTATTTGTGTTAACATTAGAGATATTATTGGTTAAAATTCGGAATTCGGAAAAAATTAAGGGGATTCAAATTGGAGATCAGGACTATAGATTGAGAGCATTCGCAGACGATCTGGTTGTTACAGTGACCCAGCCAGAGAACTCTATTGTGGACCTGATGGAGATAATAACACAATATGGGAAGGTTTCTGGATTTAAGGTTAATGTACAAAAAACAAAAATTTTGGCCAAAAATATGACAACATCGCAAAAGGCCCTTTTAGAAGGATTAACTGGATTTGAGATTGTTAAAAGGGTTAAATATTTGGGGGTGATTTTGTCGCCCTCTAATACAAAGCTATATAAAAATAATTATGAAAAATTATGGGGGAAAATTCAAAAAGAATTGGAGAGTTGGAAAAAATTGCAATTGTCTTTGTTGGGACGGATTGCAGCAGTAAAAATGAATGTCCTGCCTAAATTTTTATTTTTATTTCAAATGATACCGATTCTTAAGAAAGATTCCAATCTGGAGGAATGGCAGCGAGGTATCAATAAATTTGTGTGGGCAGGGAAAAAACCACGAGTTAAACTTAAGATTATGCAGGATACTCGTGAGAGAGGTGGCCTTAAATTGCCTAATTTTAAATTATATTATGAAGCTGCTGCATTAGTAGGAATAAGTGACTGGATTAATTTGACGCAAGGGAGGTTATTAAATCTTGAGGGCCACGATTTGTTGTTTGGCTGGCATGCATATTTGTTGTATGATAAGAAGGTAGACAACGTTTTTAGGGTGCATATTTTAAGACAGGCATTGCTGAGAGTTTGGAAGAAGTACAGACATAAGTTAAGTTGCAAGATACCATTGTGGGCAATTCCAAAACATGCAATAGAAAATATACATGCTGGCTTCAAACATGATTTGACTACGTACAAGGAGATTCTCAGTTTGGAAAGAAACGTTTGGTGTTTGAAATCATATAGCCTCTTGCGAGAAGAGAAGGTTGTTCAAAATTGGTTTCAATATACTCAGTTACGGGCCAGGTGGAAAGAAGACCAGAAAAATGGATTTACAATGACTGATGAAAATTTGATAAAGCAAATCAGGAATCAGGGACCAGCACATATCAAACGGATATATCTTGCATTGATAGAGATTGACTCAGAAACAGAGCTTGTTAAGGATTGTATGATAAAATGGGCCCAAAATATCCAGGAAGTTATCACAATGGACACATGGGAAAAGATTTGGGTGAGGAACGTAAAATTTACACAAGCTCAAAATTTAAGAGAGAATTTTTACAAAATGTTTTATAGATGGCATTTAGATCCCAAAAAGCTTGCAAGTATGTATCCGAATTATCAGCCTAAATGTTGGAGGTGTGGTGATGAAGATGCAACATATTTTCATATATGGTGGACTTGTAAAAAGGTTAAGGCTTTTTGGATAAAAGTCTGGTGGAACATGCAGAAGATTTTTAAACAGAGGATAAAGTTTTGTCCGCAATTTTGTTGGTTGGGAATAATTACAGATGTGACAGTTGTGGACACCAAGTTGATGTTGAACTTAATTACGGCGGCAAGACTTTTGATAGGCCAATACTGGAGGAAAGAGGAACTGCCGACCATAGAGGAGTGGACTTTAAAGGTTTCCGACCTGGCAGAGATGGCGAAGATTTCGGCCTATTTGAAAGATCATTCGCAAGAACGCTATATTATGGAATGGAGAAAATGGATTGATTTTATCCAGAACAAGTATAGGGTTAAGAAGTTTTATGTAGCATTTGAATAAGTCTTCTTTCGTTTTTTTTTCTTTTATTATTTTAGTTTCTTTTTATACATTTTCAATATTATTATTATTTGTTTTATCTTATATAAGCTAGAGAGTGATGGATTTTAGAGTTTATAATTGTTAGTATATGATTGTTTATGATTGCTTTTTATATATATACCTTGTATTTAGCTCTGGGAAGTCGGGGGGGGAGGGGGGGAGGGGGGGAGGTAGGGAGGGGGGAGGAGGGAGGGGGGAGGAGGGAGGGGGGAGGAGGGAGGGGGAAGGGGGGATTTTTAAAGGAAAACTGTATTTTAAAACTTTTCAATAAAAAAAAAAAAGAAATGTGATATTAAGTTTAGATGGGAGATTCCAGTTGGACTGGTGGTGACGCATGAAAGTAAAAGACATCGTCTGGTTACTGTGGCCCAGGCACGTGATTTTTATAGCAATGTGTTAAAAGCAACCCCCGTATCATTTTTGGAAGCTGTAAAGGGATACGGCGAGGGAAAGCTTCAAGATGTTGCAGATAGACAGATAGAGGACAATGGTGTTGGAGGGGATCAAGATGCAGTTTCATTGGATGTTGCAGGAGGCCAGAGGATGACGCGTGCCACCCTAAGAAGAGCGAGACGAGAGCAAGAGCAAGACCAGCAGAAAGTTATGGAATCTCCAAAGTGTACTTACAGTGAAGCTGTGGAAGGGGCGCGGTCCAAAGAAGTTTTGGGGGTCATGACAGACGTGCTCCAAAAGCTTTGGGGCGTTAAGATTGCTGATTAAATTTTTAAATTAGAATGTCAATGGATTAAATTTATCATAGAGGAGAAAGAAAGTTTTTTTTTCCTTTTAATATTCAACACAATTTAAGATTGATGTTATTTGCTTGTTAGAAAAGTATATTAGGGTTATGGACTAAAAGTACGTGTTGAACTAAGAATGGGTATGCAAGCTCCTAATTAACAACAAGTTGTCTTACAGACTGCTTAAACCTTTTTTTTACTCTTTTTATTTGAACTCAAGGATGATTTGGAACTGCGAGACATTTGGCGTGATATATGCAAGAATTATTTTTGATCATGGTTTAGTTTGGTTGGAGATTATTAAGGTTAATAGAGATAGGCACTTTTGGCGCGTAACTGAGAATTTGTTTAGGAATTAGAGAAAGGTTGGAGAATGTAAATAGTAGGTGAAAAAGTTTTTTTTTCTTTTTTTTGAAATTAATATGAATAAGGACTGGGATTAAGAAAATCTATTTTGAGTAAAGCTTTTTTTTTGTTTTCCTCTTTTTCTTTTTTACTTTATTTGTAATATTAATATTGTTTGTATTCATTTTACATGAGCTAGAGGGAGATAGAATTAATAGTTTATTGCTGATAACATAGGGGTGCTTATGTTTGTTTTTTGATTTTATACCCTGTATTTAGCTCTGGGAAGTCGGGGGGGGAGGAGGGAATGGGGGAGAGGGATAGGGAGGGTTGGGTGGGGGTGGGGGAGGGGGGGATTAAAGTCAAAATGTATTGTAAAACTTTTTAAATAAAAAAAAAGGGAGGAATGAAGGGTCCTGTAACTGGAACAAAAAGAAATTGTTTAGCCTAATTACTTCTATCTCGCTTCTATAATCAGCATTTGTGTCAGGGACAAATTTCACACAAGTGTGGGAAACATGTACATGGATGGGATGTACTGAAGGAAGGAATAAGGGAGTGTACACGAATGATTGATATCTTCTTTATGAAAGGAATAGATTATTATTCAGAAATTTCTAATGAGTCTAAAGATCGATAGAAGAAGCCAGCTGAAAGTCATAAATTCTGACAAGTAGTTGTAGCTAACCTAAACCACAAACAGAGGAAATACAGAAATAACTATAGGAGCCGAGCTTTGTTAATAGAAAATTAGATGGTGATAGATATGTGTACAAAGGAGCTTCCTGGAACATGAGAGGGACAGTGGTTTTAGGCGGTTTGGATAATTTATTGGATGATTAGGGAAGGGGCGTTGAGTGTGATAGGGGAGGGGGGAATCTGCGTCGGGAGCAGGATATAAAACTGTATCAAACAGCTGTTTAAGGTGTGACTGAACTCCTGTGTGTGTGTTTCAGTTCACCAAGCCTTTGCAAATGCTTCTTTTTAAATAAAACTTTGTTGCTGGAATTCCAAGTGACTTTGTTTGTTTTGGGATCTTGAGCCACGTTCTAAACACTTATCATGTAATGGCTCTGTTGTCTGATTTTCATTGGCTAACAAAGTTTATAAAGCAATGCTACTAACTTTCTAAGGTGTGGCACTTCTGGATGTAAGTCTGCCAGGGTTCCAAATTGTTTGCAACTCAGCTGTTTGCTTTGATCAATTAAAGCACTGTTTCCTCAAGAAGCCTCAGTTTGAGTTGCCTGAATAAACTTTGAATGGTATCTCAAATTTAAGTAAGGGCCAGTGAACTTACAATAGTTAAAGATGCAGAGGTTAAATATTAACAATCAACCAATAATAATTATATATTATCCGAAGGGCCAAGAGGCAGCCAGAACAGAAAAGAAAAGTAGTTTGTGCTGGGACTGAGAAAGTAATATAGGGGCCCTCCTCTTGAAACTTGGAGTACATCAAGCTATGCAACTGTTGCTGATATGCAGTCTGAGGTTGCCTCCTGGGATGGTTGTGCCCACTAGAGACAAAGGTCCTTTGTTGTTGTTAGCTGCGAAGTTGTGTCCGACCCATCACAACCCTATGGACAACATTCCTCCAGGCCTTCCTGTCCTCTACCATCTTCTGCAGTCCATTTAAACTCACGCCTACTGCTTCAGTGACTCCATCCAGCCACCTCATTCTCTGTCGTCCTAGCATGCTTAAATCTAGAAAATCCAAGAAGGGTCTCGAATTCTGAAGCAATGGTCAGTCTGCAGAAAGTGAAGGGAATAAGCGATCAAATGGAAAAAAAGAATTATGTCTAGTATGGATGAATGAAGGAGATAAAAGAGAATGCAAGAGAGAAAGTGAATAAGAGAAACGACTCTGACGGTTGTTTAACAATGAGACCTTGCTGAGACCCCTGTGCCTGGCCTGTATAAGTGGATACTATCACTGCTAATAGCCTTTGCCAGATATCAGAACTCATGAAATTACCTTTTTATCATCCACAAGGACCTTTATTTGTATGCAGAGAAGATTACAGCAGACAAGATGTAGTAGATGATGAAATGGACGGTATTTCAAGGTCAAAGACAGTAATGGTGCTACCATGAGAGGAGACCACATGTGAATGGTGCCCCAGAAGTGATAGAACATTCAGGGTTAAGAAGAAACAGGAAGTACATCACAAATGGGAGGAGTTGGCTAAACAAATTAACATAAATGTTGTAGTTCCCAAACAACCACATGGTGGCAGCACAATATGCACTGCATAATACTTTATGGCTGATGTAACAGCACACTCCCCGTCTGGTATTGTAAAATACCACTATATAATCCTATGATAGTTATTCAAATGCAAATAAATATTTTGTGATTTGCTTGTTGTCTTCAAGACCTGAAAGACATAAAAGAGGAACATGCATATATTGCAACAATAACAACTGCAATTTCAGGCCTCAAATAGTCTAGATTAAAGTTCAAATCACTTTTCTTCTTGAACTCAGGATCCAACAAGGAAAGGCGACGAGTTCAATCTTCAAGGGGCAAAAGCAAGATAAGTTCTGTGATGGGTCTGTTGAAAGTTTATGGTGCCTTGCCTTGCAACCTTTACCTCCACTTTACGTATGTTCCCATCATCACTGGGAATAGCTTTCACAATGAGTCCCTTGGGCCATTCAATTCTTTCAGCTTGTTGGTCCTTGAGCAGAACAAGGTCTCCAACTTGGAGATTGGGGTTCTGATGTTGCCATTTTCTGCGTCCTTGCAAAAGAGAAAGATACTCCATCTTCCATCGATTCCAGAGGCAGTTGTCTTTTGCAGAGAGAGGTTTTTGGCAGAAGTGCCAGCCTTGACATTCAGTGTCACTAGATTTGGTGTGATAGCATTGTGCAATATGGACTAACCTTGCAATAATGCGTACAAGCTTTGTCCAGTTGGAGAACTGTTCAAAGCATTGACAGTCAATGATGGCTCTCTGCTCAGATCTGGTGAGAAGGGTCTTGATGTCAGGACAAATCTCTGGATCGTTGTCAGGATCTTGAAGATTGAAGACCTCAGCTGTGCTTTCTCCTGAGGCATGAAGAGGTAATGGTGCAACCCAGCTGTTAGACATATTTGGAGAATTCAGTGTCCATTATGTTGATGAATTCTCTGTCTTCAACTGACATGGCTATTTTCTTGTCATCATGTGTGGCATAAAACACTGTGCTGCCTAAGTTATCATCACATGTGATGGGGATAACATCAGATGCCTGGATGATGTCAAGAGGCTTCTCCTTTACTTCATGGTGGTGAGGGTATTGTCTGAAATGAGATGCAGTCCCAGAAATTACCTTTTTATCATCCACAAGGACCTTTATTTGCATGCAGAGAAGATTACAGGAGACAGGATGTAGTAGATGATGAAATGGACGGTATTTCAAGGTCAAAGACAGTAATTGTCCTACCATGTGAGAAGACCGCATGTGAATGGTGCCCCAGAAGGGATAGAACATTCAGGCTTAAGAAGAAAGAGGAGGTATGTCAGAAATGGGAGGGGTTGGCTGAACAAATTAACATAAATGTTGTAGTTCCCAAACAACCACATGGTGGCAGCACAATATGCACTGCATAATACTTTATGGCTGATGTAACAGCACAAAACGAGATTACAACATATCCATGGGAGGACTGTTATTTAATTAAACAAGAACCAAAGAAATTTAATAGTTGAAGGTTGCAATTATACTGAGAAAGTTACTTGGATTCCAACTAATTTTAAACCCTGTTCTGCAGATTGTTCTTCTTGCCTAATTTTTTTTTTTTGTCCTGCTGTGTAGTTTATGTCTCATCCAGGTTCCTTTGCCTACATCTCCGAGGGCCGTCACTTCTGATGGATTTTCTCATTTTTGTGCAACCTAACTTCTATTAAAAACCATATTGCAATTAGCTAAAAATTGATGAACAGGACCACCCAGTGAGTCTAGGAGGTAGAACTCTAAATTCTGAATCATGCATTGATACATCAAACCCAAAGATGAAATTTCCCTGGAATCATGAGCCCTATAAACTCAAAACTACTCCATCTTACAGAGATCACCCTTCTGTTGCTTCCCATCTAATCTCTAGGTCAGCAATTCCACCACATCACCAGTTTTCCCTAGAGACGTGTTTATTAACTGGGTACAGGAGGCCCTGTGGATTTCACTCTGGTAGGTGGGCGGTGCTCATCAGCGTTTCAAGCCCATCGAGCCAGTACTGTCCAAAGACATTTCTGCGGTCAAGTGGCCAGCATGGTGTCACAGAGCACCATTATGCTCTCACCTGACAAGCCTAATGTCTTAACCACTGAGCCACCATCCTGCTCTATAACTAGGTTTGATAATATGTAAGTCAGAGCCGAAGAAGCTTCTTGGAAGAGAAGCAAAATGTCTCCAAAGAAAAACAAGAAAGTCCAGCTGCCTCTTGAAAAAGCACCTTTGTGACATCCACGGAGCACACACAGAATAGATATCTCTCTCGACAGATATTTCCATAATGATCCATAAGTGCAACTACTGCAATGTCTACATTGCAACCTGGCCAGAAAGTGATTGCCAAGGAGCTCAACAGTTTGCTTCCTTGAAGGATCTCTCCAATGGGAGGGTACCAGCCCTTTCAGGCAAGCAAGGCCAAGAATTGGGCACCACAAAGCCTATTGGGGCTCTATGATATTGTGAGATATAATAACAGAATGTTGAAAGCCTTCAAGTTTCCCACTGATCTCTTTTATGGGATGCTGAATGAAGAGAGCATTATTGTGACCATCTTGAGTACAAGGAACACTATATTCCATTTTGTGTCTGTTCGTTTGATCCCCCCATTACCTTTATTCAGGGGTGTGGTTTCTACAGAATCGTTCTTAAAAATAGATATTTGGAGAGGAGTCTTATATTGTCAAAAGCACATGGATTCACAAGGCTTCTTGCTCAGGGCGGACATCAGCCTCCTTCCTCCTCGCCTCTCATGGGAAATGTACCTTTTCTTCGCGCTTTACATGAGCACCTGCCTTGTACGGAGAATCCACCAGGGGCTCCTCTGCAAAGAGAAGGCAACACAATGGCCTTCCATCATTGAGCCACTGGAGGGCGAACGCCACACGGTGCTTTCCAGAGGGGAGATTGAAAGGCATTGACATCAACGGGTCTTGCGTCTTTAGGATGCTGTATTCACTCTCTTGAGCATTTGAGCTGCGCAGAACTCTTGAAGGAGAGAGATCCAGAAAGGGCCAGGATAAGTGGCCAGATTCTTCCAGTGTGAAGGGAGGGCTCTTGAACTTAAGAAGGAAGAGATGCATCCCAAGTTCTCATCTTAGCAACAGATAAGAAGGAACTAAGTCACTAAGGAAAGAAAGTAAAAATATCACTCAATCCAGACAAAAGAAATTGGACAAGAGCTGAGATGAAAGCTCTCTCCAAATCCCACCAATAGCTACCAGGCTTGAAAATCAACAAGAATAACTGTCATCTGATGAATCAGCAAAAAGCAAGGAATTTTTTGGAGGGAAAAGATCTTGAAGTACAAACACTTTTTGAATTGCTCTTCATCTAGAGTTGGCAGCTGGCAGCTTCTGTCCCTATGGATAGTGACAGCCAGCCTACTCGAGAAGGACTTAGGTCAGTATGGATGAGCATGGATGTGTGTGTGTACTTGTGAAAAAGAACAAATATATATGTTGTACCAGTAAACGTCTGTTATTTTAAATTCACTGTGTCTCGCTGTATTTTAAAGAACCATTTGTGCCTCAGTGTGTGGGTGAAAAAGTGTGGCTATTTCCCAGGGCTGTGAGAGTGTGAGTGACCATAAACTTTAAATACAACACTCGGAAGTGTAACATTGCCTAAAGCACGTTGAGAAGGCTTCCGGATCAAGGGAAACGTGAGCGCCCCCTCCTGCCCCCGCATGGGAAATGCTCCGTCTCTCCTTGTTCCAGGAGCGCTTTCCATTCACAGAAAATCCACCAGAGGGCGGCCTCTGCAAAGAGAAAGGGACTCCACGCACTTCAGCGTTGGGCCGCTGTGGCCGGTTGGGAAGGAAGTGACGTCAGTAAGCCTTGCCTTTCTAGGATGCTGGACTCGCCCGCTTTAACCCTTTGAACTTCGCAGGCGGTTAAAAAGGCTGCAAGAAAGTCTTGAAGGAAAGAGGCACAGGTGACAAAGGGGGTTGTTTGTCTGTGTTTGTGTGTATGTTTCTCTCTGTGTGTGCTAGTCTAGACCACGTACGTTGCCCTGAGGAAGAAATCCAGATGCCAGAAAGGAAAGGGGGGGGCTGAATAGTCCTACACGCCCTATTTCCTGGGTAGTGGGAGAGCTTGCATGGCAAATCTCAAGGAGGAAATAAGAAAAGGTTTGAAAATGCAAAAGATTATGCCTACGTTCTCACTCTGTGCTGGATGACAGTAAACTAGGTTCGACTCCTCTGAAGCTCAATTTGTTTTAGGAGGATAAACAGATGATTATGTTAAGCTTTGTGCATTTAAGCCTTTGTGTTTCATGTGAACTGAGCCCCTGGATCTGATTGACCTTTTTGTGCTTAGGACACATTGTGTGAACCTGCCTTCCTGTGTGAAGGAAGAGAAATGGAACATCCTAATCCAGGTGCAATTGAATGGCATTACATTTTTTGTGAACTGAATGTTCATGCTTTGTTAACCTGTTCTGAGTTTTTGTATGCTGCCTGAACCCTGCTTATAGGTAAATGTAGATCTATATTTTTAAAAAGCAAGTCTTTCCTTGTGAGTAAAAGCAATATAGAAATGATCCAAAATGCCAAATATACTGCATCTTCTTGATTGATGTCATCAGTTTACCAGGCCAGAAAAATACTTCCTTCTATGGGGAGGAGTATCGATGAACGATCCAATCCACTACTTTCTAGTTGTTGGAATTTATTTTCTATCAGAGAGATGCAAAAGGAGGTCATTTGTTCATCTTCTTTAGAGAGAAATTTATGTAGGAAGAAAAGTCTCTATCATGGTTCCTCCAAGCGGGGAATAAACATGGCAACTGCTTTGGGAAGAAGGTTGTAGTTTATTGCAGAGGAAAGGCAGACAGAAAGATGGATCCAACAGGAAAAGAAGGGGTGAGCACATGTGGGTAGTGGGTTTTTACACCCCCTGGACTCTATTGTCTGGCGTTATTTCCTGTCTCAAGCTTTGTGTTTCCTTTGTCACGTATTCTGTCCTGAGCCTAGGTGTGCCACTCTAGGATTCTTGCTGGTTGTCTGTCCCAGCCCACCTCCCTGGGGCAGGGGTATGTAGATTTTAGAAGTCTTCTTAGTTTCAACCTCCCTGAATGGTTTATATCTGCATTTCTATAGAGTTGGTTTCTGCTTGGGGGAGGGAAACTTGGGGCTATTAAGAAAAACTGGGCATGCCTTTTTAAGATCCTTTTAGGAAATATATTTTGCTGCCCTTTTAATATTTCCTTCTCTGGGGAGCTGACTTCCCACAATCCCCCCCCCTTTGTGCCCTAAGTGTGTGAATGACACACTTACTGGCACAAGATTAAAATTGGTCTGATCAGGGATACTCGGTAAGCAAAGTTTAAATTGTTAATGCAAAAAGAAAAACACTAATGGAGGCAGCAGAAAAAAGATTCCTGCCCATAAAGTTCTAAAAAGTCAGGGCAAAAATTAGGTGGAAAAGAAATTTATAGTTACCAATATTCTATGCCAATTATTTTCAAATGTTAGATGTCACCTTTAGCTTCCAGTCAGATTTGCACATTGCTCCCAAAAATCTTCACAGCCATGGTTTGCCTCTGTACCTAACCACTGGCTGCCCATTTTCAAGAGTTGTTTCCTGCCTTAGCTCTTAATTCAGTGCATCCAGGTTTGTAATTTGTAACGTCCAATTAATGTTAGCCAGTATCCAAGTAAGGCTGTTCCATCCTGGAGCACTAGGGAACTACCAGAGGACTGGAAAAGAGCTGATGTAGTTCCCTTTTTTTTCCTCTTAAAAAGAAGAAACGAAAGAAAAAATAGATCCAGGAAACTACAGACCTATCAGCCTGACCTCACCTGGGCAGATTCTGGAAAAGATAATCAGACAACAAATCAACGGATACCTAGAGGCAAACAAAGTCATTACTTAAAGCCAACATGGGTTTGTCAAAAACAGATCATGCTAAACACATCTTATCGCATTCTTTGACCAAGTGACAAAATTAGTGGACCAGAGGAATGCTGTTGATACAGTTTACTTGGGCTTCAGTAAGGCATTTGATAAAGTTGGCATAGGGTTTCCTGCCCGAGCAGAGGGTTGGACTACATGACCTCCAAGGTCCCTTCCAACTTTATCATTCTTATTAAATGCAAGAGTGAAACTTTTCCAGCAGATGAACTTAAAAACATTCCCTCCTGCTAACTTTGGGCTGTTCTTAAGAGTACATAGAGAGAAAGAGAAGAAAAACAAACAAACAAACACATTTTTCTTCACTCTGTCTGTTGGCCAGACAGACAGAGTGAGGGTATTTTCATTTTGGTAGCTTATTTTAAGAAGAATTTCTAGCAGAAGTTTAACATTCTTTTCTCTTTGGATTAGAGACAGTTAACAGTCAGTCACATTTACCTCACACACAAAGACTTTGGCACACATATACACACAAAGACAAGAGAACAGAAAACGAAACAGAAGTCTTAATTTTACACATCCTAGTCATTCCCACCATAAATCTCAGTTAAATTAGGGAAGGCACATATTTTAAACATACCACGTGGTTGCATAGAGAGAGAGAGAGGCACTATTTCTTATTTTCCCTTTGAGTACCTTTATTTAGCCAATTGGTTTCCCAGCAAAGCCCTAGCAAAGTCCATTTTCTTTATATATATAATTTCTCTACCTACCTCTTTTTCATACCTGCCTAAACGGGTAGCTGATTCCCGTCCCAGGCCTCAAGCAAGCTTTACCGGGAAGCCTATCTCGACCCTTTAACTAGAATCCCCCCTTGGTTCTATCGGGTTTGGCGCACTGAAGCCTCCTTGTGAGACTTCCGCCTACCTCCACAGTTTTTGGGTCAAAAAGGGACCCAAAGAGCACTCTGGATCCCTCACAGAGTACTGGGACTCTCCTTTAGGCATCTACCACCATGGTTTCAGACCAAAAAGGGGTCTGTCGAGGACCTTCTGCTCCCCTGCAGAAGGTACGGGACATTCTTACCGGCTTTACCTTCACTTTTCACCACCACTGTTTGCAGACTTCAAATGTCTGGGAGGACCTCTGCTTGCTTTCCAGAGGTAAGGGACGCTCCTTGCCCGGGGCTTAATTTCCTAACTTTGCTTTGCTTTGCTTACAGGGCTTAACCAGCTAGTTGCCCAAATCCAATTCTCTCATTCCATTCCATTTTCCACACAGTCTCTCCCTTTTCCTTAACAAAAGGTCCTGCGCTCTGGCCAAACCCCCATACTTTCCAGGGTTTGCAACTCGAACAGATCCTTTCTGCGGCTAGGAAAGGCCAGAGGGAGCAAAATCCAACTGTGATTGGAAAAAGGGTCTTCTCACTCACACACACAGAAACATACACACATTTCTTTTACCCCCCCCCCTGGGCTTTAAAGTTAAAATTTAGAGGTACTCACCTTCACCTTCTTTCCAAAGCAGCCCTTGAGCTCAAACCCAAAACTCCATTTACTACCCTGACTCCACATGGGCAGGGCCTGGAAAATCCATCCACAGACACAAAGGGGTCTGCTGCCGGCAGGATGGGCTTACCAGTCTCAGTCTATTGGAGAGGTTAGCTTGGAGTCCCATCTTGGGGTGCCAAATTGTAGGAAGAAAAGTCTCTATCATGGTTCCTCCAAGCGGGGAATAAACTAGAACCTTCTTCCCAAAGCAGTTGCCATGTTTATTCCCCGCTTGGAGGAACCACGATAGAGACTTTTCTTCCTACAGTTTTCTCTTTGGCAAAGAGGGTTAATGGCATGTTCTGATTCCCATGGCTAGATGAACATTGCTATGAATGAAAAAGAATTTGGTTTCCTTGAACTCATTTGGATTTGTGTTACAGGACGGAGAAAGAATGGCAAGCCTTCCTTTAGCAAGTGGGGGAACTGGAAAAGGCCCTTCCAGTGTTCAGTCTGGAATCGGTGAGGAGATCTGGGCAAGAACTGGCCAGAAGATCCTGGACGATGGAACAATCCTTTCCCCACTTCAGTCCTGGAATTTTAGGAGCATCCGGTATCAGGAGGATGAGGGTCCCCGAGGACTTTGCAGCCGACTGCACTACTTTTGCAGCCAATGGTTGAGACCAGAAAAGCACACAAAAGCGCAGATGCTGGACCTGGTTGTTCTGGAGCAGTTCCTGGCCATTCTGCCCCTGCAGATGGAGAGCTGGGTGCGGGAGTGTGGAGCAGAGAGCAGCTCCCAGGCGGTGGCCCTGGTGGAAGGCTTCCTCCTGAGCCAGGCGGAGGAGAAGAAGGAGCAGGCTGAGTTGCAGGTGAGAGCCCAGAAGGACTTGAATATAATAATAAGTTCAAATTTTTGTTTCCTTTTAAAAATATCATTAAGCTTATCAAGATATAAAACCAAAAAAAGAAAATAGTAGGAACTGGGGGGAATTGAAGAGAAAGACGTATAGGGGAAAGGGGAAAAGGAAAATAATTGACTTTGACTCTTTAAGGTAAAGGTAAAGTTTCCCCCGCAGTCAAATAAAATGGTAACATTACAGCCTCCGACGTCTACTTTTCCATCCTTAATATGTACTGGAACTAGTCATTCTATAACAAGAAACACTAAATTTCATTTTTTTTATCCCAAGATAAAAATCCAGAAGTGATTTCCAAGTAGAAACAAGGTTGGATGTGTTTTTTTCTTTAACTAAAGCAGTTAATTTTGCCGTCTCTGCTAGTTCCGTCAGTTTTTCCAGCAACCTCTCCATTATGGCAATTAACGTATCCTTCCGTTTTTGTGCAAAAAGCATTCTTAATGCTCTCAACATACTGTATAAAACAGCAAAGTTTGAGATTATGTTTCAATCTCTGTCTATTAAAGTCCCTGGTTTTGTTTTTATACCCAGTTTGAGAATCTTCTGCAGTAAAATATAAATCTTACACCAGTATTTCTTTGGTTTGTCCACCAAAATGGAAAAAGGTTTCTTGTTTACATTTATATTTTGATCATGTATTTGAATTTCCTTTATACATCTTTGGCCAGTTATCACGCATTAAATAGAATTGATACATCATTTTATAAAAAATGTGTTCCAAATTATAATTTAATAGAAATTTTAAATTTTAAAGTTTTCACCCAAATATCTTCCTGTTGTTCAGGCATTATATTATACACAAAATTCTTTGCCATTGGATCAATATATTCAAATTCTTAATACCTCCTTACCAGAGTTCCCTGGCATTCATACTATGTGGAGATGCTTTACTAATCTTTCTATAGTTGCTTATCCTTTCTAGAAGAAAGATTTTTGCAGAGCCATTTATTTCTTACTTCCCAGCCTAATTAAATGATACTGAGTGCTTTGCAGTAAAAAACCACTTCATGATGTTTGATGACCATTAATGCTTTTCTCCTTCATACTATGTCAAGTCCTTTACAATGGACATCAGAGATCCTGAAAGAATGAGGCATCCTTCAAATGTCCCTCAAGAACTGTTTTTCAGGAGGATCTCTCAGGAAGATCCAAATCAGGACACCTCAAGAGGTAATAATAAGGTCCTTCCACTCCTCTGATAAATCCTAACTTTCTTACCTTCTGTGTTTTCCCTTCTATAGCATTTCATTAATTATGCTTCTTGAAATTCTATCTCCCTCACAGGGAAGAATAGAAGGAAGTTGACTCTTTGTTTTGGGGGAACGGAAACCGTGATTGAACCTCCAGGTCAGGTAACAGAAGAATATTAATTTACTAGATTTGTATTTTCCTTTTCCCTCGGGAAATCAGCTGATGTACATAGTACAGGTAGTCCTTGATTTATGACCACAATTGAAACCCAAATTTTTGTTGCTAAACAACACGACCTTTCTTGCCACATGTGTTAAGTCAATGACTGCAGTTATGTTTGTAATATGGTTGTTAAGTGAATCTGGCTTCCCTATTGACTTTGCTCTGAGAACTTCACAAAAGGTGATCACATGACCCAAGGACCCTGGAACCGTCATAAATATGAGTCAGTTGTCAAGCACCCAAATTTTGGTCATGTGGCCACGGGGATGCTGCAGCAGTCGTGGGTGTGAAAACTGGGCATAAGCCATTTTTCCTGGTGCCGTTGTAACTTTGAACAATCACTAAAAACTGTTGTAAGTTGAGGACTATCTCTACTGTCTTCTTCCATTGTCTCCTCAGCTTTTGGTTGGGGATTTTTTTAGGATTTTTTTTTAAGACTACTACTTTAAAAACAAAACTCTTTCCCCTAATTATTCTCCCAACGTTTCAGTAAATAATGTTTTACAGATATTTTCATGGCACCCATTATTTGTGTAATTCTTTGAGTTGCATTTGTGCAAGGATCCTCAAAAGTATTTAAATATTCACACCAGGATATTAACATTTTTAAAAGCTTTATTTACAATCATTGATAAGAAAATACGTGATTAAGAAGAAAGATTTTTAAAATCCCAGGACAGTGGCCATATAAAAATGCCTCCAAATAAAAATTGTTCTGAAAGAGCATATAATCAAGGCCCTATTGGCTTGCAAAATACCTTTTAATCCCCTGATTTGTGCCTGGATTTGGAGGCCAAACTATCCAGCTTTGCAAAGGCTAAGAAATGCCTTCCTCAAAAAATGTTCTCCATTTTCTTATTTACTGTCGAGTCAATGGCTCAGACTACTAGCAGTTTCCTTGCAATCGAAGGAGGGGCAGAGTCTCTGGATATTGATGGCACACAACACAGATCCATGGCTGATCTCTCCCAGCTCTTTCATGAAGGCGTTGAGGATGAATAGGATGGCTCCTTCTTAGCCACTTCATAAAATTCTACAAAGAATCCTGGGACTTCCGGTGGCTCCGCGGCGACGGAGGCAGCCTTCCCGGGCTGCCCGCGGCTCAGCTGTTGTTTTTTCGCCCGAAACAGCGCCGATCAGCTGTTCGGGCGAATCCGAAGCCCCCTCCTCGGGAGAAGAGGAGGGGGCAAGCTCCCAGGTAGGGGTAGAGTTCTCCAGGGCCGCCTGAGCTTATGGCTTGGGCGGCTGAAGGATTGAACTCCCCCGTAGCCTGGGCTGCTCCCAGCTGGCCGTCGCCTCTGCTCCTGACTTCTTGGAGCAGAGCCAGCCGTCTGCGACCACCCCTGCCTGAAGGAATGACTATGGTTTAAAGGAGCAGGCAGAGCGATACAAGAGGAAATGGTAAAGAGGATTACTATGTTTTACTCTCCAGCTTGATGGACTTTTTTGGATTACAAATCTGAAGTGAAAGTGCGTCATATTTGGTAAAAGATGGCGGCTAAACCACCCCCTAAAACTCTTCGGAGTGCTGGAACTTCTCCCGTGCAACAATCATTATTGCAGGCGCTGCATCCTCCTGATGTATTGACATCAAAGGACTTACAAGATGCTCTTGAAAAACATACCCAGGTAATTTTGGAATCAATTAATGTTAGATTTGCACAGATGGAGGAGAAATTGGAGAAATTGGAGGAGAGAATGGAGGAGAGGATGGAACAGAAGCTCAAAGCGATGAGGGTAGACATCTTGACTTCAGTGTGTAAAGTGGCTCGGTGTGTGGAAGAATTGGAGGAAAAGCTAGAAGACTTGACTCAAAAGAATGCTATATTAGAAGCAAAAGTATTGGAGAATGAAAATAAAATGGAAAAGGAACTGAGTCTTGCTCAATATTTCCAGATGCAGTTTGCCATTAGAATTAGAGGCTTAAAGGAGAATACTAAGGAAGATCTAAAGCAGCTGGTTTCTGAGGCTTTTGAAATAGTGTTGAAACAGCCAGCATCTGAAATAAAAGGAGGCATGGACAAAGTGTTTCGTGTGAATTCATGGATTGCCAGACAGAGAAAGTTGCCTAGAGATGTGGTGGTATATTTTGCAAAAAGGGAAACTAGAGATGAAGTTATACAAGCTGCTTATGATACTAAAGTTATGATTGCTAATCAAGAAGTTTTGGTCTTAAAAGAAATTCCTCCAAAGATTCTAAGGAGAAGGAAGGATTTTACATTTCTTGTGCAAGAGCTCAAGCAGCGAGATATAAGGTTCAGATGGGAGATCCCAGTGGGGTTGATGGTGACGCACGAAGGTAAAAAGTACCGTTTGGTTACTGTGATGCAAGCGCGTGATTTCTACAATAATGTTTTAAATGCAACGCCATTAACACTTTTGGAAGCTGGAAAGGGATCTGGAGAAGGAGTCCATCAAGAGGCCGAAGATGGTCAGATAGAAGACAACGGTGTTGGAGGAGATCAAGATACAACCTCGTCGGATGAATCTATAAAACAGAGGGTGACGCGTGCTGCTGCAAAACGATCTAAGAAGAGAAAGTAGCAGGATTTGCAGAAGTCTATGGAACTTTTACGATATAGTCAAGTAGTCAAGTAGGGGAGGTGGGAAAAGATTTGGGTGTAGACGCAATATATTTTTATATTTGGTGGTTCTGTGGAAAGGGTGAGCTTTTTTGGATTAAAGTTTGGGGGAATATACAGAAGATTCTCAAATGGAGGTTCAAGTTTTGTTTGCAATCTTTTTTCTTTTTTTTTGTGTTTGGAATAATTATAGATGTGGTACTGGAAGAGGAACGGCCGATTACAGAAGAGTTGACTTTAAAGTTTTTTGATTTGGGATCCTTGGTTAATTTGGAAAATTATTTGTAAGAATGTTATATCATGGAATGGATAAAATGGATGGAGTTTATTTAGGATAAGTATAGGGTTGAGAAGGGGTTTTTTTTTCTTTTTCCTTTTTTTTTGTCTTTAATATATATTTAATACTATTAAGGTTTGTTCCATTCTATATAAGCTAGAGAGTGTCCTTTTCTTATTCTAGTTTTTTTTTATATATATTTAATATTGTTAAGGTTTGTTTTATCCTATATAAGCTAGAGAGTGATGGATTTTAGAATTTATAGTTGTTAGTATATGGTTGCTTAGGTTTGCTTTTTTTATATATATATACCTTGTATTCAGCTCTGGGAAGTGGGGGGGGAGGGGGGGAGGTAGGGGGGGGGAGGAGGGAGGGGGGAGGAGGGGAGGTAGGGGGGGAGGAGGGAGGGGGAAGGGGGGTTTTTTAAAGGAAAATTGTATTTTAAAACTTTTCAATAAAAAAAAATTCTACAAAGAATCCCTGCCTCTATAGTTATGCCTTTAAACCCATGTTAAACAAGTTAGTGTCACTGATTGGTGGGTTTTCCAAGGGCCACCTGCTAATTGATTGTCTCCTGACACTGAGTGCTTTTTGATTGAGGATGGATGAATTGATCCTGGCTGGCTGGCTGGATATTTGGTAAATCCAGAAGGATTCTGAGGTTGATCCAAAAGGAAATTGGGGTTACGTAACTGAATTGCACTGAAAATCCTACAAAATCATTCAAGTTGATGAAACCTGTCTAAAACATATCTTCAATCAAAAGTTTTTTCTTCTGTCCACTTTCTCACCTAAACTATGGAATCCTACTAAGCATAGCCATTTACCTTAGTTCATAGCTTTGCTTTGGGAATTTCTAAACAATAGGATAGATCCTATAGTCCCTCCTCAATCTGTTCTGTACTTTTTTTCCTTTCAGGAGGGTCTTCTGCCCTTTGAGGAGGTGGCTTTGTATTTCTCAGAGGAGGAGTGGTCTCTGTTGGATCCTCACCAAAAAACGCTGCATTGGGAAGTCATGCTGGATAATTATAAGAACGTGGCCTCTCTTGGTAAGGGTTTCCTATTCTGCAGTCAGGCAGTTCAGGAAGACACTTTGTAGTCAGATGCCACGGATTACTTCTTATGAAATCATCTCCAAATAGATATCCTCTCTTCAGAGGGAGAAGGAAGAGTCATGCTGTTCCACTGCTCCTGCGAAGGAAATAGGTCAATGGCAATCTTTATTTGTTTTTCTATTTCTATTTAAACATATTAGTAACAAAGTAATTCCTTGGTTTGCAGTAATACTAAACTTTACCAAACATTTTTGAAATATTTTGGCCCAGATGCATCTGTATCAGTCCTATCAAGAATTGCCATTCACGTTTTTTGACTTAATGGCTTTATTCTGGAACCGTGAACCGAGATGTATTATAGTTCTGATCCAGACAGCATAAACTCCACAAAAATGGTTTTAAACAAATATTTATTGTCCAGGAATTCTAAGCAGGGACTTACTTTGCAGTAGATACATCCGGTCATAGTCATATCTGTCCATTCTTGTAGGTAAAAAAGGAATAATTCCCCATCTCAGCTAGGCATGGTTACGGATGCCAATAGATGCTTGCATGATGCTTGATTAGACACCGTGGCACATATGCAGGACATCCTGTAATAAACTTTGAAGCTCCTCCCACTGACTAGATATAGGACTAACAACTAGACTACATTTCCCAGAGGCCATCTCTTAAGGAGACAGCGTTTAACTTTTTAAATGCTAAATGCTCTAACACAGTTCTTAATTCCTAATCTAGCTACATAATGGACCAGAGTTACATACTGGTCCAGCACAGCCTTTTACAAGTTTTTATGCCTCACGAATAGTGATATTATCATTTCTATACCAAACCATTATACAAATATACAATATATTGGAATCTGGCAAAATACCTGAAGGCAATTACAGGTAGTCCTCGTGTTACAAATATAATGGAGACTGCCCATTCGTAACTCAAAAATTCATGGGAATAAATCTTGTACCTCGAAGAATATCACCTTCTTTCACCCACATATTTGCTAATTGAATGCATGGGCAAATAGGCGGTTCATTATTTGCACATGAAGTATCTCAGGGAGGGGAAGGCCATGGAGGGCCTAGTGATGGAACAGGCCCCCAAGGCCTCCATGATTCACAAAGATATCTCATGCTTCCATTTCCATTTCTGCCGTGGCAGGTTGACTTACGTTGAAAGATCCATCTCCTCTCTGCCGGGTTCCTGCTTTACAAGGATAGGAGAGTCAATGGAAGCTCCTGTGTGCTGTAATATCTTGCGAGTTCAGGCACCCATCCTCTTTTGCAGAGAATGGGTGCCCGACTTCTCACAATGCTTGTGGTGCCTATCTCCTGCTCTCCCCCACCCTGAACTCGAGCCACATGGCCACTGCCCCTGGCTTCTGTTCTGCCGGTGGACTCCTGTAGATCCCCTGGCCTCCTTTTTGGGCAGCAGCAGCCTGGAAAAGGCCTCTGATGCCAAGATTCGGCCTCCAGAGGCAATCAGAACCTTCCATTCTCTGTTGAAGAGAAAGAGGCCTAAACTACTGTGAGATCATTCGAAATCAGTAGTGTGAGATCTCACATTACTGACCGCACGTGATCTTGCGTTACTTTAGGCTTCCATTTTCTATGAAAGCACCAAAGGCCTAGATCAGCCAAGAAAGCAAAGGTGCATATCCAAAGGCCTAGTGTCTAGGGAGAGTGGGGTGGGTGGGTGGAGGAAATAGCTAGGGTGAATGTTGCAGTGCTACTGCATTCATTCGTAAGGGTGAATGACTGCCGTAGTGGAAACATTCGTAATTTCAGGAGTTTTTCGTAAACACTACTGGGTGATTATTGCATAAATTCGAATGTTCGCTAACGGAAGGTTTGTAACTCAGGGATTATCTGTAATATGATTTCTGACAGGGTGATCTTTTTCCCTAACATTTCTATCACTTTCATTTCTCTTTTCCTTTGAAGGTGATAATGAGAATGACAATAAAGTCGCTGGAGAATTAATGAAAGTGTTCAAACAAAGAGACGTAATGGAGAAGCCTGCAATTCAGACGGGATTCCAAAGGCAGGAAGGAAACACTTCAAATAATTGGAATAAAGAAAGCTCATCTTCCATTGATGCTCAGATGCAGGACTTTATTGATCAACGAGGAAAAATAAAGAAAAAATACATTGGGAAAGGTTTAAGACTATTCAAAGACATAACAGATATAAATGAGCACTATCTATCCCAAGGCAAAGGACAAGATTATATATCAAAAGACAATGGAAAAAATTACAATTGGACTTTCACACTTTCTCAAGAAAATTGTTCAGTTATGTCACAGAAAAGATTTCACATGGGAGAGAAGCCAAATAAATGCACTGAGGATGGAAATAAGACTGTTTATAAAAGGATAAGCACAAGGGAAAAGCTGTATAAATGCAGGAAGTGTGGAAAGGACTTCAGGAAACCAGGTCATCTTACATCCCATGAAAGGATCCACGTAGGAGAGAAGCCATATAAATGCATGGAGTGTGGAAAGGATTTCAGAACAAGCTGGGAAGTTACATCCCATCAAAGGATCCACACAGGGGAGAAGCCCTATAAATGCATGGAGTGTGGAAAGGGCTTTACCCAACATGGTAATCTAGTATCCCATGAGAGAATCCACACAGGAGAGAAGCCATTTAAGTGCATAGAATGTGGAAAAGGCTTCAGGAAACACTGTCATCTTACATCCCATCAATTGACTCATAAAGCAGAGAAGCCATATAAATGCATGGAGTGTGGAAAGGGCTTCACCCAACACAATGTTCTTATTTCCCATAAAAGACTCTATACAGGGGAAAAGCCATATAAGTGCATGGAGTGTGGAAAAGGCTTCAGAACAAACAGTCATCTTACAGTCCATCAAAGGATCCACACAGGGGAGAAGCCCTATAAATGCATAGAGTGTGGAAAGGGCTTCACCAACCAGAGTCATCTTACATCCCATCAAAGGATCCACACAGGAGAGAAGCCCTATAAATGCATGGAGTGTGGAAAGGGCTTCACCAAGCATAGTCATCTTACATCCCATCAAAGGATCCACACAGGAGAGAAGCCATATAAATGCATGGAGTGTGGAAAGGGCTTCACCAAGCAGAGTCATCTTACATCCCATCAAAGGATCCACACAGGAGAGAAGCCCTATAAATGCATGGAATGTGGAAAGGGCTTCAGTCAACACAATAAACTTACATCCCATCAAATGATACACACAGGGGAGAAGCCCTGTAAATGCATGGAGTGTGGAAAGGGCTTCAGGACAAACGGTGAACTTACATGCCATCAAAGGATTCACACAGGAGAGAAGCCCTATAAATGCATGGAATGTGGAAAGGGCTTCAAGACAAACAGTGAACTTACATCCCATCAAAGGATCCACACAGGAGAGAAGCCATATAAATGCATGGAGTGTGGAAAGGGCTTCACCAAGCAGAGTCATCTTACATCCCATCAAAGGATCCACACAGGAGAGAAGCCCTATAAATGCATGGAATGTGGAAAGGGCTTCAGTCAACACAATAAACTTACATCCCATCAAATGATACACACAGGGGAGAAGCCCTGTAAATGCATGGAGTGTGGAAAGGGCTTCAGGACAAACGGTGAACTTACATCCCATCAAAGGATCCACACAGGAGAGAAGCCCTATAAATGCATGGAATGTGGAAAGGGCTTCAAGAGAAACAGTGAACTTACATCCCATCAAAGGATCCACACAGGAGAGAAGCCCTATAAATGCATGGAATGTGGGAAGGGCTTCACCCAACAGGGTCATCTTATTTCCCATAAAAGAATCCACACAGGAGAGAAGCCCTATAAATGCATGGAGTGTGGGAAGGGCTTCACCCGACAGGGTCATCTTATTTCCCACAAAGGAATCCACACAGGGGAGAAGCCCTATAAATGCATGGAGTGTGGAAAGGGCTTCAGGACAAACAGTGAACTTACATGCCATCAAAGGATTCACACAGGGGAGAAGCCCTATAAATGCATGGAGTGTGGGAAGGGCTTCACCCGACAGGGTCATCTTATTTCCCATAAAAGAATCCACACAGGAGAGAAGCCCTATAAATGCATGGAGTGTGGGAAGGGCTTCACCCGACAGGGTCATCTTATTTCCCACAAAGGAATCCACACAGGGGAGAAGCCCTATAAATGCATGGATTGTGGAAAGGGCTTCAGGACAAGCGGTGGCCGTACATGCCATCAAAGGATTCACACAGGGGAGAAGCCCTATAAATGCATGGAGTGTGGGAAGGGCTTCACCCGACAGGGTCATCTTATTTCCCATAAAAGAATCCACACGAGAGAGAGGCCATATAAATGAATGAAGTGTGGAAAGGGCTTCGGCCGACACCATACTCTTACTTCCCATAACATGATGCGCAGATGTGAGAAGTCAATTCCCAAAACAAACATAAAATAAAATTAAATATCAATGCTGTGGTTATGTTCGAGTCATGTATTATACTCATGTATTAAACTCTTTAGTTGCTTTAAAAATGTATTAACACATGAAAGTTTTTGGAAGGATTTGAGAAGCTCATGTTTGAAGCTTTTTATTTAATTGTTAGTTCTGTGTCAAACTGGACAGTAAGACTGAAAAGAGCAGAGAGGTAAACTGAATTCTTTTTAAACCCTTTTTTCTCTCCATCTACATTCTTTCTTTCACTAATTGTAGCTAAATCTCTCTTTTTCCCCCTCTTGCATTGTCACCTACAAATCCAGAAGAATCTCTTCAAACCATTGGAATCTTCAGGTCTTGCAGTTAAAGGAGAATTAGTACTTTAGTTTTTCTCTGTTCATTCCTGATCTATGGATTGATGGGTCCTAGTATCATTGCTGTGGCTAGTCCAGATTCTTGCCTCTGAATGACAATTTTTGGGTCATAGAGGTAAGCCAGAAGAGATAAGGCCTGTCACAAGCCAGAACTTTTATTACAGGAGCTGCTAATGTGTCGCCATCTTGTCTCCTCCCTGCAAGCACATCTTCCTGAGGTGTATTCCCTATGTAATAAACAATAAACTAGAAAAAGAAGGATTAAGAGGGATGAATGAAACAAGGATGAATGAAGAAAGAAATGAAACGCAAGGCAAGGGAAAAAGTGGATAAGAAAAATGAGATAACATGATAGTCAATCGAAGGACTAATTTAATTAAACAATAAAAGAAATTGAATATTTGGCAACTAAATGATCTCCCTTATTTCAAATAATATGTATAATAATAGAGGGAGAACTATTTGATTATCTAAAAGCATTGACATGGGAGGCTAGTTGGCAAAGAAAGAAAGCCAGAACGAGGCTGAAGAAAATTGGGGTTTTGATTTATTAGAGGGGATTTCATATTACCAATTAGAGGGTTAAAGTGAGAAGTTGAGATAAGGGGAATTTGGGTCATTAAATTTAAAATTGGAAATTAGTTGAAAGTAAGGATTTGTTTACTATTAAAAAATTAAACCCAAAAGAAAAAAATATGAATATGTTTGCTTTATTGATTAACCCAGACAATATATATAATGGTATTGATTTATTAAAGGGGATACTGTATTATTAATGAGATGATTTAATGTGGGAAATAGATAGCTTTTAGGAAATAGAACAAGACTATATTCAAAAAGATAAGATGTTTATTTTGAATATTAGATTCTGTTATGAATTGAGATGAGGGAAACTGGTTACCTAAAGCCTGGGAATTAAAAATATCAAATGTTAAATTTGAATATTGATGGAAAACTAAAAATTGGGAAAAATCAATAACAGGACATTGATAGTCTATAAAGAGTGAATGTAAAAGTAATTAAGATATGTATAAGGTAAAGATTTATTGATAAATGTAATAATGATGTTTTCAGTTAGTTGATATAATAAGAACTGTAGTAGCTTAAATACGAGATAGTAGATATTAAGGGAAAAAGAGGAAATATTTAATGTTATAACTTGAAGTTTGTACTAAAGATTTTTGTATGTTATTGAACTATTGATTAACCTACCCACCACGTTGCTTTTTAAATACTTAAATGTAAAATTAGAAAATTAATAAAATACTATCTAAAAAAAAGAAAGTTTTGTGAAAACAAGGGGTGTCTGGCTTTCCTTTTACACACTGCTGCCTGCATGCTGAGGAAAGGATTTGAGAAGCTCATGTTTGAAGCTTTTTATTTAATTGTCAATTCTGTGTCAAACTGGACAGTAAGACTGAAAAGAGCAGAGAGGTTAACTGAATTCTTTTTAACCCCTTTTTTCGGGCTGACAAATGCCCCAGCAGTCTTTCAACATATGATGAACGATGTTTTTCAGGACATGTTGGACAGGTTTTTGGTGGTATACCTGGATAACATCTTGATATACTCCCGGTCCAGGAAAAGCCATCTGCAGCACGTCCGCCTCGTGTTGCAGCGCCTTCAGGAGCATCAACTCTATGCGAAGCTGGAGAAATGTCTCTTCTTCCAGACTTCCATAGAGTTCCTTGGCCACATCATCTTTTCCGAAGGCATCGCCATGGACCTGCATAAGGTGGAGGCCTTATGTAGTTGGGAACCCCCCGTCAAGTGAAGGATATTCAGCGCCTTCTGGGGTTCGCCAACTACTACCGGACCTTCATCCCGGGTTTCGCTACGCTGACAGTTCTGCTAACCCAGCTCCTGAAGAAGAAGGTCTCATTCCAGTGGGGTCCCCCGCAGAAACAGGCGTTCGAGGCCCTCAAGAAGGCCTTTATCACGGAACCCGTCCTGAGGCACCCCGATCCGAACCGTCCCTTCGTCGTGGAGATGGACGCATCCAACGTGGCTCTTGGGGTGGTCTTGTTGCAGGCCCCGGTGGATGGCGGCACTCTTTTTCCCTGCGCTTACTATTCACGGAAACTCAATCCTTCCAAGCGCAATTACACCATCTGGGAAAAAGAGTTCTTGGCTATCAAGGCCGCGTTCGAGGCTTGGCAGCATCATCTCGAGGGGGCCCGACACCAGGTGGATGTCCGGATGGACCATTGGAACCTAGAATACCTGAAGATGGCCAGGAAGTTGAACCAGCGGCAGATCCAGTGGTCTTTGTTTTTCGCCCGGTTCAACTTCGTGTGACCTACATCCCCAGCGGTCACAACCAGAGGGCAGATGCCCTGTCCCACAAGCCGGAGTACCTCTGCACCAAGGACCCACTGCCCGCACGGATGGTGCTGCCCGCGGAATCCTTGGCTGCAGTCCATGAGCCGGCGGACTTGCGGGCTCAGGTGCGGGAGGCACAGTGCCTGAATGTTTGGTCGCAGAAGAGAAAGGCCGAGGTTGGTCCCGTGTCCCCTTGGACTTTGGAGGAGGGCTTGCTGAGACATCGGGGGTGACTCTATGTACCACGGGGCCGCTTTGAACCCTTGTGATGACACAGTGTCATGACAACCCTGCAGCGGGGCACTTTGGGTTTTTCAAAACCCTCAATTTGGTGACGTGGACCTTTTGGTGGCCTCGGGTACGGCACAATGTACATGCGTACGTGACGCCCTGCGTGCCGTGCCGACAAGCAAAGACCACCACGGGCGCACCTCCTGGCTTCCTCCAACCCCTGCCAATGCCAGAGAGACCATGGGGAGCAATCTCCATGGACTTCTTAACAGACTTGCCGCCATCCTCAGGGTTTACCACCGTCCTAGTGGTGGTTGACATGTTAATGAAAATGGCGCAGTTTTTGCCATGTCGTGGGCTGCCAATGGCCCGGATGACTGTCCAGTTGTTCCTGCAGCACGTCTTCCGTCTCCATGGTTTGCCAGACAGGGTAGTGTCGGATCGCGGCGTGCAATTCACGGCACAATTTTGGAAGAGCCTGATGGAGGTGCAGGTGTGCTTGTCGTCGGCACACCATCCCAAGACCAATGGGGGGACGGAGAAGGTAATAGGCATCCTGGAGCAGTACCTGCGCTGTTTCGTGAACCAGCAGCAGGACAACTGGGCCGATTACCTCTCCCTAGCGGAGTTTGCCTTTAACAACTCCCAACACACCTCCACCCAGACCACCCCGTTTCATGCCAATGTGGGGTACCATCCTCGGCTCATCCCTCTGGCTCCCTCATTCCTTGGTTCCTGAGACCCAGGACTTCCTGTCTGAGTTGCATGCAGCCCAACAATTGGTACGGCGCCAATTGATCCAGGCCAAGGAGGACTATAAATGGTTCTCCGACCGCTCCCGACGGGCAACGCCACCGCTGGCAGTCGAAGATCGAGTGTGGTTGTCCACGAGGCATCTCCCGACCGACTGACCGGTAAAGAAACTGGACCATCGATACATCAGCCCGTTCCTGATTGAAGCGGTCATCAACCCTGTGGCCTAGTGGTTGACCCTCCCGTGCTCCATGCGGATCTACCCAGTCTTCCACCAATCCCTGTTGGTCCCCGAAGCCACTCGTGTTCCCTCCGATGCCTGATGGTTCCTGCTCCACCACCTACACCCGGCCAGGACGGCTCAGCAGAGTATGAGGTGGCCAGTATTCGGGACTCCCGGTGGCTTAAGGGGCATTTCCAATATTTTGTCGAGTGGAAGGGGTATGGGCCTGAAGACTTCTCCTGGGTCGACGCTTCCGCAGTTCGTGCCCCTGACCTCGGGCGGGTGTTCCACGAACAATTCCCATCTCGACTGAATCCCGACCATCAGACCCTGCGGTGGGGGATAGCGTTGTGGCCCCGATCCCCGCGCCTGTCCTAACCGAGGACGAGGACTCTGAGGATGATGGGGAGGAACTGGCAAGGCCTCCCTCTCTGGGGCCCTCCTCTCGAACAGACGTTATCTCATTCCAGCTGAAGTTTGAGGTAACGAGCCTATTTTCTGCCAAGGCCTTATCAGTAGGCAATTAATTAAAGTCTGTAGCATTAACTCTTGCGAGTCGTGCCTGCTTGTCTGTCTGTGCTCCGGGAGGGGGGAACAGAACAAGGGGTTTCTGGCTTTCCTTTTACACACTGCTGCCTGCATGCTGAGGAAATACACCCAGCTTCTTCAGAAACCTGGACAGATGCCCTGGACGCAAGCTGGCTTGGAGAGATCTTTGGTGATTGGCAAAGTTCTGGTTGTGTTAGCTTTTTGAGGTCTTCTGGTTTTGCCATGTTTGATTCCTGTTATCCAAAGAACAGTTGCTTCTACCCTCTCAGGGATGATGGTCATAGCATCCTCTGTAAGTAGTGATAAACCCCATAAGCCAGCCAATGTTCTGACTATAACAAAGGAATATAAGTCATTGGTCACCAAGTAACAGAACACATTCTGTTACAAAATTAAAAAGGGAGGAATGAAGGGTCCTGTAACTGGAACAAAAAGAAATTGTTTAGCCTAATTACTTCTATCTCGCTTCTATAATCAGCATTTGTGTCAGGGACAAATTTCACACATGTGTGGGAAACATGTACATGGATGGGATGTACTGAGGGAAGGAATAAGGGAGTATACACGAATGATTGATATCTTCTTTATGAAAGGAATAGATTATTATTCAGAAATTTCTAATGAGTCTAAAGATCGATAGAAGAAGCCACCTGAAAGTCATAAATTCTGACAAGTAGTTGTAGCTAACCTAAACCACAAGCAGAGGAAATACAGAAATAACTATAGGAGCCGAGCTTGGTTAATAGAAAATTAGATGGTGATAGATATGTGTACAAAGGCGCTTCCTGGAACATGAGAGGGACAGTGGTTTTAGGCGGTTTGGATAATTTATTGGATGATTAGGGAAGGGGCGTTGAGTGTGATAGGGGAGGGGGGAATCTGCATCGGGAGCAGGATATAAAACTGTATCAAACAGCTGTTTAAGGTGTGACTGAACTCCTGTGTGTGTGTTTCAGTTCACCAAGCCTTTGCAAATGCTTCTTTTTAAATAAAACTTTGTTGCTGGAATTCCAAGTGACTTTGTTTGTTTTGGGATCTTGAGCCACATTCTAAACACTTAGCATGTAATGGCTCTGTTGTCTGATTTTCATTGGCTAACAAAGTTTATAAAGCAATGCTACTAACTTTCTAAGGTGTGGCACTTCTGGATGTAAGTCTGACAGGGTTCCAAATTGTTTGCAACTCAGCTGTTTGCTTTGATCAATTAAAGCACTGTTTCCTCAAGAAGCCTCAGTTTGAGTTGCCTGAATAAACTTTGAATGGTATCTCAAATTTAAGTAAGGGCCAGTGAACTTACAATAGTTAAAGATGCAGAGGTTAAATATTAACAATCAACCAATAATAATTATATATAATCCGAAGGGCCAAGAGGCAGCCAGAACAGAAAAGAAAAGTAGTTTGTGCTGGGACTGAGAAAATAATATAGGGTCCCTCCTCTTGAAACTTGGAGTACATCAAGCTATGCAACTGTTGCTGATATGCAGTCTGAGGTTGCCTCCTGGGATGGTTGTGCCCACTAGAGACAAAGGTCCTTTGTTGTTAGCTGCGAAGTTGTGTCCGACCCATCACAACCCTATGGACAACATTCCTCCAGGCCTTCCTGTCCTCTACCATCTTCTGGAGTCCATTTAAACTCACACCTACTGCTTCAGTGACTCCATCTAGCCACCTCATTCTCTGTCGTCCTAGCATGCTTAAATCTAGAAAATCCAAGAAGGGTCTCGAATTCTGAAGCAATGGTGAAGGGAATAAGCGATCAAATGGAAAAAAAGAATTATGTCTAGTATGGATGAATGAAGGAGGTAAAAGAGAATGCAAGAGAGAAAGTGAATAAGAGAAACGACATCCACAAGGACCTTTATTTGTATGCAGAGAAGATTACAGCAGACAAGATGTAGTAGATGATGAAATGGACGGTATTTCAAGGTCAAAGACAGTAATGGTGCTACCATGAGAGGAGACCACATGTGAATGGTGCCCCAGAAGTGATAGAACATTCAGGGTTAAGAAGAAACAGGAAGTACGTCACAAATGGGAGGAGTTGGCTGAACAAATTAACATAAATGTTGTAGTTCCCAAACACCCACATGGTGGCAGCACAATATGCACTGCATAATACTTTATGGCTGATGTAACAGCACACTCCCCGTCTGGTATTGTAAAATACCACTATATAATCCTATGATAGTTATTCAAATGCAAATAAATATTTTGTGATTTGCTTGTTGTCTTCAAGACCTGAAAGACATAAAAGAGGAACATGCATATATTGCAACAATAACAACTGCAATTTCAGGCCTCAAATAGTCTAGATTAAAGTTCAAATCACTTTTCTTCTTGAACTCAGGATCCAACAAGGAAAGGCGACGAGTTCAATCTTCAAGGGGCAAAAGCAAGACAAGTTCTGTGATGGGTCTGACCAAAGTTTATGGTGCCTTGCCTTGCAACCTTTACCTCCACTTTACGTATGTTCCCATCATCACTGGGAATGGCTTTCACAATGAGTCCCTTGGGCCATTCAATTCTTTCAGCTTGTTGGTCCTTGAGCAGAACAAGGTCTCCAACTTGGAGATTGGGGTTCTGATGTTGCCATTTTCTGCGTCCTTGCAAAAGAGAAAGACACTCCATCTTCCATCGATTCCAGAGGCAGTTGTCTTTTGCAGAGAGAGGTTTTTGGCAGAAGTGCCAGCCTTGACATTCAGTGTCACTAGATTTGGTGTGATAGCATTGTGCAATATGGACTAACCTTGCAATAATGCGTACAAGCTTTGTCCAGTTGGAGAACTGTTCAAAGCATTGACAGTCAATGATGGCTCTCTGCTCAGATCTGGTGAGAAGGGTCTTGATGTCAGGACAAATCTCTGGATCGTTGTCAGGATCTTGAAGATTGAAGACCTCAGCTGTGCTTTCTCCTGAGGCATGAAGAGGTAATGGTGCAACCCAGCTGTTAGACATATTTGGAGAATTCAGTGTCCATTATGTTGATGAATTCTCTGTCTTCAACTGACATGGCTATTTTGTTGTCATCATGTGTGGTATAAAACACTGTGCTGCCTAAGTTATCATCACATGTGATGGGGATATCATCAGATGCCTGGATGATGTCAAGAGGCTTCTCCTTTACTTCATGGTGGTGAGGGTATTGTCTGAAGTGAGATGCACTCCCAGAAATTACCTTTTTATCATCCACAAGGACCTTTATTTGCATGCAGAGAAGATTACAGGAGACAGGATGTAGTAGATGATGAAATGGACGGTATTTCAAGGTCAAAGACAGTAATTGTCCTACCATGAGAGAAGACCGCATGTGAATGGTGCCCCAGAAGGGATAGAACATTCAGGCTTAAGAAGAAAGAGGAGGTACATCACAAATGGGAGGGGTTGGCTGAACAAATTAACATAAATGTTGTAGTTCCCAAACAACCACATGGTGGCAGCACAATATGCACTGCATAATACTTTATGGCTGATGTAACAGCACAAAATGAGATCACAACATATCCATGGGAGGACTGTTATTTAATTAAACAAGAACCAAAGAAATTTAATAGTTGAAGGTTGAAGTCAATTATACTGAGAAAGTTACTCGGATTCCAACTAATTTTAAACCCTGTTCTGCAGATTGTTCTTCTTGCCTAATTTTTTTTTGTCCTGCTGTGTAGTTTATGTCTCATCCAGGTTCCTTTGCCTACATCTCCGAGGGCCGTCACTTCTGATGGATTTTCTCATTTTTGTGCAACCTAACTTCTATTAAAAACCATATTGCAATTAGCTAAAAATTGATGAACAGGACCACCCAGTGAGTCTAGGAGGTAGAACTCTAAATTCTGAATCATGTATTGATACATCAAACCCAAAGATGAAATTTCCCTGGAATCATGAGCCCTATAAACTCAAAACTACTCCATCTTACAGAGATCACCCTTCTGTTGCTTCCCATCTAATCTCTACTTCACTAATTCCACCACATCACCAGTTTTCCCTAGAGACGTGTTTATTAACTGGGTACAGGAGGCCCTGTGGATTTCACTCTGGTAGGTGGGCGGTGCTCATCAGCGTTTTCAAGCCCATCGAGCCACTACTGTCCAAAGACATTTCTGCGGTCAAGTGGCCAGCATGGTGTCACAGAGCACCATTATGCTCTCACCTGACAAGCCTAATGTCTTAACCATTGAGCCACCATCCTGCTCTATAACTAGGTATGATAATATGTAAGTCAGAGCTGAAGAAGCTTCTTGGAAGAGAAGCAAAATGTCTCCAAAGAAAAAGAAGAAAGTCCAGCTGCCTCTTGAAAAAGCACCTTTGTGACATCCACGGAGCACACACAGAATAGATATCTCTCTCGACAGATATTTCCATAATGATGTATAAGTGCAACTACTGCAATGTCTACATTGCAACCTGGCCAGAAAGTGATTGCCAAGGAGCTCAACAGTTTGCTTCCTTGAAGGATCTGTTCAATGGGAGGGTACCAGCCCTTTCAGGCAAGCAAGGCCAAGAATTGGGCACCACAAAGCCTATTGGAGCTCTATGATATTGTTGTGAGATATAATAACAGAATGTTGAAAGCCTGTCAAGTTTCCCACTGATCTCTTTTATGGGATGCAGAACAAAGAGAGCATTATTGTGACCCTCTTGAGTACAAGGAATACTATATTCCATTTTGTGTCTGTTCCTTTGATCCCCCCGTTACCTTTATTCAGGGGTGTGGTTTCTACAGAATCGTTCTTAAAAATAGATATTTGGAGAGGAGTCTTATATTGTCAAAAGCACATGGATTCACAAGGCTTCTTGCTCAGGGCGGACATCAGCCTCCTTCCTCCTCGCTTCTCATGGGAAATGTACCTTTTCTTCCCGCTTTACATGAGCACCTGCCTTGCACGGAGAATCCACCAGGGGCTCCTCTGCAAAGAGAAGGCAACACAATGGCCTTCCATCATTGAGCCACTGGAGGGCGAACGCCACACAGTGCTTTCCAGAGGGGAGATTGAAAGGCATTGACATCAACGGGTCTTGCATCTTTAGGATGCTGTATTCACTCTCTTGAGCATTTGAGCTGCGCAGAACTCTTGAAGGAGAGAGATCCAGAAAGGGCCAGGATAAGTGGCCAGATTCTTCCAGTGTGGAGGGCTCTTGAACTTAAGAAGGAAGAGATGCATCCCAAGTTCTCATCTTAGCAACAGATAAGAAGGAACTAAGTCACTAAGGAAAGAAAGTAAAAATATCACTCAATCCAGACAAAAGAAATTGGACAAGAGCTGAGATGAAAGCTCTCTCCAAATCCCACCAATAGCTACCAGGCTTGAAAATCAACAAGAATAACTGTCATCTGATGAATCAGGAAAAAGCAAGAAATTTTTTGGAGGGAAAAGATCCTGAAGTACAAACACTTTTTGAATTCCTCTTCATCTAGAGTTGGCAGCTGGCAGCTTCTGTCCCTATGGATAGTGACAGCCAGCCTACTCGAGAAGGACTTAGGTCAGTATGGATGAGCATGGATGTGTGTGTGTACTTGTGAAAAAGAACAAATATATATGTTGTACCAGTAAATGCTTAACGTCCCTGATAATCACAATGAGGTGGTCACTGACCTCGAGCCAGACATCCTAGAATGTGAAGTGAAGTGGGCCTTAGAAAAGCTGAGCAACAACAAAGCTAGTGGAGGTGACAGTATTCCAGCTGAGCTATTCAAAATCTTAAAAGACAATGCAGTAAAAGTGCTACACTCAATTTGCCAGCAAATTTGGAAAACTCAACAGTGGCCACAGGATTGGAAAAGATCAGTTTACATTCCAATTCCTAAGAAAGGCAGTGCCAAAGAATGTTCAAACTATCGCACCATTGCACTCATTTCTCATGCTAGTAAAGTCATGCTTAAAATCCTACAAGCTAGACTTCAGCAGTATGTGGATCGAGAACTACCAGAAGTGCAGGCAGGATTTCGAAGAGGCAGAGGAACTAGAGATCAAATTGCCAACATACGCTGGATCATGGAGAAAGCTAGGGAGTTCCAGAAAAACATCTACTTCTGCTTCATTGACTATGCTAAAGCCTTTGATTGTGTGGATCATAACAAACTGTGGCAAGTTCTTAAAGAGATGGGAGTACCAGACCATCTTATTTGTCTCTTGAGAAACCTATATGCGGGTCAAGAAGCAACAGTGAGAACTGGACACGGAACCACTGATTGGTTCAAAATTGGGAAAGGAGTCCGGCAAGGCTGTATACTGTCGCCCTGCCTATTTAACTTATATGCAGAGCACATCATGAGAAAGGCAGGGCTAGATGAATCAAAAGTTGGAATTAAGATTGCCGGAAGAAATATCAACAACCTAAGATACGCAGATGATACCACTCTAATGGCAGAAAGTGAAGAAGAACTAAAGAGCCTCTTGTTGCAGGTGAAGAAGGAGAGTGCAAAACTTGGGTTGAAGCTTAACATTAAGAAAACCAAGATCATGGCATCTGGCCCTCTCAATTCCTGGCAAATAGATGGGGAAGAAATGGAGGTAGTGACAGATTTTATTTTCCTGGGCTCCAAGATCACTGCAGATGGGGACTGTAGCCAAGAAATTAAAAGACGCTTGCTCCTCGGGAGGAAAGCCATGGCAAATCTAGACAGCACACTAAAAAGCAGAGACATCACCCTGTCAACAAAAGTGCGTATAGTCAAGGCTATGGTCTTTCCAGTTGCAATGTATGGTAGTGAAAGTTGGACCATAAGAAAGGCTGAGCGCCGAAGAATTGAGGCCTTTGAACTGTGGTGCTGGAGAAGACTCCTGCGAGTCCCTTGGACTGCAAGGCGATCAAACCGGTCAGTCCTAGAGGAGATCAATCCTGACTGCTCTTTAGTACTTTGGCCACCTAATGAGAAGGAAGGACTCCCTGGAGAAGAGCCTAATGCTGGGGAAGATCGAGGGCAATAGAAGAAGGGGACGACAGAGAATGAGGTGGCTGGATGGAGTCACTGAAGCAGTAGGCGTGAGCTTAAATGGACTCCAGAAGATGGTAGAGGACAGGAAGGCCTGGAGGAATGTTGTCCATAGGGTCGCGATGGGTCGGACACGACTTCGCAGCTAACAACAACAACCAGTAAATGTCTGTTATTTTAAATTCAGTCTCCCTGTATTTTAAAGAACGATTTGTCCCTCAGTGTGTGGGTGAAACTGCCTATTTCCCAGGGCTGTGAGAGTGTGAGTGACCATAAGCTTTAAATACAACACTCTTCGGAAGTGTAACATTGCCTAAAGCAGGTTGAGGCGGCTTCCTGATCAAGGGAAACTCCTGCCCCCGCATGGGAAATGCTCCGTCTCTCCTTGTTCCAGGAGCGCTTTCCATTCACATAAAATCCACCAGAGGGCGGCCTCTGCAAAGAGAAAGGGACTCCACGCACTTCAGCGTTGGGCCGCTGTGGCCGGTTGGGAAGGAAGTGACGTCAGTAAGCCTTGCCTTTCTAGGATGCTGGACTCGCCCGCTTTAACCCTTTGAACTTCGCAGGCGGTTTAAAAGGCTGCAAGGAAGTCTTGAAGGAAAAAGGCACAGGTGACAAAGGGGGTTGTTTGTCTGTGTTTGTGTGTATGTTTCTCTCTGTGTGTGCTAGTCTAGACCACGTACGTTGCCCTCAGGAAGAAATCCAGATGCCAGAAAGGAAAGGGGGGGCATGAATAGTCCTACGCGCCCTATTTCCTGGGTAGTGGGAGAGCTTGCATGGCAAATCTCAAGGAGGAAATAAGAAAAGGTTTGAAAATGCAAAAGATTATGCCTACGTTCTCACTCTGTGCTGGATGACAGTAAACTAGGTTCGACTCCTCTGAAGCTCAATTTGTTTTAGGAGGATAAACAGATGATTATGTTAAGCTTTGTGCATTTAAGCCTTTGTGTTTCATGTGAACTGAGCCCCTGGATCTGATTGACCTTTTTGTGCTTAGGACACATTGTGTGAACCTGCCTTCCTGTGTGAAGGAAGAGAAATGGAGCATCCTAATCCAGGTGCAATTGAATGGCATTACATTTTTTGTGAACTGAATGTTCATGCTTTGTTAACCAGTTCTGAGTTTTTGTATGCTGCGTGAACCCTGCTTATAGGTAAATGTAGATCTATATTTTTAAAAAGCAAGTCTTTCCTTGTGAGTAAAAGCAATATAGAAATGATCCAAAATGCCAAATATACTGAATCTTCTTGATTAATGTCATCAGTTTACCAGGCCAGAAAAATACTTCCTTCTATGGGGAGGAGTATCGATGAACGATCCAATCCACTACTTTCTAGTTGTTGGAATTTATTTTCTATCAGAGAGATGCAATCTTCTTTAGAGAGAAAGTAATGTAGGAAGAAAAGTCTCTATCATGGTTCCTCCAAGCGGGGAATAAACATGGCAACTGCTTTGGGAAGAAGGCTGTAGTTTATTGCAGAGGAAAGGCAGACAGAAAGATGGATCCAACAGGAAAAGAAGGGGTGAGCACATGTGGGTAGTGGGTTTTTACACCCCCTGGACTCTATTGTCTGGAGTTATTTCCTGTCTCAAGCTTTGTGTTTCCTTTGTCACGTATTCTGTCCTGAGCCTAGGTGTGCCACTCTAGGATTCTTGCTGGTTGTCTGTCCCAGCCCACCTCCCTGGGGCAGGGGTATGTAGATTTTAGAAGTCTTAGTTTCAACCTCCCTGAATGGTTTATATCTGCATTTCTATAGAGTTGGTTTCTGCTTGGGGGAGGGAGACTTGGGGCTATTAAGAAAAACTGGGCATGCTTTTCTGCCTTTTTAAGATCCTTTTAGGAAATATATTTTCCTGCCCTTTTAATATTTCCTTCTCTGGGGAGCTGACTTCCCACAATCCCCCCCCTTTGTGCCCTAAGTGTGTGAATGACACACTTACTGGCACAAGATTAAAATTGGTCTGATCAGGGATACTCGGTAAGCAAACTTTAAATTGTTAATGCAAAAAGAAAAACACTAATGGAGGCAGCAGAAAAAAGATTCCTGCCCATAAAGTTCTAAAAAGTCAGGGCAAAAATTAGGTGGAAAAGAAATTTATAGTTACCAATATTCTGTGCCAATTATTTTCAAATGTTGGATGTCACCTTTAGCTTCCAGTCAGATTTGCACATTGCTCCCAAAAATCTTCACAGCCATGGTTTGCCTCTGTACCTAACCACTGGCTGCCCATTTTCAAGAGTTGTTTCCTGCCTTAGCTCTTAATTCAGTGCATCCAGGTTTGTAATTTGTAACATCCAATTAACGTTAGCCAGTATCCAAGTAAGGCTGTTCCATCCTGGAGCACTAGGGAACTACCAGAGGACTGGAAAAGAGCTGATGTAGTTCCCTTTTTTTTCCTCTTAAAAAGAAGAAACGAAAGAAAAAATAGATCCAGGAAACTACAGACCTATCAGCCTGACCTCACCTGGGCAGATTCTGGAAAAGACAATCAGACAACAAATCAACGAATATCTAGAGGCAAACAAAGTCATTACTTAAAGCCAACATGGGTTTGTCAAAAACAGATCATGCTAAACACATCTTATCATCGCATTCTTTGACCAAGTGACAAAATTAGTGGACCAGAGGAATGCTGTTGATACAGTTTACTTGGGCTTCAGTAAGGCATTTGATAAAGTTGGCATAGGGTTTCCTGCCCGAGCAGAGGGTTGGACTACATGACCTCCAAGGTCCCTTCCAACTTTATCATTCTTATTAAATGCAAGAGTGAAACTTTTCCAGCAGATGAACTTAAAAACATTCCCTCCTGCTAACTTTGGGCTGTTCTTAAGAGTACATAGAGAGAAAGAGAAGAAAAACAAACAAACAAACACATTTTTCTTCACTCTGTCTGTTGGCCAGACAGACAGAGTGAGGGTATTTTCATTTTGGTAGCTTATTTTAAGAAGAATTTCTAGCAGAAGTTTAACATTCTTTTCTCTTTGGATTAGAGACAGTTAACAGTCAGTCACATTTACCTCACACACAAAGACTTTGACACACATATACACACAAAGACAAGAGAACAGAAAACGAAACAGAAGTCTTAATTTTACACATCCTAGTCATTCCCACCATAAATCTCAGATAAATTAGGGAAGGCACATATTTTAAACATACCACGTGGTTGCATAGAGAGAGAGAGAGGCACTATTTCTTATTTTCCCTTTGAGTACCTTTATTTAGCCAATTGGTTTCCCAGCAAAGCCCTAGCAAAGTCCATTTTCTTTATATATATAATTTCTCTACCTACCTCTTTTTCATACCTGCCTAAACGGGTAGCTGATTCCCGTCCCAGGCCTCAAGCAAGCTTTACCGGGAAGCCTATCTCGACCCTTTAACTAGAATCCCCCCTTGGTTCTATCGGGTTTGGCGCACTGAAGCCTCCTTGTGAGACTTCCGCCTACCTCCACAGTTTTTGGGTCAAAAAGGGACCCAAAGAGCACTCTGGATCCCTCACAGAGTACTGGGACGCTCCTTTAGGCATCTACCACCATGGTTTCAGACCAAAAAGGGGTCTGTCGAGGACCTTCTGCTCCCCTGCAGAAGGTACGGGACATTCTTACCGGCTTTACCTTCACTTTTCACCACCACTGTTTGCAGACTTCAAATGTCTGGGAGGACCTCTGCTTGCTTTCCAGAGGTAAGGGACGCTCCTTGCCCGGGGCTTAATTTCCTAACTTTGCTTTGCTTTGCTTACAGGGCTTAACCAGCTAGTTGCCCAAATCCAATTCTCTCATTCCATTCCATTTTCCACACAGTCTCTCCCTTTTCCTTAACAAAAGGTCCTACGCTCTGGCCAAACCCCCATACTTTCCAGGGTCTGCAACTCGAACAGATCCTTTCTGCGGCTAGGAAAGGCCAGAGGGAGCAAAATCCAACTGTGATTGGAAAAAGGGTCTTCTCACTCACACACACAGAAACATACACACATTTCTTTTACCCCCCTGGGCTTCCAGAGGGCGCTTGGGCCTATACCTATCACCCTTACCCACAGCCCAGTCAATGCTCTGGTGGAGGCCTGGGAAACGGCTGCCACCAGGGCACTTGACTGCGTTGTACCCATGCGACCTCTGACCCGGCGCAGATCCCGTTGGGCCCCATGGTTCTCTGTGGAGTTCCGGGAGATGAAGCATCGGAGACGAGGTCTAGAGAGCGGTTGGAGATCCAGCCGATCCGAATCCGACCGATTGCAGTTAAGAACCTTTATAAGGTCTTATCTTGCAGCGATAAGGACGGCGAAGTCTAACTACTTTGCCGCCCTTATCGCGTCCGCAGATAATCGCCCGGCCGCCCTGTTTAGGGTGACTCGCTCCCTCCTTAACCAGGAGGTGAGGGAGGATCCCTTACAGGGACGAGCCGAGGAGTTTAGTCATCATCTGGTGGACAAAATCGCTCGGATCCAGACCGGCCTGGACTCTGACTGGGCAGAGTCTGATGTGGAGGAATCAGGCGGTCTTGAGCACGTTATCTGGACTGAGTTCGACCCTGTTTCCCCTGATGATGTGGACAGGATCATGGGGAGACTGAGCACCACCACCTGTTTGCTGGATCCGTGCCCCTCCTGGCTAGCTTATGCGGCTCGGGAGGGAACACGAGGCTGGTTCCATGCAGTAATAACTGCTTCTCTGAATGAGGGTGTCTTCCCTGCCGCCTTGAAGGAGGCGGTGGTGAGACCCCTTCTCAAGAAGCCTGCTTTGGACCCGGCTGTTTTAGACAACTACCGTCCAGTCTCCAACCTTCGCTTTCTGGCGAAGGTTGTTGAGAGTGTGGTGGTGCATCAGCTCCCTCTGTTCCTGGAGGAAACTGATTATCTGGACCCGTACCAATCGGGTTTCAGGCCCGGACACAGCACAGAGACGGCATTGGTCGTGCTGGTGAATGATCTCTGGAGGGCAAGGGACAGGGGTTGCTCCTCTGTCCTGGTCCTATTAGATCTCTCAGCGGCTTTCGATACCATCGACCATGGTATCCTGCTGCGGCGTCTCAGGGGGTTGGGAGTGGGAGGCACCGTTTTACGGTGGTTCTCCTCCTACCTCCAGGGCCGCTCGCAGTCGGTGTTGATGGGAGGGCAGAGATCCGCCCCGAGGCCTCTCATTTGTGGAGTCCCTCAGGGGTCGGTTCTCTCGCCTCTCCTGTTCAACATCTATATGAAGCCGCTGGGCGAGATCATTCGTGGCTTCGGGGTGGGGTATCACCAGTACGCTGATGATACCCAACTTTTTCTTTCCACCCCGAACCAACCCAGCGATGCCCTCTCCATGATGTCCCGGTGCCTGGACGCGGTTCAGGTCTGGATGGGGAGAAACAGGCTTCGTCTCAATCCTGCCAAGACTGAGTGGCTGTGCATATCGGCATATCGGGTTAACCAAGTTATTCCACCTCTAACGATGGGGGGTGAGGTGTTACCCCCCGTTGATAGGGCTCGCAACTTGGGCGTCCTCCTGGACTCACGGCTCAATTTTGAAGATCACATAGGAGCCGTGACTAGGGGGGCTTTTGCACAGGTTCGCCTGGTGCGCCAGTTGCGTCCCTATCTGGACTGAGACGCCCTACGCACAGTTACTCATGCGCTTGTGACCTCCCGTTTGGACTACTGTAACGCTCTCTACATGGGGCTGCCCTTGAAGACCACTCGGAGGCTTCAACTGGTGCAGAATGCGGCCGCGCGAGTTGTAATGGGGGTCTCCCGATACTCCCATGTAACACCTCTACTCCGTGAGCTGCATTGGCTTGCGGTTGCCCTCCGGGTGAAATTCAAGGTGCTGGTTATCACCTATAAAGCCCTACATGGCCTGGGTCCGGGGTATTTGAGGGAACACCTGCTGCCGGCATCAAATGCCCTTCGCCCAGTGCGCTCCCACAGGGAGGGTCTGCTCAGGGTCCCGCCGGTAAGAGACTGCCGGCGGGTGACACCCAGGGATAGGGCCTTCTCAGTGGGGGCGCCTGCCCTCTGGAACCAGCTGCCGGTGGAGCTGAGGACTGCTCCCGACCTCCGATCATTCCGCCGGGGCCTGAAGACCTGGCTCTTTGAGCTCTCGGGCCCAGGCTGAGGAGACATTCATTTTAATTGGGGTTTTTAATAGTACAGGGTCGATTTAATTTTTTTTTAAATTGGGTTTTAACTTTTGTATGGTTGATTTTAACTCCCTGTAAATTGCCCTGAGTCCTCAGGGAAAGGGCGGTATATAAGTGCAATAAATAAAAATAAAAAATAAATAAAGTTAAAATTTGGAGGTACTCACCTTCACCTTCTTTCCAAAGCAGCCCTTGAGCTCAAACCCAAAACTCCATTTACTACCCTGACTCCACATGGGCAGGGCCTGGAAAATCCATCCACAGACACAAAGGGGTCTGCTGCCGGCAGGATGGGCTTACCAGTCTCAGTCTATTGGAGAGGTTAGCTTGGAGTCCCATCTTGGGGTGCCAAATTGTAGGAAGAAAAGTCTCTATCATGGTTCCTCCAAGCGGGGAATAAACTAGAACCTTCTTCCCAAAGCAGTTGCCATGTTTATTCCCCGCTTGGAGGAACCACGATAGAGACTTTTCTTCCTACAGTTTTCTCTTTGGCAAAGAGGGTTAATGGCATGTTCTGATTCCCATGGCTAGATGAACATTGCTATGAATGAAAAAGAATTTGGTTTCCTTGAACTCATTTGGATTTGTGTTACAGGACGGAGAAAGAATGGCGAGCCTTCCTTTAGCAAGTGGGGGAACTGAAAAAGGCCCTTCCAGTGTTCAGTCTGGAATCGGTGAGGAGATCTGGGCAAGAACTGGCCAGAAGATCCTGGACGATGGAACCATCCTTTCCCCACTTCAGTCCTGGAATTTTAGGAGCATCCGGTATCAGGAGGATGAGGGTCCCCGAGGACTTTGCAGCCGACTGCACTACTTTTGCAGCCAATGGTTGAGACCAGAAAAGCACACAAAAGCGCAGATGCTGGACCTGGTTGTTCTGGAGCAGTTCCTGGCCATTCTGCCCCTGCAGATGGAGAGCTGGGTGCGGGAGTGTGGAGCAGAGAGCAGCTCCCAGGCGGTGGCCCTGGTGGAAGGCTTCCTCCTGAGCCAGGCAGAGGAGAAGAAGGAGCAGGCTGAGTTGCAGGTGAGAGGACTTCCTCTTGGGAGCCCAGAAGGACTTGAATATAACAATAAGTTCAAATTTTTGTTTCCTTTTAAAAATATCATTAAGCTTATCAAAATATAAAACACAAAAAACTGAAAATAGTAGGAACTGGTGGGAATTGAAGAGAAAGACGTATAGGGTAAAGGGGAAAAGGAAAAAGATTGACTTTGACTCTTTAAGGTAAAGGTAAAGGTTCCCCCGCAGTCAAATAAAATGGTAACATGACAACCTCTGACTTCTACTTTTCCATCCTTAATATAGCCATTCTATAACTTTTTTTTTTATCCCAAGATAAAAATCCAGAAGTGATTTCCAAGTAGAAACAAGGTTGGATGTGTTCTTTTCTTTAACTAAAGCAGTTAATTTTGCCGTCTCTGCTAGGTCCGTCAGTTTTTCCAGCAACTTCTCCATTATGGCAATTAATGTATCCTTCCGTTTTTGTGCAAAAAGCATTCTTAATGCTCTCAACATATAAAACAGCAAAGTTTGAGATTGTTTTTCAATCTCTTTGTCTATTAAAGTCCCTGGTTTTGTTTTTATACCCACTTTGAGAATCTTCTGCAGTAAAATATAAATCTTACACCAGTATTTCTTTGGTTTGTCCACCAAAATGGAAAAAGGTTTCTTGTTTACATTTATATTTTGATCATGTATTTGAATTTCCTTTATACATCTTTGGCCGGTTATCATGCATTAAATAGAATTGATACATAATTTTTAAAAAAAATTGTTCCAAATTATAATTTAATAGAAATTTTAAAGTTTTCACCCAAATATCTTCCTGTTGTTCAGGCATTATATTATACACAAAATTCTTTGCCATTGGATCAACATATTCAAATTCTTAATACATCCATACCAGAGTTCCCTGGCATTCATACTATGTGGACATGCTTCACTAATCTTTCTATAGTTGCTTATCCTTTCTAGAAGAAAGATCTTGCAGAGCCATTTATTTCTTACTTCTCAGCCTAATTGATCGATACTGAGTGCTTTGCAGTAAAAAACCACTTCATGATGTTTGATGACCATTAATTCTTTTCTCCTTCATACTATGTCAAGTCCTTTACAATGGACATCAGAGATCCTGAAAGAATGAGGCATCCTTCAAATCTCCCTCAAGAACTGTTTTTCAGGAGGATCTCTCAGGAAGATCCAAATCAGGACACCTCAAGAGGTAATAATAAGATCCTTCCATTCCTCTGATAAATCCTAACTTTCTTATCTTCTGTGTTTTCTATAGCATTTCATTAATCATGCTTCTTGAAATTCTATCTCCCTCACAGGGCAGAATAGAAGGAAGTTGACGTTTTGTTTTGGGGGAACGGAAACCATGATTGAACCTCCAGCTCAGGTAAGAGTAAACATTCATTTACTAGATTTGTATTTTCCTTTTCCCTCAGGAAATCAGCTGATGTACATAGTAGAGGTAGTCCTTGATTTATGACCACAATTGAAACCCAAATTTTTGTTGCTAAACAACACATTTGTTAACTGACCTTTGCTCCATTTTACGACCTTTCTTGCCACATGTGTTAAGTCAATGACTGCAGTTGTTAAGTTTGTAATATGGTTGTTAAGTGAATCTGGCTCCCCTATTGACTTTGCTCTGAGAACTTCACAAAAGGTGATCACATGACCCAAGGACCCTGGAACCGTCATAAATATGAGTCAGTTGCCAAGCATCCGAATTTTGGTCATGTGGCCACGGGGATGCTGCAGCAGTCGTGGGTGTGTAAACTGGGCATAAGCGATTTTTCCCGGTGCTGTTGTAACTTTGAACAATCACTGTTGTAAGTAGAGGACTACTGTCTACTGTCTACTGTCTTCTTCCATTGTCCCCTCAGCTTTTGATTGGGGATTTTTTTAGGATTTTTTTTTAAGACTACTACTTTAAAAACAAAACACTTTCCCGTAATTATTCTCCCAACTTTTCAGTAAATAATGTTTTACAGATATTTTCATGGCACCCATTCTTTCTGTAATTCTTTGAGTTGCATTTGTGCAAGGATCCTCAAAAGTATTTAATATTCACACCGGGATATTAACATTTTTAAAAGTTTTATTTACCATCATTGATAAGAAAATAAGTGATTAAGAAGAAAGATTTTATAATCCCAGGACATTCCTCCAAATAAAAATTGTTCTGAAAGTGCACATAATCAAGGCCCTGTTGGCTTGCAAAATACCTTTTAATCCCCTGAGTCCTGCCTGGATTTGGAGGCCAAACTATCCAGCTTTGCAAAGGCTAAGAAATGCCTTCCTCAAAAAAATGTTCTCCATTTTCTTATTTACTCAATGGCTCAGACTACTAGCAGTTTCCTTGCAATCGGAGGAGGGGCAGAGTCTCTGGATATTGATGGCACACAACACAGATCCATGGCTGATCTCTCCCAGCTCTTTCATGAAGGTCTTCAGGATGAACAGGATTGCTCCTTCTTAGCCACTTCATAAAATTCTACAAAGAATCCCTTCCTTTACAGAGACATTTATGCCTTTAAACCCAGGTTAAACAAGTTAGTGTCACTGATTGGTGGGTTTTCCAAGGGCCACCTGCTAATTGATTGTCTCCTGACACTGAGTCCCTTTTGATTGAGGATGGATGAATTGATCCTGGCTGGCTGGCTGGATATTTGGTAAATCCAGAAGGATCTTGAGGTTGATCCAGAAGGAAATTGGGGTTACTTAACTGAATTGCACTGAAAGTCCTACAAAATCATTCAAGTTGATGAAACCTGTCTAAAACATTTCTTCAATCAAAAGTTTTTTCTTCTGTCCACTTTCTCACCTAAACTATGGAATCCCACTAAACATAGCCATTTACCTTAGTTCATAGCTTTGCTTTGGGAATTTCTAAACAATAGGATAGATCCTATAGTTCCTCCTCAATCTGTTCTGTACTTTTTTGCCTTTCAGGAGGGTCTTCTGCCCTTTGAGGAGGTGGCTTTGTATTTCTCAGAGGAGGAGTGGTCTCTGCTGGATCCTCACCAAAAAACGCTGCATTGGGAAGTCATGCTGGACAATTATAAGAACGTGGCCTCTCTTGGTAAGGGTTTCCTATTCTGCAGTCAGGCAGTTCAGGAAGACACTTTGTAGTCAGATGCCACAGATTGCTTCTTATGAAATCATCTCCAAATAGATATCCTCTCCTCAGAGGGAGAAGGAAAAGTCATGCTGTTCCACTGCTCCTATTAAGGAAATAGGTCAATGGCAATCTGTATTTGTTTTTTGTATTTCTATTTAAACATATTAGTAACAAAGTAATTCCTTGGTTTGCAGTAATACCAAACTTCATCAAACAGTTTTCAAATATTTTGGCCCAGATGGTTCCGTATCAGTCCTATCAAGAATTGCCACTCATGTTTTTTGACTTAATGCCTTTATTCTGGAACCGGGAACCGAGATGCATTATAGTTCTGATCCAGACAGAATAAACTCAAATGAAAATGGTTTTAAACAAATATTTATTGTCCAGGAATTCTAAGCAGGGACTTACTTTGCAGTAGATACATCCAGTCATAGTCATATCTGTCCATTCTCGTAGGTAAAAAGGAATAATTCCCCATCTCAGCTAGGCATGGTTACGGATGCCAATCGAAGCTTGCATGATGCTTGATTAGACAAGGGCTTTAACCACCCTGGCACGTAGCCAGTACATCCTGTAATAAACTTTGAAGCTCCTCCCACTGACTAGATAAGATATAGGACTGACTAACAAGTAGACTACATTTCCCAGAGTCCATCTCTTAAAGAGACAGCGTTTAACCCTTTAAATGCTAAATGCTCTAACACAGTTCTTAATTCCTAATCTAGCTATATAATGGACCAGAGTTACATATTGGTCCAGCACAGCCTTTTACAAGTTTTTATGCTTTATGAATAGTGGTATTATCATTTCTATACCAAACCGTAATAATTATACAAACATACAATATATTGGAATCTGGCAAAATACCTGAAGGCAATTACAGGTAGTCCTCAAGTTACGAATATAATGGAGCCTGCCCATTTCATTTGTAACTCAAAAATTCATGGGAATAAATCTTGTACCTCAAAGAAGATCACCTCCTGCTTTCATCCACATATTTGCTAATTGAATGCATGGGGAAATAAGCGGTTCATTATTTGCACATGAGGTATCTCGGTGGGGAAGGCCATGGAAGGCCTAGTGATGGAACAGGCCCCCAAGGCCTCCACGATTCACAAAGATATCTTATGCTTCCCCCTCCATTTCTGCCATGGCAGATTGACTTACCTTGAAAAGATCCATCTCTTCTCTGCCGGGTTCCTGGATTTGAGGCATAGGAGGGTCAACGGAAGCTCCTATGTGCTGTAATATCTTGCGAGTTCAGGTACCCATCCTCTTTTGCAGAGAATGAGTGCCTGAACTCTCACGATGCTTGTGGTGCCTATCTCCTGCCCACCCCCACCCTGAACTCGAGCCACATGGCCACCGCCCTTGGCTTCTGTTCTGCCGAATTGGGCCTCCGGAGGCAATTGGAAGCCTCCCCCAGCTTCTGTTCAATTCTCTGTTGCAGAAAAAGAGGCCTAAACTACTGTGAGATCATTCGAAATCAGTAGTGTGAGATCTCACATCACTGATCTCATGTGATCTTGCGTTACTTTAGGCTTCCATTTTCTATGAAAGCACCAAAGGCCTAGAACAGCCAAGAAAGCAAAGGTGCATACCCACAGTCCTAGTGTCTAGGGCACGGGTCGGCAACCCACGGCTCCGGACTCGCAGCTCTTTAAGCCGTCTCATGTGGCTCCCAGTCCTCCTCTGCCGTTCTGCAAAAAAGTCCCATTGAGAGAATGGGGCAGTGGAGGTTTGGAGAGCTGATGCCTTTCGGGGCCAAAAGAAATGCAAACGAAGGCAGCAGCTCTCCAAACGTCCTCCGCCCCGTTTCCAAGGCTGCCGGCTTCGTCCATGTTTTAGGAAGCCAGCAGATCTCCAAACGGCCAGCGGCGGTTTGGAGACTTGCGCGCACAGCTCTCCAAACCTCCTTCTCCCCGTTTGCAGGGCTGCTGGCTTCCTCAAACATGGACGAAGCCGGCAGATCTCCAAATGGGGGGAGGAGGTTTGGAGAACTGCGCAGCTCTCCAAACCTCCGCGGCCCCGTTTGGAGAACTGCTGCCTTCGTCTGCTTTTTTAAGAAACGGCGCCCCGTTTGGAGAGTTGCTGCCTTCGTGTTTGAAAGAAACGCAGAAGAAGGCAGCTCTCCAAACCACCGCGGCCCCGTTTGGAGAGCTGCCTTTGTGTTTTGGAGACCTGCGCAGCTCTCCATACCTCCGGCGCCCCATTTGGAGAGCTGCTGCCTTCTTCCGCGTTTCTTTCAAACATGAAGGCAGCAACTCTCCAAACGGGGCGCCGGAGGATTGGAAAGCTGCTGTCTTCATCCGTATTTCTTTCAAATGCGGATGAAAACAGCAGCTCTCCAAACAGGGCCACGGAGGTTTGGAGACCTGCGCAGCTCTCTAAACCTCCACAGCCCCATTTGGAGAGCTGTCTTCGCGTTTTGGAGAGTTGCGCAGCTCTCCATACCTCCGGTGCCCCGTTTGGAGAGCTGCTGCCTTCTTCCGTGTTTCTTTCAAATGCGGACGAAGGCAGCAGCTCTCCAAACGGGGCGGTGGAGGTTTGGAGACCTGCGCAACTCTCCAAACCTCCAGCGCCCCGTTTGGAGAGCTGCTCCCTTCCGCGTTTCTTTCAAATGCGGATAAAGGAAGCACCTCTCCAAACAGGGCGGTGGAGGTTTGGAGAACTGCGTAGCTCTCCAAACCTCCGGCGCCCCGTTTGGAGAGTTGCTGCCTTCATCTGCATTTGAAAGAAACGTGGAAGAAGGCAGCAGCTCTCCAAACGGGGTGCCGGAGGTTTAGAGAGCTGTGCAGGTCTCCAAAACGCAAAGGCAGCAGCTCTCCAAACGGGGCCGCAGAGGTTTAGAGACCTGCGCAACTCTCCAAACCTCCTCCGCCCCATTTGGAGAGCTGCTGCCTTCTTCCGCGTTTCTTTCAAATGCGGACGAAGGCAGCACCTCACCAAACGGGGCGGTGGAGGTTTGGAGAACTGCATAGCTCTCCAAACCTCCGGCGCCCCATCTGGAGAGTTGCTGCCTTCCTCCGCCTTTGAAAGAAACGCGGAAGAAGGCAGCAGCTCTCCAAACGGGGTGCCGGGGGTTTAGAGAGCTGCGCAGGTCTCCAAAACGCGAAGGCAGCAGCTCTCCAAACGGGGCCGCAGAGGTTTGGAGACCTGCACAACTCTCCAAACCTCCTCCGCCCCATTTGGACAGCTGCTGCCTTTGCTTATGAAAGAAATGCGGACGAAGGCAGCAACTCTCCAAACCTCTGCTGCCCTGTTTGGAGAGTTGCTGCCTTCGTGTTTGAAAGAAATGGGGGCAGAGCTGGTGCTTGTTTTACGCATATGTATGCATGCATGCATGCACACGCACATTTTGCGGCTCCCACTTTTTTGTGTGTGTGACGGAACCGGTTCCGAGTGACTCTTTCACTGTTTCAGGTTGCCAGCCTCTGGTTTAGGGAGACTGAAGTGCGGGGGGAGGAAATAGCTAGGGTGAATGTTGCAGTGCTACTGTGCTCATTCCTAATAGTGAATGATTGCCATAGTGTGGAAACATTCGTAATTTCACGAGTTTTTCGTAAACACTACTGGGAGATTATCGTGTAAATTGGAACATTCGCTAAGAGAAGGTTCATAACTCAGGGATTATCTGATTTCTGACAGACTGATCTTTTCCCCTATCTGATTTCTGACAGAGTGATCTTTTCCCCTAACATTTCTATCACTTTCATTTCTCTTTCCCTTTCAAGGTGATAATGAGAATGACAATAAAGTCGCTGGAGAATTAATGAAAGTGTTCAAACAAAGAGACGTAATGGAGAAGCCTGCAATTCAGACGGGATTCCAAAGGCAGGAAAGAAACACTTCAAATAATTGGAATAAAGAAAGCTCATCTTCCATTGATGCACAGATGCAGGACTTTATTGATCAACAAGGAAAAATAAAGAAAAAATACATTGGGAAAAGTTTAAGACTATTCAAAGATACAATAGATGTAAATGAGCACTATCAATCCCAAGTCAAAGGACAAGATTATATATCCAAAGACAAAGGAAAAAATTACAATTGGACTTTCACACTTTCTCAAGAAATTGGGTCTCTTATGTCACAGAAAAGTTTTCACATGGGAGAGAAGCCAAATAAATGCACTGAGGATGGAAATAAGACTGTTTATAAAAGAATAAGCACAAGGGAAAAGCTATATAAATGCAGGAAGTGTGGAAAGGGCTTCAGCAAACCAAGTCATCTTACATCCCATCAAAGGATCCACGTAGGAGAGAAGCCATATAAATGCATGGAGTGTGGAAAGGATTTCAGAACAAGAGGTGAACTTACATCCCATCAAATGATACACACAGGGGAGAAGCCCTATAAATGCACAGAGTGTGGAAAGGGCTTCAGAACAAACAGTCAACTTACAATCCATCAAAGGTTCCACACAGGAGAGAAGCCCTATAAATGCATGGAGTGTGGAAAGGTCTTCACAACAAACAGTCAACTTACAATCCATCAAAGGTTCCACACAGGAGAGAAGCCATATAAATGCATGCAGTGTGGAAAGGATTTCAGAACAAGAGGTGAACGTACATGCCATCAAAGGATACACACAGGGGAGATGCCTTATAAATGCACGGAGTGTGGGAAGGATTTCAGAACAAAGACTAATCTTACATCCCATCAAAGGATCCACACAGGAGAGAAGCCCTATAAATGCATGGAGTGTGGAAAGGGCTTCAAGACAAGCAGGGAACGTACATGCCATCAAAGGATCCACACAGGGGAAAAGCCATATAGATGCACAGAGTGTGGAAAGGGCTTCAGAACAAACGGTCATCTTACATCCCATCAAAGGATCCACATAGCAGAGAAGCCCTATAAATGCATGGAGTGTGGAAAGGACTTCAGGACAAGCAGTGAACTTACATCCCATCAAAGGATACACACAGGGGTGAGGCCATATAAATGCATGGATTGTGGGAAGGATTTCAGAACAAGCAGTGAACTTATATCCCATCAAAGGATCCACACAGGGGAAAAGCCATATAAATGCACGGAGTGTGGAAAGGGCTTCAGAACAAACACTCATCTTACACTCCATCAAAGGATCCACACAGGAGAGAAGCCCTATAAGTGCATGGAGTGTGGAAAGGACTTCAAGACAAGTAGTGAACTTACATACCATCAAAGGATACACACAGGGGAGATGCCATATAAATGCATGGAGTGTGGAAAGGGTTTCAGAGCAAGCAGTGAACTTACATCCCATCAAAGGATACACACAGGGGAGAGGCCATATAAATGCATGGAGTGTGGGAAGGATTTCAGAACAAGCTTTGAATGTACATCCCATCAAAGGATCCACACAGGGGAAAAGCCATATAAATGCACAGAGTGTGGAAAGGGCTTCAGAACAAAGGGTCAACTTACAATCCATCAAAGGATCCACACAGGAGAGAAGCCCGATAAATTCATGAAGTGTGGAAAGGGCTTCAGGAGAAGCGGTGACCGTACATCCCATCAAAGGATCCACACAGGGGAGAAGCTCTATAAATGCACGGAGTGTGGAAAGGGCTTCAGCCAACACTGTAATCTTACTTCCCATAAAAGGATCCACACAGGGGAGAAGCCATATAAATGCGTGGAGTATGGAAAGGACTTCACCAAACAGCGTGATCTTCCATCCCATCAAAGGATCCACACAGGGGAGAAGCCATATAAATGCATGGAGTGTGGAAAGGGCTTCATCAGCCAGTATCATCTTACAACCCATCAAAGGATACACATAGGGGAGAGGCCATAGAAATCCATGGAGTGTAGAAAGGGCTTCAGGAGAAGCAGTGACCATACACACCATCAAAGGATACAGACAGGGGAAGGAGCCCTATAAATACATGAAGTGTGGGAAGGGCTTCACCCGAAATACACATCTTATTTCCCATAAAAGAATCAACACGGGAGAGAGGCCATATAAATGCATGGAGCGTGGAAAGGGCTTTGCCGAACATAATGTTCTTATTTCCCACAAAGGTGTCCACCCAAGAGAAAAGCCATATAAATGCATGGAATGTGGAAAGACCTTCAGTCAATGCAATAAACCTACATCCCATCAAACGATACACACGGGAGAAGCCCTATAAAGTGTGGAAAGGGCTTCGGCCGACACCATACTGTTACTTCCCGTAACATGATGTGTTGACGTGAGAAGTCAATCCCCAAAACAAAGATACATTTGGGTGAGAATGTATGCTAATTATAGACTTAGTGAGCTTAGTCTGTGGATTTCCAATGTACACAGACTGAATTCTGAAACAAGGGTTGGGTTTTTTTGTCTGTTTCATCCTTCTAACTTAGAGGCCTAGACTGAGAGATGAATTTAGTAACGAAAATAAAAACAATGGGCATGTGCCATTATAATTATTATCTATAGGTTTTTGAATTTATGTTTATACAGGTTCATTTTATTTTATTTTTTTAGTAATGTGCTTCCTGCTCCCCAATTGTCATGTTTTTCCCACTTGGTCACAGCTCTGAAAAGGATGTGAAGACATTCAAAAGGTGCTGCTTCCCCAAGCAGAAATGAAAAAATAAAAGAAAAATCAAATGTATACCCTTGGTGTAGAACTGGGGCACCCCAAAAGTAATCAAATTTGCATTCTCAGTGTACAACTGAGACCTGAGTCAACCAGTATCTATGGAGAAAGAGGGAACATTATTCATTCCAAGGCCTGAAGATGTATGAGGAAATTGTCACATGCCCATCAATGTTTAGCATCTGGGAAGAGCTGAAACGATGAAGAATTCCTCTCTCAAAGACGAAGCCAGAATGACCAGAAGCCCCACAAGTGATTGTGCAATTTTTTTTCAAGCATTTTGCTATTCTATAGTGTGATGAGGGCTGAGAAGAAGTAAATTTGATTTAAATAAAATTAAATATCAATGCTTTGGTTATGTTCAAGTCATGTATTATACTCATGTATTAAACTTTTTAGTTGCTTTAAAAATGTATTAACACATGAAAGTTTTTGGAAGGATTTGAGAAGCTCATGTTTGAAGCTTTTTATTTAATTGTCAGTTCTGTGTCAAACTGGACAGTAAGACTGAAAAGAGCAGAGAGGTTAACTGAATTCTTTATAAACCCTTTTTTCGCTCCATCTATATTCTTTCACTAATTGTAGCTAAATCTCTCTTTTTCCCCCTCTTGCATTGTCACCTACAAATCCAGAAGAATCTCTTCAAACCATTGGAATCTTCAGGTCTTGCAGTTAAATTTGTACTTTAGTTTTTCTCTGTTCATTCCTGATCTATGGATTGATGGGTCCCAGTATCATTGCTGTGGCTAGTCCAGATTCTTGCCTCTGAATGACAATTTTTGGGTCATAGAGGTAAGCCAGAAGAGATAAGGCCTGTCACAAGCCAGAACTTTTATTTCAGGAGCTGCTAATGTGTCGCCATCTTGTCTCCTCCCTGCAAGCACATCTTCCTGAGGTGTATTCCCTACGTAATAAACAATAAACTAGAAAAAGAAGGATTATGAGGGATAAATAAAACAGGGATGAATGAAGAAAGAAATGAAAGGCAAGGTAAGGGAAAAAGTGGATAAGAAAAATGAGATGACATGATAGTCAATGGAAGGACTAATTTACTTAAACAATTAAAGAAATTGAATAGTTGGCAACTAAATGATCTCCCTTATTTCAAATAATATGTACAATAATGGAGATCTATTTGATAATCTAAGAGCACTGACATGGGAGGCTAGTTGGCAAAGGAAAAAAGCCAGAATGAGGCTGAAGAAAATTGTTTTGATTTATTAGAGGGGATTTCATATTACTACTTAGAGGGTTAAAGTGAGAAGTTGAGATAAGGGGAATTTGGGTCATTAAATTTAAAATTGGAAATTAGTTGAAAATAAGGATTCTATTTGTTTAATATCTAAAAATTAGACCCCAAAGAAAAAGTATGAATATGTTTGCTTTATTGATTAACCCAGACAATATATATAATGGTTTTGATTTATTAAAGGGGATATTGTATTATTAGGGATGCGGTGGCTCAGTGGGTTAGGACACTAAGCTTATGGATCAGAAGGTCGGCAGTTTGGCGGGTCGAATCCCGAGTGCCGCGTAGCAGAGTGAGTGCCTGTTACTCGTCCCAGCTTCTGCCAACCTAGCAGTTCGAAAGCACGTAAAAATGCAAGTAGAAAAATAGGGACCACTACGGTGGGAAGGTAACAACGTTCCGTGCGCCTTTGTTGTCTAGTCATGCTGGCCACATGACCACGGAGTCATCCTCAGACAAGCGCTGGCCTTCGGGTTTGAAACGGAGATGAGCACCGGCCCCTAGAGTTGGAAACAACTAGCATGCATGTGCAGGGGAACCTTTTACTGTATTATTAATTAGATGATTTAATGTGATGGGAAATAGATAGCTTTTAGGAAATAGAACAAGACTATATTCAAATAGATAAGATTTGTATTTTGAATATTAGATTCTGTTATGAATTGAGATGAGGGAAACTGTTACCTAAAGCCTGGGAATTAAAAATATCAAATGTTAAATTTGAATATTGATGGGAAACTAAAAATTGGGAAAAGTCAATAACGGGACATTGATAGTCTATAAAGATTGAATGTAAAAGTAATTAAGATATGTATAAGCTAAAAATTTATTGATAAATGTAATAATGATGTTTTCAGTTAGTTGATATAATAAGAACTGTAGTAGCTTAAATACGAGATAGTAGATATTAAGGGAAAAAGAGAGGAAATATTTAATGTTATAACTTGAAGTTTGTACTAAAGATTTTTGTATGTTATTGAACTATTGATTAACCTACCCACCGCGTTGCTTTTTAAATACTTAAATGTAAAATTAGAAAATTAATAAAATACTATTTAAAAAAGAAAGAAAAAAAGTTTTGTGAAAACAAGGGGTGTCTGGCTTTCCTTTTACACACTGCTGCCTGCATGCTGAGGAAATAACACCCAGCTTCTTTGGAAACCTGGACAGATGCCCTGGACGCAAGCTGGCTTGGAGAGATCTTTGGTGATTGGCGAAGGGAAATTTTTCTGGTTGTGTTAGTGTTTTGCCATGTTTGATTCCTGTTATCATCTCAGGGATGATGGTCATAGCATCCTCTGTAAGTAGTGATAAACCCCATAAGCCAGCCAAGGTTCTGACTATCATCGCAATAACAAAGGAATATATGTCATTGGTCACCAAGTAACAGAACGCATTCTGTTACAAAATTAAAAAGGGAGGAATGAAGGGTCCTGTAACGAACAAAAAGAAATTGTTTAGCCTAACTACTTCTGTCTCGCTTCTATAATCAGCATTTGTGTCAGGGACAAATTTCACACAAGTGTGGGAAACGTACATGGATGGGATGTACTGAAGAAAGGAATAAGGGAGTGTACAAGAATGATTGATGTCTTCCTTATGAAAGGAATAGATTATTATTCAGAAATTTCTAATGAGTCTAAAGATCGATAGAAGAAGCCAGCTGAAAGTCATAAATTCTGACAAGTAGTTGTAGCTAACCTAAACCACAAGCAGAGGAAATACAGAAATAACTATAGGAGCCGAGCTTTGTTAATAGAAAATTAGATGGTGATAGATATGATGTGTACAAAGGAGCTTCCTGGAACATGAGAGGGACAGTGGTTTTAGGCGGTTTGGATAATTTATTGGATGATTAGGGAAGGGGCGTTGAGTATGATAGGGGAGGGGGGAATCTGTGTAGGGAGCAGGATATAAAAATGTGTCAAACAGCTGTTTAAGGTGCGACTGAACTCCTGTGTGTGTGTTTCAGTTCACCAAGCCTTTGCAGATGCTTCTTTTTAAATAAAACTTTGTTGCTGGAATTCCAAGTGACTTTGTTTTGGGATCTTGAGCCACGTTCCAAACACTTATCATGTAATGGCTCTGTTGTCTGATTTTCATTGGCTAGCAAAGTTTATAAAGCAATGCTTTATAAGGTGTGGCACTTCTGGATGTAACTCTTCCAGGGTTCCAGATTGTTTGCAACCCAGCTGTTTTATTTGATCAATTAAAGCACTGTTTCCTCAAGAAGCCTCAGCTTGAGTTGCCTGAATAAAGTTTTAATGGTATCTCAAATTTAAGAAAGGGCCAGTGAACTTACAATAGTTAAAGATGCAGAGGCTCATTATTAACAATCAACCAATAATAATTATCAATAATCTAAAGGGCCAAGAGGCAGCCAGAACAGAAAAGAAAAGTAGTTTGTGCTGGGGCTGAGAAAGTATTATAGGGGCCCTCCTCTTGAAACTTGGAGTACATCAACCTATGCAACTGTTGCTGATATGCGGTCTGAGGTCGCCTCCTGAGATGGTTGTGCCCACTGGAGACAAAGGTCCTAACATGCTTAAATCAAGAAAAACCAAGAAGGGTCTCGAATTCTGAAGCAATGGTCAGTCTGCAGAAAGTGAAGGGAATAAGCGATCAAATGGAAAAAACAATTATGTCTAGTATGAATGAATGAAGGAGGTGAAAGAGAATGCAAGAGAGAAAGTGAATAAGAGAAACGTATTCTGACTCTAACTGTTGTTTAATGATGTATCTCCTTGCTGAGACCCCTGTGCCTGGCCTGTATAAGTAGATACTATCACTGCTAACAGCCTTTGCCAGATAGCAGAACTCATGAAATTACCTTTTTGTCATCCACAAGACCTTTATTTGCATGCAGAGAAGATTACAGCAGATAAGATGTAGTAGATGATGAAATGGACGGTATTTCAAGGTCAAAAACAGTAATGGTCCTACCATGAGAGGAGACCGCATGTGAATGGTGCCCCGGAAGTGATAGAACATTCAGGGTTAAGAAGAAAGAGGAAGTAGGTCACAAATGGGAGGAGTTGGCTGAACAAATTGACATAAATGTTGTAGTTCACAAATAACCATATGGTGGCAGCACAATATGCACTGCATAATACCCATAATACCCATTCCCACGACGTTAGGGAATGGCAGCAGGTGTAGGAACAGAGGGCCGTATCGATCTCAGGGAAGGCCTCTCCGCTGCTTACAAGCGGTGAGGCACTCCGACCCTCTGGCTCTGCCCCGAGGTCCCGGGAGTGAGTATGTGCAGCCTCCTGAGCTCCGGCTGGTGTACTTGAATGCCAGGTCTGTCGCTAACAAAGCTCCTCTCGTCCGTGACTTGGTCAAGGGTGAGCAGGCGGACCTGGCTTGCATCACGGAGACTTGGTTGGGCCCAGAGGGTGGTATTCCTCTGGTTGATCTTTGCCCACCAGGTTTCCGGGTGCTACACCGGCCTCGGGCTCAGGGTAGGGGTGGGGGAGTGGCTGTTGTTATGAGGGAGACCTTGTGTCCGCGGGAGGCCACCGTTCCCCAGATAGTCGGGTGTGAGTCTCTCTTTTTGAGATGCGGCCCCGGTGCGCAGTTGGTCTTGCTGCTGGTGTACCTTTCGCCTAGTCACGCAGCAGCAGCCCTGCCTGAGCTTCTCGATGTCCTCTCTGGGTTGGTGAATGAGTTCCCGAAACTTATAGTTTTGGGGGACTTCAATCTACCATCTCTGGGAGGATCATTTGAGTTGGCTCGGGAGTTCATGGCTTCCATGACGGCCATGGACCTGACGCAAGTAATTTCGGGACCGACTCATGAGGGAGGCCACACCCTTGACCTAGTTTTCTTATCTGGACGGTGGTTAGATGATCTTGGTGGGGGCTCCCCAATTGTTATGCCCCTGTCATGGACTGATCATCATGTCCTGCGGCTGGTCTTCCGTTTTGCCACCCCCCGCCGTGGGTGTGTGGAACCAATTAGATGGTACCGCCCCAGACGCTTAATGGATCCCGAGAGGTTCCAGGCAGCGCTGGGGTCCCCGCCTGCCTCCTTCACTCACAGCTCGGCAGATGCCTTAGTGGAAGCCTGGGAAAGGGCAGCCACTGAGGCTCTTGACCGAGTTGTACCCTTGCGGCCCCTGACCTGGTGCAGATCTCGTCGAGCTCCATGGTTCTCCGCGGAGCTCCGGGAGATGAAGCATCGGAGACGGGGCCTAGAGAGCGGTTGGAGATCCAGCCGATCCGAATCCGACCGATTGCGACTAAGAGCCTATATTAGCTCTTATCTCGCTGCGATAAGGGTGGCGAGGTCTAATCACTTCTCTACCCTTATCGCGTCCGCAGATAATCACCCGGCCGCCCTGTTTAGGGTGACTCGCTCCCTCCTTAATCAAGAGGTGAGGGAGGAACCCTTGCAGGGTCGTGCCGAGGAGTTTAACCAACATCTGTCGGACAAAATCGCTCGGATTCGGACCGACCTGGACTCTGACTGGGCAGAGTCTGACGATCAGGACGCGGGCGGTCTTGTCGATATTACCTGGGAGGAGTTTGATTCTGTGACTCCGGAGGAAGTGGACAGGATTATGGGGAGGCTGAGCTCCACCACATGTTTATTGGACCCGTGCCCTTCCTGGCTGGTCTATGCAGCCCGGGAGAGGACACGCAGCTGGTTCCAGGCAGTTATATCGGCTTCTTTGAGTGAGGGTAGCTTCCCTGCCGTCTTGAAAGAGGCGGTGGTGAGGCCTCTCCTCAAGAAGCCTGCCTTGGACCCAGCTGTATTGAACAACTTTCGTCCAGTCTCCAACCTTCGCTTTCTTGCGAAGGTTGTTGAGAGTGTGGTGGCGCATCAGCTCCCTCTGGTCCTGGATGAAGCGGATTATCTAGACCCGTACCAATCGGGTTTCAGGCCCGGGTACAGCACGGAGACGGCATTGGTCGCACTGGTGAATGATCTCTGGAGGGCTCGGGACAGGGGACATTCCTCTGTTCTAGTCCTATTAGACCTCTCAGCGGCTTTTGATACCATCGACCATGGTATCTTGCAGGGGCGTCTCAGGGGATTGGGAGTGGGAGGCACGGTCTTACAGTGGTTCTCCTCCTATCTCCAGGGACGTTTGCAGTCGGTGTTGACAGGAGGGCAGAGGTCGACCGCGAGGTCTCTCGTTTGTGGAGTTCCTCAGGGGTCGGTCCTCTCACCTCTCCTGTTTAACATCTACATGAAACCGCTGGGTGAGATCATTCGTGGTTTTGGAGTTGGGTATCATCAGTACGCTGATGATACCCAGCTTTTTCTTTCGACCCCACACCACCCCAGTGATGCCCTCAACGTGATGTCCCGTTGCCTGGAGGCGGTTCGGGTCTGGATGGGGAGGAACAGACTTCAACTCAACCCCGACAAGACTGAGTGGCTTTGCATACCTTCATCCCGGGTCTATTCGGACATTCCATCTCTTTCTATGGGGGGTGAACTATTACCCCCTGTAGATAGGGCTCGCAACTTGGGAGTCCTCCTAGATTCACGGCTCACCTTGGAAGACCACATAGTAGCTGTGACTAGGGGGGCTTTCGCCCAGGTTCGCCTGGTGCGCCAGTTGCGGCCCTATCTACGCCGGGATGATTTATGCACGGTCACTCACGCGCTCGTGACCTCTCGTCTAGACTACTGCAACACTCTCTACATGGGGCTTTCCTTGAGGACCACCCGGAGGCTCCAACTGGTACAGAATGCAGCCGTGAGAGTTGTGTTGGGAGTCTCCCGATACTCCCATGTTACACCTCTGCTCCGTGAGCTGCATTGGTTACCAGTTGTCTTCCGGGTGAGATTCAAGGTACTAGTAATGGTGTTCAAAGCCCTACATGGCAGGGGTCCGGAGTACCTTAGGGAACACCTGCTGCCGACATCAACTTCCCTCCGCCCTGTGCGTTCCCACAAAGAGGGCCTCCTCAGGGTGCCACCGGTCAGAGAATGTCGACTGGTGGCCCCCAGGGGGAGGTCCTTCTCTGTGGGCGCCCCGGTACTATGGAATCAGTTACCGGTTGAGCTCCGGATGGCGCCCGATCTTCGCTCCTTTCGCCGCGATCTAAAAACACACTTGTTCGAACAAGCCGGCCTGGCCTGATGGGGGATTGCTGGGGTTTTTACTGTGTTTTATTGGGGTTTTTTATTATGTATTAATTGTTTTTAGTGGGCATTTATTTAATTATTTTTTAACTTTTGTAATTCTGTCTTTTTATTCTTGCCCTGTTCACCGCCCTGAGTCCTTCGGGAGAAGGGCGGTATAGAAATATTAATAAAATAAATAAAAATAAATAATAAAAAAAATACTTTATGGCTGATGTAACAGCACACTCCCCGTCTGGTATTGTAAAATACTACTATATAATCCTATAACGATAGTTATTCAAATGCAAATAAATATTTGTGATTTGCTTGTCTTCAAGACCTGAAAGACATAAAAGAGGAACATGCATATATTGCAACAATAACGACTGCAATTTCAGGCCTCAAATAATCTAGATTAAAGTTTAAATCACTTTTCTTCTTGAACTCAGGATCCAACAAGGAAAGGCGACAAGTTCAGTCTCCAAAGGGCAAAAGCAAGACAAGTTCTGTGATGGGTCTGTTGAAAGTTTATGGTGCCTTGCAGGAACTTCCGCCGGACGTCACGGCGGAGCGGAGCAGGCTAGGGACTTTCTCCTGAAGCCGACAGCTCCGTTTGCCCCGTTTGACGGCTAATTAAAGCCATCCTCGAGCGGGAAAAGCTTGGGGAAAGTGAGGGGAGCATTCCAGCTCCGAAGCAGAGTGCAACTGTGAAGGGAAGCTGAAGAATTCCCCGGGATCAGACGTGTCAAGAAGATGCCTGTAATGGCGTCCTGGAGCCGTGACTTGCTGTAAGCTGGAAGCCAGAACATCCCGGTAATCTCATCTGTTCTAAACCGCGATCTATTTTAACTTTGAACAAAGTGAGGAAAGTGAACTGGAAGCTTGTTCTTAAGAGCTTGGATTTAGCTGACGTGAACCAGCACGAGTGGAGAAAGTGGCAAGGAAAATGAAAGGCGAACTGTTACAAAGTGTTTGTCAGCCGATTGGAGAGGTTTATGCTGCTTACAAGACAAGATTATTTTGACCTGTGTTGGGAAAGGATACTGGCGGATTTAAACTTTATGCTTTTCTTTTCCTTTTTCTCGGAACAGAGACCAGACGCCATTTGCATGAACTGTCAAATTTGATCTGCTTGCTGTCCTCTAAACAAAGTTGTGATCTCTACTCCCATCTAGTGACTAAATGACTAAACGAACTTATCCTACAATTTAACTTTAATTAACTATAGCTCCTTTTTTTTAGGAATCATTTACTAGAATTAGTTTGGTCATTGGTTATTAACTTTTATTTATAGTTAAATACTAATCCAGCTGTTTAATCAAACCTATATTGACTAAGTTTACTATTACTAATAGTGTGTAAGATTGTTATTATTAGTTATTATTATTCTTAGTGCTATTATTAATTATATTAAGCCACAAAAGTAAGTAATATTAATACTAGAAGCTGAAAATCTATGTATCCTTTTTGACTTTAGAATTATATTAGAATATTAAGATAGTGGAATTTGAGATTAGGAAGGCAAAGGAAATATATTATTACTGTGAAACTGAACGATACAGACCAGAGAACGTGGTGGTGTATAATTGGCTGGAGGGATATTTTAGAATTCCCAAAGATGGCAACAACTACCACCACCACATCCCTCAAAAAGAAGACACTTATAGCTTCTTCCTCCCCTGTGACAACGATTCCACAGATGCTGAAGAAATCTGCAGAAGATATCCCAGTTGCAAGCCAATCCTTAACTATACCCCAAGAATGGAAAGACATGCTTAAATCAATACAGGATACGGTTCTTAAGAACCAAGATACCTTGGTCAATAATCAAGAATCTACATCTAAGGTACTGGAGGAACTAAAATCGAATGTGGCAATATTGACAGACGAGACTAGACCATTTCATACAAGATTCGAGGAAATACAGAATATTTTAACTAAACATGAAGATCAACTGCAAAGTATAGAAATGAAAATTGCCAAAACAGATGAGAAATTGGGGAGGATGGATGCCCATTTTGCCAGAGTCAACAAACGATTGGAAAATGAGATGGTGATGCTGGAAATGGATAAATCTGGGAACTTCCTACGTTTCCAGAATATAATGGAAGAAAAAGAGGAATGCCTTCGAGAAGTGATGGGAGAAGTTATGGCTGGGATTTTGGGAAGAGACCAAACCGAGATATTACGAGATGTGGACAAAGTTTATCGCATTTATACTAGTTATGCCAGACGTAATAATCTACCCAAAGAAGTGCATGTCCGTCTTACTAAAAAGTCAATTCGAGATGAGATACTCCAGAAAACCAGGCTCCAAACATTTACATACAAGGGAAAAAGTATAGCAGTACTGCCACAAATACCAAAGAGAGTACGAGATATGAGAAGACAGTTTGAATTTCTCACAACTTTTTTAAGGAAATATAAGATTCGGTATCGTTGGCTACTACCAGAAGGAATATCATTCACGTGGCAGACTCAAAGGCTTAAACTGGAGTCACTTCAGGATGCACAGGACTTTTATGAAACACAAGTTACCTTATTTGATCAAGAAAGTGAAGGAGAAACAGAGAGCAAGAGTATGGAAGAAACTTCACAAGAACCCAGTATAGAGCAGCAGGATGACCAAGGAAAGAGGATGAACGGCAACAATAGGACTGGAAATGCAACAGGGCTACAAGTTGAAACTAGATCACAGAGACAAAAGGCCGCAGGTAAGTAAGAGCATGGAAGAAGAATTATATTTGTTTTCCGTTAATATTAACGGATTAAATGCCCCTGCTAAAAGGAAAAGAATTTGGCTTAACTTACAAAAACAAAATTGTGATTTGATTTGTATACAGGAAACTCATATATGTAAAAACCATCAAAAAGTATTAGAGTGCCCCCAATTGGGGAAATTATATGTATCCTTGGCCAGTCAGAAAAAACGAGGCATTGCTGTGTACGACCGCAAAGGATTAGTGACACAACAAGTGTACTCTGATGAAGAGGGAAGAATACTAGCGCTGGAAACTAAAATAGGTTTAAAACTGGTATTATTAGTAGTTATATATGTGCCTAATACGGATCAGAAAACTTTTTTAAAAAAGTTATATAAGAAACTAACTGATCTTGATTATGAAAATATATGTATTTTGGGGGACTTTAATGCGATTAAAGATGTTAATAAAGACTACGAACCAGGGGCAGGCCCCCCAAGGTACATAAAAAGACAAAGGAAAATTCTGCCTAAAATATGGGATAAGCTAGTAACCCAAATTGGACTTTCAGACGTATGGAGAGATTTACATCCTACTCAAAAACAATTCACCTATTTCTCCCCCAGGCACCATTCATGGTCTCGAATAAATATGTTTTGGTCAACATCTGAGATTAAAGAGACCATTATAGAGGTAGAGATAAACACCAATGTATGGGCAGACCATCACCCCTTAATAGTCAAATGGGCAGGACCCCCCCAAAAAAGGGCGAGGTGGTCTATGAGACCAGATTTAATGAGAGATGAGGAATTTCTCAAAAGTACAAAAAAGGAGTTAGAATTCTTTTTTATAGAAAACAAAAGAGAGGACACCTCTCTGCAAACTATTTGGGACACAGCTAAGGCAGCAGTGAGAGGGCTCGCTATAAAACATTCGGCCTATAGTTGGAAACAAGAAAGATTAAAAAGAGTTGAGCTATTTTCAAAATTATCAAAAATAGAGGAGGCGCTGCAATTAGATCCCCAAAATTCCCAGCATAAAGAAAAAAAAGATTTGATCAAACATGAGATTCTTTTGATTGATCAAAAAGAGCTGGCAGATAAAATTAAGAGGAGCAGGCAGAGGTATTTTGAACACGCTAATAAACCGGGGAAGTGGTTAAGTTACAGATTAAGAAAGGAACAAAGAGCAAAAAGGATAGACTATCTACAAGATCAGGATGGTAACCTGGTGATTAATAAGGAACAAAAACTAAAAATTGCACAAGAATTTTATAGACTACTTTATAGTGAGGAAGAATGTCCACAAAGTAAGTTAGAACAATATTTTCAGAATTATCGCCCCCAACCGATCTCGGACTCTTTTAGACAACTTCTGAATAAGGAAATAACTATGGATGAAGTTGAGGAAGCTATTAAAAAACAAACAGGGGGGAAAACTCCAGGCCCGGATGGCCTGCCTTGTGAATTTTATAAGGAATTCATTGACCTGCTAGGTTCTCAATTAAGGGATATATTTAATAACATTTTAACTGATGCAAAAATGCCCGAATCTTGGAGAGAGGCTCATATCTCCTTAATTCCTAAACCTGATTCGGATTTGACGTTGATCCAAAATTACAGACCAATTTCGTTATTGAATGTAGACTACAAAATTTTTACGACCATATTGGCAGGAAGACTAAAAATATTTCTTTCCCACTTTATTCACCAGGACCAAAATGGTTTTTTACCCTATAGACATCTTAATGATAATGTGCGAATAATTTTAAATGTATTGGAGTACTACCAGAAACTTTCAGATAGGCCCATGGTGATGATATTTGTAGACGCACAAAAAGCTTTTGACAGAGTTAATTGGAAATTTATTATGCATCAATTAAAAGTAATGGAATTTGGCCCTAAATTTATGAATGCAATTCAAACAATATATTCTGAACAGTCGGCTAGGCTGCTTTTTAATGGAGCGATGTCCTGAGAATTTGGAATTTTCAAGGGCACCAGACAAGGTTGTCCTCTTTCCCCATTATTGTTTGTTTTGGGTCTGGAACCATTTCTTGATTCAGTTAGACAAGATGAGTCTATTAGGGGCCTCAAAATTAGAGGAGAAGAATATAAACTTCAGGCTTTCGCCGACGATTTGGTGTTTGTGTTAGAGGACCCCCTAGTCTGCAGGTCTGCAACCCGCGGCTCTGGAGCCGCATGCGGCTCTTTCAGCCGTCTCCTGCGGCTCCCAGTCCTCTGCTATGTGTAGTCCAAAAAAAAAGTGGGACTAAAAAAGTTCAACCAATCAATTCAAATATGCAGGGTAGGTGCATATCTCGCCTTGACTCCACTCTTCAGTCGAACCCTGTTCTGCGCATGTGCGCATGTACGCGCATGCGCACACATTTTTTTGCGGCTCCCAGTTTTTCCTTTTGTGAGGGAACTGGTTCCGAGTGGCTCTTTCCCTGTTTCAGGTTGCTGACCCCTGCCCTAGTCTCTGGGCCAAATTTAGTAAAAAAGATTGAACAATATGGTGAGGTGGCAGGACTGAAAATAAATAGAGAAAAAACCAAAATGTTGTCCAAAAACTTAACTGATGTAAAGAAAAAAGAAATAGAAGGAATTATGGGGTTAAAATTTGCTAAAAAAGTAAAGTACTTGGGAATCGAATTAACCAATAAATGTTCCAATATTAAAGAACTTATTTATAATAAATTATTTGCCAATACACTACAAGACCTTGACAGGTGGAAAAATATTCAATTATCTTTTTTGGGCAGAATTGCCGCAATCAAGGCACATATCCTCCCACATTGGATTTTTTTATTTCAAACGGGCCCCGTAAATTTAGACAACAATTTTTTTAGGAAATTGGATCAAGCAATAGGGAAATTTGTTTGGCGGGGTAAAAAACCACAAATAAAGAAAAAAATGCTCCAGGAACACAAAACAAGGGGGGGCTTGGGACTTCCAAATTGGGAGTTATACTATCAAGCCTCTGCACTCCTCTGGATTAAAGATTGGGTATCCTTGTTGAGGAAACGTATATTAACTATTGAAGGCTTTGACCTTAACCAAGGATGGCACTCAACTTTATGGTCATATCAAAAAACTCCATCCAAGTACTTTACTAACCACTACATCAGGAGAATTTTGATCAGAATTTGGCAAAAAGTTAAAAAACGAATGTATACCAAGATTCCCAAATGGGTGGTCCCATTGGAGATAACAACCCAGCCGACTGTTCACAATCTGAAAAGAAACTGGTCCTACAAGATTCTGGTGGATGAAGAAGGGAACCTGAAATCTAGAGAACAACTACAGATACAAGGTATAGATATAGACTGGTGGTCATATATTCAAATCCAAACCAGGTTCTCTAAGGATAAACAGGAATATGGCATCTCCCAAACTAGTCAACCCCTCGATAAAAGTTTGGAAGGCCCCGGACTAAAATTTATTTCTGGAATGTACAATCTCCTCCTAGCTAGATACATCGATGATGACATCGTGAAAGATACAATGATAGCCTGGGGGAGAAATATAGGGAGGTCGATCCAACTAGAGCAGGGGTGTCAAACTCAATTTCATTGAGGGCCGCATCAGCATTGTGGTTGCCCTCAAGGGGCCGGGTGGGTATGGCCAGGGTGGGCGTGGCCTACTGGGTGGGCGTGGCTAGAGTGCGTATGGCCTACTGGGTGGGCATGGCCAGCTCTACATCGTTGGCATCAAGGGTGCCTATGGGGGCCTGGGCAGGAGTAGGAAAGATCTGAGGGTCTCTGGCAGAAGGAGGGTCTCTGGGCCAGGGCCAAGGCAGTGGGGGCCGTTCCCTCACTGTTTCCAGGATGGCTTCGCGGGCCACATGAAACCACTTCGCGGGCCGGATCCGGCCCCCGGGCCTTGTGTTTGACATGTCTGAACTAGAGGAATGGCAGACATTATGGGCCAGAACGATGAAAATAACATTATCTTCGGCATTCAAAGAAAACTATTTCAAAATGATTTATATACCGCCAGCTAGAATAGCCAAAATGTTTCCAGACGCCTCTGATAAATGCTGGAAATGTAGACTGGCCAAGGGTACCTTTTTTCACCAGTGGTGGACTTGCCCTCAGAGTAAGAAATATTGGGAGAAGGTCCAAAACTGGTTAAAACAAATAACTGGTGTCATCTTCCCTCAGCTTCCAGACTCTTACCTACTTGGTATAAAGCCAAAACTAATTAATAGACAAGATTGGTATCTCTTTGTACATGTTACAACAGCAGCGAGAATAACCTTCGCTCAACAGTGGAAGGATATAAATATTCCAACGGACCAAATGTTAATTAATAAGATTCTGAATTGTGCTGAAATGGATAAACTAACCTACATGTTAAAACAGAAACAAGAATCTATGTATTACACCAACTGGGAACGATGGTATGATTGGTTAAAAAATAGAACAAACCTAGAATAGTTAATATGACACTTCATAGTAATCTCTCTTTTGCAGAGAGAGGTTTTTGGCAGAAGTGCCAGCCTTGACATTCAGTGTCACTAGATTTGGTGTGATAGCATTGTGCAATATGGACTAACCTTGCAATAATGCGTACAAGCTTTGTCCAGTTGGAGAACCATTCAAAGCATTGACAGTCGATGATGGTGCTCTGCTCAGATCTGGTGAGAAGGGTCTTGACGTCAGGACGAATCTCTGGATCGTCAGGATCTTGAAGATTGAAGACCTCAGCTGTGCTTTCTCCTGAGGCATGAAGAGGTAAATGGTGCAACCAGCTGTTCGACATATCTTTGGAGAATTCAGTGTCCATTATGTTGATGAATTCTCTGTCTTCAACTGACATGGCTATTTTGTTGTCATGCATGGTATAAAACACTGTGCTGCCTAAGTTATCATCACAGGTGATGGGGATAACATCAGATGCCTGGATGATTTCAAGAGGCTTCTCCTTTACTTCATGGTGGTGAGGGTATTGTCTGAAGTGAGATGCACTCCCATTCCTTAACATGTTAGTTTTGAAGGAGTTGATCTCTGATGGTGTGCACATTCTATTTAAGCATATATCTCCCATTATTACCCAGCCTAGGTCAGGTCTTTGTGCATATGGGGCATCATAAGGTCTATTGCAATGCTGGCGTACTTTATGAACTCTAAGAATGTCTCTTCCCAGCAAGACTAAGATGTCAGCATCCATGTCCATTGGAAGAATCTCAGTAGCCAGGTGCCTTAAGTGGGGATGATGATATGCAGCTTCTAGAGTGGGAATCTCTTCCCTGTTGTCTGGTATTTGGTCACACTCCACCAATGATGGCAATGGTATGCCATTCTTTGTTTTGATATGAGAGATCATGAACCCTTCAGCTCTTCTGCCAGAGGTCTCTACATGACCAAAACAGGTGTTAAGAGTATATGGTGTTGCATGTCCCTGTATGCCAAAGATATCAAAGAATTTGAGTTTGACCAGGGATCTGTTGCTCTGCTCATCTATTATGGCATACATCCTGGTAGCTTTTTCAGGTTGACTCTCTGGATATATCTTGACTAGTCATATCTTGGCACAGCATTTGTGACTAAACCTTTCCCACACACTTCAGTACATGAAGATGAAACATTTATTGTGACTGGAGCATGACTTTGTTGCTCCCTGCCATGATTTGAAGCAGAGTTGGATGCAGGTGGTTGCTGTGGATTGCCTGGAAGTGGAGTAGGATGCATAGCTGTAACGTGCTTGTCACTACTGTATTCTGTGCACTTGACAAAGGCTTTACAGTCTTTAACAAAATGATCATAAGAAGCACAGCACCTGTAGCATATTCCAAGTTTTTGGAGAACCTCTTTCCGCTCTTGTATAGTCTTTGCTCTAAGCTCACGACATTTCCTAAGAGGGTGAGGTTTTTTGTGAATAGGGCACCGACGATTAGGATCTATCTCCATCACCTGAACCACTCTGTTGGGCAGATGGTACAGGAGGTGAGATGTCCGTCTTTTTTGTAAACACAGGTCCACATAAGTCTCTGTGTTTAGCTGCTGTGTTGTCATACCTTGATGATGGTGGTGGAGCAGGCACACTGGATTAACTGAAGTTGAAGCTGGGATCATTTCTTGTCCAGACTTGTTCGCTGATGAACCTGTAAAAATATGAGAATGGAGGGAAAGATACATTATAGTGTCTTTTATATTTTGAGCCTTGTTGTGTCCATTTCTCCTGCAGGTTGTATGGCAGTTTTAACATCTCTGGATTGACACCATGGGAGGTGTCCAGGTAGATTAGACCAGGTAGACGTGGGTCTGTTTTTGTCAATTCTATCTCCATGAGGATATCACTTAGTTCTTGAAGCTTGTGATTATCTTTGTTGCCTATCTTTGGAAACTTTTGCAGTCGTTTGAATGGAGCATTCTCTATTGCTTCCAAGCTTCCGTAGGTTTGTTCAAGTCTTGCCCATGCAGCAGCAAGACCTGCATCTGGAGAGCCAACAGGTACTGTTCTCAGTCTTTTAACACGATCTGCAGATTCTGGCCCCAGCCACTTTATGAGTAGATCAAGTTCCTCCTTGGTGGTATGGTTGAGATCAGCAATAGCAACTTTGAAGGTTGATCTCCAGGATCTGTAGTTATCTGGACAGTCATCAAACCTTGAGAGGCTAGTGTTGATGAGCTCTTGGAGAATCATGTATCTGGCAAAGTCAGAGAGATCTGATCTCTCACTCCTTGGTGCCAAAGAAACTTGTGGGACCCCTTGGGTGTGAAAGTTCTCTGGTGAATAAGGGTGAGGTGTACCAGGATTGAATGACATTCCAAGACGATTCAGCTGTGGTTTAGTCTCTAAGGCTTGTGCTGGCTGTTGATTAAACCATTGCTTGTTGCTGGAAGTCACCTTGTCATAGGCAGGAGGTGGTGCGGTTTGAAGTGTTGATGCACTTGTGGAGTTGAAGAGGCTCAGGCTTTTGCAGGTTTGAGGTCTCTGTGTTGAGAGTCAGAACAGTGTTGTTCATAGGAGGTACAGAAGATGGCTCTGTATCATTGCAAATGTTATGCTTTAGCACATATTTACTTGTGTGTTCAACTGGATCTTCCATTTCTGTTGGGATAGAACAATCTGAATCAGTGCTTTCCTTCATTGCTTGTTCAAAGACCTTTTGCCTTGCTAGGGCAGCTGCTTCTTCCCTTTCTATTCGAAGAATCTTTATTTGGGATTCCGCCTCTGCTTGGCGGGCCTCGCTCTGAGCTTCCACCTCTGCTTTGCAGGTCTTGCTCTGAGCTTCTATTTCAGCTTCCTTTCTGGCAAAGGAAATTTGCACTTTCTTTACTTCTAGACATGCACGGGCTTCTACCAGCTTGTCACTTAATGTTGAAGTCCTGGAGCGAGAGGATCTAGAAGAACGTGCTGTGTGTTTAGTTGATGTGGATCTATGAGATCTGGTCTCCTGCAGTTGAGCAATACGGAGTTCTGCCTTATCCTTTGCATCTAGCACTAGGAGAGCTCTTAGGTGGTTTAGTGCATCAGTCTTGGTTAGTTCTGCTGAGGAGTCATCTATATTAGAGTCCTTTAAGAAGGCTGTGTATTTTGCAGACAGCCGCTGGTAACGTTCATAGGCGGCAGATAGGCGATCTATAGTCCTTAATTCAGCAGGATTATCATTAAAGCATGGGAAAACTGACATGAAGTGTGCAGTTCTGTCGCATAGGTCTGACAGATTACTGGAGAATTCATCTCTAATTGTCTCATAGTTTTCTCTGATTTTCTGTGTTGGTCTCATTGTACGATTGGGTTTTACACTCTGCTCAGCAGAATCAGCTCCTTGTACATCTGTGTGGTCAGAAGCATGATGCATCTGCGTTGATTCAGCGATAAAAGAGTGTTCAGAGCCTTGTCTAGACATTTTTAACATTTTGCAAAAAATGGGTACTGTCTCTTTAAGAAGACGAATTGCAGCTTAGACAGGGTTTATAACACAGTCCAATGTACAGAAATAGTTTTCAGCATACACAGGAGATGTGCAGTAAGCTTGTGCGACCATGTGCTTTCACAAGATGGCAGATTGCACTGAGCTTGCTTGTAGATATGACACACACATATGGATTGCAGGCTGTAGGAATTCTACTGTCTTTGACTATTCTGACTCTGACTGTTGTTTAATGATGTACCCCCTTGCTGAGACCCCTGTGCCTAGCCTGTATAAGTGGATACTATCACTGTTAACAGCCTTTGCCAGATAGCAGAACTCATGAAATTACCATTTTATCATCCACGAGGACCTTTATTTGCATGCAGAGAAGATTACAGCAGACAAGATGTAGTAGATGATGAAATGGACGGTATTTCAAGGTCAAAGACAGTAATGGTCCTACCATGAGAGGAGACTGCATGTGAATGGTGCTCTGGAACTGATAGAACATTCAGGGTAAAGAAGAAACAGGAGGTACGTCACAAATGGGAGGGGTTGGCTGAACAAATTAACATAAATATTGTAGTTCGCAAACAACACATGGTGGCAGCACAATATGCACTGCATAATACTTTATGGCTGATGTAACAGCACAAAACGAGATTACAACATATCTATGGGAGGACTGTTATTTAATTAAACAATAACCACAGAAATGTAATAGTTGAAGGTTGCAATTATACTGAGAAAGTTACTCGGATTCCAATCAATTTTAAACCCTGTTCTGCAGCTTGTTCTTCTTGCCTATTTTTTATTTTTATTTTTTGTGCTGCTGTGTAGTTTATGTCTCATCCAGGTTCCTTTGCCTACATCTCCGAAGGCTGTCACTTCTGATGGATTTCCTCATCTTTGTGCAACCTAACTTCTATTAAAAACCATATTGCAATTAGCTAAAAATTGATGAGCAGGACTACCCAGTGAGTCGAGGAGGGAGAACTCTAAATTCTGAATCATGCATTGATACATCAAACCCAAAGATGAAATTTCCCTGGAATCATGAGCCCTATAAACTCAAATCTGTTCCATCTTACAGAGATCACCCTTCTGTTGCTTCCCATCTAATCTGTAGGTTAGCAATTCCACCACATTACCAGTTTTCCCTAGAGACGTCTATATTAAGTGGGTACAGGAGGTCCTGTGGATTTTACTCTGGTAGAGGGGCGGTGCTCATCAGCATTTCAACCCCATTGAGCCAGTACTGTCCAAAGACATTTCTGAGGTCAAGTGGCCAGCATGGCATCACAGAGCCCTGTCACGCTCTCACTGAAGTGGTACTTAATTTATCTATTGGCATTTGCATGCTTTCAAACTGCTATGTTGGCAGGAGCTGACGCAAGGACAGGAGCTCATCACATCGCAGGGCAACTGGGTCTTGAATCTGGACTGACAGTTTTCCACCTGACAAGCCTAACATCTTAACCACTGAGCCACCATCCTGCTCTATAACTAGGTATGATAATATGTAAGTCAGAGCTGAAGAAGCTTCTTGGAAGAGAAGCAAAATGTCTCCAAAGAAAAACAAGAAAGTCCAGCTGCCTCTTGAAAAAGCACCTTTGTGACATCCATGGAGCACACACAGAATAGATATCTCTTTCGACAGATATTTCCATAATGATCCATAAGTGTAACTACTGCAATGTCTATGTTGCAACCTGGGCAGAAAGTGATTGCCAAGGAGCTCAACAGTTTGCTTCCTTGAAGGATCTCTCCAATGGGAGGGTACCAGCCCTTTCAGGCAAGCAAGGCCAAGAATTGAGCACCACAAAGCCTATTGGGGCTCTATGATATTGTTGTGAGATATAATAACAGAATGTTGAAAGCCTGTCAAGTTTCCCACTGATCTCTTTTATGGGATGCAGAACCAAGAGAGCATTATTGTGACCATCTTGAGTACAAGGAACACTATATTCCATTTTGTGTCTGTTCCTTTGATCCCCGTTACCTTTATTCAGGGGTGTGGTTTCTACAGAATCGTTCTTAAAAATAGATTGTCGGGCCTGGCATGCCCGACATTCGGAAGGGCCGCGGAGCGACCCGCCCGGGCCCGAAAACCACCGCCGGTGCCCGCGGAGCGCCCCGCCAGGCCCCGGAGTCAAGCGCCAGCCCCCTTGTCTTCCTAGAAGGCCGGGACAACGCTCGGCCTTCCCCGCGCCTCAGCAACCGCCCGCCCAACGTCCGGGGAAGCCAAAAAGCACCTTACCGGCTTCCAGGGACTCCCGGCGGCCTCATCCTTGCTCTTCCTCCCTCGGTGGCGCCCGGAACGGAGAGAAGCGACCACGAGGTATCGGCTGCAGCCTCCCAGCCTGGGGCCCGCTTGCCAGCACGTCCCACAGCGCCGCGCCGCTCTTGCCGACTCCCGGAAGCGACCAGCAAGTCGGGAGGGAGTGCGGTTGGCGTGCAAGGCCATGGAGCGGCCAGCTGACTTTCGGGAGCTGGAGGGGAGGGCAAGAATGCCGTCGCGGATCAAAAGCCTTCGAGGCCGACCAGAGGGCCAGGGAGCAGCTCAAACGGCAGGACAAGGACGGGTGCCAGGAGGGTTCAAGGGGTGGTGGAGACTGCCGGCGAGTTAGGGAGGGGCTCGGGGCACAGCTCTCGTCAGACTGGAGAGACTGGAGAGATGGGGGGGGAAATGAAATTATGCGGAGCTCTGGGGGAAAGGAGGGTGGTTTGCGCTGGGGGGTGGCTTACCGGCTGCAATGGTGGTGGGGCGGGTGCCAAAGGGTGGATACTGTAGGGGGTGGTAGTTAAGTTAGGTGTGGGCGTGGTGGAATAATTAAGGGTGTGGTGGAGGGTGTTGACTTTACTGGCTATTTAGCAGCGTTGATTGTACTGTAAAATCAACGCTGACTTCGCCTGGTGCGCCAGTTGCGGCCCTATCTGGACCGGGAGGCCTTATGTACGGTCACTCATGCGCTCGTGACCTCTCGCCTAGACTACTGTAATGCTCTCTACATGGGGCTTCCCTTGAAGACTACTCGGAGGCTCCAACTGGTACAGAATGCGGCCGCGAGAGTTGTCTTGGGAGTTTCCCGGTACTCCCATGTTACACCTTTGCTCCGTGAGCTGCATTGGTTGCCAGTTGTCTTCCGGGTAAGGTTCAAGGTTTTGGTTATGATCTTTAAGTCCCTACATGGCATGGGTCCGCGATACCTCGAGGACCACCTGCTGCCGGCGTCGACTCCCCTCCGCCCTGTGCGCGCCCACAGAGAGGGCCTCCTCAGGGTGCCTCCTGTCAAGGAATGTCGACTGGTGGCCCCCAGGGGGAGGGCCTTCTCTGTGGGTGCTCCGGCATTATGGAACCAACTGCCGGTTGAGCTCCGGACGGCATCAGACCTCCGATCCTTCCGTCGCGGGTTGAAGACCCATTTATTTGAACTAGCGGGTCTGGCCTGATGAGGGTACATGGGTTTTTATAGGCTTGTTTTATTATTCTTGTTTTAACTTGGGCATTATTTAATTGTCTTTTAATTTTTGTATTGTCATTTATATTTATGCCCTGTGAACCGCCCTGAGTCCCTTTGGGAGAAGGGCGGTATAGAAATCTCAATAAATTAAATTAAATTAAATTAATCAGTCTTCGAGCATTTGTTTATGAAGCTAATAAACGTGGCTTAGAAGAACCAGCTCCCGTTCCGGTTTCATTTGTTTGGTGATTCGTCGGATGGGCCCTGAAATAGATGTTTGGAGAGGAGTCTTATATTGTCAAAAGCACATGGATTCATAAGGCTTCTTGCTCAGGGCGGACATAACAGCCTCCTTCCTCCTCGCCTCTCATGGGAAATGTACCTTTTCTCCCTGCTTTGTATGAGCACCTGCCTTGCACGGAGAGTCCACCAGGGGCTCCTCTGCAAAGAGAAGGCAACCCAATGGGCCTCCATCATTGAGCCACTGGAGGGCGAACGCCACACAGTGCTTTCCAGAGGGGAGATTGAAAGGCATTGACATCAACCGGTCTTGCCTCTTTAGGATGCTGTATTCACTCTCTTGAGCATTTGAGCTGTGCAGAACTCTTGAAGGAAAGAGATCCAGAAAGGGCCAGGATAAGTGGCCAGATTCTTCCAGTGTGAAGGGAGGGCTCTTGAACTTAAGAAGTTAGAGATACATCCCAAGTTCCTGTCTTAGTAATAAATAAGAAGGAACTAAGTCACTAAGGAAAGAAAGTAAAATATCACTCAATCCAGACAAAAGAAATTGGACAAGAGCTGATGTGAAAGCTCTCTCCAAATCCCATCAACAGCTACCAGGCTTGAAAATCAACAAGAATAACTGTCATCTGATGAATCAGCAAAAAGCAAGGATTTTTTTGGAGGAAAAGGATCCTGAAGTACACACACTTTTTGAATTGCTCTTCATCTAGAGTTGGCAGCTGGCAGTTTCTGTCCCTCTGGCTAGTGCCAGCCAGCCTAGTCGAGAAGGACTTAGGTAAGTATGGATGAGCGTGGATGTGCATGTACATGTGAAAAAGAACAAATATATATGTTGTACCAGTAAACGTCTGTTATTTTTTTTTTATTGAAAAGTTTTAACATACAATTTTTCTTTAAAAATCCCCCCTCCCCCTCCCTTCTCCCTCCCCCCCTACCTCTCCCCCCTCCCCCCCTCCCCCCCTGACTTCCCAGAGCTAAATACAAGGTATATATAAAAAAAACAATCATAAACAACCATATACTAACAACTATAAACTCTAAAATCCATCACTCTCTAGCTTATATAGGATAAAACAAACCTTAGTAATATTAAATATATATAAAGAAACTAAAATAGAAAAAGAAAAAAAGAAAGAAGACTTATTCAAATGCTACATGAAACTTCTTAACCCTATACTTGTTCTGGATAAACTCAATCCATTTTCTCCATTCCATAATATAGCGTTCTTGCGAGTGATCTTTCAAATAGGCCGAAATCTTCGCCATCTCTGCCAGGTCGGAAACCTTTAAAGTCCACTCTTCTATGGTCGGCAGTTCCTCTTTCTTCCAATACTGACCTATCAAAAGTCTTGCTGCCGTAATTAAATTCAACATCAACTTAGTGTCCACAACTGTGGCATCTGTAATTATTCCCAACAAAAAAAATTGCGGACAAAACTTTATCCTCTGTTTAAAAATCTTCTGCATGTTCCACCAGACTTTTATCCAAAAAGCCTTAACCTTTTTACAAGTCCACCATATGTGAAAATATGTTGCGTCTTCATCACCGCACCTCCAACATTTAGGCTGATAATTCGGATACATACTTGCAAGCTTTTTAGGATCTAAATGCCATCTATAAAACATTTTGTAAAAATTCTCTCTTAGATTTTGAGCTTGTGTAAATTTTACGTTCCTCACCCAAATCTTTTCCCACGTGTCCATTGTGATGACTTCCTGGATGTTTGTTATTTTAAATTCACTGACTCTCCCTGTATTTTAAAGAACCATTTGTGCCTCAGAGTGTGGGTGAAAGTGTGGCTATTTCCCAGGGCTGTGAGACTGTGAGTGACCATAAGCTTTAAATACAACATTCTTCAGAAGTGTAACATTGCCTAAAGCAGGTTGAGGCGGCTTCCTGATCAAGGGAAATGTGAGCGCCCCCTCCTGCCCCCGCATGGGAAATGCTCCGTCTCTCCTTGTTCCAGGAGCGCTTTCCATTCACAGAAAATCCACCAGAGGGCGGCCTCTGCAAAGAGAAAGGGACTCCACGCACTTCAGCGTTGGGCCGCTGTGGCCGGTTGGGAAGGAAGTGACATCAGTAAGCCTTGCCTTTCTAGGATGCTGGACTCGCCCGCTTTAACCCTTTGAACTTCGCAGGCGGTTAAAAAGGCTGCAAGGAAGTCTTGAAGGAAAGAGGCACAGGTGACAAAGGGGGTTGTTTGTCTGTGTTTGTGTGTATGTTTCTCTCTGTGTGTGCTAGTCTAGACCACGTACGTTGCCCTCAGGAAGAAATCCAGATGCCAGAAAGGAAAGGGGGGGGGCCCTACACGCCCTATTTCCTGGGTAGTGGGAGAGCTTGCATGGCAAATCTCAAGGAGGAAATAAGAAAAGGTTTGAAAATGCAAAAGATTATGCCTACGTTCTCACTCTGTGCTGGATGACAGTAAACTAGGTTCGACTCCTCTGCAGCTCAATTTGTTTTAGGACGGTAAACAGATCATTATGTTAAGCTTTGTGCATTTAAGCCTTTGTGTTTCATGTGGACTGAGCCCCTGGATCTGATTGACCTTTTTGTGCTTAGGACCCATTGTGTGAACCTGCCTTCCTGTGTGAAGGAACAGAAATGGAACATCCTAAGCCAGGGTCAATTGAATGGCATTCGGTTTTTTGTGAACTGAATTTTCATGCTTTGTTAACCTGTTCTGAGTTTTTGTATGCTGCCTGAACCCTGCTTATAGGTAAATGTAGATCTATATTTTTAAAAAGCAAGTCTTTCCTTGTGAGTAAAAAAAATAGAAATAATCCAAAATGCCAAATACACTGAATCTTCTTATTGAAGTTATCAGTTTACCAGGCCAGAAAAATACTTTCTTCTATGGGGATGAGTATCGATGAACAATCCAATCCACTACTTTCTATTTGTTGGAATTTGTTTTCTATCAGAGAGTTGCAAAAGGAGGTCATTCCTTCATCTTCTTTAGAGACAAAGTTATCTCTTTGGCAAAGAGGGTTAATGGCTTGTTTTGATTCCCATGGCTAGATGAACATTGCTATGAATGAAAAAGAATTTGGTTTCCTTGAACTCATTTGGATTTGTGTTACAGGACGGAGAAAGAATGGCGAGCCTTCCTTTAGCAAGTGGGGGAACTGGAAAAGGCCCTTCCAGTGTTCAGTCTGGAATCGGTGAGGAGATCTGGGCAAGAACTGGCCAGAAGATCCTGGATGATGGAACCATCCTTTCACCACTTCAGTCCTGGAATTTTAGGAGCATCCGGTATCAGGAGGATGAGGGTCTCCGAGGACTTTGCAGCCGACTGCACTACTTTTGTAGCCAATGGTTGAGACCAGAAAAGCACACAAAAGCGCAGATGCTGGACTTAGTTGTTCTGGAGCAGTTCCTGGCCATTCTGCCCCTGCAGATGGAGAGCTGGGTGCGGGAGTGTGGAGCAGAGAGCAGCTCCCAGGCGGTGGCCCTGGTGGAAGGCTTCCTCCTGAGCCAGGCAGAGGAGAACAAGGAGCAGGCTGAGTTGCAGGTGAGAGGACTTCCTCTTGGGAGCCCAGAAGGACTTGGATATAATAATATGTTCAAATTTTTGTTTCCTTTTAAAATATTATTAAGCTTATCAAAATATAAAAAACAAAGAATTGAAAATAGTAGGAACTGGTGGGAATTGAAGAGAAAGACGTATAGGGTAAAGGGGAAAAGGAAAATGATTGACTTTGACTCTTTAAGGTAAAGGTAAAGGTTCCCTCGCAGTCAAATAAAATGGTAACATTACAGCCTCTGACTTCTACTTTTACATCCTTAATATGTACTAGAACTAGCCATTCTATAACAAGAAACTCTAAATTTCATTATTTTTTTATCCCAAGAAAAAGATCCAGAAGTGATTTCCAAGTAGAAACAAGGTTGGATGTGTTCTTTTCTTTAACTAAAGCAGTTAATTTTTCCGTCTCTGCTAGGTCCGTCAGTTTTTCCAGCAACTTCTCCATTATGGCAATTAATGTATCCTTCCGTTTTTGTGCAAAAAGCATTCTTAATGCTCTCAACATATAAAACAGCAAAGTTTGAGATTGTTTTTCAATCTCTTTGTCTATTAAAGTCCCTGGTTTTGTTTTTATACCCACTTTGAGAATCTTCTGCAGTAAAATATAAATCTTACACCAGTATTTCTTCGGTTTGTCCACCGAAATGGGTTTCTTATTTACATTTATATTTTGAACATGTATTTGAATTTCCTTTATACATCTTTGGCCGGTTATCATGCATTAAATAGAATTGATACATCATTTTATAAAACATGTGTTCCAAATTATAATTTAATAGAAATTTTAAAGTTTTCACCCAAATATCTTCCTGTTGTTCAGGCATTATATTATACACAAAATTCTTTGCCATTGGATCAATGTATTCAAATTCTTAATACCTCCTTACCAGAGTTCTCTGGCATTCATACTATGTGGAGATGCTTCACTAATCTTTCTATAGTTGCTTATCCTTTCTAGAAGAAAGATTTTGCAGAGCCATTTATTTCTTACTTCTCAGCCTAATTGATCGATACTGAGTGCTTTGCAGTAAAAAACCACTTCATGATGTTTGATGACCATTAATGCTTTTCTCCTTCATACTATGTCAAGTCCTTTACAATGGACATCAGAGATCCTGAAAGAATGAGGCATCCTTCAAATCTCCCTCAAGAACTGTTTTTCAGGAGGATCTCTCAGGAAGATCCAAATCAGGACACCTCAAGAGGTAACAATAAGGTCCTTCCACTCCTCTGATAAATCCTAACTTTCTTACCTTCTGTGTTTTCCCTTCTATAGCATTTCATTAATTATGCTTCTTGAAATTCTATCTACCTCACAGGGAAGAATAGAAGGAAGTTGACATTTTGTTTTGGGGGAACGGAAACCATGATTGAACCTCCAGCTCAGGTAAGAGAAGAACATTCATTTACTAGATTTGTATTTTCCTTTTCCCTCGGGAAATCAGCTGATGTACATAGTAGAGGTAGTCCTTGATTTATGACCACAATTGAAACCCAAATTTTTGTTGCTAAACAACACATTTGTTAATTGACCTTTGCTCCATTTTACGACCTTTCTTGCCACATGTGTTAAGTCAATGACTGCAGTTGTTAAGTTTGTAATATGGTTGTTAAGTGAATCTGGCTCCCCTATTGACTTTGCTCTGAGAACGTCACAAAAGGTGATCACATGACCCAAGGACCCTGGAACCGTCATAAATATGAGTCAGTTGCCAAGCATCCGAATTTTGGTCATGTGGCCACGGGGATGCTGCAGCAGTCGTGGGTGTGAAAACTGGGTATAAGCCATTTTTCATGGTGCTGTTGTAACTTTGAACACTCACTAAAAACTGTTGTAAGTAGAGGACTATCTCTACTGTCTTCTTCCATTGTCCCCTCAGCTTTTGATTGGGGATTTTTTTAGGATTTTCTTTTAAGACTACTACTTTAAAAACAAAACTCTTTCCCGTAATTATTCTCCCAACCTTTCAGTAAATAATGTTTTACAGATATTTTCATGGCACCCATTCTTTCTGTAATTCTTTGAGTTGCATTTGTGCAAGGATCCTCAAAAGTATTTAATATTCACACCGGGATATTAACATTTTTAAAAGTTTTATTTACCATCATTGATAAGAAAATACGTGATTAAGAAGAAAGATTTTATAAATCCCAGGACATTCCTCCAAATAAAAATTGTTCTGAAAGCGCACATAATCAAGGCCCTGTTGGCTTGCAAAATACCTTTTAATCCCCTGAGTCCTGCCTGGATTTGCAGGCCAAACTATCCAGCTTTGCAAAGGCTAAGAAATGCCTTCCTCAAAAAATGTTCTCCATTTTCTTATTTACTGTCGAGTCAATGGCTCAGACTACTACCAGTTTCCTTGCAATCGGAGGAGGGGCAGAGTCTCTGGATATTGATGGCACAAAACACAGATCCATGGCTGATCTCTCCCAGCTCTTTCATGAAGGCGTTGAGGATGAACAGGATTGCTCCTTCTTAGCCACTTCATAAAATTCTACAAAGAATCCCTTCCTCTACAGAGACATTTATGCCTTTAAACCCAGGTTAAACAAGTTAGTGTCACTGATTGGTGGGTTTTCCAAGGGCCACCTGCTAATTGATTGTCTCCTGACACTGAGTCCCTTTTGATTGAGGATGGATGAATTGATCCTGGCTGGCTGGCTGGATATTTGGTAAATCCAGAAGGATCTTGAGGTTGATCCAGAAGGAAATTGGGGTTACTTAACTGAATTGCACTGAAAGTCCTACAAAATCATTCAAGTTGATGAAACCTGTCTAAAACATTTCTTCAATCAAAAGTTTTTTTCTTCTGTCCACTTTCTCACCTAAACTATGGAATCCTACTAAACATAACCATTTACCTTAGTTCATAGCTTTGCTTTGGGAATTTCTAATCAATAGGATAGATCCTATAGTCCCTCCTCAATCTGTTCTGACCTGTTGCCTTTCAGGAGGGTCTTCTGCCCTTTGAGGAGGTGGCTGTGTATTTCTCAGAGGAGGAGTGGTCTCTACTGGATCCTCACCAGAAAACGCTGCATTGGGAAGTCATGCTGGACAATTATAAGAACGTGGCCTCTCTTGGTAAGGGTTTCCTATTCTGCAGTCAGGCAGTTCAGGAAGACATTTTGTAGTCAGATGCCACGGATTGCTTCTTATGAAATCATCTCCAAATAGATATCCTCTCTTCAGAGGGAGAAGGAAAAGTCATGCTGTTCCACTGCTCCTATTAAGGAAATAGGTCAATGGCAATCTGTATTTGTTTTTTGTATTTCTATTTAAACATATTAGTAACAAAGTAATTCCTTGGTTTGCAGTAATACCAAACTTCATCAAACAGTTTTCAAATATTTTGGCCCAGGTGCTTCCGTATCAATCCTATCAAGAATTGCCACTCATGTTTTTTGACTTAATGCCTTTATTCTGGAACCGGGAACCGAGATGCATTATAGTTCTGATCCAGACAGCATAAACTCCATGAAAATGGTTTTAAACAAATATTTATTGTCCAGAAATTCTAAGCAGGGACTTACTTTGCAGTAGATACATCCAGTCATAGTCATATCTGTCCATTCTTGTAGGTAAAAAAGGAATAATTCCCCATCTCAGCTAGGCATGGTTACGGATGTCAATAGATGCTTGCATGATGCTTGATTAGACACTGTGGCACATATCCAGGACATCCTGTAATAATCTTCAAAGCTCCTCCCACTGAGTAGATAAGATATAGGACTGACTAACAACTAGACTACATTTCCCAGAGGCCATCTCTTAAGGAGGCAGCGTTTAACCCTTTAAATGCTAAATGCTCTAACACAGTTCTTAATTCCTAATCTAGCTATATAATGGACCAGAGTTACATACTGGTCCAGCACAGCCTTTTACAAGTTTTTATGCTTTTTGAATTGCGATATTATCATTTCTATACCAAACCATAATAATTATACAAATATACAATATATTGGAATCTGGCAAAATACCTGAAGGCAATTACAGGTAGTCCTCAAGTTACGAATATAATGGAGCCTGCCCATTTCATTCGTAACTCAAAAATTCATGGGAATAAATCTTGTACCTCAAAGAAGATCACCTCCTGCTTTCATCCATATATTTGCTAATTGAATGCATGGGGAAATAGGCGGTTCATTATTTGCACATGAGGTATCTCGGTGGGGAAGGCCATGGAAGGCCTAGTGATGGAACAGGCCCCCAAGGCCTCCACGATTCACAAAGATATCTCATGCTTCCCCCTCCATTTCTGCCGTGGCATATTGACTTACCTTGAAAAGACCCATCTCTTCTGTGCCGGCCTGCTTTTGAGGCATAGGAGGGTCAATGGAAGCTCCTCTGTGCTGTAATATCTTGTGAGTTCAGGTACCCATCCTCTTTTGCAGAGAATGAGTGCCTGAACTCTCACGACGCTTGTGGTGCCTATCTCCTGCTCACCCCCACCCCGAACTCGAGCCACATGGCCACCGCCCTTGGCTTCTGTTCTGCCGAATTGGGCCTCCGGAGGCAATTGGAAGCCTCCCCCAGCTTCCGTTCAATTCTCTGTTGCAGAAAAAGAGGTCTAAACTACTGTGAGATCATTCGAAATCAGTAGTGTGAGATCTCACATCACTGATCTCACATGATCTTGCGTTACTTTAGGCTTCCATTTTCTATGAAAGCACCAAAGGCCTAGAACAGCCAAGAAAGCAAAGGTGCATACCCACAGTTCTAGGGAGACTGGGGTGCGGGGGGAGGAAATAGCTAGGGTGAATGTTGCAGTGCTACTGTGGTTATTCCTAATGGTGAATGACTGCCGTAGTGTGGAAACATTCGTAATTTCACGAGTTTTTCGTAAACACTACTGGGAGATTATCGTGTAAATTCGAACATTCGCTAAGGGAAGGTTCATAACTCAGGGATTTTCTGATTTCTGACAGAGTGATCTTTTCCCCTATTTGATTTCTGACAGAGTGTTCATTTCCCCTAACATTTCTATCACTTTCATTTCTCTTTTCCTTTGAAGGTGATAATGAGAATGACAATAAAGTCGCTAGAGAATTAATGAAAGTGTTCAAACAAAGAGACGTAATGGAGAAGCCTGCAATTCGGACGGGATTCCAAAGGCAGGAAAGAAACACTTCAAATAATTGGAATAAAGAAAGCTCATCTTCCATTGATGCACAGATGCAGGACTTTATTGATCAACAAGGAAAAATAAAGAAAAAATACATTGGGAAAGGTTTAAGACTATTCAAAGATACAATAGATGTAAACGAGCACTATCTATCCCAAGTCAAAGGACAAGATTATATATCCAAAGACAAAGGAAAAAATTACAATTGGACTTTCACACTTTCTCAAGAAATTGGGTCTCTTATGTCACAGAAAAGTTTTCACATGGGAGAGAAGCCAAATAAATGCACTGAGGATGGAAATAAGACTGTTTATAAAAGAATAAGCACAAGGGAAAAGCTATATAAATGCAGGAAGTGTGGAAAGGGCTTCAGCAAACCAAGTCATCTTACATCCCATCAAAGGATCCACATAGGAGAGAAGCCATATAAATGCATGGAGTGTGGAAAGGATTTCAGAACAAGAGGTGAACTTACATCCCATCAAATGATACACACAGGGGAGAAGCCCTATAAATGCACGGAGTGTGGAAAGGGCTTCAGAACAAACAGTCAACTTACAATCCATCAAAGGTTCCACACAGGAGAGAAGCCCTATAAATGCACAGAGTGTGGAAAGGTCTTCACAACAAACAGTCAACTTACAATCCATCAAAGGTTCCACACAGGAGAGAAGCCATATAAATGCATGGAGTGTGGAAAGGATTTCAGAACAAGAGGTGAACGTACATGCCATCAAAGGATACACACAGGGGAGATGCCTTATAAATGCATGGAGTGTGGGAAGGATTTCAGAACAAACACTAATCTTACATCCCATCAAAGGATCCACACAGGAGAGAAGACATATAAATGCATGGAGTGTGGAAAGGGCTTCAAGACAAGCAGGGAACGTACATGCCATCAAAGTATCCACACAGGGGAAAAGCCATATAGATGCACGGAGTGTGGAAAGGCCTTCAGAACAAACGGTCATCTTACATCCCATCAAAGGATCCACATAGGAGAGAAGCCCTATAAATGCATGGAGTGTGGAAAGGACTTCAGGACAAGCAGTGAACTTACATCCCATCAAAGGATACACACAGGGGAGAGGCCATATAAATGCATGGAGTGTGGGAAGGATTTCAGAACAAGCTGTGAACGTACATCCCATCAAAGGATCCACACAGGGGAAAAGCCATATAAATGCACGGAGTGTGGAAAGGGCTTCAGAACAAACACTCATCTTACACTCCATCAAAGGATCCACACAGGAGAGAAGCCCTATAAATGCATGGAGTGTGGAAAGGACTTCAGGACAAGCAGTGAACTTACATCCCATCAAAGAATACACACAGGGGAGATGCCATATAAATGCATGGAGTGTGGAAAGGGCTTCAGAACAAGCAGTGAACTTACATCCCATCAAAGAATACATACAGGGGAGAGGCCATATAAATGTATGGAGTGTGGGAAGGATTTCAGAACAAGCTGTGAACGTACATACCATCAAAGGATCCACACAGGGGAAAAGCCATATAAATGCACGGAGTGTGGAAAGGGCTTTAGAACAAAGAGTCAACTTACAATCCATCAAAGGAACCACACAGGAGGGAAGCCCTATAAATTGATGGAGTGTGGAAAGGGCTTCAGGAGAAGCGGTGACCATACTTGCCATCAAAAGATACACACAGGGGAGAAGCCCTATAAATGCATGGAGTGTGGAAAGGGCTTCATCAGCCATTATCATCTTACAATCCATCAAAGGATACACACAGTGGAGAGGCCATAGAAATGCATTGAGTGTAGAAAGGTCTTCAGGAGAAGCAGTGACCATACACACAGGGGAGGAGCCCTATAAATGCATGGAGTGTGGGATGGGCTTCACCCGAAATACTCATCTTATTTCCCATAAAAGAATCCACACGGGAGAGAGGCCATATAAATGCATGGAGCGTGGAAAGGGCTTCGCCGAACATAGGTGAAGGTGTCCACACAAGAGAAAAGCCATATAAATGCATGGAATGTGGAAAGGCCTTCAGTCAACGCAATGAACTTGCATCCCATCAAAGGATACACACAGGAGAAGCCCTATAAAGTGTGGAAAGGGCTTCGGCCGACACCATACTGTTACTTCCCATAACATGATGCGTAGATGTGAGAAATCAATCCCCAAAACAAAGATACATTTGGGTGAGAATTTATGCTAATTATAGACTTAGTGAGCTTAGTCTGTGGATTTCCAATGTACACAGACTGAATTCTGGAAAGAGGGTTGGTTTTTTTTGTCTGTTTCATCCTTCTAACTTAGAGGCCTAGAGAGATGAATTTAGTAACGAAAATAAAAACAATGGGCATGTGCCATTATAATTATTATCTATAGGTTTTTGAATTTGTTTGTATAGGTTCATTTTATTTTATTTTTTTAGTAATGCGCTTCCTGCTCCCCAACTGTCATGTTTCTCCCACTTGGTCATAGCTCTCAAAAGAATGTGAAGACATTGAAAAGGTGCTGCTTTCCCAAGCACAAATGAAAAAATAAAAGAAAAATCAAATGTATACCCTTGGTGTAGAACTGGGGCATCCCAAATGTAATCAAATTTGCATTCTCAGTGTACAACTGAGACATGAGTCAACCAGTATCTATGGAGAAATAGGGAACATTATTCATTCCAAGGCCTGAAGATGTATGAGGGAATTGTCACATGCCCATCAATGTTTAGCGTCTGGGAAGAGCTGAAACAATGAAGAAGGCAAGGGAAAAAGTGGATAAGAAAAACAAGATAACATGATAGTCAATGGAAGGACTAATTTAATTAAACAACAAAAGAAATTGAATAGTTGGCAACTAAATGATTTCCCTTATTTCAAATAATATGATTTATTAAAGGGGATACTGTATTGTTATAGATCAGACATGTCAAACACAAGGCCCGGGGGCCAGATCCGGCCCGCGAAGTGGTTTCATGTGGCCCGCGAAGCCATCCTGGAAACAGTGAGGGAATGGCCCCCGCTGCCTTGGCTCCGGCCCAGGCCAGCCAGGAGCCAATGTACAATTTTGTGGTGGCCATCTATGTTGAAATACATTCAGTCTTAGCTCCACAAGGCCATCTGGAAACAGTGAGGGACCGTCCCCTGCCGCATCGGCCCCGCCCCCTGGGTGCATGCTAGGGAGATATCACCCTTTGTGAGGAATGAAGAAATGAACCATCGCCTGGAAGTGGCCAGCACATGGCCCTGGCTACTTCAGGCAGGCTAGGGGCTGGGCAGCGTTGTGCTTCTCTTCAGATTTGTGCCACCCGGCTCAGCCTCTTAGCGCTGTGAGGAGAGGGCCATGTGCTGGCCACTTCCAGATGATGGTGCATTGCTTCATTCCTCATGAAGGATGACACTTTCCCAGCTGCATTTCTTGCCTGTTTTTCTCCCTCATCTCAAATATTTTCCCATCACTCTCTTCTTAGGAAGGAAGGAAAGAAGGAAGGAAGGAAGGAAGGAGGAAGGAAGTAGAGAAGGAGGGTCTGAGGGAAGTCCTGCCTTAGTCCTTCCCTGCTGCCATTTCACCATCCCCTTGCCACCGCCTCCTGGCCTAACCTGGGGGGGTCTCCCATCCTATTGCTAAGGAGGTTTTGGATACAAAGCCAGGTCTCCTCACATGGAGAGGAAGTGGGCCTCCCTCTTGATGTTGTCCTCATACCCATCATGAGCAACCTGGCTAAGGAGAGCAAGCACAGCAGCAGGGCGCCCCCTTGGGGAAGTGGGGCTGGGCTTAGTGCTGCGGGTACTTGAGGGCTGGGCTGGGCATTTGACCTCCGCACCACCATCCAGCCTTCCCCCCCCCGCATGGCCTGAGAGGAACAGTGAAGCTCTTCCAGTGGACCATGCCTTGGCACTTGCCCCAGTCCCATCTCCTGCCAGAGACCCTCAGATTTGTCCCACTCCTGCCCAGGCTCCCGTAGGCACCATTGACGCAAACAATGTAAGGCTGGCCATGCCCACCCAGTAGGTCACACACACTCCAGCCACGCCCACCCAGTAGGCCACGCCCACCCTGGCCACACCCACCCGGCCCCTCAAGGGTAACTGCAATGCTGATGCGGCCCTCAATGTATTCGAGTTTGACACCCCTGTTATAGATGATTTAATGTGGTGGGAAATAGATAGCTTTCAGGAAATTGAACAAGACTATATTCAAATAGATAAGATGTGATTCTGTTATGAATTGAGATGAGGGAAACTATTACCTAAAGCCTGGGAATTACAAATATCAAATGTTAAGTTTGAATATTGATGGGAAACTAAAAATTGGGAAAAATCAATAACAGGACATTGATAGTCTATAAAGATTGAATGTAAAAGTAATTAAGATATGTATAAGCTAAAAATTTATTGATAAATGTAATAATGATGTTTTCACTTAGTTGATATAATAAGAACTGTAGTAGCTTAAATACGAGATAGTAGATATTAAGGGAAAAAGAGGAAATATTTAATGTTATAACTTGAAGTTTGTACTAAAGATTTTTGTATGTTATTGAACTATTGATTAACACAGCCACCACGTTGCTTTTTAAATACTTAAATGTAAAATTAGAAAATTAATAAAATACTATTTAAAAAAGAAAGAAAAAAAGTTTTGTGAAAACAAGGGGTGTCTGGCTTTCCTTTTACACACTGCTGCCTGCATGCTGAGGAAATACACCCAGCTTCTTCGGAAACCTGGACAGATGCCCTGGACGCAAGCTGGCTTGGAGAGATATTTGGTGATTGGCGAAGGGAAATTTTTCTGGTTGTGTTAGCTTTTTGAGGTCTTCTGGTTTTGCCATGTTTGATTCCTGTTATCCAAAGAACAGTTGCTTCTACCATCTCAGGGATGATGGTCATAGCATCCTCTGATAAACCCCATAAGCCAGCCAAGTTCCTGACTATCACCGCAACAACAAAGGAATATATATCATTGGTCGCCAAGTAACAGAATGCATTCTGTTACAAAATTAAAAAGGGAGGAATGAAGGGTCCTGTAACTGGAACAAAAAGAAATTGTTTAGCTAACTACTTCTGTCTCGCTTCTATAATCAGCATTTGTGTCAGGGACAAATTTCACACAAGTGTGGGAAACATGTACATGGATGGGATGTACAGAAGGAGGGAATAAGGGAGTGTACAAGAATGATTGATGTCTTCCTTATGAAAGGAATAGATTATTATTCAGAAATTTCTAATGAGTCTAAAGATCGATAGAAGAAGCCAGCTGAAAGTCATAAATTCTGACAAGTAGTTGTAGCTAACCTAAACCACAAGCAGAGGAAATACAGAAATAACTATAGGAGCCGAGCTTTGTTAATGGAAAATTAGATGGTGATAGATATGATGTGTACAAAGGAGCTTCCTGGAACATGAGAGGGACAGTGGTTTTAGGCGGTTTGGATAATTTATTGGATGATTAGGGAAGGGGCGTTGAGTGTGATAGGGGAGGGGGGAATCTGCGTCGGGAGCAGGATATAAAAATGTGTCAAACAGCTGTTTAAGGTGTGACTGAACTCCTGTGTGTGTGTTTCAGTTCACCAAGCCTTTGCAGATGCTTCTTTTTAAATAAAACTTTGTTGCTGGAATTCCAAGTGACTTTGTTTGTTTTGGGATCTTGAGCCACGTTCCAAACACTTATCATGTAATGGCTCTGTTGTCTGATTTTCATTGGCTAGCAAAGTTTATAAAGCAATGTTTTATAAGGTGCGGCACTTCTGGATGTAACTCTTCCAGGGTTCCAGATTGTTTGCAACCCAGCTGTTTTATTTGATCAATTAAAGCACTGTTTCCTCAAGAAGCCTCAGCTTGAGTTGCCTGAATAAAGTTTTAATGGTATCTCAAATTTAAGTAAGGGCCAGTGAACTTACAATAGTTAAAGATGCAGAGGCTCATTATTAACAATCAACCAATAATAATTATCAATAATCTAAAGGGCCAAGAGGCAGCCAGAACAGAAAAGAAAAGTAGTTTGTGCTGGGGCTGAGAAAGTAATATAAGGGCCCTCCTCTTGAAACTTGGAGTACATCAACCTATGCAACTATTGCTGATATGCGGTCTGAGGTCGCCTCCTGTGATGGTTCTGCCCACTGGAGACAAAGGTCCTAACATGCTTAAATCTAGAAAATCCAAGAAGGGTCTCGAATTCTGAAGCAATGGTCAGTCTGCAGAAAGTAAAGGGAATAAGCAATCAAATGGAAAAAAGAATAATGTCTAGTATGGATGAATGAAGGAGGTGAAAGAGAATGCAAGTGAGAAAGTGAATAAGAGAAACGTATTCTGACTAACTGTTGTTTAATGATGAATCCCCTTGCTGAGACCCCTGTGCCTGGCCTGTATAAGTGGATACTATCACTGCTAACAGCCTTTGCCAGATAGCAGAACTCATGAAATTACCTTTTTGTCATCCACAAGGACCTTTATTTGCATGCAGAGAAGATTACAGCAGACAAGATGTAGTAGATGATGAAATGGACGGTATTTCAAGGTCAAAGACAGTAATGGTCCTACCATGAGAGGAGACTGCATGTGAATGGTGCCCCGGAAGTGATAGAACATTCAGGGTTAAGAAGAAACAGGAAGTACGTCACAAATGGGAGGAGTTGGCTGAACAAATTAACATAAATGTTGTAGTTCCCAAACAACCACATGGTGGCAGCACAATATGCACTGCATAATACTTTATGGCTGATATAACAGCACACTCCCCATCTGGTATTGTAAAATACCACTATATAATCCTATAATGATAGTTATTCAAATGCAAAAAATATTGGTGATTTGCTTGTTGTCTTCAAGACCTGAAAGACATAAAAGAGGAACATGCATATATTGCAACAATAACAACTGCAATTTCAGGCCTCAAATAGTCTAGATTAAAGTTTAAATCACTTTTCTTCTTGAACTCAGGATCCAACAAGGAAAGGCGACGGGTTCAGTCTCCAAGGGGCAAAAGCAAGACAAGTTCTGTGATGGGTCTGTTGAAAGTTTATGGTGCCTTGCCTTGCAACCTTTACCTCCTCCTTACGTATGTTCCCATCATCACTGGGAATGGCTTTCACAATGAGTCCCTTGGGCCATTCAATTCTTTCAGCTTATTGGTCCTTGAGCAGAACAAGGTCTCCAACTTGGAGATTGGGGTTCTGATGTTGCCATTTTCTGCGTCCTTGCAAAAGAGAAAGATACTCCATCTTCCATCGATTCCAGAGGCAGTTGTCTTTTGCAGAGAGAGGTTTTTGGCAGAAGTGCCAGCCTTGACCATTCAGTGTCATTAGATTTGGTGTGATAGCATTGTGCAATATGGACTAACCTTGCAATGATGCGTACAAGCTTTGTCCAGTTGGAGAACCATTCAAAGCATTGACAGTCGATGATGGTGCTCTGCTCAGATCTGGTGAGAAGGGTCTTGACGTCAGGACGAATCTCTGGATCGTCAGGATCTTGAAGATTGAAGACCTCAGCTGTGCTTTCTCCTGAGGCATGAAGAGGTAATGGTGCAACTCTTTTGTGGGATGCAGAACGAAGAGAGCATTATTGTGATCCTCTTGAGTACAAAGGACACTATATTCCATTTTGTGTCTGTTCCTTTGATCCCCCTGTTACCTTTATTCAGGGGTGTGGTTTTTACAGAATCGTTCTTCAAAATAGATGTTTGGAGAGGAATCTTATATTGTCAAAAGCACATGGATTGACAAGGCTTGTTGATCAGGGCGGACGTAACAGCCTCCTTCTTCCTCGCCTCTCATGGGAAATGTACCTTTTCTTCGCACTTTGCATGAGCACCTGCCTTGCACGCAGAGTCCACCAGGGGCTCCTCTGCAAAGAGAAGGCAACACAATGGGCCTCCATCATTGAGCCACTGGAGGGCGAACGCCACACATTGCTTTCCAGAAGGGAGATTGAAAGGCATTGACATCAACCGGTCTTGCCTCTTTAGGATGCTGTATTCGCTCTCTTGAGCATTTGAGCTGTGCAGAACTCTTGAAGGAAAGAGATCCAGAAAGGGCCAGGATAAGTGGCCAGATTCTTCCAGTGTGAAGGGAGGGCTCTTGAACTGAAGAAGTTAGAGATGCATCCCAAGTTCTCGTCTTAGCAATAGATAAGAAGGAACTAAGTCACTAAGGAAAGAAAGTATCCAGACAAAAGAAATTGGACAAGAGCTGATATGAAAGCTTTCTCCAAATCCCATCAACAGCTACCAGGCTTGAAAATCAACAAGAATAACTGTCATCTGATGAATCAGGAAAAAGCAAGGAATTTGTTGGAGGGAAAGGATCCTAAAGTACAAACACTTTTTCAATTGCTCTTCATCTAGAGTTGGCAGCTGGCAGCTTCTGTCCTTCTGGCAAGTGCCAGCCAGCCTAATCGAGAAGGACTTAGGTCAGTATGGATGAGCGTGTACATGTGAAAAAGAACAAATATATATGTTGTACCAGTAAACGTCTGTTATTTTAAATTCACTGACTCTCCCTGTATTTTAAAGAACGATTTGTCCCTCAGGGTGTGGGTGAAACTGGCTATTTCCCAGGACTGTGAGAGTGTGAGTGACCATAAGCTTTAAATACAACACTCTTCGGAAGTGTAACATTGCCTAAAGCACGTTGAGAAGGCTTCCTGATCAAGGGAAACGTGAGCGCCCCCTCCTGCCCCCGCATGGGAAATGCTCCGTCTCTCCTTGTTCCAGGAGCGCTTTCCATTCACAGAAAACCCACCAGAGGGCGGCCTCTGCAAAGAGAAAGGGACTCCACGCACTTCAGCGTTGGGCCGCTGTGGCCGGTTGGGAAGGAAGTGACATCAGTGAGTCTTGCCTTTCTAGGATGCTGGACTCTCCCTCTTTAACCCTTTGATCTTCGCAGGCGGTTAAAAAGGCTGCAAGAAAGTTTTGAAGGAAAGAGGCACAGGTGACAAAGGGGGTTATTTGTCTGTGTTTGTGTGTATGTTTCTCTCTGTGTGTGCTAGTCTAGACCACGTACGTTGCCCTCAGAAAGAAATCCAGATGCCAGAAAGGAAAGGGGGGGAGCCTGAATAGTCCTACACGCCCTATTTCCTGGGTAGTGGGAGAGCTTGCATGGCAAATCTCAAGAAGGAAATAAGAAAAGGTTTGAAAATGCAAAAGATTATGCCTACGTTCTCACTCTGCTGGATGACAGTAAACTAGGTTCGACTCCTCTGCAGCTCAATTTGTTTTAGGACGGTAAACAGATCATTATGTTAAGCTTTGTGCATTTAAGCCTTTGTGTTTCATGTGAATTGAGCCCCTGGATCTGATTGACCTTTTTGTGCTTAGGACACATTGTGTGAACCTGCCTTCCTGTGTGAAGGAAGAGAAATGGAACATCCTAATCCAGGGTCAATTGAATGGCATTACATTTTTTGTGAACTGAATGTTCATGCTTTGTTAACCTGTTCTGAGTTTTTGTATGCTGCGTGAACCCTGCTTATAGGTAAATGTAGATCTATATTTTTAAAAAGCAAGTAAAAACAATATAGAAATGATTCAAAATGCCAAATACACTGAATCGTCTTGACTGATGTCATCAGTTTACCAAGCCAGAAAAATACTTCCTTCTATGGGAATGAGTATAGATGAATGATCCAATCCACTACTTTCTAGTTGTTGGAATTTATTTTCTATCAGAGAGTTGCAAAAGGAGGTCATTTCTTCATCTTCTTGATAGACAAAGTTATCTCTTTGGCAAAGAGGGTTAATGGCTTGTTCTGATTCCCATGGCTAGATGAACATTGCTATGAATGAAAAAGAATTTGGTTTCCTTGAACTCATTTGGATTTGTGTTACAGGACGGAGAAAGAATGGCGAGCCTTCCTTTAGCAAGTGGGGGAACTGGAAAAGGCCCTTCCAGTATTCAGTCTGGAATCGGTGAGGAGATCTGGGCAAGAACTGGCCAGAAGATCCTGGACGATGGAACCATCCTTTCCCCACTTCAGTCCTGGAATTTTAGGAGCATCCGGTATCAGGAGGATGAGGGTCCCCGAGGACTTTGCAGCCGACTGCACTACTTTTGCAGCCAATGGTTGAGACCAGAAAAGCACACAAAAGCGCAGATGCTGGACCTGGTTGTTCTGGAGCAGTTCCTGGCCATTCTGCCCCTGCAGATGGAGAGCTGGGTGCGGGAGTGTGGAGCAGAGAGCAGCTCCCACGCGGTGGCCCTGGTGGAAGGCTTCCTCCTGAGCCAGGCGGAGGAGAAGAAGGAGGAGGCTGAGTTGCAGGTGAGAGGACTTCCTCTTGGGAGCCCAGAAGGACTTGAATATAGTAATATGTTCAAATTTTTGTTTCCTTTTAAAAATATGATTAAGCTTATCAAGATATAAAACGCAAAAAAAATGAAAATAGTAGGAACTGGGGGGAATTGAAGAGAAAGACGTATAAGGTAAAGGGGAAAAAAGGAAAATGATTGACTTCTGACTCTTTAAGGTAAAGGTAAAGGTTCCCCCACACATGCGTGCTAGTCGTTTCCAATTCTAGGGGCCGGTGCTCATCTCCGTTTCAAAGCCGAAGAGCCAGCGCTTGTCCGAAGACGTGTCCGTGGTCATGTGGCCGGCATGACTAGACGCCAAAGGCGCACGGAACGCTGTTAGCTTCCCACCGTAGTGGTCCCTATTTTTCTACTTGCATTTTTACGTGCTTTCGAACTGCTAGGTTGGCAGAAGCTGGGACGAGTAACAGGCACTGACTCTGTTACGCGGCACTCGGGATTCGACCCACCAAACTGCTGACATTCTGATCGACAAGCTCAGCGTCGGACTCTTTAGTGCAGTCAAACAAAATGGTAACATTACAGCCTCCGACTTCTACTTTTACATCCTTAATATATACTAGAACTAGCCATTCTATAACAAGAAACTCTCCAGAAGTGTTTTCCAAATAGAAACAAGGTTGGATGTGTTCTTTTCTTTAACTAAAGCAGTTAATTTTGCTGTCTCTGCTAGGTCCGTCAGTTTTTCCAGCAACTTCTCCATTATGGCAATTAATGTATCCTTCCGTTTTTGTGCAAAAAGCATTCTCAACATATGAAACAGCAAAGTTTGAGGTTGTTTTTCAATCTCTGTCTATTAAAGTCCCTGGTTTTGTTTTTATACCCACTTTGAGAATCTTCTGCAGTAAAATATAAATCTTACACCAGTATTTCTTTGGTTTGTCCACCAAAATGGAAAAAGGTTCCTTGTTTACATTTATATTTTGAACATGTATTTGAATTTCCTTTATACATCTTTGGCCGGTTATCACGCATTAAATAGAATTGATACATGATTTTATAAAAAATGTGTTCCAAATTATAATTTAATAGAAATTTTAAAGTTTTCACCCAAATATCTTCCTGTTGTTCAGGCACTATATTATACACAAAATTCTTTGCCATTGGATCAATGTATTCAAATTCTTAATACCTCCTTACCAGAGTTCCCTGGCATTTATACTATGTGGAGATGCTTCACTAATCTTTCTATAGTTGCTTATCCTTTCTAGAAGAAAGATTTTGCAGAGCCATTTATTTCTTACTTCTCAGCCTAATTGATCGATACTGAGTGCTTTGCAGTAAAAAAACACTTCATGTTGTTTGATGACCATTAATGCTTTTCTCCTTCATACTATGACAAGTCCTTTACAATGGACATCAGAGATACTGAAAGAATGAGGCATCCTTCAAATCTCCCTCAAGAACTGTTTTTCAGGAGGATCTCTCAGGAAGATCCAAATCAGGACACCTCAAGAGGTAATAATAAGGTCCTTCCACTCCTCTGATAAATCCTAACTTTCTTATCTTCTGGGTTTTCTATAGCATTTCATTAATTATGCTTCTTGAAATTCTATCTCCCTCACAGGGAAGAATAGAAGGAAGTTGACGCTTTCTTTTAGAGGAACGGAAACCGTGATTGAACCTCCAGCTCAGGTAAGAGAAGAACATTCATTTACTAGATTTGTATTTTCCTTTTCCCTCGGGAAATCAGCTGATGTACATAGTAGAGGTAGTCCTTGATTTATGACCACAATTGAAACCCAAATTTTTGTTGCTAAACACATTTGTTAAGTGACCTTTGCCCCATTTTACGACCTTTCTGGCCACATGTGTTACGTCAATGACTGCAGTTAAGTTTGTAATATGGTTGTTAATAATAATAATAATAATAATAATAATAATAATAATAATAATAATAATAATAATAATATTAATAATAATAATAATAATTTTATTTATATACCGCCCTTCTCCCGAAGGACTCAGGGTGGTGAACAGGGCAAATATATAAAAAATACAAAAATACAAAAGTTAAAAGAAAATTAAACATATGCCCGACTAAAAACAGTAAATACAAATATTAAAAATGACCATAAAACCCAACCCATCCCCCATCAGGCCAGGCCGGCTTGTTCAAATAAGTGTGTCTTCAGATCGCGACGGAAGGAGTGAAGGTCGGGCGCCATCCGGAGCTCAACCGGCAGCCGATTCCATAGCTCCGGGGCGCCCACAGAGAAGGACCTCCCCCTGGGGGCCAGCAATCGACATTCTCTGATCGGTGGCACCCTGAGGAGGCCCTCTCTGTGGGAACGCACAGGGCGGAGGGAAGTTGATGCCAGCAGCAGGTGCTCCCTAAGGTACTCCGGACCCATGCCATGTAGGGCCTTAAACACCATTACCAGTACCTTGAATCTCACCTGGAAGACAACTGGTAAGCAATGCAGCTCACGGAGCAGAGGTGTGACATGGGAGTATCGGGAGACTCCCAACACAACTCTCGCGGCTGCATTCTGTACCAGTTGGAGCCTCCGAGTGGTCCTCAAGGGCAGCCCCATGTAGAGAGCGTTGCAGTAGTCCAGGCGAGAGGTCATGAGCGCGTGAGTGACCGTACATAAAGCATCCCGGTCTAGATAGGGCCGCAACTGGCGCACCAGGCGAACCTGGGCGAAGGCCCCCCTAGTCACAGCTACTATGTGGTCTTCCAAAGTGAGCCGTGAATCTAGAAGGACTCCCAAGTTGCGAGCCCTATCTACGGGGGGTAAAAGTTCACCCCCCCATTGAAAGAGATGGAATGTTCTGAATATCCCGGGATGCTGGTATGCACAGCCACTCAGTCTTGTTGGGGTTGAGTTGAAGTCTGTTCCTCCCCATCCAGACCCGAACCGCCTCCAGGCAACAGGACATCACGTCGAGGGCATCACTGGGTTGGTTTGGGGTCGAAATGAAAAGCTGGGTATCATCGGCGTACTGATGATACCCAACTCCAAAGCCATGGCCCAAGGACCCTCGAACTGTCATAAATATGAATCATTTGCCAAGCATCTGAATTTTGGTCATGTGGCCACGGGGATGCTGCAACAGTCGTGGGTGTGAAAACTGGGCATAAGCCATTTTTTCTGGTGCCGTTGTAACTTTGAATAATCACTAAAAACTGTTGTAAGTAGAGGACTATCTCTACTGTCTTCTTCCATTGTCCCCTCTGCTTTTGATTGGGGATTTTTTAAGGATTTTTTTTAAGACTACTACTTTAAAAACAAAACTCTTTCCCGTAATTATTCTCCCAACTTTTCAGTAAATAATGTTTTACAGATATTTTCATGGCACCCATTCTTTCTGTAATTCTTTGAGTTGCATTTGTGCAAGGATCCTCAAAAGTATTTAAATATTCACACCGGGATATTAACATTTTTAAATGCTTTATTTACAATCATTGATAAGAAAATAAGTGATTAAGAAGATAGATTTTTAAAATCCCAGGACAGTGGCCGTATAGAAATGCCAGGATCCTGAGGTTGTTCCAGAAGGAAATTGGGGTTACTTAACTGAATGGCACTGAAAATCCTACAAAATCATTCATGTTGATGAAACCTGTCTAAAACATTTCTTCAATCAAAAGTTTTTTCTTCAGTCCACTTTCTCACCTAAACTATGGAATCCCACTAAACATAGCCATTTACCTTAGTTCATAGCTTTGCTTTGGGAATTTCTAAACAATAGGACAGATCCTATAGTCCCTCCTCAATCTGTTCTGTACTTTTTTGCCTTTCAGGAGGGTCTTCTGCCTTTTGAGGAGGTGGCTGTGTATTTCTCAGAGGAGGAATGGTCTATGCTGGATCCTCACCAAAAAATGCTGCATTGGGAAGTCATGCTGGACAATTATAAGAACGTGGCCTCTCTTGGTAAGGGTTTCCTATTCTGCAGTCAGGCAGTTCAGGAAGACACTTTGTAGTCAGATGCCACAGATTACTTCTTATGAAATCATCTCCAAATAGATATCCTCTCTTCAGAGGGAGAAGGAAAAGTCATGCTGTTCCACTGCTCCTACGAAGGAAATAGGTCAATGGCATTCTGCTTAGATAATATTCTATACCATTTGTTTTTCTGTTTCTATTTAAACATATTAGTGACAAAGTAATTCCTTGGTTTGCAGTAATACCAAACTTCATCAAACAGTTTTCAGCTATTTTGGCCCAGATACTTCCGTATCAATCCTATCAAGAATTGCCACTCAGGTTTTTTGACTTAATGCCTTTATTCTGGAACTGTGAACTGAGATGCATTATAGTTCTGATCCAGACAGCATAAACTCCATGAAAATGGTTTTAAACAAATATTTATTGTCCAGGAATTCTAAGCAGGGACTTACTTTGCAATAGATACATCTGGTCATAGTCATATCTGTCCATTCTCGTAGGTAAAAAGGAATAAGCCCCATCTCAGCTAGGCATAGTTATGGATGCCAATCGATGCTTGCATGATGCTTGATTAGACAAGGGCTTTAACCACCCTGGCACATAGCCAGGACATTCTGTAATAAACTTTGAAGCTCCTCCAACTGACTCGATAAGATATAGGACTGACTAACAACTAGACTACATTTCCCAGAGGCCATCTCTTAAGGAGACAGCGTTTAACCCTATAAATGCTAAAACACAGTTCTTAATTCCTAAGCTAGCTATTTAATGCAGGGCTTTTCAACCTTTTCACCCATTGTACCACTTTTAGGATATGGCAACATCTGAGTACCACCAGTTGCCCTAGCAAGGTGTCAAAAAGTTGATGACCAAAAAAAAAGGGAAAAAAAAGATGAAGTACAGGTAGTCCTCGACTTACAACAGTTCGCTTAGTGACTGTTCAAAGTTACAAAGGCACTGGAAAAAGTGTCCCCCAAGCCACAGCCGAGCAAGACACCTGCCTGCCTGCCCGGCGGCGCTCTTCCTCCTGTCTGAGGTTTTCATTGTTGTGAGCATTTCTGTTGAGGATTGGCAGCAGGGGTGGGGGGTGTTTGGTTTTTATTCCCTGTCTGCTGGGTGGTTGCAGCAGGTTTTGGTCACTTCACATGACCCTGGGACACTGTGACTGTCATAAATATGAATCAGTTGCCAAACATCTCAATGTACATCACAAGACCCTGGGGATGCTGCAACATTCCAGCTGATCGGCGCTTCTTCTGGGCTCAGCAGAAGCACCGGGAGCAGCACTGAGCTCCAGCTGGAGACTGGCGCTGATTCTGGCGCTTCCACTGAGCCCTGACAGCCCCGAAGAAGTGCTGATCTTGGCGCTTCCGCTGAGCCCTGACAGCCCTGCAGCTCCAGCCATCTCTCGCTCAGGTGGTGCTGCCATCGGTTCAGGTCATTCCCCTCTCCTGCTACCACTTTTCTAGGATGGTCGTATACCACCTGCCAGGTGCCAATGTACCACAGGTGGTACCCGTACCACTGGTTGAAATGGACCAGAGTTACATACTGGTCCAGCACAGCCTTTTACAAGTTTTTATGCCTCATGAATAGTGATATTATCATTTCTATACCAAACCGTTATAATTATACAAATATACAATATATTGGAATCTGGCAAAATACCTGAAGGCAATTACAGGTAGTCCTCGAGTTACGAATATAATGGAGCCTGCCCATTTCATTCATAACTCAAAAATTCATGGGAATAAATCTTGTACCTCAAAGAAGATCACCTCCTGCTTTCACCCACATATTTGCTAATTGAATGCATAGGAACTAGGCGGTTCATTATTTGCACATGAGGTATCTCGGGGAAGGCCATGGAGGGCCTAGTGATGGAACAGGCCCCCAAGGCCTCCACGATTCACAAAGATATCTCATGCTTCCCCCTCCATTTCTGCCGTGGCAGATTGACTTATCTTGAAAAGACCCATCTCTTCTCTGCCGGGTTCCTGCTTTTGAGGAGGGTCAACGGAAGCTCCTATGTGCTGTAATATCTTGTGAGTTCAGGTACCCATCCTCTTTTGCAGAGAATGAGTGCCTGAACTCTCACGACGCTTGTGGTGCCTATCTCCTGCTCACCCCCACCCCGAACTCGAGCCACATGGCCACCGCCCTTGGCTTCTGTTCTGCCGAATTGGGCCTCCGGAGGCAATTGGAAGCCTCCCCCAGCTTCCGTTCAATTCTCTGTTGCAGAAAAAGAGGCCTAACCTACTGTGAGATCATTCGAAATCAGTAGTGTGAGATCTCACATCACTGATCTCACGTGATCTTGCGTTACTTTAGGCTTCCATTTTCTGTGAAAGCACCAAAGGCCTAGAACAGCCAAGAAAGCAAAGGTGCATACCCACAGTCCTAGTGTCTAGAGACTGGGGTGTGGGGGGAGGAAATAGCTAGGGTGAATGTTGCAGTGCTACTGTGGACATTCCTAAGGGTGAATGACTGCCACAGTGTGGAAACATTCGTAATTTCAGGAGTTTTTCGTAAACACTACTGGGAGATTATCATGTAAACTCGAACGTTGGCTAAGGGAAGGTTTATAACTCAGGGATTATCTGGTTTCTGACAGAGTGATCTTTTCCCCTAACATTTCTATCACTTTCATTTCTCTTTTCCTTTGAAGGTGGTAATGAGAATGACAATAAAGTCGCTAGAGAACCAATGAAAGTGTTCAAACAAAGAGACGTAATGGAGAAGCCTGCAATTCGGACGGGATTCCAAAGGCAGGAAAGAAACACTTCAAATAATTGGAATAAAGAAAGCTCATCTTCCATTGATGCACAGATTCAGGACTTTATTGATCAACGAGGAAAAATAAAGAAAAAATACATTGGGAAAGGTTTAAGACTATTCAAAGATACAATAGATGTAAACGAGCACTATCTATCCCAAGTCAAAGGACAAGATTATATATCCAAAGACAAAGGAAAAAATTACAATTGGACTTTCACACTTCCTCAAGAACTTGGGTCTGTTATGTCACAGAAAAGTTTTCACATGGGAGAGAAGCCAAATAAATGCACTGAGGATGGAAATAAGACTGTTTATAAAAGGATAAGCACAAGGGAGAAGCTATATAAATGCAGGGAGTGTGGAAAGGACTTCAGCAAACCAAGTCATCTTACATCCCATGAAAGGATCCACGTAGGAGAGAAGCCATATAAATGCATGGAGTGTGGAAAGGATTTCAGAACAAGCTGGGAAGTTACATCCCATCAAAGGATCCACACAGGGGAGAAGCCGTACAAATGCACGGAGTGTGGAAAGGGCTTCAGAACAAACAGTCATCTTACATCCCATCAAAGGATCCACACAGGGGAGAAGCCATATAAATGCTTGGAGTGTGGAAAGGGCTTCACCAACCAGAGTCATCTTACATCTCATCAAAGGATCCACACAGGGGAAAAGCCATATAAATGCATGGAGTGTGGGAAGGGCTTCACCAACCAGTGTCATCTTACATCCCATCAAAGGATCCACACAGGAGAGAAGCCATTTAAATGCATGGAATGTGGAAAGGGCTTCAGTCAACACAGTAAACTTACATCCCATTTAATGATACACACAGGGGAGAAGCCCTATAAATGCATTGAGTGTGGAAAGGGCTTCAGGGCAAACAGTGAACTTACATCCCATCAAAGGATACACACAGGGGAGAGGCCATATAAATGCATGGAGTGTGGAAAGGGCTTCAGGACAAGCGGTGACCGTACATGCCATCAAAGGATCCACACAGGGAAGAAGCCCTATAAATGCATGGAGTGTGGGAAGGGCTTCACCCGAAATAGTCATCTTATTTGCCATAACAGAATCCACACGGGAGAGAGGCCATATAAATGCATGGAGTGTGGGAAGGGCTTCACCCGAAATAGTCATCTTATTTCCCATAAAAGAATCCACACGGGAGATGCCATATAAATGCATGGAGTGTGGAAAGGGCTTCACCGAACATAATGTTCTTATTTCCCACAAAGGTATCCACACAAGAGAAAAGCCATATAAATGCATGGAATGTGGAAAGGGCTTCAGTCAACACAATAAACTTACATCCCATCAAAGGATACACACAGGGGAAAAGCCCTATAAAGTGTGGAAAGGGCTTCGGCCGACACCATACTCTTACTTCCCATAACATGATGCGTAGCTGTTAGAAGTCAATCCCCAAAACAAAGATACATTTGGGTGAGAATGTATGCTAATTATAACTTAGTGAGCTCAGTCTGTGGATTTCCAATGTACACAGACTGAATTCTGAAAAGAGGGTTGGTTTTCCTTCTAACTTAGAGGCCTAGAGAGATGAATTTAGTAATGAAAATAAAAACAATGGGCATGTTCCATTATAATTATTATCTATAAGTTTTTGAATTTATGTGTATACATGTTCATTTTATTTTATTTTTTTAGTAATGTGCTTCCTGCTCCCCAATTGTCATGTTTCTCCCACTTGGTCATAGCTCTCAAAAGGATGTGAAGACATTCAAAAGGTGCTGCTTTCCCAAGCACAAATGAAAAAATAAAAGAAAAATCAAATGTATACACTTGGTGTAGAACTGGGGCACCCCAAAAGTAATCAAATTTGCATACTCAGTGTACAACTGAGACCTGAGTCAACCAGTATCTATAGAGAAAGAGGGAACATTATTCATTCCAAGGCCTGAAGATGTATGAGGGAATTGTTACATGCCCATCAATGTTTAACGTCTGGGAAGAACTGAAACGACGAATTCCTCTCTCAAAAACGAAGCCAGAATGACCAGAAGCCCCACAAGTGATTGTGCAATTTTTTTTCAAGCATTTTGCTATTCTATAGTGTGATGAGGGCTGAGAAGAAGTCTAAATTTGATTTAAATAAAATTAAATATCAATTCTGTGGTTATGTTCGAGTCATGTATTATACTCATGTATTAAACTCTAGTTGCTTTAAAAATGTATTAACACATGAAAGTTTTTGGAAGGATTTGAGAAGCTCATGTTTGAAGCTTTTTATTTAATTGTCAGTTCTGTGTCAAACTGGACAGTAAGACTGAAAATTTCGGAAGAAAACAGAGTGTTTAATGATGCATGGGCACATTCATTTGCTTTCACAACTGACAAGACTGGTTTACCAGTATGACTAATATGTGGTGAGAAATTTGCAAACAAGAAGTCTAATGTTGCAAGACATTTCCAAAATAAACACGCAGCCTTTGCTGAAAAATACCCAGAAGGAGAAGAGACAAAAAAAGTCATTTCGGAATTGATGCGGAAGGTTGATCAGAGCAAGAATCAATTTAAGAAGTAGGTGACGTCTGCAAGTTCAACTACATATGCTAGTTTTGTGGCTGCTCAGGAAATAGTCAAGCACGGGAAGCCGTTCACAGATAGAGAATATATGAAGGAATCATTAAGATTTCAGAACATCTATACTCGGACTTCAAAAACAAGAGTGAAATTGTGCAGAAAATCAGAGATATGCCCCTCTCTGCAAAGACTGTGAAAGACAGAACCCTAAAAATGGCAGAAAACATCACCAGACAGCAATGTAAAGACATCAATTCACCTGAGGCATACTCAATTGCCTTGATGCATCCAAAGACAAAGGTGATATTGAACATATGTGAACTCTGCTGGGCCACAGGAAGAAATGTTTGAGTTGATAACACTGAAAGGCCAAACAAGGGGGGAGGACATCTGTGAGGCTGTCTTGGATTATTTAACAACCAATGAAATAAACACCACCCACCTTGTGTCAGTGGCTACTGATAGGGCACCGAGTATGACAGGAGCACAGAAGGGCTTTGTGGCTTTACTGCAGAAGTCGCTGGGTTGAAAGCTGCTAACATTTCATTGCATCCTGCACCAAGAGGCATTGTGCGCTCAAACATTTCCTCCAGAATGCACAGAAGTGATGTACCTTGTGATTCAGATTGTCAATTAAATAATGGCACAAGGTTTAAATCACTGTCAGTTCCGTTTGCTACTAGAGGAGGTGGAAAGCACGTAGTCTGATCTGGTGCACAACAAATTCCGGTGGCTGTCCAGAGGAGAGGTGCTAAAATGCTTTGCTGCGTGTCTGGAAGAGGTGAAAACATACCTGGGCAGCAAAGGGCTCACCTATCCTGAGCTGGAACGTCCAGAGTGGCTGGAAAAGCTACACTTCATGGTAGATATGACAGCACACATGAACAAGCTGAACACAAGTCTTCAGAGTAAAGGAGGCACAGCCCTGCACTTGCTGGAGGAAGTTTTGGCATTTGAACACAAGTTGACAGTGTTTGACAGAGATTTACAGAGATGTTAAGTAGCGGGCTCTGGACCGCGTGGACCACATGGAAGACTCCGGACAACAGGATGCAGCATATTAGTCTTTATTGATGTCAGCACAGACTTGGCAAACAAAGGGTGACTAGCTCCTCTTATATATCTAGCCAGACATACCTGGGACTAATCCCCTTATCAAGATTTCCCGCCAAGGAATGCCCTGCCAATCCTGACAAGGAACCCTGCCACCTGCTGGTGTCAGTGGCTCATTGCTGTGGAAACATCCCCTATATACATAACAAGAGAGGTACATGTCTCACTTCCCCTCTTTGAGAGAGTTCAAACAAGGTAACAATGTGATAAATTCAGAGTATTTGCAGTCTGTAATCCTTGCAATGCAAACATCATTTGGGAAGCAATTCTGTGAGTTCAGAGAGGAAAAAAATACATTATCTTTCCCTGTCACTCCCCTGAGCAGCCATCCATCTGCATTGAATATGACTGCATTTGCAGGTGTAAGTCAACCCGATCTGGAGGTGGAACTTGCAGACATAGCTGACAAAGAGATATGGGTGTCCAAGTTCCAATGTTTGACAGATACTCTTGAAGATGTTGCCTGTCAGAAGGCCAGTCTTGCGCTGAATGACAAATGGAGTGATATTGAAAACCTTCCCAAACAGTACAAGCTTATACTTGATACATGGAATGCCCTCCCCAGCACGTACAGAAATATGAAGAAATATGCATTTGGAGTCCTGTCAATCTTCGGATCTACATATGTATGTGAACAGGTCTTTTCCAATATGAACTACATTAAAAACAAATATCGCTCACGCCTCACAGACAACAGCCTGCAATCTTGTTTAAAAATGAAGGTGACGTCTTACAGCCCTGATATGCAGATGCTGTGTGCTGATGTTGAGAAGCAAAAATCACATTAACCAGGTAAAATATTTTAATTGGCTATTATTTTGCAAATATATATTTGAAGTTCTTCAGTGAAAGAGTGCTTTTTTATTCCTTGCCAGCTCACTGCACACTCCAGTACAGATGGACTGATTTACGGGCAGACGCACAGACAGGCAGACAGACTGGCAGACGGACAGATGGACAGACAAGCTGACGGATGGGCAGATGGACTGGCAGACGGGCACATGGACTGGTGGATGAGCAGACGGATGGACAAGCGGACGGATGGGCAGATGGACTAGCAGACAGATGGACAAGCAGATGGATGGGCGGATGGACTGGCAGATGGGCACATGGACTGGCAGACGAGCAGACGGACAGACAAGTGGACGGATGGGCAGATGGACTGGTAGACAGACGGACAAGCGGACGGATAGGCAGACTGGCAGATGGGCACATGGACTGGCAGATGAGCAGATGGACGGACAAGCGGACAGATGGGCAGATGGACTGGTGGGCAGATGGACTGGCGGGCAGACAGATGGGTGGACGGAAGGACAAAATGACAGAAGCAGACAGCATTTTGGGTTTGCTGCAGGCGGATAAGTTAAGTTTGGATTTTTATTTCATAAATATGAGGATTCAAATAGACATTGAGTATTGTATTTGAAATTAATATTTAACCCAGTGTCTTTTTTTGCAGTTCAAAATGTTTCTGTTGCATGCTGAAATAAAAATTGGCAATTATTTTGCAAATATTTATTTGACATTGTTCAGTGAAATAGTCCTTTTTTTATTCATTGTCAGCGGACTGGATGCTACAGTACAGACATATGGACTGGCAGATGGGCAGATGGATGGGCGGGCAGATGGACAGGTGGACGGGCAGATGGATGGACAGATGGACGGGCGGGCAGACGGACGGATGAGCGGACAGATGGCAGATGGACTGGTGGACAGATGGCAGATGGCGGGCGGATGCATGGATGGACAGACGAGAGGACGGATGGGCAGATGGACTGGCGGACAAGCAGATGGGTGGATGGGCAGATGGGTGGATGGACAGAATGACAAGCAGACAGCATTTTGGGTTTGCTGCATGGGGAAAAGTTGAGTTTGACTTTTTATTTAATAAATATGAGGAGGACTCAAATGGCCCCTTCATGGATTACTGCCTTGTCGTGGCGAAGGGGCTTGCGTAATTCAATGAAGCTATGAGCTATGCCGTGCAGTGCCACCCAAGACAGACAGGTCATAGCAGAGAGTTCTGACAAAACGTGATCCACTGGAGAAGGAAATGGCAACCCACTCCAGTATCTTTGCCATGAAAACCCTATGAACAGTACCAAAAGGCAAAACGATATGACGCTGGAAGATGAGCCCCTTAGGTCGGAAGGCGTCCAATATGCTACTGGGGAAGAGCAGAGGGCTAGTACTAGTAGCGCCAGAAAGAATGAAGCGACTGGGCCAAAGCCGAAAGGACGCTCAGCTGTGGATATGTCTGGTGGTGAAAGGAAAGTCCGATGCTGTAAAGATTTTTTCTCCATAGGAACCTGGAATGTAAGATCCATGAATCAAGGCAAGCTGGACGTGGTCAAACAACAGATGACAAGACTGAACATCGACATCTTAGGTATCAGCGAACTAAAATGGACAGGAATGGGTGAATTTAATTAAGATGACCATCAGATATACTACTGCGGGCAAGAATCCCTCAGAAGAAATGGAGTAGCCTTCATAGTCAATAAAAGAGTAGGAAAAGCAATATTGGGATACAATCCTCAAAATGACAGAATGATCTCAGTTCGAATCCAAGGCAAACCATTCAATATCACAGTAGTCCAAGTCTATGCCCCAACCACCGGTGCTGAAGAGGATGAAATTGACCGGTTCTATGAAGCCCTACAGCACCTTATAGAACTAACACCAAAAAATGATGTCCTTATCATCATGGGGGATTGGAATGCTAAAGTAGGAAGCCAAAAGATAACCGGAATAACAGGCAAGTTTGGCCTTGGAGTACAAAATGAAGCAGGGCACAGGCTGATAGAATTTGGTCAAGAGAATACGATGGTCATAGCAAACACTCTTTTCCAACAACCCAAGAGACGGCTCTACACATGGACATCACCAGACGGTCAACACAGAAATCAGATTGACTATATGCTCTGCAGCCAAAGATGGAGAAGCTCTATACAGTCAGTAAAAACAAGACCAGGAGCTGACTGTGGCTCAGACCATGAGCTTCTTGTTGCAAAGTTTAGGCTTAAACTGAAGAAAGTAGGGAAAAGCACCAGGCCAGTCAGGTATGAATTAAATCATATCCCCATTGAATATACAGTAGAGGTGACAAATAGATTTAAGGAATTAGATCTGATAGACAGGGTGCCTGAAGAACTATGGACAGAGGTTCGCAACAATGTACAAGAGGTAGCAACCAAAACCATCCCAAAGAAAAAGAAATGCAAGAAAGCAAAATGGCTGTCTGAGGAAACTTTGCAAATAGCTGAGGAAAGGAGGGAAGCAAAAGGCAAGGGAGAAAAAGAAAGATACGCCCAATTGAATGCAGAATTCCAGAGAATAGCTAGAAGAGATAAGAATGCCTTCTTAAATGAACAGTGCAAAGAAATAGAAGAAAACAATAGAATAGGGAGGACCAGAGATCTTTTCAAGAAAATTGGAGAGATGAAGGGAACATTCAATGCAAAAATGGGCATGATAAAGGACCAAAATGGCAGGGACCTAACAGAGGCAGAAGAGATTAAGAAGAGATGGCAAAATTACACAGAAGAACTATACAAGAATGAGCTTAACGTCCCTGATAATCACAATGAGGTGGTCACTGACCTCGAGCCAGACATCCTAGAATGTGAAGTGAAGTGGGCCTTAGAAAAGCTGAGCAACAACAAAGCTAGTGGAGGTGACAGTATTCCAGCTGAGCTATTCAAAATCTTAAAAGACGATGCAGTAAAAGTGCTACACTCAATTTGCCAGCAAATTTGGAAAACTCAACAGTGGCCACAGGATTGGAAAAGATCAGTTTACATTCCAATTCCAAAGAAAGGCAGTGCCAAAGAATGTTCAAACTATCGCACCATTGCATTCATTTTTCATGCTAGTAAAGTTATGCTTAAAATCCTACAAGCTAGACTCTAGCGGTATGTGGATCGAGAACTACCAGAAGTACAAGCAGGATTTTGAAGAGGCAGAGGAACTAGAGATCAAATTGCTAATATATGCTGGATCCTGGAGAAAGCTAGGGAGTTCCAGAAAAACATCTACTTCTGCTTCATTGATTATGCTAAAGCATTTGATTGTGTGGATCACAACAAATTGTGGCAAGTTATTAAAGAGATGGGAGTATCAGACCATCTTATTTGTCTCTTGAGAAACCTATATGCGGGCCAAGAAGCAACAGTGAGAACTGGACACGGAACCACTGATTGGTTCAAAATTGGGAAAGGAGTCTGGCAAGGCTGTATACTGTCGCCTTGCCTATTTAACTTATATGCAGAGCACATCATGGGAAAGGCAGGGCTAGAGGAATCAAAAGTTGGAATTAAGATTGCTGGAAGAAATATCAACAACCTAAGATATGCAGATGATACCACTCTAATGGCAGAAAGTGAAGAAGAACTAAAGAGCCTCTTGTTGCAGGTGAAGAAGGAGAGTGCAAAACTTGGGTTGAAACTTAATATTAAGAAAACCAAGATCATGGCATCCGGCCCTCTCAATTCCTGGCAAATAGATGGGGAAGAAATGGAGGTAGTGACAGATTTTATTTTCCTGGGCTCCAAGATCACTGCAGATGGGGACTGTAGTCAAAAAATTAAAAGACGCTTGCTCCTCGGGAGGAAAGCCATGGCAAATCTAGACAGCACACTAAAAAGCAGAGACATCACCCTGTCAACAAAAGTGCGTATAGTCAAGGCTATGGTCTTCCCAGTTGCAATGTATGGCAGTGAAAGTTGGACCATAAGAAAGGCTGAGCGCAAAAGAATTGAGGCCTTTGAACTCTGGTGCTGGAGAAGACTCCTGCGAGTCCCTTGGACTGCAAGGCGATCAAACCGGTCAGTCCTAGAGGAGATCAACCCTGACTGCTCTTTAGAAGGCCAGATCCTGAAGCTAAAACTCAAATACTTTGGCCACCTAATGAGGAGGAAGGATTCACTGGAGAAGAGGCTAATGCTGGGAAAGATTGAGGGCAATAGAAGAAGGGGACGACAGAGAATGAGGTGGCTGGATGGAGTCATTGAAGCAGTAGGCGTGAGCTTAAATGGACTCCAGAAGATGGTAGAGGACAGGAAAGCCTGGAGGAACATTGTCCATAGGGTCGCGATGGGCCGGACACGACTTTGCAACTAACAACAACAACTCAAATGGACATTGAGTATTTTATTTGAAAGTAACCTTCAACCCAGTGTCTTTTTTTTGGAAGTTCAAAATGTTTTTGATGCATACAGAAATAAAAAAAATTTCTTTGTAGCAGTTCATTGATTTCATAAATGCAACACACTATAGTTTTTTTATACATAGCACAAAGGTAAAAAACGATATACACAGTGTTATTTTCATTTTAAATGTCAAAAGGGTTTTGAGGCTCCCAGTGTTTTGTTTTCGGTGGGAAACGGGGACTCCAAGGTGTTCAAATCTGGGTGGGCTCCCAGCAAACATGCGCCAAAGAAGTGATGGGAGAAGGAAGAGAGGAAGAGAAACACCGGGGGGGGGGGGGAGCACCCTGTTTCTTCTTCTTCAGGCAAAAACTCTCTGATCAAGCCGGAATGAAGAGGGGGATGAGGAGGAGGAAGAGCAGCGATTGACAAACTGCCAGCCAAACACTTTGGGGGAGGCGTGCAGGATGGAGAGGCGGGCAGCTTGCCTTGGAGAGGGAGGGGGGAGCCCTTCTCGTCTGCCTTTCGTTCTCTCTGCTCTATTCCCCTCGCTCCTTTTTTTTAAAAAAATATTTTTTTCTTTCTTTCTTCGCAATCTTGCCCGCTGTTTCTCCACCTCCTCCATCCTCCTCCCCACCATGCAGAAAAAAAGGAGAAGGCAGGCGGTGGGGCAGGGGTTTCCCTTCCTTGCCCAATTCCAGTGTTTGCAAGAGAGGCAGAAATGATCGCCCTTTTGCAAGCAGAAAATCTTGCAGGTCTCCTCGTGAGGAAGGAAACCCCAGATACGGGCAAGCCAGGAGAAGTGTGTGTGTGTGTGTGTGTGTGTGTGTGTGTGTGTGTGTGAATGCCCGGCTGCAATTCCCGTCCAAAGTGAAAGCAAAAGTAAGCATCGGGCAAAGCGGAACTCCATTTCTCGGCTTGCCTCCGTCCTTTGGAGCCGGGAGGTGCACCTTTGGAGGAAGAGGAGGAGGCGTCAATCCGGTTGCTGCATCTCTTCCCTCACGGGTGGGGGGGCCATTTGGGGAGGCTCCTGAGGCCCGCAGCTCTTCCAAGGGGAGGAGGAGGAGAGTGGGATCGGGGTTGCTTGTGCCTGCTGAAGAGCACCATGGCTCCGTTTGCCTGGCAAGGTGGGGGAAATTTGCTCAGCCTCACCTCCGGCCCCAAGCAGCACCTTTCCCTTGCGCGCATTTTTGACAAGCCTCTCTTTGCCTGGCAAGGAGGGGAAAATTTGCTCGGCCTCCTCTCTGATGTATGTCTTGCTTAGGTAAGCTCCACTTTAATCAAACCCTGTTCTGCACATCCCTCCGACCAGTCTGGGCCACTCACATTTAGATCAGGTTTCAGGGCGCAGCGAGAGGAACTGCCGCCTCTCCTGCCACTGAGCTCCGGGCAGGCGGATCCACATCCACCACAACCCCCGGCTAGCAGAGCCGGCGGTGGAGCAGGGTGGGGGGAGACCTGCCGGACAGAGAAGAGGTGGGCCTGGGGCACCCCAAGACTGGGCGCCCCTACCCGTGCAGCAGGTAGAAAAAGGGCCTACTCACCTTTCCAGTCCTCCCGTCTCTTCCTCCACTGCCACCAAGTGCAGTCAGAAGAAACAAAGAGGTTTGTTTGTGGGCAGTCCCACAAACGGCTTGTGGGCGGTCTCATAAACCAAAGTTCAACCAATCAATCCAAACTTTGCAAGGTTTTTTTTTTGGTGAGAAGTTTGAATTGATTGGTTGAACTTTTTTAGTGCCACTTTTTTTTTCAGGACTAAACATGGCAGAGGTGGACTGGGAGCCACAGGGGATGACTCAAAGAGCCGCATGCGGCTCCGGAGGCGCGGGTTCCTGACCCGTGCTATAGGCTATTCTAGAATATCTTGTTGCAATTAGATAAAATGTAAAAACAGGATATTGATATGTATTAGTGAAAATATATTTTAAATTTTGTTGATTGACTACGTTATAACTAGAAGAGTACTAACTTGCTTATTTTGACTATGTAATCACTAAGGGAATTAGAGAGGGCATCTCTGTTGATGTAACCTGAACTATTTACAACTGGTTATGTCTTATTTTAACTACCCAACCACCATATTGTTTCACAAATACATGTTTATGTAAATATTTAAAAAATCAATAAAACTTGTATACAAAAAAAGTTTTCCACTGATCACTTTTATGGGATGCAGAACCAAGAGAGCATTATTGTGACCCTCTTGAGTACAAGAACACTAAATTCCATTTTGTGTCTGTTCCTTTGATCCCCGTTAACTTTATACAGGGGTGTGGTTTCTACAGAATCGTTCTTAAAAATAGACATTTGGAGAGGAGTCTTATATTGTCAAAAGCACATGGATTCACAAGTCTTCTTGATCAGGGCGGCACAAGGTTTCTTGATCAGGGCAGACGTAATAGTCTCCTTCTTCCTCGCCTCTCATTGGAAATGTACCTTTTCTCCCCGCTTTGCATGAGCACCTGCCTTGCATGCAGAATCCACCAGGGGCTCCTCTGCAAAGAGAAGGCAACACAATGGCCTTCCATCATTGAGCCACTGGAGGGCGAATGCCACACAGTACTTTCCAGAGGGGAGATTGAAAGGCATTGACATCAACGGGTCTTGCCTCTTTAGGATTCACTCTCTTGAGCATTTGAGCTGTGCAGAACTCTTGAAGGAAAGAGATCCAGAAAGGGTCAGGATAAGTGTCCAGATTCTTCCAGTGCAAAGGGAGGGCTCTTGAACTGAAGAAGGAAAAGATGCATCCCAAGTTCTCGTCCAGGTTCTGTCTTAGCAATGGATAATAAATGAATGAACCTTTACTGTCAAAGTACAACCATGCATACATTGAGAATGGCTGAGCCTCCATTCGTGCTGAGCCTCCATTTGTGTCAACTTACAGTGACACAAACCCTCCATCTTATTACACCATGTGAACTAATTGCACAACGCACCGGCCTCGCAAGTCAATTATGCATAAAGTTTATAAAATTATTTCCCATTCAAAAGCCTGACAGCCCATAGATAAAAGCTGTTCTTCAGCCTGTTGGTATGGCTGGCTATACTCCTATATCTCCTACCTGATGGTAGGAGAGTAAAGAGATACCATCCAAGGTGTGAGTCATCCCTGAGAATTTTCCTCACTCTTCCAACCAGCGAGCCCTGGCGATGTCATCCAGTGGTGTCAGGGGACAGCCCACAATGTCTTGTGCTGTGCTCACCACCCTCTGTAATACTAAGTCACTAAGGAAAGAAAGTAAAATGTCACTCAATCCAGACAAAAGAAATTGGACAAGACCTGATGTGAAAGCTCTCTCTAAATCCCTTCAAGAGCTACCAGGCTTGAAAATCAACAAGAATAACTGTCATCTGATGAATCAGCAAAAAACAAGGATTTTTTTGTGTGTGGGGTGGAAGGATCCTGAAGTACAAACACTTTTTGAATTGCTCTTCAACTAGAGTTGGTAGCTGGCAGCTTCTGTCCCTCTGGCTAGTGCCAGCCAGCCTAGTTGAGAAGGACTTAGATAAGTATGGATGAGTGTGAATGTTGCATACATGTGAAAAAGAACAAATATATATGTTGTAACCAGTAAACGTCCCTTATTTTAAATTCAGTCTCCCTGTATTTTGAAGAACCATTTGTCCCTCAGTGTGTGGGTGAAACTGTGGTTATTTCCCAGAGCTGTGAGAGTGTGAGTGACCGAAAGCTTTAAATACAACACTCTTCGGAAGTGTAACATTGCCTAAAGCACGTCGAGAAGGCTTCCTGATCAAGGGAAACGTGAGCGCCCCCTCCTGCCCCCGCATGGGAAATGCTCCGTCTCTCCTTGTTCCAGGAGCGCTTTCCATTCACAGAAAACCCACCAGAGGGCGGCCTCTGCAAAGAGAAAGGGACTCCACGCACTTCAGCGTTGGGCCGCTGTGGCCGGTTGGGAAGGAAGTGACGTAAGTAAGCCTTGCCTTTCTAGGATGCTGGACTCTCCCTCTTTAACCCTTTGAACTTCGCAGGCTGTTAAAAAGGCTGCAAGAAAGTCTTGAAGGAAAGAGGCACAGGTGACAAAGAGGGTTGTTTGTCTGTCTCTCTGTGTGTGGCGGGGGGGGGGAGGGGGTTTCTTCCCATACAAGCAGAGGCAGAGAGTTCTTGCACTAGAGAAGGAAGTGGCATATGCCAAGTCCTCATCCAGGTTCAATCAGGAGTGGGAGACCCCCAGATCCCATATTTCCCTGCTGCCCTTTTCCATGATTGTTGCCCTCAGGAAGAAATCCAGATTCCAGAAAGGAAAGGAGGGGACCTAGATCGTCCTTCACGCCCCATTTCTTGGGAAAAGCTCCTGGGTAGAGGGAGAGTTTGCATGGCAAAGCTCAAGGAGGAAATAAGGTTTGAAAATGCAAAAGATTATGCCTACGTTCTCACTCTGTGCTGGATGACAGTAAACTAGGTTTGACTCCTCTGCAGCTCAGTTTGTCTTAGGAGGGTAAACAGATCATTATGTTAAGTTTTGTGCATTTAAGCCTTTGTGTTTCATGTGAACTGAGCCCCTGGATCTGATTGACCTTTTTGTGCTTAGGACACATTGTGTGAACCTGCCTGCCTGTGTGAAGGAAGAGAAATGGAGCATCCTAAGCCAAGGTCAATTGAATGGCATTCGTTTTTTTGTGAACTGAATTTTCATGCTTTGTTAAACTGTTCTGAGTTTTTGTATGCTGTGTGAACCCTGTTTATAGGTAAATGTAGATCTATATTTTTAAAAAGCAAGTCTTGTGAGTAAAAAAAATAGAAATGATCCAAAATGCCAAATACACTGAATCTTCTTATTGAAGTTATCAGTTTACCAGGTCAGAAAAATACTTCCTTCTGTATGGCGTTGAGTATTGATGAATGATCCAATCCACTACTTTCTAGTTGTTGGAATTTATTTTCTATCAGAGAGTTGCAAAAGGAGGTCATTTCTTCATCTTCTTTAGAGTCAAAGTTATCTCTTTGGCAAAGAGGGTTAATGGCTTGTTCTGATTCCCATGGCTAGATGAACATTGCTATGAATGAAAAAGAATTTGGTTTCCTTGAACTCATTTGGATTTGTGTTACAGGACGGAGAAAGAATGGCAAGCCTTCCTTTAGCAAGTGGGGGAACTGGAAAAGGCCCTTCCAGTGTTCAGTCTGGAATCGGTGAGGAGATCTGGGCAAGAACTGGCCAGAAGATCCTGGACGATGGAACCATCCTTTCCCCACTTCAGTCCTGGAATTTTAGGAGCATCCGGTATCAGGAGGATGAGGGTCCCCGAGGCCTTTGCAGCCGACTGCACTACTTTTGCAGCCAATGGTTGAGACCAGAAAAGCACACAAAAGCGCAGATGCTGGACCTGGTTGTTCTGGAGCAGTTCCTGGCCATTCTGCCCCTGCAGATGGAGAGCTGGGTGCGGGAGTGTGGAGCAGAGAGCAGCTCCCAGGCGGTGGCCCTGGTGGAAGGCTTCCTCCTGAACCAGGCGGAGGAGAAGAAGGAGCAGGCTGAGTTGCAGGTGAGAGGACTTCCTCTTGGGAGCCCAGAAGGACTTGAATATAGTAATATGTTCAAATTTTTGTTTCCTTTTAAAAATTTGATTAAGCTTATCAAGATATAAAACGCAAAAAAAATGAAAATAGTAGGAACTGGTGGGAATTGAAGAGAAAGACGTATAGGGTAAAGGGGAAAAAAGGAAAATGATTGACTTCTGACTCTTTAAGGTAAAGGTAAAGGTTCCCCCACACATGCGTGCTAGTCGTTTCCAACTCTAGGGGCCGGTGCTCATCTCCGTTTCAAAGCCGAAGATCCAGCGCTTGTCCGAAGACGTGTCCGTGGTCATGTGGCCGGCATGACTAGACGCCAAAGGCGCACGGAACACTGTTACCTTCCCACCGTAGTGGTCCCTATTTTTCTACTTGCATTTTTACGTGCTTTCGAACTGCTAGGTTGGCAGAAGCTTGCACAAGTAACAGGCACTCACTCTGTTACGTGGCACTCGGGATTCGACCCACCAAACTGCTGACATTCTGATCGACAAGCTCAGCGTCTGACTCTTTAGTGCAGTCAAATAAAATGGTAACATTACAGCCTCCGACTTCTACTTTTACATCCTTAATATGTACTAGAACTAGCCATTCTATAACAAGAAACTCTAAATTTCATTTATTTTTATCCCAAGAAAAAAAATCCAGAAGTGTTTTACAAATAGAAACAAGGTTGGATGTGTTCTTTTCTTTAACTAAAGCAGTTAATTTTGCCGTCTCTGCTAGGTCCGTCAGTTTTTCCAGCAACTTCTCCATTATGGCAATTAACGTATCCTTCCGTTTTTGTGCAAAAAGCATTCTTAATGCTCTCAACATATAAAACAGCAAAGTTTGAGATTGTTTTTCAATCTCTTTGTCTATTAAAGTACCTGGTTTTGTTTTTATACCCACTTCGAGAATCTTCTGCAGTAAAATATAAATCTTACACCAGTATTTCTTTGGTTTGTCCACCAAAATGGAAAAAGGTTTCTTGTTTACATTTATATTTTGAACATGTATTTGAATTTCCTTTATACATCTTTGGCCGGTTATCACCCATTAAATAGAATTGATACATCATTTTATAAAAAATTTGTTCCAAAGTATAATTTAATAGAAATTTTAAAGTTTTCACCCAAATATCTTCCTGTTGTTCAGGCATTATATTATACACAAAATTCTTTGCCATTGGATTAATGTATTCAAATTCTTAATACCGTATTTTCCGGCGTATAAGACGACCCGGCGTATAAGACGACCCCCTACTTTTAAGAAGTTTTTCAAGGTTTTTTGTCTTATACGCCGGAAAATACTTACATGCCCTGCCCTCCCTGTCCGTCATAATCCAAAATTCCGTTTGGATCAATCAAACACAACTCAGTGATGCTAGACTGGATTTGCAAACAGATCCAAAACTGTCACATTCAGAATCACCATGGTATCATGTTCTCCTAGAGTCCTCCATTGAATTCAACAGACTGAAGTAATGAAGGAGAGGTTTGAATGAAAAATACGCTAGACAGTTTTAACTGGAGTGTTAAATCACCACTCTAACACCCACGCCCCCCCCTTTCAAAGGATTGTTTTTATGGTCCTGTCTTTCGATGTTCTTATCCCATCTCTTTCCATCTGCAATTTTCGGACAGCTTTTTGTTTAAATAAAAAACGTATCCCAAGTGTCCGACAGAAGCCCGATTCAGCCCCGTCTGATGCAGATGGTGCAAAGCCAGACTTACGGCGGGCCGGGGAAGAGCGTGTCTGCCAGCCCATTCCAGCCCCTCCCCCTCACCCAAGCGGCATCTGACCATAAGCAGAGCGCGCCCTGCTACCCGCTATGTCTCCTGGCAGACGCCCGCATCCGGCCTCACAACCAGCCGCAGAAGCCCACGCCCGGCTTTCCTTACCCGCACCCGGCTACCTGTTCCTGGGCCCCGGCCCTAGCTGCGGGCCAGCTCGCCAGCGACCAGGCCGACGGACTCCCGGCCGCCAGACGCTGCGCTTTGGGAGACGCTCCCCGGCGGATCGGGGAGGGAGCGCCCGCCCGCCGCCAGGCAGTTCCAAGTTTGGGGGACTTCCGGCGGGCCGGGGAAGAGCATGCCTGCCAGCCTGTTCCAGCCCCTCACCCTCACCCAAGCGGTATCTGACCATAAGCAGAGCGCGCCCTGCTACCCGCTATGTCTCCCGGCAGACGCCCGCCTCCGGCCTCGCAACCAGCCGCAGAAGCCCGCGCCCGGCTTTCCTTACCCCCACCTGCACCTGGCTACCTGTTCCTGGGCCGCGGGCCAGCTCACCAGCGACCAGGCCGACGGACTCCCGGCCGCTAGACGCTGCGCTTTGGGATCGGGGAGGGAGCGTCCGCCCGCCGCCAGGCAGTTCCAAGTTTGGGGGACTTCCGGCAGGCCGGGGAAGAGCGTGCCTGCCAGCCCGTTCCAGGAACTTCCGGGGACTTCCGGCAGGCCTGGCGCCCCTCTTGCCCGCAGACCACACAGCGGCCCTCGCCAGCCGGCCTCAGCATGGCCGCCCCAAGCCCGCCTCTCCAGCGCGTCTTCCGAGCCCACCTGGCTGACTGCCTCCTGGGCGGGGCTTGGCTCCAGACGCGCGGCTGCTCCGTCTGCAAATGTGCTCTTCCACCCACCCATTTGAGAAAACTTCCTGTCGCTGGGGAAGGAGGACGAACAGGAAGTTTTCTCGAGTCCCTTGCCGCCGCCACGGCCGCCGCCTCTTCGCAGAAACACGACTCCCGCTCGGCTGGAGCCCTGGGCTGAATGGAGGCAGGCGATGGTGACCCGTGGTTAAGCGGCCGATGGCGAACGGGTGATGGAAGGCAAACTCGTCAGCTTCTGGGGCGGCTAGTGCAGCTTCTGCCGTTGCTCGCTCAAGGACTGGCCGTGCTAGCGCCTCCAATGCTTGGCTGTCAGGTCCCCGACGAGAGGACGGGCAGGTGGTCCCCAGAGGCGCCCCGCTCGACCGTAGGAAGGGAGAGCCTTTACTCCCGCCGAGGCACCGCCTGACTCGCGCTGACCACAAGAATTGCTTGCACGGAGTGCGGAACTGAGAGCAGCAGCGCAGCAGGCGAGAGAGCTCAGAGACAATAAGGCGAGGCGCCCCTTTGGCGGGAAAGGAGCAAAGCTGGGCCAATCACAGAGCAGGCGGAGCAGGGAAACAGGGAGGGAAACAGGGCAGCGGCTGTTCAAGATGACGGGCACGGGCTAGTCCCGCTCCTCTCATCAGGGACCTGTCAGCCAGCATTGGAGGCGCTAGCACGGCCAGTCCTTGAGCGAGCAACGGCAGCAGCTGCAGTAGCCGCCCCAGAAGCTGACGAGAGTTTGCCCTCTATCACCTGTTCGCCGTCGGCCACTTAACCACGGGTCGCCATCGCCTGCCTCCATTCACCCAGCGATCCCGCCGTCCAGCAGAAAAAAGATCCGAAGGTGTTTTTTTTCCGGCGTATAAGACGACCCGGCGTATAAGACGACCCCCCAACTTTTGAGGTGATTTTCAGGGGTTCAAAAGTCGTCTTATACGCCGGAAAATACGGTACCTCCTTACCAGAGTTCTCTGGCATTCATACTATGTGGAGATGCTTCACTAATCTTTCTATAGTTGCTTATCCTTTCTAGAAGAAAGATTTTGCAGAGCCATTTATTTCTTACTTCTCAGCCTAATTGATCGATACTGAGTGCTTTGCAGTAAAAAACCACTTCATGATGTTTGATGACCATTAATGCTTTTCTCCTTCATACTATGTCAAGTCCTTTACAATGGACATCAGAGATCCTGAAAGAATGAGGCATCCTTCAAATCTCCCTCAAGAACTGTTTTTCAGGAGGATCTCTCAGGAAGATCCAAATCAGGACACCTCAAGAGGTAATAATAAGGTCCTTCCACTCCTCTGAGAAATCCTAACTTTCTTATGTTCTGGGTTTTCTATAGCATTTCATTAATTATGCTTCTTGAAATTCTATCTCCCTCACAGGGAAGAATAGAAGGAAGTTGACGTTTTGTTTTGGGGGAACGGAAACCGTGATTGAACCTCCAGCTCAGGTAAGAGAAGAACATTCATTTACTAGATTTGTATTTTCCTTTTCCCTCAGGAAATCAGCTGATGTACATAGTAGAGGTAGTCCTTGATTTATGACCACAATTGAAACCCAAATTTTTGTTGCTAAACACATTTGTTAAGTGACCTTTGCCCCATTTTACGACCTTTCTGGCTACATGTGTTACATCAATGACTGCAGTTGTTAAGTTTGTAATATGGTTGTTAAGTGAATCTGGCTTCCCTATTGACTTTGCTCTGAGAACTTCACAAAAGGTGATCACATGACCCAAGGACCCTGGAACCGTCATAAATATGAGTCAGTTGCCAAGCATCCAGGCAACAGGACATCACGTCGAGGGCATCACTGGGTTGGTTTGGGGTCGAAATGAAAAGCTGGGTATCATCGGCGTACTGATGATACCCAACTCCAAAGCCATGGCCCAAGGACCCTCGAACTGTCATAAATATGAATCATTTGCCAAGCATCTGAATTTTGGTCATGTGGCCACGAGGATGCTGCAACAGTCGTGGGTGTGAAAACTGGGTATAAGCCATTTTTCCTGGTGCTGTTGTAACTTTGAACACTCACTAAAAACTGTTGTAAGTAGAGGACTATCTCTACTGTCTTCTTCCATTGTCCCCTCAGCTTTTGATTGGGGATTTTTTTAGGATTTTTTTTTAAGACTACTACTTTAAAAACAAAACGCTTTAAAAACAAAACTCTTTTCCCAACTTTTCAGTAAATAATGTTTTACAGATATTTTCATGGCACCCATTCTTTCTGTAATTCTTTGAGTTGCATTTGTGCAAGGATCCTCAAAAGTATTTAAATATTCACACCGGAATATTAACATTTTTAAATGCTTTATTTACAATCATTGATAAGAAAATAAGTGATTAAGAAGAAAGATTTTTAAAATCCCAGGACAGTGGCCGTATAGAAATGCCAGGATCCTGAGGTTGATCCAGAAGGAAATTGGGGTTACTTAACTGAATTGCACTGAAAATCCTACAAAATCATTCAAGTTGATGAAACCTGTCTAAAACATTTCTTCAATCAAAAGCTTTTTCTTCTGTCCACTTTCTCACCTAAACTATGGAATCCCACTAAACATAGCCATTTACCTTACTTCATAGCTTTGCTTTGGGAATTTCTAAACAATAGGACAAATCCTATAGTCCCTCCTCAATCCATTCTGTACTTTTTTGCCTTTCAGGAGGGTCTTCTGCCTTTTGAGGAGGTGGCTGTGTATTTCTCAGAGGAGGAGTGGTCTATGCTAGATCCTCACCAAAAAACACTGCATTGGGAAGTCATGCTGGACAATTATAAGAACGTGGCCTCTCTTGGTAAGGGTTTCTTATTCTGCAGTCAGGCAGTTCAGGAAGACACTTTGTAGTCAGATGCCACGGATTACTTCTTATGAAATCATCTCCAAATAGATGTCCTCTCTTCAGAGGGAGAAGGAAAAGTCATGCTGTTCCACTACTCCTACGAAGGAAATAGGTCAATGGCATTCTGCTTAGATATATTCTATCCCATTTGTTTTTCTATTTCTATTTAAACATATTAGTGACAAAGTAATTCCTTGGTTTGCAGTAATACCAAACTTCATCAAACAGTTTTCAGCTATTTTATTTATTTATTTTATTTATTTTATTACATTTATATACCGCCCTTTCCTGGAGGACTCAGGGCGGTTTACAGGGTAATTAAAAACCAAAATACAAAAGTTAAAAAACCAAGTTTAAAAAAAAATTAAATTTATCCCTGTATAAGTAAAACCCCAGATATCATGTAAATTCGAATGTTCGCTAAGGGAAGGTTCATAACTCAGAGATTATCTGATTTCTGACAGAGTGATCTTTTCCCCTAACATTTCTATCACTTTCATTTCTCTTTTCCTTTGAAGGTGATAATGAGAATGACAATAAAGTCGCTAGAGAACTAATGAAAGTGTTCAAACAAAGAGACGTAATGGAGAAGCCTGCAATTCGGACGGGATTCCAAAGGCAGGAAAGAAACACTTCAAATAATTGGAATAAAGAAAGCTCATCTTCCATTGATGCACAGATTCAGGACTTTATTGATCAACGAGGAAAAATAAAGAAAAAATACATTGGGAAAGGTTTAAGACTATTCAAAGATACAATAGATGTAAATGAGCACTATCTATCCCAAGTCAAAGGACGAGATTATATATCCAAAGATAAAGGAAAAAATTACAATTGGACTTTCACACTTTCTCAAGAAATTGGGTCTCTTATGTCACAGAAAAGTTTTCACATGGGAGAGAAGCCAAATAAATGCACTGAGGATGGAAATAAGACTGTTTATAAAAGAATAAGCACAAGGGAGAAGCTATATAAATGCAGGGAGTGTGGAAAGGGCTTCAGCAAACCAAGTCATCTTACATCCCATGAAAGGATCCTCGTAGGAGAGAAGCCATATAAATGCATGGAGTGTGGAAAGGATTTCAGAAGAAGCTGGGAACTTACATCCCATCAAAGGATCCACACAGGGGAAAAGCCATATAAATGCACGGAGTGTGGAAAGGGCTTCAGAACAAACAGTCATCTTACATCCCATCAAAGGATCCACACAGGGGAGAAGCCATATAAATGCATGGAGTGTGGAAAGGGCTTCACCAACCAGAGTCATCTTACATCCCATCAAAGGATCCACACAGGGGAAAAGCCATATAAATGCATGGAGTGTGGGAAGGGCTTCACCAACCAGTGTCATCTTACATTCCATGAAAGGATCCACACAGGAGAGAAGCCATTTAAATGCATGGAATGTGGAAAGGGCTTCAGTCAACACAGTAAACTTACATCCCATGAAAGGATACACACAGGGGAGAAGCCCTATAAATGCATGGAGTGTGGAAAGGGCTTCAGGACAAACAGTGAAGTTACATCCCATCAAATGATACACACAGGGGAGAAGCCCTATAAGTGCATGGAGTGTGGAAAGGGCTTCAGGACAAACAGTGAACTTACATCCCATCAAAGGATACACACAGGGGAGAAGCCCTATAAATGCATGGAGTGTGGAAAGGGCTTCAGGACAAGCGGTGACCGTACATGCCATCAAAGGATACACACAGGGGAGAAGCCCTATAAATGCATGGAGTGTGGGAAGGGCTTCACCCGAAATAGTCATCTTATTTGCCATAACAGAATCCACACGGGAGAGAGGCCATATAAATGCATGGAGTGTGGGAAGGGTTTCACCCGAAATAGTCATCTTATTTCCCATAAAAGAATCCACACAGGAGAGAGGCCATATAAATGCATGGAGTGTGGAAAGGGCTTCACCGAACATAATGTTCTTATTTCCCACAAAGGTATCCACACAAGAGAAAAGCCATATAAATGCATGGAATGTGGAAAGGGCTTCAGTCAACACAATAAACTTACATCCCATCAAAGGATACACACAGGGGAGAAGCCCTATAAAGTGTGGAAAGGGCTTCGGCCGACACCATACTCTTACTTCCCATAACATGATGCGTAGCTGTTAGAAGTCAATCCCGAAAACAAAGATACATTTGGGTGAGAATGTATGCTAATTATAACTTAGTGAGCTTTGTTTGTGGATTTCCAATGTACACAGACTGAATTCTGTAAAGAGAATTTTCTGTTTCATCCTTCTAACTTAGAGGCCTAGAGAGATGAATTTAGTAATGAAAATAAAAACAATGGGCATGTGCCATTATAATTATTATCTATGTGAATTTATATGTGTATAGATTCATTTTATTTTATTTTTTAGTAATGTGCTTCCTGCTCCCCAATTGTCATGTTTCTCCCACTTGGTCATAGCTCTCAAAACGATGTGAAGACATTCAAAAGGTGCTGCTTCCCCAAGCACAAATGAAAAAATAAAAGAAAAATCAAATGTATACCCTTGGTGTAGAACTGGGGCACCCCAAAAGTAATCAAATTTGCATTCTCAGTGTACAACTGAGACATGAGTCAACCAGTATCTATGGAGAAAGAGGGAACATTATTCATTCCAAGGCCTGAAGATGTATGAGGGAATTGTCACATGCCCATCAATGTTTAGTGTCTGGGAAGAACTGAAACGACGAGGAATTCCTCTCTCAAAAACGAAGCCAGAATGACCAGAAGCCCCACAAGTGATTGTGCAATTTTTTTTCAAGCATTTTGCTATTCTATAGTGTGATGAGGGCTGAGAAGAAGTCTAAATTTGATTTAAATAAAATTAAATATCAATGCTGTGGTTATGTTCGAGTCATGTATTATACTCATGTATTAAACTTTTTAGTTACTTTAAAAATGTATTAACACATGAAAGTTTTTGGAAGCATTTGAGAAGCTCATGTTTGAAGCTTTTTATTTAATTGTCAATTCTGTGTCAAACTGAACAGTAAGACTGAAAAGAGCAGAGAGGTTAACTGAATTCTTTTTAAACCCTTTTTTCTCTCATCTACATTCTTTCTTTCACTAATTATAGCTAAATCTCTCTTTTTCCCCCTCTTGCATTGTCACCTACAAATCCAGAAGTATCTCTTCAAACCATTGGAATCTTCAGGTCTTGCAGTTAAAGGAGAATTTGTACTTACGTTTTTCTCTGTTCATTCCTGATCTATAGATTGATGGGTTCCAGTATCATTGCTGTGGCTAGTCCAGATTCTTGCCTCTGAATGACAATTTTTGGGTCGTAGAGGTAAGCCAGAAGAGATAAGGCCTGTCACAAGCCAGTGTAGTTATCTTAGACTTCCAAAGACCCTTTTTGCCTTCTATATTAAAAGTTGTAAAGTCACATTCCTGCATTCCTACATTTACAATTATAAAGTCACATTCCTGCATTCCATTCCTGCCTCTGGTGATAAAACTCTTTCTTCTCCATTTACAATCACATTCCTGCCTCTGGTGATTCTTCATTTACAATTGTATATAACAAGACTTGTTTCATGTAATTGCCCATGCCTCAAGATATGGCTTCCTGTCTCCTGTAATTGTCTTTGCTTCAAGTTATGCCTTTCAAGTCATGCCTTCCTGTGATAACCCTTGTCTTCCCTGTTAGCATTTGTATATGGTTCCTGTCTCCTGTAATTATCCCTGCCTCAAGTTATGTCTTCCTATGATAATCCTTGTCTTCTTTGTTAACATTTGTATAAGATAAGCTATGCTTTATTGTTTCCTGTAATGACCTTTGCCCTCTTCATTAGCAGTTCTCTGTTAGCATTTGTATATGATAAGCTATGCTTTATTGTTTCCTGTGATGACCTTTGCCCTCCTCATTAGCAGTTGTATGCTACGAACTATGACCTCACATATGTTAATTCCTCATGTGTACTTCCCCCTCCCTGGTGAAACCGCCCAATAAAAGAGGGATGTGCAAAGCTGTTCGGGGGCAACAACATCCACCCCGGGCACTCTGTGCTCTCTCACCTTGAACAAACTTGTGTTGGTGCCTCAGTTTGTCCTAGGACTGTGTTCCTGCGCTATCGCAGTTCCCAAGTGTGACCGTTGGAACGTCCGGCACACTGGGTCGGTGGCAAAGGGCAAAATCCTTCCAAATTCAAGGTGTTCACCCTTGCGATGGTCCCTCTAAATTCTCACCCCTGCTACGGGGCTCTAAGAGTTGAGGCCAGAACCCTGACCGGTCGCTCGACGCAACAACTGGGGGCTCGTCCGTTGGATCGCGGCTTCAACTCCACAGTACGACTCCTGTCCAGGGGTGTACTGCCTGCACTCTTGTTACCACGCACCTCGGAGAAGGCTTCTAAATCGTGAGTAATGGGCTCCCCACTTTCCAAAGTTTCGTCAGGTCATAGGGACGAACTTTTTAATATAGTGCAGAATGCTAATTTTGTTCAAAAACACAATGGCACCATGGTCCATCCTGTAGGGAAGAGACTTTTAACAAAACTTTTACGATATATCAACAAAAATTGTCCGGCTTATCCGGAATCAGGCACTTTGTCTGTTATAACCTGGGAAAAGCTAGGTAAATATCTTCACAATCATCCCAGGGCACCTGCTGACATTTTGTCCGCATGGCAAGCAGTGATGGCAGCATTAAAACTTTTGCCATCTCCTTTAGATCTGACATCTTCTACCTCTAAACCTCTTGATCACTCTTCTGATCTTCCGCCTTCATCTGAAGCCCCCCCACCCTATCCTTCCGCACCATCTACAACATCTTCTGAGAAACCTTCCTTACATTCTACATCTTCATCTGAATTTCTAGCCTCCTCTTCTCCAACCTTATTGCCAGGAGGCCAATTAACAAATCTTCTTACTTCCTCTATTTTTCTGATGGATTCTCCTGAAGAAACATCTCTTTATCCTTTAAATTTAGCCCCGGGCGGAGGGGGTCCTGCAATTCATCAAAATATACCTATAAAATTATTAAAAGATTTAAAAATGGCAGTAAAAGAATATGGTATCCAATCGCCATATGTTAAAGGATTACTTGATTCATTAGTAGATGCTAATTTGGCAATGTTACTTTATGATTGGAAAACTCTTTTTTCTATGCTTTTAACTCCTGCTCAATATGTCATTTGGCAATCAGAATACGAAAAACATGTTGAATCAGAGGTCCGAAAAGGACTCCCTCAGGCTGTAACACGTGAACACTTGTTGGGCATCGGCAGTTCCCAAGTGTGACCGTTGGAACGTCCGGCACACTGGGTCGGTGGCAAAGGGCAAAATCCTTCCATATTCAAGGTGTTCACCCTTGCGAGGGTCCCTCTAAATTCTCACCCCTGCTACGGGGCTCTAAGAGTTGAGGCCAGAACCCTGACCGGTCGCTCGACGCAACAAGCCAGAACTTTTATTTCAGGAGCTGCTAATGTGTCGCCATCTTGTCTCCTCCCTGCAAGCACATCTTCCTGAGGTGTATTCCCTACGTAATAAACAATAAACTAGAAAAAGGATTATGAGGGATGAATAAAACAGGGATGGATGAATGAAGAAAGAAATGAAAGGCAAGGCCAGGGTAAAAAGTGGATAAGAAAAATGAGATAACATGATAGTCAATGGAAGGACTAATTTAATTAAACAATAAAAGAAATTGAATAGTTGGCAACTAAATGATCTCCCTTATTTCAAATAATACATATAGTAATAGAGGGAGATCTATTTGATGATCTAAAAGCACTGACACGGAAGGCTAGTTGGCAAAGGAAAGCGAGAAGGCTGAAGAAAATTGGGGTTTTGATTTATTAGAGAGGATTTCATTACTAATTGATATGAAAATCAAGAAGTTGAGATAAGGGGAATTTGGGTCATTAAATTTAAAACATTTGGAAATTAGTTGAAAATAAGGATTCTATTTGTTTAATATTTAAAAATTAAACCCAAAAGAAAAAAAAATATGAATATGTTTGATTTATTGATTAACCCAGACAATATATATATATACTGTATAATGGTTTTGGTTTATTAAAGGAGATACTGTATTATTAATTGGATGATTTAATATGGTGGGAAATAGATAACTTTTAGGAAATAGAACAAGACTATATTCAAATAGATAAGATGTATTTTGAATATTAGATTCTGTTATGAATTGAGATAAGGGAAACTGGTTACCTAAAACCTTGAAATTACAAATATCCAATGTTAAATTTGAATATTGATGGGAAACTAAAAATTGGGAAAAAACAGGACATTGATAGTCTATAAAGATTGAATGTAAAATTAATTTAAGATATGTATAAGCTAAAAATTTAGTGATAAATGTAATAATGATGTTTTCACTTAGTTGATATAAGAACTGTAGTAGTTTAAATACGAGATAGTAGATATTAAGGGGAAAAGCGAGGAAATATTTAATGTTATAACGAAGTTTGTACTAATGATTTTTGTATGTTATTGAACTATTGATTAACCCAGCCACCACGTTGCTTTTTAAATACTTAAATGTAAAATTAGAAAATTAATAAAATACTATTTAAAAAAGAAAGTAAGAAAGAAGGTTTTATGAAAAGAAGGGGTGTCTGGCTTTCCTTTTACACACTGCTGCCTGCATGCTGAGGAAATACACCCAGCTTCTTCGGAAACCTGGACAGATGCCCTGGACGCAAGCTGGCTTGGAGAGATCTTTGGTGATTGGCGAAGGAAAAATTTTCTGGTTGTGTTAGCTTTTTGAGGTCTTCTGGTTTTGCCATGTTTGATTCCTGTTATCCAAAGAACAGTTGCTTCTACTATCTCAGGGATGATGGTCATAGCATCCTCTGTAAATAGTGATAAACCCCATAAGCCAGCCAAGGTCCTGACTATTGTTGTTGTTGTTGTTAGTTGCGAAGTTGTGTCCGACCCATCGCGACCCTATGGACAACGTTCCTCCAGGCTTTCCTGTCCTCTACCATCTTCTGGAGTCCATTTAAGCTCACGCGTACTGCTTCAGTAACTCCATCCAGCCACCTCATTCTCTGTCGTTCCCTTCTTCTATTGCCCTCAATCTTTCCCAGCATTAGGCTCTTTTCCAGTGAGTCCTTCCTTCTCATTAGTATTTGAGTTTTAGCTTCAGGATCTGGCCTTCTAAAGAGCAGTCAGGGTTGATCTCCTCTAGGACTGACCGGTTTGATCGCCTTGCAGTCCAAGGGACTCGCAGGAGTCTTCTCCAGCACCAGAGTTCAAAGGCCTCAATTCTTTGGCGCTCAGCCTTTCTTATGGTCCAACTTTCACTGCCATACATTGCAACTGGGAAGACCATAGCCTTGACTATACGCACTTTTGTTGACAGGGTGATGTCTCTGCTTTTTAGTGTGCTGTCTAGATTTGCCATGGCTTTCCTCCCGAGGAGCAAGCGTCTTTTAATTTCTTGACTACAGTCCCCATCTGCAGTGATCTTGGAGGCCAGGAAAATAAAATCTGTCACTACCTCCATTTCTTCCCCATCTATTTGCCAGGAATTGAGAGGGCCGGATGCCATGATCTTGGTTTTCTTAATGTTTAGTTTCAACCCAACTTTTGCACTCTCCTTCTTCACTCGCAACAAGAGACTCTTCAGTTCCTCTTTACTTTCTGCCATTAGAGTGGTATCATCTGCATATCGTAGGTTGTTGATATTTCTTCCAGCAATCTTAATTCCAAGTTTTGATTCATCTAGCCCTGCCTTTCTCATGATGTGCTCTGCATATAAGTTAAACAGGCAGGGCAACAATATGCAGCCTTACCGGACTCCTTTCCCAATTTTGAACCAATCAGTGGTTCCGTGTCCAGTTCTCACTGTTGCTTCTTGGCCCGCATATAGGTTTCTCAAGAGACAAATAAGATGTTCTGGTACTCCCATCTCTTTAAGGACTTGCCACAGTTTGTTATGATCCACACAATCAAAGGCTTTAGCATAGTCAATGAAGCAGAAGTAGATGTTTTTCTGGAACTCTCTAGCTTTCTCCATGATCCAGCGTATGTTGGCAATTTGATCTCTAGTTCCTCTGCCTCTTCGAAATCCTGCCTGTACTTCTGGTAGTTCTCGATCCACATACTGCTGGAGTCTAGCTTGTAGGATTTTAAGCATAACTTTACTAGCATGAGAAATGAGTGCAATGGTGCGATAGTTTGAACATTCTTTGGCACTGCCTTTCTTTGGAATTGGAATGTAAACTGATCTTTTCCAATCCTGTGGCCACTGTTGAGTTTTCCAAATTTGCTGGCAAATTGAGTGTAGCACTTTTACTGCATCGTCTTTTAAGATTTTGAATAGCTCAGCTGGAATACTGTCACCTCCACTAGCTTTGTTGTTGCTCAGCTTTTCTAAGGCCCACTTCACATTCTAGGATGTCTGGCTCGAGGTCAGTGACCACCTCATTGTGATTATCAGGGACGTTAAACTCCTTCTTGTATAGTTCTTCTGTGTAATTTTGCCATCTCTTCTTAATCTCTTCTGCCTCTGTTAGGTCCCTGCCATTTTGGTCCTTTATCATGCCCATTTTTGCATTGAACGTTCCCTTCATCTCTCCAATTTTCTTGAAAAGATCTCTGGTCCTCCCTATTCTATTGTTTTCTTCTATTTCTTTGCACTGTTCATTTAAGAAGGCATTCTTATCTCTTCTAGCTATTCTCTATTACCTCAGTAACAAAGGAATATATATCATTGGTCGCCAAGTAACAGAACGCATTCTGTTACAAAATTTAAAAGGGAGGAATGAAGGGTCCTGTAACTGCAACAAAAAGAAATTGTTTAGTCTAACTACTTCTATCTTGCTTTTATAATCAGCATTTGTGTCAGGGACAAATTTCACACAAGTGTGGGAAAGATGTACATGAATGGGATGTACTGAAGGAGGGAATGAATGAACCTTTATTGTCAAAGTACAACCATTTATACAGTGAGATTGGATGAGCCTCCCTTCGTGCCCCCACCCCCAACTTACAGTGACACAAATAAGGGACTGTACAGGAATGATCGATGTCTTCCTTTTGAAAGGAATAGATTATTATTCAGAAATTTCTAATGAGTCTAAAGATCGATAGAAGCCAGCTGAAAGTCATAAACTCTGACAAGTAGTTGTAGCTAACCTAAATCACAAGCAGAGGAAATACAGAAATAACTATATTAGCGGAGCTTTGTTGACAGAAAATTAGATGGTGATAAATAGGATATGTACAAAGCAGCTTCCTGGAACATGGGAGCGACAGTGGATTTAGGCGGTCTGGATAGTTTATCGGATGATTAGGGAAGGGGCGTTCAGTGCAATAGGGGAAGGAGGAATCTGCATCGGGAGCAGCACGTCAATTTTGATGATTTCCTGAAAGGTGACCACCCCCAGCCCGGTACCCGTGAAGAGCCGGACTGTAAATAGTGAATTCCAGGAACAAAGGAAGTCAGGTCAATATTTTTTTGGAGGGGGATGCCACGAGGGTCCTGGAGGACTGGCAAGACATACATACACTAGGTGTGAATGTCCCAAGGTTCTGAAGGACTGGCAAGTTAAAGGAGGTGGGTCAAGTACCAACTGCCGGGAAACTCTGTGCACAGACCCAGGTAAGAAAATAGGGCATTTTTAGTTACCTGGGTGGCTGGGTGGGTAGGCTGGTGTGAATCTGAGACCTGTGAGAGTGTGACTGAGACGCCCCGAGAACCATAAGGGCTGGCAAGGTGAAGGGAGTGCAGACTCTTGAGTAACTGATTTCCATACCTCTGCAAGGAGATTGGTGGGGAAAAAGAGGAAGTGACTTGGTGAAGCATAAGGTGGTCTCACTAGGTCGGTAAGGATAAGAGAACCAGATGGTAATCACTGATGGGTAAAAGACCTTCCAAGAAACCACAGAAGGATAAAAAAGGGGACTTCCTAGACCAGGGAAAAGGAGATTCATCCCTCCTCACAGTCTCCTGGGTAAGATCCTGGTAAGATCCTGGCTGGATGGAATCATCTTCCTTATAGTAGAATGCTAAAAGATTTAGATAAAGACCTGATGATTCAATATTGTTATTTTATATAGAGGCAGAAACAAATAGATGAGGGAACAGTGGCCACAGTTAGGTAGTTTTAATTACTTCATTTGAGGGCAAGGTTGACAGAATAAACTATATAATTGAGGTAAAAGTAAAAGTATTACGATAAAGTATTGCTGTTTTAAATGCTAGCAGGATGGGATGGATTCATTTGGAAAATACACCTGGGATAAGAGTAAAGGTACCATGACTCAATATTGTTATTTTGAGTGGCCAAGAAATCATATTAAAAGCACTAGTGCATTTTGCTCAAAATACTGTATGGAAGTTTTAAAAATTGGCTATGTGAAGCACTAAACATATAGGTTAATAAAAGAAGTTTATATGCTTGTTGGATCCCAGGTAATATATAGTCCATTTTTGTTAGAGGAGTGTGGAGGTAGTGTGTGTGTGTGTGTGTGTGTTGTGTCTGTGTTGTGTCTAATAATAATTAATAAAAAGGCCTTACTTACATCACAGGGCACCTGGGTCGTGAGTCTGGGCTGACAGTTTTCCACCTGACAAGCCTAACATCTTAACCACTGAGCCGCCATCCTGCCCTATAACTAGGTATAATAATATTTAAGTCAGAGCTGAAGGAGCTTCTTGAAAGAGAAGCAAAACGTCTTCAAAGAAAAACAAGAAAGTTCAGCTGTCTCTTGAAAAAGCACCTTTGTGACATCCATGGAGCACACACAGAATAGATATCTCTCTCGACAGATATTTCCATAATGATCCATAAGTGCAACTACTGCAATGTCCACATTGCAACCTGGCCAGAAAGTGATTGCCGAGGAGCTCAATAGTTTGCTTCCTTGAAGGATCTCTGCAATTGGAGGGTACCAGCCCTTTCAGGCAAGCAAGGCCAAGAATTGGGCACCACAAAGCCTATTGGGGCTCTATGATATTGTTGTGAGATATAATAACAGAATGTTGAAAGCCTGTCAAGAGTTTTCCACTGATCCGTCTTCCAGTTCACGAGCGCGGCACTTCCGGACATGCAAGAACAGTTTGCTTCCTGCCGTCCGTTCCTTTCTTTTTTGGAGGACCCTGAAAAGGGTCAAAAATCACCCTGGAGGGGCGATTACCGAGAGGACTTCCCTGTGATCACGGAAGGGTGGCAGCCCTCCACTGGAATCCGGGATCATCTCCTTTGGCCTGAAGAAGAAGAGACCGGCCACAAAGATGGCCAATCACTAAGCTGCTCCTTGCCGAAAGCCAAAAGCACTACCTAGCATTAAGAAGCAATCTGGAGGACCTGGGTGAGCTTTTACATTTCCTATTCCCTTAACCATTTTCCGGTGGGACTTTCCTCAAAATCTCCTTCCCCATTTTTTGAGAAAATGGAGAATATCTACTTTGGGAACAAATCTTAAAGCCTCAAAGCTAGAAAAGAAATTCAATTAATTCAGCTAAGCAATTTCATCTGGATTTACTAAAAAGCTTTTATTTGTTGCTGGGGATCCACTATCCAATCTTCTCTCTAAGCTGTGAATTAAAGAAAAAATTTGGACTAATCCTACAAAAGTTCTATATTAATTTTGGGGGAAAAAAGAAAAAGAAAAAAATTCTTACATTGCATGTTATGTTATTGATGACATCTTGTGGCAAAACCTGGTGCAGCAAGTAAATTTCCTTTTTCTGTTGTAAGAGCTGACTGAATAACAGCGCTGTCCTTGAAACAATGCTTAAAGATAAGTGTAGGAACACCTGGCACTGAATACAACTTTTCAGGAGGTGAAAAATCTTTCACTATTATTAAAACAGCCTCCATGGAAGATTTAACTGCAAATAACAATGAAATGGATGAATATATCTCACCACTTGATATAAACTGATACTGGACACGATCTTGGCAATGACAGAGCAAATTAAAGCCAAACTGCAAGAAAAATCTGCCAACTTAAAGCCACCAAATCAAATTCTGACTGTAAATGAGGAAAAGATAACTCAAAACCAAATAGAAGAAGTGGAAACCAACACTGAAATAGGAGATTTCAAAGAACAACAAAAGCAACCTACAGAAAACCTTAAAGTCCAAAATTTAATGGCAACTACAAAACTTACAAGCCAAAAAGCAACAGCACCTGAAGAAAGCAACGTCAAGAGTGAAGACACTAAAGGCCTTCAAACACACTATATTGAGAATTCAATTAATCAAATGACAACCATAATACCAGCTACTACATTCTACCTAACCCAGATAGAATTGGAAGAACAAAAAGATTTGACTGAGTTAATGACAACTATATTATATCAGCCACCAAAAACTGAATTATCAAAGCAAAAATACAATGGTTACATACAATGGACATTTTCCTTGCAAAACTGACATTTGGATACGCTCCCTGGATTCAAATAAGGGGTATAGGAAGAAAGGAAGATACATTTGAGAATTTAAAGATGCCAAGACGGAAGCATGATTGGCACAAAAGGAAGGCAAGAGTTAGATTTAAAAAACTGAACTTGTTTCTCTTTTAGGATTCCTAAAGATGGACTATAAAAATATCTTTCTATGGATTAAGGGGAATCTCTAAAAATATCACTGATTTTACATTTAGATTTTAGATCTGTAAAGGAAAACAAAAGTAAGCTTTTAGAATATAACTCCGAACTATATTATAGAATTTGGAATGACATATCAAAAGGTAGTATTTCAATAATTGATGTACGGTCAAGATGACATAAAATATTCAGTGGTGACTTTTGAGCTATAATATAGAATCTAGAATTTTATATATAAATGATAGCATTTTAATAATTGTTCAACAGTTAAGGCAAAAAATATATTTCTGATAACTGGTGATTTGTTAAGATGAAAAGTAGACTTTAATGATAAAACGTAAGAATGTTTTGTAATGAACAATATAACCCTTGTAGACAAAAGAACTGTTCTTTATTGAAATAGGGAATTGTGGGTTATCCAAAATTAAGCTTTTTCCTATATAATATAGGCCAGGGGTCAGCAACCTGAATCGGTGAAAGAGCCACTTGGAACCGGTTCCCTCACCAAAAAAAAAAACCAAAAAAAAACCTGGGAGCCGCAGCTTGCAGGATTAGCACACACACCCTTTCCATCCCCGCCTCTGCACAAGGATCTGCCTCGCGGCGCTTGGCAGGAGAGGCGGCGTTTCCTTATCTATCACTCTGATCTAAATTTGAGCAGGTCGGAGGGAGGGGAGTTTACTCAGCGGCAGCAGAGGCAGCAGTTCCTTATTGCTCCGATCTAAATGTGAGTGGGTCAGAGTGAGCGGCTGAGGGGAAACGGTTTTGGAGCTTCTCACAGCCACCTTTGTGTGTGGCTGGCTTTTTAAAAAGCATTTTAGCATAAAAATCTGGGTAAGGAGGCGCAGATGGGGCTGCCAGCCCCAAGGACTCGGGTAGGCAACCTTGGCTGTTTTATGACTTCTGGGCTTAAATTCCCAGAATTCCTGAGCCAGCCGTGCTGAGGAGAAATGGAGAGGTTTCCATGCTGAGCCATGCTGGCTCAGGAATTCTGGGAGTTGAAGTCCACGAGTCATAAAAGAGCCAAGGCTGCCTACCCGTCACAAGAGGAAACCAGATTCACTTGACAACCTGAATACTAACTTAATGACTGCAGTGATTCACTTAGCAACTGTGGTAAGGTCGCAAAATAGAGCAAAAGTCATTAAACAAATGGTGGATTAGCTGCTAAAATTGTTTTTACCTGTTGGGGTAAAGGAGAAAGGGTTTTTTTCCCTTTCTCCTATCCTTTTCTCCACCCACCCACCCCATTTTTTTTCTTTTGCATTTTTCTATTTGTGGTTTTTATAGTTTGCACCGGCTTTTACTATTTTCATTTATAATCCTTAATATAAATATTTGAAAAAACAGAGGACATAAAAAAAGACTGAGACAGAGAGACAGAGACAAAGAGAGATAGAGAATAACCTGCCTTATTGAGAGCTGTCCTGCTGCTGCACCTTGAGTGGGGAGGACGAGCTTTGCTGCTGCTGCATGGCCATGCCTGGGCTATGTCCTGCTGCTGCCTCCCAACCTCCACCTTTGCCACTGGGTAAAGCAGCGGTGGAGCACTCTGTCATGGGGGGGAAGCAGCAGTGGCAGTGGAGCGCTCCATCGGGTTGGGGGGGGAAAGTAGTGGAGGCTGGGTGCTCCATGTGTGTGTGTATGTGTGGGATCTTTGCAGGGAACTGGTTCTTACATTATTTGATTCACAATACTAGTTATAATAGCCACTGTGCGACACCCGCCGGCATGAGATTTACTTTATTTTTTGCCCCCCAGTAGGCCAACCATGGACAAATCATCCAAGAGAAGAAAAATTTCGGAAGAAAACAGTGTTTAATGATGCATGGGCACATTCATTTGCTTTCACAACTGACAAGACTGGTTTACCAGTATGACTAATATGTGGTGAGAAATTTGCAAACAACAAGAAGTCTAATGTTGCAAGACATTTCCAAAATAAACACGCAGCCTTTGCTGAAAAATACCCAGAAGGAGAAGAGAGAAAAAAAGTCATTTCGGAATTGATGCGGAAGGTTGATCAGAGCAAGAATCAATTTAAGAAGTAGGTGACGTCTGCAAGTTCAACTAGTCTGCTAGTTTTGTGGCTGCTCAGGAAATAGTCAAGCACAGGAAGCCGTTCACAGATGGAGAATATATGAAGGAATCATTCATTAAGATTTCAGAACATCTATACTTCAAAAACAAGAGTGAAATTGTGCAGAAAATCAGAGATATGCCCCTCTCTGCGAAGACTGTGAAAGACAGAACCCTAAAAATGGCAGAAAATGTTGTGTCAGTAGATTAATTAAATGGGTTTTCCTTGAAGCGGGAAACCCAGGGTGCATTTATTTGGTTAGTGCATTTTCGGCGGGAGTTTCTGGGCTGGGGATTGGTTACTGTTCAAACGCATCAGAGTATTTAAGAGGGAGTTCAACTGTTAATAGCCAGTTGACTTATATGTGTTAATAAACGTTCTTGCATAAAACCTCGCTGTGTCGCTCGTCTATTCGAACTCAACAGAAAACATCACCAGACAGCAATTTAAAGACATCAATTCAGCTGAGGCATACTCAATTGCCTTGATGCATCCAAAGACAAAGGTGATATTGAACATATGTGAACTCTGCTGGGCCACAGGAAGAAATGTTTGAGTTGATAACACTGAAAGGCCAAACAAGGGGGGAGGACATCTGTGAGGCTGTCTTGGATTATTTAAGAACCAATGAAATAAACACCACCCACCTTGTGTCAGTGGCTACTGATAGGGCACCAAGTATGACAGGAGCGCAGAAGGGCTTTGTGGCTTTACTGCAGAAGTTGCTGGGTAGAAAGCTGCTAACATTTCATTGCATCCTGCACCAAGAGGCATTGTGCGCTCAAACATTTCCTCCAGAATGCACAGAAGTGATGTACCTTGTGATTCAGATTGTCAATAAAATAATGGCACAAGGTTTAAATCACTGTCAGTTCCGTTTGCTACTAGAGGAGGTGGAAAGCACGTATTCTGATCTCCTGGTGCACAACAAATTCCGGTGGCTGTCCAGAGGAGAGGTGCTAAAATGCTTTGCTGCGTGTCTGGAAGAGGTGAAAACGTACCTGGGCAGCAAAGGGCTCACCTATCCTGAGCTGGAACGTCCAGAGTGGCTGGAAAAGCTACACTTCATGGTAGATATGACAGCACACCTGAACAAGCTGAACACAAGTCTTCAGGGTAAAGGAGGCACAGCCCTGCACTTGCTGGAGGAAGTTTTGGCATTTGAACGCAAGTTGACAGTGTTTGACAGAGATTTACAGAGATGTTAAGTAGCGGGCTCTGGACTGCGTGGACCACATGGAAGACTCCGGACAACAGGATGCAGCATATTAGTCTTTATTGATGTCAGCACAGACTTGGCAAACAAAGGGTGACTAGCCCCTCTTATATCTAGCCAGACATACCTGGGACTAATCCCCTTATCAGGATTTCCCGCCAAGGAATGCCCTGCCAATCCTGACAAGGCACCCTGCCACCTGCTGGTGTCAGTGGCTCATTGCTGTGGAAACATCCCCTATATACATAACAAGAGAGGTACACTGTCTCACTTCCCCTCTTTGAGAGAGTTCAAACAAGGTAACAATGTGATAAATTCAGAGTATTTGCAGTCTGTAATCCTTGCAATGCAAACATCATTTGGGAAGTGATTCTGTGAGTTCAGAGAGGAAAAAAAGACATTATCTTTCCCTGTCACTCCCCTGACCAGCCATCCATCTGCATTGAATATGACTGCATTTGCAGGTGTAAGTCAACCCGATCTGGAGATGGAACTTGCAGACATAGCTGACAAAGAGTTATGGGTGTCCAAGATCCAACGTTTGACAGATACTCTTGAAGGTGTTGCCCGTCAGAAGGCCAGTCTTGCGCTGAATGACAAATGGAGTGATATTGAAAACCTTCCCAAACAGGACAAGCTTATACTTGATACATGGAATGCCCTCCCCAGCACGTACAGAAATATGAAGAAATATGCATTTGGAGTCCTGTCAATCTTCGGATCCACATATGTATGTGAACAGGTCTTCTCCAATATGAACTACATTAAAAACAAATATCCCTCACGCCTCACAGACAACAGCCTGCAATCTTGTTTAAAAATGAAGGTGACGTCTTACAGCCCTGATATGCAGATGCTGTGTGCTGATGTTGAGAAGCAAAAATCACATTAACCAGGTAAAATAAATATTTTAATTGGCTATTATTTTGCAAATATATATTTGAAGTTCTTCAGTGAAAGAGTGCTTTTTTTATTCCTTGCCAGCTGACTGCACACTCCAGTACAGATGGACTGATTTACGGGCAGACGCACGGACAGGCAGACGGACTGGCAGATGGACAGATGGACAGACAAGCGGACGGATGGGCAGATGGACTGGTAGACGGACGGACAAGTGGACGGATGGGCGGATGGACTGGCAGACGGGCACATGGACTGGTGGACGAGCAGACGGATGGACAAGCAGACGGATGGGCAGATGGACTAGCAGATGGATGGACAAGCAGTCGGATGGGTGGATGGACTGGCAGATGGGCACATGGACTGGTGGATGAGCAGACAGACGGACAAGCAGACATATGGGCAGATGGACTGGTAGATGGACGGACAAGCGGACGGATGGGCAGATGGACTGGTAGACGGACGGACAAGCAGACGGATGGACAAGCAGACGGATGGGCGGATGGACTGGCAGATGGGCACATGGACTGGTGGATGAGCAGATGGACGGACAAGCGGACGGCTGGGCAGATGGACTGGTAGACGGACGGACAAGCAGACGGATGGCCGGATGGACTGGCAGATGGGCACATGGACTGGCAGACGAGCAGGCGGACAGACAAGCGGACGGATGGGCAGATGGACTGGTAGATGGACGGACAAGCAGACGGATGGGGGGATGGACTGGCAGATGGGCACATGGACTGGTGGACGAGCAGACGGATGGACAAGCAGACGGATGGGCAGATGGACTAGCAGATGGATGGACAAGGAGTCGGATGGGCGGATGGACTGGCAGATGGGCACATGGACTGGTGGATGAGCAGACAGACGGACAAGCGGACAGATGGGCAGATGGACTGGTAGATGGACGGACAAGCGGACGGATGGGCAGATGGACTGGTAGACGGACGGACAAGCAGACGGACGGACAAGTGGACGGATGGGTGGATGGACTGGCAGATGGGCACATGGACTGGCAGACGAGCAGGCGGACGGACAAGCGGACGGCTGGGCAGATGGACTGGTAGACGGACGGACAAGCAGACGGATGGCCGGATGGACTGGCAGATGGGCACATGGACTGGCAGACGAGCAGGCGGACAGACAAGCGGACGGATGGGCAGATGGACTGGTAGATGGACGGACAAGCAGACGGATGGGGGGATGGACTGGCAGATGGGCACATGGACTGGTGGATGAGCAGACGGATGGACAAGCGGACAGATGGGCAGATGGACTGGCGGGCAGAGAGATGGGTGGACGGAAGGACAAAATGACAGAAGCAGACAGCATTTTGGGTTTGCTGCAGGTGGATAAGTTAAGTTTGGATTTTTATTTCATAAATATGAGGATTCAAATAGACATTGAGTATTGTATTTGAAATTAACATTTAACCCAGTGTCTTTTTTTGGAGTTCAAAATGTTTCTGTTGCATGCTGAAATAAAAATTGGCAATTATTTTGCAAATATTTATTTGACATTGTTCAGTGAAATAGTCCTTTTTTATTCATTGTCAGCGGACTGGATGCTACAATACAGACATATGGACTGGTGGATGGGCAGATAGATGGGCAGGCAGATGGACAGGTGGACGGGCAGATGGATGGACAGATGGACGGACGGGCAGACGGACGGATGAGCGGACAGATGGCAGATGGACTGGTGGACAGATGGCAGATGGTGGACGGATGCGTGGATGGACAGACGAGAGGACGGATGGGCAGATGGACTGGCCGACAAGCAGATGGGCGGGTGGGCAGATGGGTGGACAGACAGAATGACAAGCAGACAGCATTTTGGGTTTGCTGCATGGGAAAAAGTTAAGTTTGACTTTTTATTTAATAAATATGAGGAGGACTCAAATGGACATTGAGCATTTTATTTGAAAGTAACCTTCAACCCAGCGTCTTTTTTTTGGAAGTTCAAAGTGTTTTTGATGCATACAGAAATAAAAAAAATTTCTTTGTAGCAGTTCATTGATTTCATAAATGCAACACACTATAGTTTTTTTATACATAGCACAAAGGTAAAAAACGATATACGCAGTGTTATTTTCATTTTAGATGTCAAAAGGGTTTTGAGGCTCCCAGTGTTTTGTTTTCGGTGGGAAACGGGGACTCCGAGGTGTTCAAATCTGGGTGGGCTCCCAGCAAACATGCGCCAAAGAAGTGATGGGAGAAGGAAGAGAGGAAGAGAAACATCGGGGGGGGGGGAGCACCCTGTTTCTTCTTCTTCAGGCAAAAACTCTCTGATCAAGCCGGAATGAAGAGGGGGATGAGGAGGAGGAAGAGCAGCGATTGACAAACTGCCAGCCAAACACTTTGGGGGAGGGGGTGCAGGATGGAGAGGCGGGCAGCTTGCCTTGGAGAGGGAGGGGGGAGCCCTTCTCGTCTGCCTTTCGTTCTCTTTGCTCTATTCCCCTCGCTCCTTTTTTGTAAAAAAAATCTTTTTTTCCTTTCTTTCTTCGCAATCTTGCCCGCTGTTTCTCCACCTCCTCCATCCTCCTCCCCACCATGCAGAAAAATAGGAGAAGGCAGGCGGTGGGGCAGGGGTTTCCCTTCCTTGCCCAATTCCAGTGTTTGCAAGAGAGGCAGAAATGATCGCCCTTTTGCAAGCAGAAAATCTTGCAGGTCTCCTCGTGAGGAAGGAAACCCCAGATACGGGCAAGCCAGGAGAAGTGTGTGTGTGTGTTTGTGTGAATCCCCGGCTGCAATTCCCATCCAAAGTGAAAGCAAAAGTAAGCATCGGGCAAAGCGGAGCTCCATTTCTCAGCTTACCTCTGTCCTTTGGAGCCGGGAGGTGCACCTTTGGAGGAGGAGGAGGAGGAGGAGGCACCTTCAATCCGGTTGCTGCATCTCTTCCCTCATGGGTGGGGGGGCCATTGGGGGAGGCTCCTGAGGCCCGCAGCTCTTCCAAGGGGAGGAGGAGGAGAGTGGGATCGGGGTTGCTTGTGCCTGCTGAAGAGCACCATGGCTCCATTTGTCTGGCAAGGTGGGGGAAATTTGCCCAGCCTCCTCTCCGGCCCCAAGCAGCACCTTTCCCTCGCGCGCGTGTTTGACAAGCCTCCGTTTGCCTGGCAAGGTGGAGGAAATTTGCTCAGCCTCACCTCCGGCCCCAAGCAGCACCTTTCCCTTGTGCGCGTGTTTGACAAGCCTCCGTTTGCCTGGCAAGGAGGGGAAAATTTGCTCGGCCTCCTCTCTGATGTATGTCTCGCTTAGGTAAGCTCCACTTTAATCAAACCCTGTTCTGCACATCCCTCCGACCAGTCTGGGCCACTCACATTTAGATCAGGTTTCAGGGCGCAGCGAGAGGAACTGCCGCCTCTCCTGCCACTGAGCTCCGGGCAGGCGGATCCACATCCACCACAACCCCCGGCTAGCAGAGCCGGCGGTGGAGCAGGGTGGGGGGAGACCTGCCAGACAGAGAAGAGGCGGGCCTGGGGCACCCCAAGACTGGCTGCCCCTACCCGTGCAGCAGGTAGAAAAAGGGCCTACTCACCTTTCCAGTCCTCCCGTCTCTTCCTCCACTGCCACCAAGTGCAGTCAGAAGAAACAAAGAGGTTTGTTTGTGGGCAGTCCCACAAACGGCTTGTGGGCGGTCTCATAAACCAAAGTTCAACCAATCAATCCAAACTTTGCAAGGTTTTTTTTTTTTGGTGAGAAGTTTGAATTGATTGGTTGAACTTTTTTAGTGCCACTTTTTTTTTCAGGACTAAACATGGCAGAGGTGGACTGGGAGCCACAGGGGATGACTCAAAGAGCCGCATGCGGCTCCGGAGGCGCGGGTTCCTGACCCGTGCTATAGGCTATTCTAGAATATCTTGTTGCAATTAGATAAAATGTAAAAACAAGATATTGATATGTATTAGTGAAAATATATTTTAAATTTTGTTGATTGACTACGTTATAACTAGAAGAGTACTAACTTGCTTATTTTGACTATGTAATCACTAAGGGAATTAGAGAGGGCATCTCTGTTGATGTAACCTGAACTATTTACAACTGGTTATGTCTTATTTTAACTACCCAACCACTATATTGTTTCACAAATACATGTTTATGTAAATATTTAAAAAATCAATAAAACTTGTATACAAAAAAAAGTTTTCCACTGATCACTTTTATGGGATGCAGAACCAAGAGAGCATTATTGTGACCCTCTTGAGTACAAAGAACACTAAATTCCATTTTGTGTCTGTTCCTTTGATCCCCGTTAACTTTATACAGGGGTGTGGTTTCTACAGAATCGTTCTTAAAAATAGACGTTTGGAGAGGAGTCTTATATTGTCAAAAGCACATGGATTCACAAGGCTTCTTGATCAGGGCGGACGTAATAGTCTCCTTCCTCCTCACCTCTCATGGGAAATGTACCTTTTCTCCCCGCTTTGCATGAGCACCTGCCTTGCACACAGAATCCACCAGGGGCTCCTCTGCAAAGAGAAGGCAACACAATGGCGTTCCATCATTGAGCCACTGGAGGGCGAACGCCACACAGTGCTTTCCAGAGGGGAGATTGAAAGGCATTGACATCAACCGGTCTTGCCTCTTTAGGATGCTGTATTCACTCTCTTGAGCATTTGAGCTGTGCAGAACTCTTGAAGGAAAGAGATCCAGAAAGGGCCAGGATAAGTGGCCAGATTCTTCCAGTGCGAAGGGAGGGCTCTTGAACTGAAGAAGGAAGAGATACATCCAGTGGCGTAGCGTGGGTTGTCAGCACCCGGGGCAAGGCAAGTAATTTGCGCCCCCTAACCGCATCGCACGCCTGGCACCCCCCCCTCCACAGTGGGCGGTGACCCGGCGGCTCGGATCGGATTTGCACAGCCAGCACTGCAGTGAGAGAGAGTGAGCCAGGCAGGGGCAGAGAGCTGCGAGTGCGAGCGCGCCCATCCCCCAGATGTTGCGCCCGGTGCGGCCGGCCCCCCTGCACCCCCCACGCTATGCCACTGGATATATCCCAAGTTCCTGTCTTAGTAATAAATAAGAAGGAACTAAGTCACTAAGGAAAGAAAGTAAAATATCACTCAAACCTGACAAAAGAAATTGGACAAGAGCTGATATGAAAGCTTTCTCCAAATCCCATCAACAGCTACCAGGCTTGAAAATCAACAAGAATAACTGTCATCTGATGAATCAGCAAAAAACAAGGATTTTTTTGTGTGTGGGGTGGAAGGATCCTGAAGTACAAACACTTTTTGAGTTGTTCTTCATCTACAATTGGCAGCTGGCAGCTTCTGTCCCTCTGGCTAGTGCCAGCCAGCCTAGTTGAGAAGGACTTAGATAAGTATGGATGAGTGTGGATGTTGTACATGTGAAAAAGAACAAATATATATGTTGTAACCAGTAAACGTCCCTTATTTTAAATTCAGTCTCCCTGTATTTTGAAGAACCATTTGTCCCTCAGTGTGTGGGTGAAAAAGTGTGGCTATTTCCCAGGGCTGTGAGAGTGAGTGACCATAAGCTTTAAATACAACACTCTTCGGAAGTGTAACATTGCCTAAAGCACGTTGAGAAGGCCTCCTGATCAAGGGAAACGTGAGCGCCCCCTCCTGCCCCCGCATGGGAAATGCTCCGTCTCTCCTTGTTCCAGGAGCGCTTTCCATTCACAGAAAACCCACCAGAGGGCGGCCTCTGCAAAGAGAAAGGGACTCCACGCACTTCAGCGTTGGGCCGCTGTGGCCGGTTGGGAAGGAAGTGACGTCAGTAAGCCTTGCCTTTCTAGGATGCTGGACTCTCCCTCTTTAACCCTTTGAACTTCGCAGGCGGTTAAAAAGGCTGCAAGAAAGTCTTGAAGGAAAGAGGCACAGGTGACAAAGGGGGTTGTTTGTCTGTCTCTGTGTGTGTGTGCGGGGGGGGGGAGGGGGTTTCTTCCCATACAAGCAGAGGCAGAGAGTTCTTACACTAGAGAAGGAAGTGGCATATGCCAAGTTCTCATCCAGGTTCAATCTTAGGAGAGGGAGACTCCCAGATCCCATATTTCCCTGCTGACCTTTTCCATGATTGTTGCCCTCAGGAAGAAATCCAGATGCCAGAAAGGAAAGGAGGGGACCTAGATCGTCCTTCACGCCCCATTTCTTGGGAAAGCTCCTGGGTAGAGGGAGAGCTTGCATGGCAAAACTCAAGGAGGAAATAAGGTTTGAAAATGCAAAAGATTATGCCTACGTTCTCACTCTGTGCTGGATGACAGTAAACTAGGTTCGACTCCTCTGCAGCTCAGTTTGTCTTAGGAGGGTAAACAGATGATTATGTTAAGCTTTGTGCATTTAAGCCTTTGTGTTTCATGTGAATTGAGCCCCTGGATCTGATTGACCTTTTTGTGCTTAGGACACATTGTGTGAACCTGCCTTCCTGTGTGAAGGAAGAGAAATGGAGCATCCTAAGCCAGGGTCAATTGAATGGCATTCAGTTTTTTGTGAACTGAATTTTCATGCTTTGTTAACCTGTTCTGAGTTTTTGTATGCTGTGTGAACCCTGTTTATAGGTAAATGTAGATGTATATTTTTAAAAAGCAAGTCTTTCCTTGTGAGTAAAAAAAAAATAGAAATGATCCAAAATGCCAAATATACTGAATCTTCTTATTGAAGTTATCAGTTTACCAGGTCAGAAAAATACTTCCTTCTGTATGGGGTTGAGTATCGATGAACGATCCAATCCACTACTTTCTAGTTGTTGGAATTTATTTTCTATCAGAGAAATGCAAAAGGAGGTCATTTCTTCATCTTCTTTAGAGACAAAGTTATCTCTTTGGCAAAGAGGGTTAATGGCTTGTTCTGATTCCCATGGCTAGATGAACATTGCTATGAATGAAAAAGAATTTGGTTTCCTTGAATTCATTTGGATTTGTGTTACAGGACGGAGAAAGAATGGCAAGCCTTCCTTTAGCAAGTGGGGGAACTGGAAAAGGCCCTTCCAGTGTTCAGTCTGGAATCGGTGAGGAGATCTGGGCAAGAACTGGCCAGAAGATCCTGGACGATGGAACCATCCTTTCACCACTTCCGTCCTGGAATTTTAGGAGCATCCGCTATCAGGAGGATGAGGGTCCCCGAGGACTTTGCAGCCGACTGCACTACTTTTGTAGCCAATGGTTGAGACCAGAAAAGCACACAAAAGCGCAGATGCTGGACCTGGTTGTTCTGGAGCGGTTCCTGGCCATTCTGCCCCTGCAGATGGAGAGCTGGGTGCGGGAGTGTGGAGCAGAGAGCAGCTCCCAGGCGGTGGCCCTGGTGGAAGGCTTCCTCCTGAGCCAGGCGGGGGAGAAGAAGGAGCAGGCTGAGTTGCAGGTGAGAGGACTTCCTCTTGGGAGCCCAGAAGGACTTGAATATAATAATATGTTCAAATTTTTGTTTCCTTTTAAACATATTATTAAGCTTATCAAGATATAAAACACAAAAAAATGAAAATAGTAGGAACTGGGTTGAATTGAAGAGAAAGACGTAAAGGGGAAAAGGAAAATGATTGACTTTGACTCTTTAGTACATTCAAATAAAATGGTAACATTAAGCCTCTGACTTCTACTTTTCCATGCTTAATATGTACTAGAACTAGCCATTCTATAACAAGAAACTCTAAATTTCATTTATTTTTATCCCAAGAAAAAAATCCAGAAGTGATTTCCAAGTAGAAACAAGGTTGGATGTGTTCTTTTCTTTAACTAAAGCAGTTAATTTTGCCGTCTCTGCTAGGTCCGTCAGTTTTTCCAGCAACTTCTCCATTATGGCAATTAATGTATCCTTCCGTTTTTGTGCAAAAAGCATTCTTAATGCTCTCAACATATAAAACAGCAAAGTTTGAGATTGTTTTTCAATCTCTTTGTCTATTAAAGTCCCTGATTTTATACCCAGTTTGAGAATCTTCTGCAGTAAAATATAAATCTTACACCAGTATTTCTTTGGTTTGTCCACCAAAATGGAAAAAGGTTTCTTGTTTACATTTATGTTTTGAACATGTATTTGAATTTCCTTTATACATCTTTGGCCGGTTATCACGCATTAAATAGAATTGATACATCATTTTATAAAAAAGTTGTTCCAAATTATAATTTAATAGAAATTTTAAAGTTTTCACCCAAATATCTTCCTGTTGTTCAGGCACTATATTATACACAAAATTCTTTGCCATTGGATCAATGTATTCAAATTCTTAATACCTCCTTACCAGAGTTCTCTGGCATTCATACTATGTGGAGATGTTTCACTAATCTTTCTATAGTTGCTTATCCTTTCTAGAAGAAAGATTTTGCAGAGCCATTTATTTCTTACTTCTCAGCCTAATTGATCGATACTGAGTGCTTTGCAGTAAAAAACCACTTCATGATGTTTGATGACCATTAATGCTTTTCTCCTTCATACTATGTCAAGTCCTTTACAATGGACATCAGAGATCCTGAAAGAATGAGGCATCCTTCAAATCTCCCTCAAGAACTGTTTTTCAGGAGGATCTCTCAGGAAGATCCAAATCAGGACACCTCAAGAGGTAATAATAAGGTCCTTCCACTCCTCTGATAAATCCTAACTTTCTTATCTTCTGTGTTTTCTATAGCATTTCATTAATTATGCTTCTTGAAATTCTATCTCCCTCACAGGGAAGAATAGAAGGAAGTTGACGTTTTGTTTTGGGGGAACGGAAACCGTGATTGAACCTCCAGCTCAGGTAAGAGAAGTACATTCATTTACTAGATTTGTATTTTCCTTTTCCCTCGGGAAATCAGCTGATGTACATAGTACAGGTAGTCCTTGATTTATGACCACAATTGAAACCCAAATTTTTGGGAGTGGAAACCGTGATTGAACCTCCAGGTGAGGTAAGAACATTCATTTACTAGATTTACTAGAAGAACATTCATTGAGTCAATGGCTCAGACTACTACCAGTTTCCTTGCAATCTGAGGAGGGGCAGAGTCTCTGGATATTGATGGCACACAACACAGATCCATGGCTGATCTCTCCCAGCTCTTTCATGAAGGTCTTCAGGATGAACAGGATTGCTCCTTCTTAGCCACTTCATAAAATTCTACAAAGAATCCCTTCCCCTACAGAGACATTTATGCCTTTAAACCCAGGTTAAACAAGTTAGTGTCACTGATTGGTGGGTTTTCCAAGGGCCACATGCTAATTGATTGTCTCCTGACACAATGCGTTTTGATTGAGGATGGATGAATTGATCCTGGCTGGCCGGTTGGATATTTAGTAGATCTAGAAGGATCCTGAGGTTGATCCAGAAAGAAATTGGGTTTACTTAACTGAATGGCACTGAAAATCCTACAAAATCATTCAAGTTGATGAAACCTGTCTAAAAAATTTCTTCAATCAAAAGCTTTTTCTTCTGTCCACTTTCTCACCTAAACTATGGAATCCTACTAAACATAGCCATTTACCTTACTTCATAGCTTTGCTTTGGGAATTTCTAAACAATAGGATAGATCCTATAGTTCCTCCTCAATCTGTTCTGTACTTTTTTGCCTTTCAGGAGGGTCTTCTGCCTTTTGAGGAGGTGGCTGTGTATTTCTCAGAGGAGGAGTGGTCTCTACTGGATCCTCACCAAAAAACGCTGCATTGGAAAGTTATGCTGGACAATTATAAGAACGTGGCCTCTCTTGGTAAGGGTTTCCTATTCTGCAGTCAGGCAGTTCAGGAAGACACTTTGTAGTCAGATGCCACGGATTACTTCTTATGAAATCATCTCCAAATAGATGTCCTCTCTTCAGAGGGAGAAGGAAAAGTCATGCTGTTCGACTGCTCCTACGAAGGAAATAGGTCAATGGCATTCTGCTTAGATATATTCTATCCCATTTATTTTTCTATTTCTATTTAAACATATTAGTGACAATTCCTTAGTTTGTGGTAATGCCAAACTCCATCAAACAGTTTTCAACTATTTTTGGCCCAGATACTTCCGTATCGGTCCTATCAAGAATTGCCACTCAAGTTTTTTGACTTAATGCCTTTTACAAGTTTTTATGCCTCATGAATAGATATTATCGTTTCTATACCAAGCCATTATAATTATACAAATATTCAATATATTGGAATTTGGCAAAATACCTGGAGTCAATTACAGGTAGTCCTTGAGTTATGGATATAATGGAGCCTGCCCATTCCATTCGTAACTCAAAAATTCATAGGAGTGAATCTCGTACCTCGAGGAAGATGACTCCCTGCTTTCACCCACGTATTTGCTAATTGAATGCATGGGCCAATACGCGGTTCATTAATTGCACATGAGGTATCTCAGGTTGGGGAAGCCATGGAGGGCTTAGTGATGGAACAGGCCTCCAAGGCTTCCATGGTTCACAAAGATACCACGTGCTTCCCCCTCCATTTCTGCCATGCTGGACTGTCTTCCCTTGAAAAGATCCATCTCCTCTCTGCTGGGTTCCTGCTTTTCATGGAGGGGAGACTCAATGAAGCTCCTGTGTGCTATAATATCATGCGAGCTCAGGCACCCATCCTCTTTTGCAGAGAATGGGTGCCTGAACTCCTGCGGTGCTTGTGGTGCATATCTCCTGCTCCCCACAACTCTGAAGCCACATGGCCACTGTCCCGGCTTCTGTTCTAGTAGCAGAGGCCTGTAAAATGTCACCGACTCCCAGATCGGGCTTCTGAAGGCCCACGGAAGCATCCCCCAGCCTCTGTTCCAGACAGCAGAGCCTGGAAAAGGGCTACAATCTCCAGATCGGGCCCCCAGAGGCATGCGGAAAGCTCCCTCAGCTTCTGTTCCACTCTTTGTTGCAGAGAACAGAGGCCTAAAGTTCTGTGACATCGCTCAAGATCAGTAGCGTGAAATCTCGTATCACTGATCCCACGTGATCTTGCATTACTTCAGGCTTCTATTCTCTGTGAATACACCGAAAGCCGGGAACAGCTAAGGAAGTAAAGGATGTCTTGATTTTCGCAAGGTGAGCACCCACAGGTCTAGTGCCTAAGGAGACTGGGGGCGGGTGGAGGGAGGGAATAGCTAGGGTGAATGTTGCAGTGCTACTGTGGTCGTTTGTAAGGGCGAACGACTGCCATAGGGTGGCAACATTTGCAATTTCAGGACTTTTTCATAAGTACTACTGGGAGATTATCACATAACGTCAAACATTTGCTAAGGAAAAGTTTGTAACTCGGAGATTATCTGTAATATGACTTCTGACAGGGTGATTTTTTTCCTCTAACTTTTCTATCACTTTCATTTCTTTTTCCCTTTGAAGGTGATAATGAGAATGACAATAAGGTTGCTAGAGAATTAATGAAAGTGTTCAAACAAAGAGACGTAATGGAGAAGCCTGTAATTCAAACGGGATTCCAAAGGCAGGAAAGAAACCCTTCCAATAATTGGAATAACGAAAGCTCATCTTCCATTGATGCACAGATGCAGGACTTTATTGATCAACACGGAAAAATAAAGAAAAGATATATTGGGAAGGGTTTAAGACTATTCAAAGAAATATTGGATGTAAATGGGCAATATCTATCCAAAGCCAAAGAACAAGATTATATATCCAAAAACAAAGGTAAAAATTACAATTGGACTTTAACACTTTCTCAAGAAAATGGGTCTCTTACGTCACAGAAAAGTGTTCACATGGGAGAGAAGCCAAATAAATGCACTGAGAATGGAAATAAAACTGTTTATAAAAGGATAAGCACAAGGGAGAAGCTATATAAATCCAGGGAGTATGGAAAGGACTTCAGCAAACCAAGTCATCTTACATCCCATCAAAGGATCCACGTAGGAGAGAAGCCATATAAATGCATGGAATGTGCAAAGGACTTCAGAACAAGCTGTGAACTTACATCCCATAAAAGGATCCATACAAAGGAGAATCCATATAAATGCATGTTGTGTGAAAAGGTCTTCAGCAAACAAAGTAATCTTACATCTCATCAAAGGATCCACACAGGGGAGAAGCCCTATAAATGCTTGGAGTGTGGAAAGGGCTTTACCCAACATGGTAATCTAGTATCCCATGAAAGAATCCACACAGGAGAGAAGCCATATAAATGCATAGAATGTGGAAAGGGCTTCAGCAAACACAGTCATCTTATATCCCATCAATGGATCCACATAGGAGAGAAGCCCTATAAATGCATGGAGTGTGGAAAGGGCTTTACCCAACAATGTCATCTTAATTCCCATAAAAGAATCCACACAGGAGAAAGGCCATATAAATGCATGGAATGTGGAAAGAGCTTCACAGCACGCAGAGATCTTACATCCCATAGAAGGATCCACACAGGGGAGAAGCCATATAAATGCATGGAGTGTGGAAAAGGCTTCAACAACCAGAGTAATTTAACATGCCATCAAAGGATCCACACAGGGGAGAAGCCATATAAATGCATGGAGTGTGGAAAGGGCTTCAGAACAAGCAGTGATGTTATATCCCATCAAAGGATCCACACAGGGGAGAAGCCATATAAATGCATGGAGTGTGGGAAGGGTTTCAGGAAACACAGTAATCTTACATCCCATCAAACAATCCACACAGGGGAGAAGCCGTATAAATGCATGGAGTGTGGAAAGGGTTTCACCCAACATTGTCATTTAATTTCCCATAAAATACTCCACACAGGAGAGAAGCCATATAAATGCATGGAGTGTGGAAAGGGCTTCAGCAAACATGGTGGTCTTATAACCCATCAACGAATACACACAGGGGAGAAGCCATATAAATGCTCGGAATGTGGAGAGGGCTTCAGAAAAAGCAGTGATCTTACATCCCATCGAAGGATCCACACGGGGGAGAAGCCATATCAATGCATGGAATGTGGAAAGGAGTTCAGCCAACTCAGTCATCTTACTTCCCATAAAAGGATTCACACAGGAGAGAAGCCATATAAATGTGCAGAGTGTGGAAAGGGCTTCACCCAACATTGTCATCTTATTTCCCATAAAAGAATCCACACAGGAGAGAAGCCATATAAATGCATGGAGTGTGGAAAGGGGTTCCGCCAACTCAGTCATCTTACTTCCCATAAAAGGATCCACACAGGAGAGAAGCCATATAAATGCATTGAGTGTGGAAAGGGCTTCCACCAACATTGTCATCTTATTTCCCATAAAAGAATCCACACAGGAGAGAAGCCATATAAATGAATGGAGTGTGGAAAGGACTTCAGAGGACAATAACATCTTACATCCCATAAAATTATCCAGACAGGGGAGCAGACATATAAATGCGTGGAGTGTGAAAAGGGCTTCAGCCAACAAAGTAAATTTACATCCCATCAGTGTATCCACACAGGGAAGCCATATAAATGAATGAAGTGTAGAAAGTGCTTCAGCCGACACCATACTCTTACTTCCCATAATATGTTTCATAGATGGGAGAAGTCAATCCCCAAAACAAAGACACATTTGGGTGAGAATAAATGCTAATTGTTTTAGTGGTCTCAGTCTATGGATTTCCAATTTACCCAGACTCATCTTTGAAAAGAAGGTTTTTTTTAATGTTTCACACGCCTGTCAGCCCTAGAGAGATCAATTTAGTAATAAAATAATGGGCATGTGGCATTATAATTATGATCTGTATGTTTGAATGTATCTGTTTATAGTTTCATTTTTTATTATTATTTAGAAATGAGCTTCCTGCTCCCTTACTGTCATCATTCTCCCACTTGGTCATAGTTCTCAGAGGGATGTGAAGACATTGAACAGGTGCTGCTTCCCCAAGCACAAATGGAAAAAAAAATCATGTTCATCCTTGGTGCAGAACTGAGATCCCCCAAAAGTAATCAAATTTACACCTTCAGTGTAGAACTGAAACCTGAGTCAACTGATATCTATGCAGAAACAGGGAACATTATTCAGTCAAGGGCTTCATGATATGAGGGAATTGTCACACGCACATCAGTGTATAGCGTCTGTGAAGAGCTGAAAGGATGCAGAATTGTTCTCACAAAAGGAGCCAGAATGACCAGTGCTTGTGTATTCCCCCCCCCCAGGATATTATGGCATATTTTCCTCTTTTATAGTGTGATGAGGGCTAAGAAGAAATCTAAATTTGATTGAAATAAAATTAAATACCAGTGGTGTGGTTATGTTCTTGTCATATACTATGCTCGTGGTGGCGAACCTATGGCATGCATGCCACAGGTGGCACGCAGAGCCCGCTCTGTGGGCACGCGTGCCCTCACCCCAGTCCTGGGTTTTATAAAATCTTTTCGCTTTAGGCCTCTGCCACCGTGTGCAAAAAACAAAAAAAGGTTCAATCAATCAATTTCAACTTCTAGCAGGAAAAAAAAGGTCTCGCAAAGTTGGAATTGATTGATTGAACTTTTTAGACCCACCCAGTCTGCCGTTAGCACCGTAGCCATGCCCACCCAATTGGCCACATCCACCCAATTAGCCACTCCCACCCATTTGGCCATGCCCACCCAGCACCCAATGATACATAAGTGGGTTTGGGGTTGCAGTTTGGGCACTTGGTCTGTAAAAGGTTCGCCATCACTGTACTATGCCTTTACAGTTGCTTTAAAAATACATTAACACATGAAAAATTTTGGAAGTATTTGGAAGAGGCTTATATCATTATTTGAGAAGCTCATGTTGGTTTATTCAACTTACTCAATTACAGTACTTGTCAGTAATAGTTTTGGGTCAAGCTGGACAATAAAGAGAGTGAAAAGAGCAGAGAACTTAATTCTTTCTAAGCCCTTTTTTTTCTCTCCATCTCCATTCTTTCATTCATTAACTAAATCTCTTTTTTTCTTTGCATTGTCGCCTCCATATCCAGAGGAATCTCTTCAAACTATTGGAATCTCCTGGTCTTGTGGTTGGAGGAGAATTTGTACTTCTGTTTTTCTCTGTTTGTTTATGATCTGTGGATTGATGGGTTCCAGTATCACTGTTATGGTTGGTCCAGGTTCTTTCTTACCTCTGAAAGACATTTTTGGGTCATAGAGGTAAGCCAGAAGGGATAAGGCCTATTATAACCCTGATCTTTATTTCAGAAGCTACTAATGTGTCACCATCTTGTCTCCTCTCTCCAAACTCATACTTCCTTGAGATGGAGTCCCTACGTAACCCCTGCACAAATGAGTGGTGTTTTTGTTTTTTTGTTTTTGCCTCATGGTACAATATTCATGTTCACTTGTCACTATTTGTCTTCCCTGATTTTATAATTTAATCTTTTCTCTAAGCACATATGAGATGCGACACTCCCGTAAAAATCCTAACTGGCTTAAACCTAGAAAATCCAAGAAGGGTCTCCAGTTCTGAAGCAATGGTCAGTCTGCAGAATAAACCATCATTTAGAAAAAAAATGGATTTATGCCTCGCAGGGATGAATAAAGAAGATGAAAGGGAAGGCAAGAGAGAAAATGGATAAGAGAAACAAGGAGGTTACATGATGGTCCATGGGAGGACTGCAATTTAATTAAATAATAACCAAATTAATATGATAGTTGAAGGTTGCAGTTATATTGACAAACTTATTCGGGTTTCAACAAAGGTTTAAAAGTATTGTGCAGCTTGTTCTTGCCTATTTTTTTTGTCCTGCTATGTTGCTTTTATGTTTCTCTCAGATTTGTTTCACCCACATCTCCGAAGAGAGAGGAGTCACAATAGAATAACAGAGTTGGAAAGGACTTTGGAAGTTTTCTACTCCAACCCTGCACTCAGGCAGGAAACCCTGGCATATACCATTTCAGACAAATGGTTGTCCAATCTCTTAAAAACTTCCAGTGTTGGAGCATTCACAACTTCTGGAGCCAAGTTGTTCCACTGTTTTGTCAATAAATTTCTTCTTAATTTTACGTTTCTTCTCACCTTGATTAGTTTCCACCCATTGCTTTTTGTCCTGCCTTTGTATGTTTTGAAGAATAGCTTGACTCCCTCTTCTTTGTGGCAGCCCCTGAGATATTGGAACATTGCTATCATGTCACCCCTAGTCATTCTTTTCATGAAACTAGACATACCCAATTCCAGCATCCATTCTTTATGTTTTAGCCTCCAGTCCCCTGATCATCTTTGTTGCTCTTCTCTGCACTCTACAGACTTCTGGGAAATTTCCTCTTCACCTTTGTGCAACCAAACTTGAATTAAGAACCATGTTGCAAATAGCTAAAAGTGGTGAGCAGGACAACCCAGTGAGTGTAGGAGAAATCCTAAATTCTGAATCATGCATACATTGCTCTCAAAGATGAAATATTCCTGGAATCATAAGGTTCAAAACTTGCAGAGATCAATCAGTTTATTGCTTCTCATCCAGTCTCTAAGAATATAATAAGTGGGCATAGGAGTCCCTGTAGATTTTACTCTATTAGTTATTGCCAACTATAGGGGGTGGTGTTCATCTCCATTTCAAAACCATTGAGCCAGAACTATCCAAAGACATATCCATGGTCATGTGACCAGCATGATGTTGCAGAAAGTTGTTACCTTCCCACAGAAGTGGTAGGGTACCTATTTATCTACTCACATTTGCATGTTTTCGCACTGTTGGTTGGCAGGAGCTGGGGCGAGAACCGGAGGAGTTCACCCAGTCATATGTTGCTTGGGTCGCAAACTTGGGCATATTGCTGTCCAGCTGTCAAACCCAGTGTCTTAACCACTGAGCCACCATGCTACCCTATAACTGGGTATAAGAATACATAATTATTGAATTTTCCTGGAAGTGTAAGGTCTACAAACCTAAAAGTAGTTCACTTGTAGAGTCAGTTCCTTCGCACTCTCAATCATGCCTCTCTAAAAAGTGATCAGGATAGAAGGAGAAGGATATGCTCTCCTCATCGGACACAGGAAATGCAGGCACTGGTTTGTAAACTTCATTAAAGATGAGGTGTGGAGAGACCCATTCAGATTATTAGTTATCTGCACCCCCAGATACTTAATACTGTTGACCATCTCTACAGCTGCATCCTTGATACTGAGTAGAGTATGACTATGCCGGCTCTTTCTAAAACCTACAGTGATCTCCTTTGTTTTATCAACATTTAGAACCAGGTTACTTTTATTGCACCAGTCCACCAAAGCCTTCACCTCTTCCCTATAAGCATCTTCATTGTCATCCTGGATAAGACCCATCACTGCCTTGTCATCTCCATACTTCACAATATGATTCATAGCAGTTTTGGCACAGCAGTTGTGGGTCATCAAGGTGAACAGTACCGGACTCAGGACACAGCCCTCTGGAGAACCTGTACTCAACGAGATGGAATTGGAGACTTTCTTTCCAACTCGCACAACCTGGGGCCTAACTATAAGGAAATCAAGTATCCAATTACATAAAGGAGTATTAAAACCTAGTAGGTCCAGTTTGTTCACCAGATGCTGAGGGATGATGTGTTGAATGCTGAACTAAAATCCACAAAGAGCATTCACACATTATTCTTCCCCTCCAGGTGCGCCAAGCTAAGATGAAGCACACATCTTCTACAGAGCAATTCTTCCAATAGGCAAACTGTAATGAATCAAATGTAGGGGGAAAGCATGAAACCATGTAGTCCTTTACCAATCTCTCAAAACACTTCATCATAATGGAAGTGAGTGCAACTGGACTGTAATCATTAAGGCATGTGATTTCAGTTTTTTGGGGGGCACTGGTACAATGATTGCAGTGTTAAAACATGATGGAACCACAGCCTGATGCAACAAGAGATTGAAGATGTCTGACAGGCTCCTTCCTCCTGGCCTCTCATGGGAAATGCACCTTTTCCCCCCTCTTTGCATGAGCACCTGCCTTACACACAGAATCCACCAGGGGCTCCTCTACACAGAGAAGGCAATTCCATGAAGTTCACCATTGAGCCACCGGAGGGCAAACACCACACATTGCTTTCTGGAGGGGGGATTGGAAACTCATTGACATCACTGGGTCTTGAGTTTTTAGAATGCTGTATTCACTCTCTTTAACTGTTTGAGCTGTGCTTGAAAAGAAGAGATCCAGAAATGGCCAGGAGATGGTTCTTCCAGTGCAAATGAGGTTTGTTGCACTGGAGAAAGAAGAGACCCATCCCAAGTCCACCCAGTCTTTGAAACATGGTGGCTGTCGGCTTCTGTCTCTCTAGCTGATCCCACCTAGCATTAGTTTTGAAGAACTTAGGTAAGTGTGGATGAGTGTGTATGTGTGTGTGCATGAAAGAAAGAACAAATATGTATGTTATAACTAGTAAATATCTGTTATTTTAAATTCCTATATTCTAAGGAACCATTTCTACCTGAATGTTTGATTGAAAGTGATTTGAGTGTGGCTCTTTTCCAGGGCTGTGAGTGCATGAGTGAGTGACCATAAGCTGAAATATCTAAGTGATATTTCACTAGATGTTGTACGACATTATTCTGTTATTTGTGAGGGTTGCTTCTTTCTTACTTTGCAACCACACTGATGGACATTGGGAATTTCAAGTACTGTTCACAGAACAAGAATACACTACATGATATATGATGTTCATTAACTCTTCTTTTTTTTGCCTACCACCAGCTCCTTCACTGTGGAGATCAATGTATTCAAATTCTTAATACATCCTTACCAGAGTTTCCTAGAACTCCTACTGTCTGGAAATGATTCACTAATCTTTGTATAATTCCCTTATCCATTTAGAGGAAAGATTTTGCACAGCCATTTCTTTCTTATTTCCTACTTGACATCGCTCATGTCAGGGGTGCCTGGGCAGGACTGGGCAGGACTGGGGTGGATACGAGGATCTCCAGCACAGGAGGGTGGGACCGGGGCAAGTGTCAGGGCATGGTTCACTGGAGGACCCTTACTGTCCCTCTCAGACCGTGCAGGAGGGGCTCCCAGATGGTACATGGGTTGCCTAGAGGTCAAACACCCAGCCCTTTAGTTCAGGGACCCTGCAGCCCAGCCTAGCCTATCCCCACTTCCCCAAGGGGGCACCCAGCTGTGCTTACTTCTTCCGTGAGGCTGCTGCTGTTTCCAGTAGGTTGCGTGTTAGCCCATTGGAAAGCACTGAAACTGTGGCAGTAAAAATAATCTTCAAAAAAGCACAGTTGAAAAACTTTGTGCACTCCATTTGGCTAGCTTATCTTTTTAATAACTTCAGCCATGGAAGAAGAAAATCAATAAAGAACTGTTTATAAGGTTTTTTTCCCCTCTAATCTGGCTCTTTTGATGACATTCAATATTTTTTTGGTTAGACAATGGCCCCATCTACAATGTCCTTTAATTGGCTAAATTAAAAAGGGAGGCCTGCTTTGGCCTCAAACCCCAAATTTATGTCTTAAAAATGACCTTTGTGGGAAATTAGAACAAGTGGAAGCCAGAAAATTAAGTAGGCTTCTATGTTTGTGCATGATATGGTGGGAAAAGCAAGCAATGATTAAGGGCCCAACAGTCACAATTTTGACTGGGATCATTTCTTGATTTTTCTCACTTCTTGGAGGACAAGCAACAGGACAGGAAATGTTGTCTTAATGGTATCTACACAGATACCATATGTGTCTGTGTGGTTTTGTGTTATTTCCAAGACTATGAGAGGGGCAAGATCCTCTAATAAAAATAAACAAAAAGGCCTTATTTAAAAACAAACAAAAGAGATTTGGAAAATGGAGCTCCTTGGCTTGTGAACAGCTCCCTGTAATAGTAAAATTATTAGTTTGACTGGATAAAGCATGAAATGAAAGATCTGTATATGAAATTGCTTATGCAAGCAGCTTAAATTGAAGTGAATGTGTGCAAATGCTTCTGTGTTTATTAGTTTCCAACCCCCATCCCAGGCTGTGGAAGAAACAGTAAATTGCAGATTTTGTTGTGAAATGGAAAGATAATAGCAAGTGTTTGCATGAGAAAAAAATTCCCATGAGGATGTGTGAGAAAAATTCAAAAGGGGCCAAGATCCCTGTGCAAGTTTTTTTTATTTCTTTCAGCATTCTTTGTTACCAGCTTGCTATGTTTTTTTTTAACTTTTTGCTTTGGAAGAGCAAGAAAGAAAAAAAAGGGGGGGTGAGGTTTCTGTGTAATTGTTTTTTTTCCTTCTCCTGTCTTGTCTTTCGCTGGTTGTTACTTTTTTCACTCAAGGATTTTTTTTCCCTTGGAAGAGGGGAGAGACAGAGAAGAAGGGGGAGAAAGGCGGGTAAGTGAAATCTGAAATCTACTTTTGCAACTTTGGCTTGCAATATTTTTCTACTCAAAAGGGGGAGACAGTAGAGATAATTATGTTGAGGAACAGATGTGTGTGTGTGTGTGTGTGTGTTATATGTATATGTTAAATTTGGATTGCTAACAAAGAATTAAAGGGAGACTGGTATAGCTATTTCAAGCTGCTTTCCTCTCATCAGCCAGCCACACCCTTCTGAGATTCAAACCTGGGCTGCTTGCACATTAGGCAGCTGTGTTGACCTTTAGGGCACAGGCTCTTTCTCACTTTGTCAGCTGTGCCAGGGAGGGAAGAGACCAGGGGAGATATGTCTGGAGTGTTTTTTCGATGCACCCTGTCAGCCCAAATATGGGAAGAAGGAATCTTTTGGCTGTATCAGCTCAATCTAGGGCCATCCACAGGCAGCAGTCACTACTGCGACAATCATTTTTAGCAATCCAAATTTGACATAAAAATGATTTTTTGTGAAGTTGCTTTTTATTATTTTATTATTTTTTATGTCTTTATGTTTGAAGGACACACTGTGTAGGACACACTGATTTATTGATTAAAGGAAGAAATAGACAATAATACCTGAGAGAATTGAAGGAAGTATAACACAATCCTTGCTGGAGTTCAGGAAATTTTGGGATTATAGATAACATGTTGTTTTGAGTAAAGAGAGCCTAATATTAGACAATGGAAGGAGGAAGAAAACTGATTTGTTCATAGATGGATCTAGTAAAGTAGCTGAAGGGAAAAAGGCATGGTGGATGTGTGATGGTGGATGGGGAGGAGAGAATGTTGGTGGAGGCTGGAGGGGGTTTTTCCCTCCCTTTGATCAGCTCAGGCCTGTGGGTGGCAGGCTCTGAGATTGTTGATGAGAGGAAAAAGTTGGAAAGAAAAGAGATTGATAGAAGAAAACGCACATGAAAGGCTGAAATGGCACACAACTGCAAGAAGAAAATGAATGTTGAGAGGGAAAACGTTTGGGCTTATGTTGTGGGTGGTATACAGTGACTGGACAGGTTGTGACATCTAGTGGTGAGGCCATTTCAACACAGGCCTCAGCTCTGGAAAACTTGCTTTGAAATGATGTATGGGAATTCAAGAATGTCAATGAAGAAGAGAAGAATGTTACTGACTTCTGGGTGGCAAGGCTCTGTCGATGGTGGTCATTTTTGACCGTCAGCCCCGTTGTTCCGTTCAAACCGCGAAAACAGCGACTATCAGCTGTTTTGCGGTTTGGGAATCCCCCCTTTGGGAGAAGAGGGGGGGTGAGCATTCAGGTAGACGTAGAGATCCCCTAGATCCCCAGAATGATTAGTCTGGGGAACAAAGGGCAAGAGTTCCCTCGGAGCCTGAATTCAACTCCGGACTCAGGGACTCCTCTGTTTTAAGGCTTTAAAACAGAGCAGGATGCTGCAACCATCCCTGCACTCAATATTGTACTTTGGATTACTTGGACGCAGGCAGAGTTGAGCAGGAGAATATTGAAACAGCAAGTATATGATCTTTAACTCTGGTTTAACTTAAAAGAAGGGGAGGAAGATGGCGCCGGAATAAATTTTCAGAGAAAGTGGGAAGAACAAAAGAATAAGGAAAATAAAATAAAAGATCAAGGAGGAAGACAGAAAGTGTTTTTTTAAAGCTGTAAAAGACTCTGTTAAAAATATTTGAAGTTGGCTTAAAAGTGATTTAAAAGATTTGGATATTTAACAGTGAAGCAACAAAGTTGTAATTTGGGTGGAAAAGTGAAAGTTAATTGGGTGTTAAAATGGCTTCCAAACCACCTAGATTTACTGTCTCTAAAAGTGTGGGGACATCAACAGTTCAACAATCTGGATTTCAGACATTGATGCCATCCCCTGCAGCACCTACACCCACATTAACATTAAAAGATTTACAAGATGCTTTAAAACTTCAATCTGAGGAAATGGCAGAGCTTATTAATGAGAAAAATAAGGAAATACAAGAGGATATTTTGCTGGTATTTCAGAGACTGACAGTTTGTATTGAGAGTCTGGATGAACGTGTTGTTGTTGTTGTTGTTGTTAGCTGCGAAGTCGTGTCCGACCCATCGCGACCCTATGGACAACATTGCTCCAGGCCTTCCTGTCTTCTACCATCTTCTGGAGTCCATTTAAGCTTACGCCTACTGCTTCAGTAACTCCATCCAGCCACCTCATTCTCTGTCGTCCCCTTCTTCTATTGCCCTCGATCTTTCCCAGCATTAGGCTCTTCTCCAGTGAGTCCTTCCTTCTCATTAGGTGGCCAAAGTATTTGAGTTTTAGCTTCAGGATCTGGCCTTCTAAAGAGCAGTCAGGATTGATCTCCTCTAGGACTGACCGGTTTGATCGCCTTGCAGTCCAAGGGACTCGCAGGAGTCTTCTCCAGCACCAGAGTTCAAAGGCCTCAATTCTTTGGCGCTCAGCCTTTCTTATGGTCCAACTTTCACTGCCATACATTGCAACTGGGAAGACCATAGCCTTGACTATATGCGCTTTTGTTGGCAGGGTTATGACTCTGCTTTTTAGTGTGCTGTCTAGATTTGCCATGGCTTTCCTCCCCAGGAGCAAGCGTCTTTTAATTTCTTGGCTACAGTCCCCATCTGCAGTGATCTTGGAGCCCAGGAAAACAAAATCTGTCACTACCTCCATTTCTTCCCCATCTATTTGCCAGGAATTGAGAGGGCCAGATGCCATGATCTTGGTTTTCTTAATGTTAAGTTTCAACCCAAGTTTTGCACTCTCCTTCTTCACCCGCAACAAGAGGCTCTTTAGTTCTTCTTCACTTTCTGCCATTAGAGTGGTATCATCTGCGTATCTTAGGTTGTTGATATTTCTTCCGGCAATCTTAATTCCAACTTTTGATTCATCTAGCCCTGCCTTTCTCATGATGTGCTCTGCATATAAGTTAAATAGGCAGGGCGACAGTATACAGCCTTACCGGACTCCTTTCCCAATTTTGAACCAATCATTGGTTCCGTGTCCAGTTCTCACTGTTGCTTCTTGACCCGCATATAGGTTTCTCAAGAGACAAATAAGATGGTCTGGTACTCCCATCTCTTTAAGAACTTGCCACAGTTTGTTATGATCCACACAATCAAAGGCTTTAGCATAGTCAATGAAGCAGAAGTAGATGTTTTTCTGGAACTCCCTAGCTTTCTCCATGATCCAGCGTATGTTGGCAATTTGATCTCTAGTTCCTCTGCCTCTTCGAAATCCTCCCTGTACTTCTGGTAGTTCTCGATCCACATACTGCTGAAGTCTAGCTTGTAGGATTTTAAGCATGACTTTACTAGCATGAGAAATGGGTGCAATGGTGCGATAGTTTGAACATTCTTTGGCACTGCCTTTCTTTGGAATTGGAATGTAAACTGATCTTTTCCAATCCTGTGGCCACTGTTGAGTTTTCCAAATTTGCTGGCAAATTGAGTGTAGCACTTTTACTGCACTGTCTTTTAAGATTTTGAATAGCTCAGTTGGAATACTGTCACCTTCACTAGCTTTGTTGTTGCTCAGCTTTTCTAAGGCCCACTTCACCTCACATTCTAGGATGTCTACCTCTAGGTCAGTGACCACCTCATTGTGATTATCTGGGACATTAAGCTCATTCTTGTATAGTTCTTCTGTGTACTTTTGCCACCTCTTCTTAATCTCTTCTGCCTCTGTTAGGTCCCTGCCATTTTGGTCCTTTATCATGCCCATTTTTGCATGAAACGTTCCCTTCATCTCTCCAATTTTCTTGAAAAGATCTCTGGTCCTCCCTATTCTATTGTTTTCTTCTATTTCTTTGCACTGTTCATTTAAGAAGGCATTCTTATCTCTTCTAGCTATTCTCTGGAATTCTGCATTCAATTGGGCATATCTATGTTTTTCTCCCTTGCCTTTCGCTTCCCTCCTTTCCTCAGCTATTTGCAAAGCTTCCTCAGACAGCCATTTTGCTTTCTTGCATTTCTTTTTCTTTGGGATGGTTTTGGTTGCTACCTGTTGGACAATGTCGCGAACCTCTGTCCATAGTTCTTCAGGCACTCTGTCTATCAGATCTAATTCCTTAAATCTATTTGTCACCTCTACTGTATATTCAACAGGGATATGATTTAATTCATACCTGAGTGGCCTAGTGCTTTTCCCTGCTTTCTTCAGTTTAAGCCTAAACTTTGCAAGGAGAAGCTCATGGTCTGAGCCACAGTCAGCTCCTGGTCTTGTTTTTACTGACTGTATAGAGCTTCTCCATCTTTGGCTGCAGAGCATATAGTCAATCTGATTTCTGTGTTGACCGTCTGGTGATGTCCATGTGTAGAGCCGTCTCTTGGGTTGTTGGAAAAGAGTGTTTGCTATGACCATCGTATTCTCTTGACAAAATTCTATCAGCCTGTGCCCTGCTTCATTTTGTACTCCAAGGCCAAACTTGCCTGTTATTCCAGTTATCTTTTGGCTTCCTACTTTAGCATTCCAATCCCCCATGATGATAAGGACATCATTTTTTGGTGTTACTTCTATAAGGTGCTGTAGGGCTTCATAGAACCGGTCAATTTCATCCTCTTCAGCACTGGTGGTTGGGGCATAGATTTGGACTACTGTGATATTGAATGGTTTGCCTTGGATTCGAACTGAGATCATTTTGTCATTTTGAGGATTGTATCCCAGTATTGATTTTCCTACTCTTTTATTGACTATGAAGGCTACTCCATTTCTTCTGAGGGATTCTTGCCCGCAGTAGTATACCTGATGGTCATCTGAATTAAATTCACCCATTCCTGTCCATTTTAGTTCGCTGATACCTAAGATGTCGATGTTCAGTCTTGTCATCTCTTGTTTGACCACGTCCAGCTTTCCTTGATTCATGGATCTTACATTCCAGGTTCCTATGGAGAAAAAATCTTTACAGCATCGGACTTTCCTTTCACCACCAGACATATCCACAGCTGAGCGTCCTTTCGGCTTTGGCCCAGTCGCTTCATTCTTTCTGGCGCTACTAGTACTAGCCCTCTGCTCTTCCCCAGTAGCATATTGGACGCCTTCCGACCTGAGGGGCTCATCTTCCAGCGTCATATCGTTTTGCCTTTTGGTACTGTCCATAGGGTTTTCATGGCAAAGATACTGGAGTGGGTTGCCATTTCCTTCTCCAGTGGATCACGTTTTGTCAGAACTCTCAGCTATGACCTGTCCATCTTGGGTGGCCCTGCACGGCATAGCTCATAGCTTTATTGAATTACGCAAGCCCCTTTGCCACGACAAGGCAATAATCCATGAAGGGGGGATGAACGTGTGGAAGAAGTTAATCAAAATAATTTGCTATTGGAGGCTAAAATGTGTGAAGCCGAGAATAAAATGGATAAAATTGATGATGAGGTGGTAATGATACAATATAGAGACATGGAGTTTGCCTTGAGGATGTCTGAAAGAAAATCCACAAGAAAATTTGGAAGAGACATTGGCAAAAGCTGTGGCACCTATTTTGGGTTGGCGAGTTGAAGATTTTATATTGGAAATAGATAAAATATTTCGTGTCAACTCCTGGATTGCTAGGCAAAGAAAATTACCAAGAGATGTGGTTGTTTATTTCACAAAGAGAACGATTAAATGCAATTATTCAAGCCTTTTGTAATAGATTTAAAGTGGCTGATCAAGAGGTCTTAAGTTTGAAAGAAATTCCACCAAGAATTTTAAGAAAAAGGAAAGAGTTTGTTTTCCTGACAGATGAATTAAAAAAATGACAGATCCAGTTTAGATGGGAGATACCAACTGGGATAGTGGTGAATTATGCTGGTACAAGATATCGTCTTAATACAGTTCTGAAGGCAAGAGATTTTTATTGTAATATACTGAAAGCAGACTCAACGCCATCCCCAGAATTTGAAAGAGGGAAGGAAGAAGGAGCGTGACAGATACAATTGGAAGGTATACAGCGAGATGAAGAAATCACCTCGCTGATTCCAAAAGAAGTACAGCAAACTCTGGAAACTGCGCAGCCCTTGGTCTCATTAGAAGAATCAAAGGCTCCGAGAGTGACACGGGCTGCAACCAGACAAAAGGCACAACAATAACAGCAACAGAAACAGTATCCTACAATTACAACTCAAGAATCTACTGATAGTGAAGCAGTGGGGGGAGCGAGATCAAAGATGCAGATGCTTGAGGATCTGCAAGACACGCTCCGAAAGCTTTAAGTCGCAAAAGCTGGTAACAAAGTTTCTAATATGGAATGTTAATGGTTTAAATTCACCGCAAAAGAGAATTTTTACATAATAAAATAATTCAATGGGATTATAAATTGTGTATTTTAATGGGAGACTGGAACGGAGTTCTGGATAAACAGAAAGATAAAAAAGGACCTTTTAAAAGTACTCCAAATCATGCAAGATTGTCTAAATCCTTTTTTGATATGAAAGATGGGATGTGATTTATTATATGGCTGGCGTGTATATTTATTGTATGATAAAAAGGTGGATAATGTTTTTATAGAAAATATAAGTTTGGGATTTAAACATGATGTGATTACATATAAAGATATTCTTAGACTGGAAAGGAATGTATGGTAATTAAAGCCATTTAATATTTTAAAAGAAGGAAAAATAGTACAAACCTGGTTTCAGTATGGCCAGATATAAGTTAGATGGAAAGAAATTTGGTAAAACAAATTAGAGATCAAAGTCAAGCGCATATAAGAGGGATACATAATGTATTGATAGAAATAGATTCAGAAATGGAACTTGTTAAAGATTGTATGATAAAATGGGCCCAGAATATTCAGGAGTTAATAACAATGGATACCTGGGAAAAAATTTGGGTCAGAAATGTAAAATTTACTCAGGCACAAAATTTATGAGAAAATTTTTATAAAATGTTTTATAGATGGCATTTAGATCTTTAAAAATTAGCATGTATGTATCCAAATTATCAGTCTAAATGTTGGAGATGTGGTTGCGAGGATGCAACATACTATCATATATGGTGGACTTGTTGGGTATTATTACAGATTGTACTGTTATAGAAACTAAATTGATGTTGAATTTAATAATGGCAGCAAGACTTTTGGTTTCGCAATACTGGAAGAAGGAAGAACTGCCTACTATAGAAGAGTGGACTTTAAAAGTTTCAAACTTGGCAGAAATTGTAACAATTTTAGCATATTTGAAAGAACAATCGCAACAGAGATATATTTCGGAATGGAGAAGATGGACCGATTATATTCAGAATTAACATGGGACTAAAAAATTTCATTTAATATATGAATGAGTATTAGAATTATAAGATGTATTATTATTTAGTTATGTTTAAGTGGAGTTAAAGTGTGATAGGATTTAAAGTGTATTTATAGTTGGTTAGCATATTTTAGCTTAAGTTTGTTAGAGGCAATACCCTGTATTCAGCTCTGGGAAGTCAGGGGGGGAGGGGGAGGGAGGGGAAGTTGGGGGGGAGGGGGAGGGAAGGAGTTTATGCTTAAAATGTATTATAAAACTTTTCAATAAAAAAAAGAATGTTACTCAGTATTTGTATAATCTGGTGCAGGTTTTGTCTTCTATCTCAGTACAGGCCCAGGCTCCCCTACCACCTGTTTCTGATTGTTGTTCCTGGAGAGTGGGTTCGGGTGAGAGAACTCTCACCTATAAGTCTAGGTAATGGGTTGGCAACCTTAAACACTCAAAGAACCACTTGGACCCATTTCCCACAGAAAAGAAAACACTGGGAGCCGCAGAACCCTTTTGACATCTAAAATGAAGATAACACTGCCTATATCCTTTTTTACCTTTATGCTACGTATAAAAACTTATAGTGTGTTGCATTTATGAAATCAATTAACTGCTACAAAGAAAGCAAATTTTTATGCAGGAGAAATAGGGGGGAAAAACCCTTTTCTTCTTCATCCCAACAGGTGAAAACAATTTTAGTAGCTTATCTACTATCTTTAAATACAGTATAATTATCCCCATACCTCATCTCTTAATTAAAAAAAACATCAAAATATTTCATTAAATGTTTTTTACTAAAAGTCCAGTAAGGACAACCACATATATTCATATATTTTTCTCTTCCCCCCCCTCCCTCCCTCTCCCCTCCCCCTCTCTTTCCCCCCTCCCCCTCTCCCTCCCTCCCTCCCTTTCTCTCTCTCTCTCTTTCTGCCTTTGGTCTGCCAGTCCTCTTCCCCCACTCAGTGTGTTTGGGTCTGTCTCTGTGAGAGAGACAGAGACAGAGAGAGACAGAGACAGAGACAGAGAGAGACAGAGAGGCACTTGTACTTCCCTTCTCTTTCTCTCTCTCTCCCTCTCTTTCTATCCCTCTCTCCTCCCTCTCCCTTTTTCTCTTTCTGCCTTTGTTCTGCCAGTCCTCTTCCCCCACTCAGTGTGTTTGTGTGTGTGTGTGTGTGTGTGTGTGTGTGTGAGAGAGAGAGAGAGAGAGAGAGAGGCACTTGTACTTCCCTTCTCTCTCTCCCCCTCCCCCTCCCTTTTTCTCTCTCTCTCCTGCTCTCTCCTTCCCTCTCCCTCTCTCTATTTCTGCCTTTGGTCTGCCAGTCCTCTTCCCCCACTCAGTGTCTTTGTGTCTTTGTGTGTTTGTGTGTGTGTGTAAGAGAGAGAGAAACAGAGACTGAGAGACAGAAAGGCACTTGTACTTCCCTTCTCTCTCTCTCTCTCTCTCTCTCTCTCTCTCTCTCTCTCTCTCTCTCTCTCTCTCTCTCTCTCTCTCTCTCTCTCTTCTGCCCTTGGTCTGCTAGTCCTCTTCCCCCACTGAGTGTGTGTGTGTGTGTGTGAGAGAGAGAGAGAGAGAGAGACAGACAGACAGACACAGAGACACAGAGACAGAGAAAGATAGAGGCACTTGCGCTTCCCTTCTCTCTCTCTCTCTCTCTCTCTCTCTCTCTCTCTTTCTTCTCCCCCCCCTCTCTCTCCCTCCCTCCCTCCCTTGCTGCATCTCCGCCACCAATGTAAGCCCTGCATGTGGGGGAAACCCAGCACCGAGGACAAATTTTTTCATCTCTTCCGGGCAATGGGAGAGGAGTGGGTCAATCACCTTCCTGGCAGCCAGGACTCCAGCATGCCTTCCCAGCCAGTGGGGCCAACTGTAACACCAGCTGGGGATCGCAGGGGCTGCACTCCCTCGGGGCTGTGGCTTGTGGGAGGGCTGTCGTGCTCAGCTGAGGCTCTGACTGACCACTCCCAGGGGGGATCCCGGGCTGTCCCACATGGCTCCCTGGCCACGTGCGCCTTGGATGGGGCCAGCCTGGGAAAGGGACTTTCTGGCTGTGCTTCTTCCAGGAGGCAGAGTGCCCGGGCGCAGGGCTAATCAGAAGCCTAGAGAGAGAGGGAGGGAGGGGAAGGGAAGGGAAGCACAAGTGCCTCTCTTTGTCTCTCTCTCTCTGCAAATGGCAGAGGACTGGAGCCGCAGTAAAAGGCTGAAAGAGCCATATGCTACTCCAGAGCCGTGGGTTGCCAACCCATGGTCTAAGTCCCATCAAGTCCTTCTGAGCACCTGAGCTGCTGTGAGAAGTGGAAGGAATCAAGGCTTGGGTCCATGGGGGGTTCCATCTTCCCCTCTCCAATGGTAGGCCCGGCAGCTGGATGGCCGGAAAGTGAAACTTCAACCTGCCTTGCCTGTTGAACTGTTTCCATCTAACCAGGAGAAAGCTTCAATGGACTGGACTACCCTGGAAGTTGGGTTTGTGGTATCTGGACTGTGTATTGCTGCATTTTTACTTTGTTACTGTTGTTTCCTTCATATCTTCTTTGGAAGGAGGAAGGATGGTTCAGACCATGGTCCAATACTTGCCTTAAAATGTTTGACCCTCAGGATGGCTCAATGTTCCAGAAGCACTCGCAGAATCAAGGGAGTGAACAATGCATCACAGTTACCAAGTATAAGGGACAGACTAGCAAGACACTGACTTATCACTCTTCTTATGAGTGTAAAGGAACAAAAGGGAGTTGTGTTTATAAGAAGTTGGGGATAGGGTCACTTGTTATACTCCTGTCAAGACAGTAAAGCCCTACCTACAACTTCAAATCTGGACACATGGAGGGACGTACAGACAATACCTCTTAGGAAAGAATAGCACGAGACGTATGGATAGTGCCAGAGTCTCCTTTGTTGCATGTAAAGCTATGGACTATAATCAAGCTAAATGGACTAAATGTGGAGACAGGCTTACTCGTTTAACACAAAATATGTTTGCATATCCTATCTCGGCTACAATCTTTCACTGTGTCTGAGTTGGAATACTGCAAAGTGGTATACAGGGGTAACCCTAAAGGAGTCAGCACTTCCCAATGCAATGCTGATTCTTGCAACCAGGTGTACTTCAAGATAACCAGACCAACGGACTTATCAGCATCATTTGGACCAGCTATTGATGGAACTAAACGTAAATATGGGTTCAAGCTGACACTATTATACCACTGTCTGTTGAATAAGAAGGAAGCTGAATTTCCGTGTCTTCACTCCCTCTGTGAAGAGACGTTGCTTTTTACAGAACCTTCCTTAAAAATAGAAGAGTGAATATGGGTGTGACGTTGTCAAAAGCAATTGGATTAAGAATATTGATTATTGATCAATTATTATTGATCAGAGGAGAAACAACAGCCTCCTTCCTGGTGGAAAAATGCACTCTTTCTCCCGTTTGCAGCTGTCTTGCACACAGAATCCAGCAGAGGTCCCTCTCTCACACACACTCACTATGCGCCTCACCATTAGGCCACTTGGAGGACGTATAACAGGTGGTTCACCATAGAGTGTGGGAAGGAAGTGACATCAATAAGTCTTGCCACTATAGGGTGTTACATTCACTTTCTTTTTAACCCCTTGAGCTTCTCAGGGGCTTAAATAGGCTGCCGGAAAGTCTTAAGCGGAAGAGACCTAGAGGTGGGCGTGGCAAGTGGCGGGGGAGGGTGTCTCTTGCCGTGCAAAGGGAGACAGAGAGTTCTCGGGCTAGAGAAGGAAGGGACACATGCCAAATCCTCGTGCAGGCTCGCTCTTCCAACTCCCGGAAGAGGGAGAGCCCGGGTCCCATGTTACCCTGCCGCTCGTTTCCAGGCACGCAGCTGGTAGAGGGAAAGCCGTGCTCCAGACCAGCCGTGTTGCCCCAGGATTAAATCCAGATGCTCGGAGAGGAGGAAGGGTCCTGGGGGAATGCTTCACATCCCATATCCTCGGTAAAGTTCCTGAGTGGTGGTGGTGGTGGTGGGGAGATTGCTTCCATGGCAACTCTCAAGCAGGATATAAGAAAATAGCTGCAAGGGAGGAACTGCAGAATATTGTGCCTGCATTCTCCTTACGTCCTGGATGACACTAAAATAGGGATGGATCCTCAGCATGACACTAAAATAGGGATGGATCCTCAATTTGTCTTAGGAGGGTGAGCGAACCAGAACATCATCAAGCCCTGTGTTTCTGCAGCCCCTGCAGTTGGTTACTCTGTTTTATTTATTTGGCTGCCCATAGAAATGTTTTGTGCTTAGAGGATGTTGTCTGAAGTTGCCCTGCACGTCGTAATTGTCTGATTCTGCTGTTAAAAAGCAAACCCTGAAGAAAGGGAAATGGAACATCCTAAAGCAGGTCATTTCACTTTATGTGAACTGCATTGTCATGGCTGGTTAACTCATTAGAGTTGGGCATGTTGTGTGAGCCCTGGTTGTAGGTAAATGCACATGTGGGTTTTTATAAAGCAAACCCTATTTGATCACACTGAAACCCTCATAAATACATGCCAGTTGCCAAGTGTCCAAATGCTTCAATGATCATAAATTTGAAAAACATTTATGTCACTTTTTTGATGCTGTTGTAACTTTGAATGGTCAGTCTACAAATGGTTGTAGGTCAACTACCTGTAATAAAAGTGGGAGATAAATAAATATTAGATATTCATGCACAGGCACTAATTGCTCATTGCCACTATAATCTTATACTATCTTAGAAAAATATTTTCTTCCATCAGGATGAGTGTTCTTCAGTGACTAAGTCCACCACTTTCTAATTCATCTCAGATACAGAAATTGGATTCCATTTGAACATCCTCTTGTAGAGGCAAAAATGTCTCTTGGACAAGACAACAATAACCTGTTCCGGTCATTACTGGCCAGAGGAATGTTCCTGTCAATGAAAAGATGGTAGGAGATCCACAAGATTCCCTGGACCCATTTGGAGTTGCACTACAAGTCAGAAAAAGCATGGCAAGTGAACCTTTAGCAAGTGAGGGAACGGGAAAGGGCACTTTGGGTATCCGGCCTGGGAGCCGTAGGGAGATCTGGGCAAGAACTGGGCAGAAGATCCAGAAGGAGAAAACCACCCTTTCAGACATTCAGCCCTGGAAATTCAGGAGTGTCCAATATCAGGAGGATGAAGGTCCCCGAGGGCTTTGCAGCCGACTCTACTACTTTTGTAGCCGATGGTTGAGACCAGAAAAGCACACAAAAGAGAAGATGCTGGACCTGGTTGTTTTGGAGCAGTTCCTGGCCCTTCTGCCCCTTCAGATGGAGAGCTGGGTGCGGGAGTGTGGAGCAGAGACTACCTGCCAGGCAGTGGCCCTGTTGGAAGGCTTCCTCCTAAGTCTGGCGGAGGAGAAGAAAGAGGAGGTTGAGTTGCAGGTAAGAGAGACCATCATCATGGGAGATTCAAAGAGAGGCAGTATTTGAATTGAATAAATAGATAATATATTTGAATTCTTAATCCTTCCCTACCAGTGTTCTGTAGCATTCGTATTTTTAAATAGTGGAGAGGTTTCACTAATTATTTGCGACATTCTCCAAGAAAGATATGGGACAGCTGTTTCTTTCGTTTTTCCCCGGCCTCACTGACGGACTGTTCGTGGTGTGTGATGTTTGTTAATTATTTTCTCCTGCCTATTATTTGAAGACCTTTGCAGTGAAGATCAGAGATCCTGAGGGAAGGAGGCATCCATCAAATCTCCCTCAAGAACTGTTTTTCAGGAAGATCTGTCAGGAAGTTCCAAGTCAGGACATCTCAATAGGTAATACCAAGGTCCTTCCACTCCTCTAAAAGATCCTACCTTTCTCATCTTCTCTTTGTTTTCTCTTTTATAGAACACCTCCTCCTACCTCTTTAATTATGCAGTTTAAAATTCTGTCTCTCTCACAGGTAAGAATAGAAGAAAGTTGACTCTTCCTTATGGTGGAGCTGAAACAATGATTGAACCTCTAACTCAGGTAAGAAGAGGAAATTTATTGGATTTTTATTCTGTCTTTCTTTCATGATGGTATACACAGAATTGTTTCCTTACATTTTACTCTCTCTTTTGGGCTGAGTCATTTTTGTGGTCCTGAGATTCAAGAGAGATTATTATTATTAGGAAATATTTTTATTAAAGATCAGTATGGAACTCTCTTCGTGCTGATTATTCTTTTTAGTTTTCAGTAATTAATTTCTTTATGAAATTCTCAAGGGACTCGTTTGTAATTCTTTGATTTGGAATTATGCAAGGATGTCAAAATTAACTACTCATGCTGTTGGCACTTTTAAAAACCCTTCTTTGCAACCAGTGATTGTGGTATGAACCAATAAAGCAGATCAGCTTAAAACAAGGTAGACTATAAATATCTAATGAAGATGGCCAGATGGAATAATCCCTAAGTAAAAATTGTTCTGAATGCAATCAAGGCATTTAGCTTGCAGCGTAATTTCTTGTGCCTAGCTTTGAATACCAAATTCAGCTTTGCAAAGACTAAGAAATGTCCACTTCAGGAAAGGTTCTCTCTTTTCTTATTTCTTACTCAGTCTATATCTCAGACTACTAGCAGTTTCCTTGCAATATGAGATGGAGTAGAAACTGAGTTGCATGTCACTATATATCTCTGCTGCTCTCTCCCAGCACTTACATGAAGGTGTTGGTAGGATTGGTCCTACTTGGGACACCATGCTACAAAAAATCCATCCCCCATCTCCTTCTGCAAACACAGGGTGCATTGGAGTCAATAGTGGGTGGGATTTCCAAAGCCCATCGGCCAGTTGAGTCCTTCCAGACACTGAGAGTCTTTTGTTGATGGATGATCAACTTATCCAATGGGGTTACTTTTCACGGAATGGCACTGAAAGCCCTGCAGTATCAATCAAGTGGATAAAACTCATCTGAAATATTTCTTCAGTCAAAAGTTTTTGATTTGTCCATTTTCTCACCTAATCCACTGAAACATAATAACCATTTACCTTAGTGCATATTTTTGCTTTGGGAATTTGTAAACAATAGGTCAGTTCTTGCTGTTCCTCCTGGGCCTGGTCTGATTTTTTTTTCCCGTCAGGAGAACCTTGTCTCCTTTGAGGAGGTTGCTGTGTATTTCTCCGAGGAGGAATGGTCTGAGCTGGATCCTGACCAAAAAGAGCTCCATTGGGAAGTCATGATGGAAAATTATAGGAACGTGACCTCTCTTGGTAAGTGTTTCCTACTGTCCCATCAGAGAGTTCAGGAGAGTTTTGTAATTAGATGCCACAGCTATTTCTTTTTATTGTAGTTCTTTGCACACTCATCCATATGTTTAAATTGGATTTGACGTTTCCGATCCACCTATCATGTCTTTTCCATGGACCTGGAGTAGGCAGATGTTATTTTTTTTTAAAAAATGTTGCCAGAGTAAAACAACCATACAAGTTTTGAACAGGAAATAAAAAAGATACAGTAAATTAGTAAGTAAATAATAAAAAAATATGAAGAAAGAAATAAAGGAGGGGGAGAAAAAGTAACACAAGTAGCTTCTGATCTTTTTCACGGCAAAAGAAATTGCATTTTAACCTCTCTTTCAAAGTCTACATCATAGTTTTCTTTCTATCTAATCTTCAAACCCATAGATCACCTGTTCATATTTTTTTCAGCAAAAAGTCCATAAGGGGTTTCCAATCGCTAATAAATGTATATTCTATCCCTAGGCTGCATTAACAGAGGGATAGAATCAAGATCACGTGAAGTGTTAATACCACTTTACAATGCCTTGCTAAGGCCATACTTGGAATACTGCATCCAGTTTTGGTCACCATCATGTAAAAAAGATGTTGAGACTCTAGAAAGAGTACAGAGAAGAGCAACAAAGATGATTAGGGGACTGGAAGCTAAAACATATAAGGAACGGTTGCTGGAATTGGGTATGTCTAGTTTAATGAAGAGAAGGACGAGGGGTGACATCATAGCAGTGTTCCAATATCTCAGGGGCTGCCACAAAGAAGTGAGAGTCAAGCTATTCTCCAAAGCACCTGAGGGTAGGACAAGAAGCAATGGATGGAAACTAATCAAAGAGAGAAGCAATCTAGAACTAAGAAGAAATTTCCTGACAGAACCATTAACCAGTGGAAGAACTTGCCTCCAAAAGTTGTGAATGTTCCAACACTGGAAGGTTTTAAGAAGAGATTGAACAATTATTTGTCTGAAATGGTATAGGGCTTCCTATCGCAGTAGGGTTTGGACTAGAAGACCTCCAAGGTCCTTTCCAAGTCTGTTATTCTGTATTCTGTGAAAGAATAAATCCTGTTCTGTTCTATTCTATTCTATTCTGTTCTATTCTATTCTGTTCTGTTCTTTTCTATTTTATTCATTGTCATTTCTACAATGAAACACATCAATTTAGCCATCTTTGTCAACCATTTCTTCATTGTAGATGAAGGGATCGGTTCTGTGGAGAGAAGTTTTTTTGCGGACCAGATGCGGTGTGGGTTTGAGTGCTGCCTGCATCCTGCGGATGGGGCTTTGCTTGTTTGCACAGGGTGCTTTCTGGTATGCTCTGGACTGGTGCCGGTGCACAGACTGGGGGTTGGGGTCCCCTGTTTTAGAGTCCTTCCATCTTTTTGCACATAATAGTTTCCCTGTGGTTATCAGATACAGAAAGAGCCTCCTATGACTCTTTTCTAGCTGTGTATCTTTTACTCCCAACAGAAAGCATTCTTGTTTAGTTGGATTTTGGTCTTTAAAATTGTATGTATCAACATATCTATCTGATTACACATTTTTCTAGCTTTTTTTTACAAGTCCCTAAAACAGTAAAATGACCCTTCTTGTTGAAAACATTTCCAACATTAGTTTGAATTATCAAAACTTTATTCAGTTTTGATACTTTTTAAATAGGTTTTCTGGGGTAATATGCCAACACTTCATCATTTTATAAAAGTTCTCTCCAACCAATCAACTACAACCCTGTGTTCTGGCTCATTGTACAATCCCATTGTTCCAGCTATTAAACATCTTAACACCCCTCTAATTTATAGCTGGACAGTATTTAAACCAAGTTGTTTCATCTGTATTTCTGTTTACCCAATGAGGTCAGTCAAATTGTTTTCTGATGGATAATAAATTAGATCTATTAATAAATTAGATCTATTTCACTACTTCTCTGACATTACAGTATTTTATGTCAACATCTTTGCTTCTGGTTTTTACTCTCGCCTTTTGCTATTTGTATACATGTTATGTTATCTTCAAATACTGGTATAGCTCCTTTCACTTCAATATCCAGATCTTTTAACAATTGCATATAGAATGTTATCTCTGAACACAACTTTGACAATGGTATGAATTCTGCTTCAGCTGTGGAAATGGCAATTGAAGTCTGTTTTCTAGATTTCCACCCAGTTACTGCTTTTGCAAACATTACAAAAATCCTGACATTGACTTTCTATCCTGTACATCATTAGCCCAATCACTGTCTACTGGACATTTCAGTTCAAATTCATTGATGGTTGTAAATGTAATCCCAAATGCATGGTTGATCACTCTCATAACCAGGAGCTTGTGCCATATATATATATATTCTTTCAATTCTGCCTTTAGGTGAGCAGTATTGATAGCAAAATGGTGCACATTATAACCTTGCAATGTTGCCTTGGTCAAAGGTAGTCTTATGGTTTCACTCCTCACTGTAATCATAATGAAAATTTTTCTTTAGTGTGAATCTATGAGCAACTAACCCTGTCTATATTGTACTTCATAATTTGCTAAAAGTTTCTTTTTGTACACCCATCTGCACCCAGCAGCTCTTTCTCCCTCTGGTAACCTCAATGGAGTGAAAACTATATTTTTTGCATAGATAGCATTTATTCATCCATAGCCTCTTTCCATTGTTCTGCCAGAGGTAAATTTAATACTTCCTAGTAATTTGGGGGCTCATAAAAGATGTTACATACTTTAACCTCATCAACTGTGAATCTTTCTGAAGGAACACTTTTTGTTTGTTCTTTCAGACATCCTTGGAATAAAATGTCCCTATTTCACTGGAATCTCACTCTCCAAACATTCATCTGAGCTCTACTCAGACCCTGAGCTACTCTCAGATTTCTATTTAATGTGCCTGTGTAAATGTTCATTTATTGGAGACCTCTGACAGGCACTAAAATTCCAGTATTGGCCTGTACTTTTTCCCAATTCTCATGTTCAGAAACTAATAATAATAATAATAATAATAATAATAATAATAATAATAATAATAATAATAATAATAATAATAATAATAATAATAATAATAATAATACAAGTTGGAAGGGACCTTGGAGGTCATCTAGTCCAACCCCCTGCTAAGGGAGGAAACCCTATACCATTTCAGACAAATGGCTGTCCAGTCTCTTCTTAAAAACTTCCAGTGTTGGAGCATTCATCACTTCTGGAGGCAGGTTGTTCCACTGGTTAGTTGTTCTAACTGTCAGGAAGTTTCTCCTTAGTTCTAGGTTGCTTCTCTCCTTGATCAGTTTTCCATCCATTGCTTCTTCTCCTGCCTTCGGGTGCTTTGGAGAATAGCCTGACTCCCTCTTCTTTGTGGCAGCCCCTGAGATATTGGAACGCTGCTATCATGTCACCCCTCACCCTTCTCTTCATTAAACTACACATACCCAATTCCAGCAACCGTTCCCTATATGTTTTAGCCTCCAGTCCCCCAATCATCTTTGTTGCTCTTCTCTGTACTCTTTCTAGAGTCTCGACGTCTTTTTTACATCGTGGTGACCAAAACTGGATGCAGTATTCCAGGTGTGGCCTTACCAAGGCATTGTAAAGTGGTATTAGTACTTCATGTGATCTTGATTCTATCCCTCTGTTAATGCAGCCTAGCACTGTGTTGGCTTTTTTGGCAGCTGCACCACACTGCTGGCTCATATTTAAGTGATTGTCCACTAGGACTCCGAGATCTCTCTCACAGTTACTACTATCGGGCAAGGTACTACCTATACTATACCTGTGCATTTGATTTTTCCTGCCTAAATGTAGAACCTTACCTTTTTCACAATTGAATTTCATTTTGTTAGATAGTTCCCAGTGTTCGAGTCTGTCCAGATCCTCCTGTATCTTAAGCCTATCTTCTGGAGTATTGGCTATTCCTGCCAGCTTGGTGTCATCTGCAAATTTGATGAGTTCCCCATCTATCCCCTCATCCAAATCGTTGATGAAGATGTTGAAGAGCACTGGGCCCAGAACAGAGCCCTGGGGCACCCCACTACACACTCCCTTCCATGTAGATGCAGTTCCATTGAGGACCACACGCTGAGTACGGCCTGTCAGCCAGCTACGAATCCATCTGGTGGTGATGCTATCTAACCCACATTTTTCTATCTTATCAAGTAGTAGGTTGTGATCTACTTTATCAAATGCCTTACTGAAGTCCAAGTAAATTATATCTACAGCATTTCTCTGGTCCACTAGTTTTGTCACTTGGTCAAAGAATGCAATAAGGTTTGTTTGGAACAATCTGTTTTTGACAAACCCATGTTGACTTTTAGTGATGACTTTGTTTGCATCAAGGTGTTCGCTGATTTGTTGTTTGATTATCTTTTCCAGAATCTTCCCAGGTATTGAGGTCAGGCTGATAGGTCTGTAGTTTCCTGGATCTATTTTTTTCCCTTTTTTGAAGATGGGAACTACATCAGCTCTCTTCCAGTCCTCTAGTAGTTCCCCAGTGCTCCAGGATCTTTGAAAAATATAGTTCAGTGGTTCTGAGATCACGTCTGCCAGTTCCTTGAGAACCTTGGTGTGTAATCCATCTGGTCCTGGTGATTTGAACTCGTCTAGGCTGGACAGGTGCTCACTTACCATTTTCTTGCCTATCTTAACTTGCATTTCTATTGTTTTTTATGGCACTGGTTTTGGTAGGTTGGACTGTTTTTTCCCTTTGTGTAAAGACAGATGCAAAAAACGAGTTAAATAGTTCTGCTTTCTCCCTGTTGCTTATCACCTTCTTGCCACTTTCCCCCACTAATGGACCAATCATTTCCTTAACTTTTTTCTTGTTTCTTATATGTTGAAAGAAGCTTTTTTGTTATTTTTGACCTTGGTCGCAAGCCTTAGTTCATTTTGAGCCTTAGCTTCCCTCACTTCATCTTTGCAGGCACGGGCTGTTTGTTGATATTCTGCCTTAGTTATGTGCCCCTCTTTCCACTTCTTATACTTGTCCTTTTTATCTTTCAGTTTATCAGAGAGTTCTTTATGCAGCCATGCTGGTTTCTTTTGAAAGCTGTTATTTTTCTTCTTTGTTGGTATTGTGCTAGACTGGGCACATTTGCACAATGTGAAATGATAATATTTTTGTGTCCATCTGTAAATCAGGCCCTTGATAACTTAGTTGCTCTTTGCACTTTTTCCAACGTCTCAACACCTTTTTTGTAATGTTTCAAACCTTGTACACACACCCTGTTATTCTTTATGGTTTTGCACGTACCCTTTGCAAAAATTACTTGATACCCTTCATTATCTAAGTACGACACACTCAGCAAATTCTGATCTAAATCTCTTACACATAAAACCTTATCAAATGACTCACTAATGGTATATATACTCTTCCTTGCCCCTGTACAAAAGAATGATTACCATTTGCCAGGCTTACTTAATATTCCTGGTCAGCTGGTCTCAGACTTGGAAAAAAAATCTAGGTTATTTATAGTATGCTTATTTGACCCACTGTCCAACAACCAAGTGTCTTTAGTGTTTCTGCCTTGATGACAGAAATCTGTGTCCTTCCTTCTTTGTGCTGTCTCTCTCCTGTGTGTATCTTTTAATCTTCTTACTTGGCAATTTTTCTGGATATTTTGAATGGATCCACATACAAAGCAGCATTTTACTACATAGACTTCCTCTCCCATCTTATTATCTCTCTAGAATGCATCTCCTTTCTGACTGAACTGTAAATTACTATCATTTCTCTCGCATCCAGTGTTTCTCTCTTCTTCCAAAAGTGTCCCAGTTACATATTTAAATTACACTTGTTCATGGACTCAAGGCTTACTACTAACACATCCCAAGTATCATCAAGGGAAGTTAGCACAACATACACTTTGTGTACGTCTGAAAATACCATTCCTCGCTCTTCTAATTCAAAGAAGGTTTTCCTCGTGAACTGACGGTGATCTGACAGACTTTCTCCAGACTTTAGCATTGTTCTATAAAAGTTTTCTGGTAAGAGTTACTTTGCTCCTTGTTGTCTCTCTTACATAAATTCTGTGTAGGGCAAGCCAGCATTCTCTAGCAAATGTTAGTCCATGCACATATATTACCTGACTATATTCCAAGCACAAAATTATTTTGGCTAGTGCTTTTTCATTTCCTTTTTGCTGTTCCTCATTGAGATCTGCTGGAGGATTGCTTACAACTGTCCACAAATCCTTCCTTCCCATTTTTAGGCTCCAGGAGATAATTTCTCTTATTAAGACCAGCCAAAGGAAATCCTCCTCCCATTTCTATAACAGATAGCATCATGCTGCCTTTACAGGTGAATTGTCCTCAACCTCCCTCAAGCTGAAGAAAAAACTTTTACCTCAAGAGAAATTTACTACTGTCACTTCAGGTCGCTTCTGCTCCCATAATCTGTCAGGGAATTGTGCAACAAGTGTACAAATGAAGTTAGAGACGCTGACAAGAACTTATGGGTTTATATAAATAAATATATTTTACATCTATTTTTACAGCAGAAAAGATAGGCAAACAGGAGCATCATGAGGTAAGTCACAGAGCACATGGTACACAGAAGAAAAAGGCAGGAAAAAAGAAAACGAAAAAGGGAATTCATATGATTTCTGACAGATATTTTCCCCTAACCTTATTACCACTTTCATTTCTCTTTTCCTTTGAAGGTACTTATGGACAGAAGAATAAAGATTCAGTCGAACCATTCCAATTTATCAGACATGGAAAAGGAATGGAGAAACATGCAGTTCAAATGGAACTAGAAAACTGTGAGAGAAACCAGTCATATAACTGGAATAAGGGAAGCTCATCTTCCATTGATGCACAGCTTCAAGACGTTAATACCCAACAAGGCAAACACAAGAAAAAGTACATTGGGAAAGGTGTAGGACTATTAAAAAATGCATTCAATATAAATAAGCACTATCCAACCCAAACAAAAGGAGAAGATTATATATGCAGAGATGATGGAAAAAATTACAATGGGACTTTCAGTCTTTCTCGAGATAATGGGTCCCTGACATCTCATAAAAGGATCCACATGGGAGAGAAGCCATTTAAATGCATGGTGTGTGGAAAAGGCTTCAGCCAGCAGAGTAACCTTAGTTCCCATAAAAGAATCCACACAGGGGAGAAGCCTTATAAATGTATGGAGTGTGGAAAGACCTTTACTCAGAGCGTTCAACTTACTTGCCATAAAACGATCCACACAGGGGAGAGACCATATAAATGCATTGAATGTGGAAAGAGCTTCAGTCAACCCAGTAGTCTTACTGTTCATAAAAGGATCCACACAGGGGAGAAGCCATATAAATGCGTGGAGTGTGGAAAAACCTTTAGTTACAGTGGTCATCTTACTTCACATAAAAAGATCCACACAGGGGAGAGACCATATAAATGCATGGAATGTGGAAAGACCTTTAGTCGTAACATTCAACTTACTTCTCATAAAAGGATCCACACAGGGGAGAAGCCATTTAAATGCTTGGAGTGTGGAAAAGGCTTCTGTGAAAACTGGTCTCTTACTGTTCATAAAAGGATCCACACAGGAGAGAAGCCGTATAAATGTACAGTGTGTGGAAAGGGCTTCAGCCAACACAGTAATCTTACTTCTCATAAAAGGATCCACACAGGAGAGAAGCCGTATAAATGTTTGGAGTGTGGAAAGACGTTTATTTATAGCAGTCATCTTACTTCCCACAAAAGGATCCACACAGGGGAGAGACCATATAAATGCATGGAGTGTGGAAAGACCTTTACTCATAACATTCAGCTTACTTCCCACAAAAGAATTCACACAGGGGAGAAACCATTTACATGCATGGAGTGTGGAAAGGGCTTCAGCCAACATGGTAATCTTACTTCCCATAAAAGAATCCACACAGGGGAGAAACCATTTAAATGTATGGAATGTGGAAAGACATTTACTCATAGCAGTCAGCTTATTCCCCATAAAAGAATTCACACTGGGGAAAAGCCATATAAATGTATGGACTGTGGAAAGACTTTTACTCATAGCATTCAACTTAGTTCCCATAAAAGGATCCATACAGGGGAGAAGCCATATAAATGCATGGAGTGTGGAAAAGGCTTTAGCCAACACAGTAGTCTTACTTCCCATAAAAGGATCCACACAGGGGAGAAGCCATTTAAATGTATGGAATGTGGAAAGGGCTTTACTTACAGCAGTCATCTTACATCCCATAACTGGATCCACATAGGGGAGAAGCCATTTAAATGCATGGAATGTGGAAAGACTTTTACTTATAGTAGTCATCTTACTTCCCATCAAAGGACCCATACTGGAGAGAAGCCATTTAAATGCGTGGAGTGTGGAAAGGGCTTCAGCCAACGTAGTAATCTTACATCCCATAAAAGGATCCACACAGGGGCCAAGCCATATAAAACCCGGGCATGTGAAAAGAGCTGCAAGAGGAACAATGACCCAATTTCCCATATAGAGATACATTTAGGTGAGAATCTATGTTAATTCTCAATTTAGTTGGTTAAATTTATGCATTTCCTATTTATGTGTGTATACTGCTCATAAAAATAAAGGGAACACTTAACACAATGTACTGTATTTAATAGTAGGATGTATTGTGTTCCCTTTATGTTTTTGAGCAGTATACTATTTTAATTATGAACTCTGAATTTTTCAAGCTATTATCATTTGGAGGTGGCATATACTATTGCACGTAATAAGAGATTTTTTTGTGTTAAGTATATGCTTGTTCCAGATTCCTGTTGGTCATTTCCAAGAAATCTGCGATTTTAGGCATTTATATTGCTGGCCTGTTATGTTATGAAGATTTTGTCTTTATTGTGTCTATAAATGAGCTTCCTGCTCATTGTTCTTCTTCCCATTTGATGATGGTTTTTGGAGGGATACGAACAAGCAGACATTTAATAGGCACAGCTTCCCCAAGCAGCAGAAAGAGCTGTATTTCTCTGATGCAGAAATAAATACTGTTTTTCAGTGGATACTACGCTTTTCTGTCCTTGCAACAATTTGGAAATACAAATTCATTGGATTTGAATGAATATTATAATTCAAAGGGAATTCAAATTCCATCAGAGTTTACAGAGTGAGATTGAATGTGACTAGATGACCTCCATGATCCCTTCAAACATCATTATTATCATTATCATTATCATTATTATTATATTGAATTGCCCTATTAAATTATTTAGGTATTGAATTAAAAATGACAACTAAGAGAAATTGCACTTTGAATTTTTCATGACTTTTTCTATCTTTTTGTACCTAGTTAAGGATATTCAGGAGAACGAGGATGAAAGTGGCTGTAGTGTGCTGACACTGCAAACAATCAAGCAAGAAGAGAGATCTTTGGAAATCAGTGGGGACCAAAAGAAAGTAATATGAAATTATGAAAAATTACTTCAGTTCCCTCTGACCAAACACACAGAAATGAGAAGGGGAACTGCCTGTGAGATATGAAAATATCAGAAAATAATACTAGATTATGCATCCTGAACACCTTTGATGGATCTTACAGAGTTTTGGCTGCTAATCGTGAAAATAGTCTGTAATTTAATGTATTGTGTACTGCTTTATAGGAATCTTCTCTTTTTACGCAATGGCAATGTACACCTTTCAGTATGTTGGATGTACTGCACAAATGCCAACCATGAAAACATGGAACTGTTGTTGAAGTTCATCCAGTACATTAAAACTAGAACATCTGTGGCGATATAAAAATAATGGCTCTGCTGCTTGGAATGGCAGCTCAGATATATCAAGTACTGTTGTTACATATGCAGATGGGAAAGCCATGCAAGAGAGTTGCATTACCTTAAAAATAAATGGCCACTCTGAAAGAATTTGGTTCCAGGCCAGAAAAACATGGCACTTGAAATATTTGTTCAAATTTTTGCCTCCACTTCACATAAACGTCAGACTGATGAAATGTTTTGTCAAAGCAATGTATAAGGAAGGTGAAGGTTTTTGTTATTTGAGACAGATGTTTCCAAGAATAATTGATGTCAAGATTAAGGTAGGCATTTTTGTTGGTCCACAGAATAGATATATCATCAATGACAAGCTGTTCAAAGGTCTGTTGGTGTGGCCAGAGAAAATCACCTGGAAGTCATTCAGAGATGTCACTGAGAATTTTCTTGGCAACTGCAGAGCACTAAACTGCATTCATCTGGTTGATAAACGACATACAGCATACAAGACCATGAAGTGCAACATGTCACTGAAGATGCATTTTCTGCATTCACACTTGGACTTCTCCCTCAGAAATCTAGGCGCAGTCAGAGAGACAAACATGGTGAAAAGTTTCACCAGGACATTACCACAGTAGAAAATATGGAGAAATTTTCTGATAGAACAACCAATGGAACAGTTTGTCTTCAGATGTTATGGGAGCTTTATCGCTGGAAGCTTTCAAGAAGAGACTGACTGCCTTCTGTCAGAAATGGTGTAGGGTCTCTTGCTTGGGTTGGACTAGATGATCTACAGGGTCTCTTCCAACTCTTATTCTATTTTGTTCTGTTCTATTCTACTCATTCTTTGTTAACCTTTTCTGGGTTTTGTATGTTGCGTGAACCCTGCTTATAGGTAAATGTAGATCTATATTTTAAAAAAACAAGTCTCTCCTTGTGAATAGAGAGAAATTGACATGATACAAAATGCCAAATACACTGAATATTCTTGGTGGAAGTCATCAATATACCATCTCAGAAAAATACAAAAAATCCATGTGAATGAGTGTTGAATGGTCCAATCCACTATTCAGGGGTGTCAAACTGCCGGCCCACGGGCCGGACGCATCATGCAGAAGCTGTGCCCCCCCATTGCCAGCAATGGCAAAACAGTCCCAATACATTGCGCGATGTCACATGACATCGCAAGTTTGACATGTCTGCACTATGTCAACTCTACAACGAACCTGGCTGCAGCCATTTTCCTCATTCTAGGTTGCTGCAGGATGGGGGGGGGGGTTGCAGAGGATTTCTATTAGTCTAAACATTTTACTGTCCATTGGAACCAAGGTCATTTCTGTTGGTTGGGTGGGTATGTGGGCATGTGGTTAGAAAGTGCACCAAACTATTCTATTGGGAACGTAATTTATTGCATAGCACTGGGGTGGGAAACTTAACCTTGTATACGGTTTCCTGCCTGAGCAGGGGGTTGGACTAAATGACCTCCAAGGTCCCTTCCAACTTATTAGTATTAGTATTAGTATTATAATGTATCTCTTTGGAGGGAATTTCAGACTTGATTTCACTTTTGACCATGCCGATACTATGTAGCCAATAAACATGTACTTTGAGGAAACCTCAAGCCTCGGAGTTCTGATTTGTTTGGTCTCATCTATCAGAAACTTGACACACTACTTCTTTGAATTTCTTCTCTTTTCTATAAGAGAATCACAAAATGGAGGTCATTTGTTGATTTTCTTGTAGAGACAAAGTTATCTCTTTGTCAAAGAGGGCTTAATGGCTTGTTGTAGTATTCCCATGGCTAGATTAACATTGCTATGAATGAAAAAGCATTTAGAAGTACACAGGTATCCTTGGACCCATTTGGAATTGTGTCACAGGACAAACAAAAAGAATGGCATGTCATCCTTCAGCAAATGGGGAAACTGGAAAAGGCCCTTCCGATGCTCAGTCTGGCATCTGTGGAGAGATGTGGGTAAAAATTGGGCAGAAGAGGCTGGACAAGAGACCAGCTCCCAGGCAGTGGCCCTAGTTGAAGGCTGTGTGATTACCATTAATTCTTTTCTCCTGCATACTATTTCAAGTTTTTTGCAGTGGAGATCAGGGATCCTGAGGGAAAGAGGTATCCATCAACTTTTACTCAAGATCTGTTTTTCAGGAAGATCTCTCAAGAAGATCTAGATCCTGCCATCTCAGGAAGTAATATAAGGTTCCTCCACTCCTCTGATAGATCCTAACTTTCTCATGTTCTCTGTTTTCTCTTCTAAAGCATAAAAAGGTAAAGGTTCCCCCGCACATGCATGCTAGTTGTTTCCAACTCTAGGGGCCGGTGCTCATCTCTGTTTCAAAGCCGAAGAGCCAGCATTTGTCTGAGGACGTCTCCGTGGTCATGTGGCTGGCATGACTAGACGCCAAAGGAGCACGGAACGCTGTTACCTTCCCACCGTAGTGGTCCCTATTTTTCTACTTGCATTTTTACATGCTTTTGAACTGATAGGTTGGCAGAAGCTGGGATGAGTAACAGGCGCTCAGTCTGTTATGCGGCACTCAGGATTCGACCCGCCAAACTGCCAACCTTCTGATCGACAAGCTCAGCATCCTAACCCACTGAGCCACCGCGTCCCTTCTAAAGCATACCTCCTCCCATTTTATTAATTATGACTTTTGAAATTATGTTCTCCCTCACAGGGAAGAATAGAAGGAAGTTGACTATTTATTCTGGGGGAACGGAAACCACGACTGAACTTCCAACTCAGAGAAGAACATTCATTTACTAGATTTGTATTTTCCCTTTCCCTCAGGAAATTAGCTGATGTACATGTTATAGATAGTCATCGACTTACACATTAATCTGACTTCCCATAAAAAGATCCTCACAGGCCGGAAACCATAGAAATGCATGGAATGTGGAAAGGGCTTGAGACTACATATTAATCTTACTTCCCATAAAATGATCCCCCTAGGGGAGAAAGCATATAAGTGCTTGGATTGTGGAAGGAACTTTAGGACGAGGAACAACCTAATTTCCAAAACACAGATACATTTTGGTGAGAATCTGTGTTAATTCCAAGTTTAGTTTAGTTTTAGTTTACCTGGAAGGATGTGAATACATTTAACAGGTGCTGCTTTCTCATGAAAAGGAGTTGCATTTCTGTGATGCATCCCTTCAAGACAAAACCTTTATTAATATTGCTGTGCTGGACCAGATTGTAGATAGCTTAGGAGTTAAGAACTGTGTTAAAGCACCGGCATACAAAAATGCCAGCAATGTGCTTCTAAAGAACAGATGTGTGTATCTGCATATAAATGGAATTAAAATAAAAAATAAATAAAATATCAGCCTGCTTGTTTGCAAGTAGCTAATTTAAAAGGAGATATTCTTCTATGTGGCTTGCCAAAACTCAGCATTTCAAAGAATGCTGCTCCCTTTTGTTTTAAAAGACCACTCAGAAAAGTCCAGCAAAGTAAGCATTCACCTTTTGCTGGCCTCACAATCCGGTCAATAAACCAGGGGTCAGCAACCGAAAACAGCAAAGGAGCCACTCAGAACCGGTTCCGTCATACACACAAAAAAGTGGGAGCCGCAAAATGTGCGCGCGCATGTGGGCATGCATGTGGGCACGCACGCGCATGCGCAGAACAAGCAAAAACATACACCACCCCTACACCCGCACTGCATCCTGAGCCGCACGCACCTGTCGCTGCCCAGTGCCGTCAGCTTACACGGGGGGGGGGGGGAGGGACGGACTCGCAGGCGACGGGCACTGGGTTGCTGCGGCGCCTTCAGCCCGGGCGCCGCCGGAGCCACCCGAATGCCCTGCCCCTCTCCCGGGACCTCCAAACCTCTGCGTTTGATGAATGCAGCAGCTCTCCAAACCGCCGCTGCCCCATTTGCAGAGCTGCTGCATTCCTCCGTGTTTGAAAGAAACTGAAAGAAACACGGACGAACGCAGCAGCTGTGCAAAGAGGACGGTAGCTGTTTGGAGAGGTGCGTGTGCACTCTCCAAACCGCTGCCGTCCCGTTCGGAGGTCTGCCACGCTCATCAAACATGAAAGAACGTGGCAGCTGTGCAAATGGGACAGCGGCGGTTTGGAGAGTGCGCGTGCGCTCTCTCTCTCTTCCCGTCAGCCGGCTCTGGTGGGGCTGCCTGCCATCCTCTTTTTGCTCAGTTCGGCTCCGCTCTGCCCAGCTCGCCTCCGCCTCCCTCGCCCCCCATTACCTCAGGCAACATCCTCGCTAGTCTGGAGGCGGCCACTGGAGCGGGGGTTTTAACGCCTCGCCCCCTCCCTTATCCTTCTCTCTCTCTTCCCCGCCGCTGCCAAAGAGAGAAAGAGAGAGAGAGAGAACTTCAATCTGCGCGTGCCACTTCTTCCCCGTCCCGCCAAAAGCGCCTGAGCAGAGCGACGGCGCTCCATCCCAACCACCCCAGGACTAGCACCGGCGGAGATTCCCGCAGCGCCTTGCTTGCTCCTCCGCAGACTGAGGAGGGCCTGACTAGGCGCTCCCTGCCCAGAGCAGAGCGGAGGCAGCCATGGCGGGGATTTTAGCGCGCGGGTCCAAGCAGTCCCACGCTGGTCCAAACAGCAAAGGGAGAGGCGAGATGTGGCAGCAGCAGCCCCGGCGAGCTCCTGCCGCCTCCCCTCATAGGAAGGGGAAGGCATATCGCCCCTTTTCCCTGCCGGGGCTGCTAGCCTTGGCAGGGAGAAGGAAGGGGGGAAAATGCGACTTCTTCTTCCTAGAAGCCCCGGCGAAGAGAAGGAACGGGGGGAAATCACCCTTTCCTTCTCCCTGCCGAGGCTGCTAGCCGCCGCGGCGAGGAGAAGGGGGGGAAATCGCCCTTTCCTTCTCCCTGCCAAGGCTGCTAGCCGCGGCGAGGAGAAAGGGGGAAGAAATCGCCCTTTCCTTCTCCCTGCCAAGGCTGCTAGCCGCGGCGAGGAGAAAGGGGGAAGAAATCGCCCTTTCCTTCTCCCTGCCGAGGCTGCTAGCCGCCGCGGCGAGGAGAAGGGGGGGAAATCGCCCCTTCCTTCTCCCTGCCGGGGCTGCTAACCTCAGCGAGAAGAAGGGGGCAACCTTAACCCTAACCTCCCCCACCGCAAACGAAGGGGTGGCGAAGGCAGCAGATCTGCAAGCCTCCGCCACCCCACCCTGCTCACCTTTTTACTTCTTCCTCTCTTCCTCCACTCTGCCAAGTACAGTTAAAAAAACAGAGGTTTGTGGGTAGTCCCACAAACGGTTTGTGGGCGGTCCCACAAACCAACCAATCAATTTAAACTTTTCAAGTTTTTTTGTGAGAAGTTTAAATTGATTTTTTTAAAGTAAACATGGCAGAGGGAGGAGGCCTGGGAGCCGCGTGGGACGGCTCAAAGAGCTGCATGAGGCTCCGGAACTGCAGGTTGCCGACCTGTGGAAGAAACCAATCTGTTGCCATGGCGAAAAGCAATTAATTGTCATGACAATTGGCAATTAGTGAGGGATAGCCGACACCTTATGCAGCAATTCCCCGCTCCCCTTGGAATGCAGACAGAGAGAGGAAGAATGATTCCAGATCGCATTTAAAATGCTGCCAGCCCTTTCCACCTCCCTGTCTGTTGCAAGCTCAATTTGCATTTGAAAGAAATCCCTGCAATAGTGAGCTTCTGGCTGCCTTAGTGAAGAGAGCTGGCTGCATAACACAGCATTTCAAAGTGAAAAAAGATTCATTTCTGTGTGTCCTCTGCTTGTCCCCCCCCCAAAAAAAAACTGCTCAGAAAGAAGGGGAACTGTATAATAGCTAACTGCTTTCAAGAATCCTGTTTTCTTGTCTCAACGAGCCAGCATGAAATACATTACTAAGAACAGCTCAGCCTAGAAGAGGGCCCCAGTCTCCTAGTCGTCAATAAAGTAATAAATTGTCATGGTAACCAAGCGACTGGTTTATTGCTGAGTGAAAGAGACCCCCTCCTTTTGGAATGCAGAAAGCAAACAGCAAGCTTGGATTTATGCCACACAGGCAGCGACCTCTGGTGGCCAATCTGCAAATAAAGCCTGAGCCAAGCTGCTTCTGTAAAAGCTACTCAGCCCCCCTCCTACATCAACTCAAGGAGAAACAAAACTGCTAACTAACCTTCGTTAAAACTGCAAAGTTCACAGCTCAGGTTGGAATTTTGATTTCTGACAAGCAGATCTTTAAAAATTCCAGACCGGCTTACCACCTAGCAGTTTTAAGAAGAAATATTAAGCTGACCTTTGTTTCCAAGTGAAGGCTAGGAGCAGCGCTGTCTGGTAGCAACTTGCAAACTTCTTTTTTCTAGATTAGCCATACCCAATTCCTGCAACCATTCATATGTTTTTGGTCTCCAGGCCCTTAATCATCTTATTGCTCTTCTGTGCAATTCTTCCAAAGTCTCAACATCTTTTTTGTAATGTTTCAAACTCTGTTACACCTAAAACCTTATTAAATGACTCACCAATACATGGTATATATACCGTTACTTGCCCCTATACAAAGGAATAATTACCAATTTCCAGGCTTACATAATATTTCTGGTCAGCTGGTCCCAGACTGGAAAAAAATCTGGGTTATTTATAATATGCTTATTTGCCCCACTGTCCAACAACCAAGTGTCGTTAGTGTCTGTTGGTTGCTTTCACCACAGAAATCTGTGTCCTCCTCCTTCCTTTTTTGTGCTGTCTCTCTCCTATGTGTTAATCTTCTTACTTGGCAATTTTTCTGGATATTTTGAATGGATCCACATACAAAGCAGCATTTTACTACATAGACTTCCTCTCCCACCTTATTATTTATTTTATTTTATTTATTTATTTATTTAAATTCCACTTATATCCCGCCCTTCTCCGAAGACTCAGGGCGGCTTACAAGCTTAGCAGTAGCCTTCATTCTATGTATATGCCTGCTTATTAGGGCTTTCACACACACCCCAAGCAGCATTATTACAAAGTCAGCTTAATTGCCCCCAACAATCTGGGTCCTCATTTTACCTACCTCGAAAGGATGGAAGGCTGAGTCAACCTTGAGCCTGGTGGGATGCGAACCTGCACTAATTGCAGGCAGCAGGTGTTACTTAAGGAGGCATTAGCCCACTGCTCCAACAAGGCTCATTATCTCTCTGGAATGCATCTCCTTTCTGACTGAACTGTAAATTACTGTCATTTCTCTCGCATGCAGTGTTTCTCTCTATTCTTCTTCCAAAAGTGTCCCAGTTACATATTTAAATTACTCTCCTTCATGGAGTCAAGGCTTACTATTAACACATCCCAAGTATCATCAAGGGAAGTTAGCACAACATACAGTTGTGTACTTCTGAAACACCATTCCTTGCTCTTCTAATTCAAAGAAGGTTTTCCTCATGAACTAGCAGTAATCTGACAGACTTTAGCTTTATTCTGTAAAGTTTTCTGGTGAGAGTTACTTTGCTCCTTGCTGTCTTTCTTACATAAAATCTGCATAAAGCAAACCAGCATTCTCTAGCAGATGTTAGTCCATGCACATATATTACCTGACTATCTTCCAAGCACAAAATTAATCTGACTAGTGTTTTTTTATTTTGCTTTTGCTGTTCCTCATTGAGATTGTTGGAGGACTGCTTACAACTGTCCACAAAGCCTTCCTTTCCATTTTTAGGCTCCATGAGAGCTAATTTCTCTCATTAAGACTAGCCAAAGGAAATCCGCCTCCCATCTCCATATCAGATAGCAATATAGTGTCTTAACAGGTGAATCGTCCTCAACCTACCTCAGGCTCATGAAGAAACTTTTACCTCAGTTAAATTTACTACTGTCGCTTCAGGGAACTTCTGGTCCCATAATCTGTCAGGGAAATGTGCAGCAGGTGTCCAAATGAAGTTAGGAATGCTGACACAAACTTATGGTTTTATATAAATAAATATATTTTACATCTGTATTTATAGCAGACAAGATAGGCAAACAGAAGCATCCTGAGGTAAAACACAGCACACGGCACACAGAAGAAAATGGCAGGAAAAAAGGAAACTCCCCCTCCTCACCCACAGCAACCAATCACAGCAGATTGCCTCACACAAGAGTTAGCACTCTGCAATCAATCAACTATAATTGTATATTCTGGCTCATTGTACATCCTCACTATTCCAGCTATTAAATTTGAATGTATAATGATAATTCTAATTTAAAAAGATGCTTTCAACATAAAAACTCATGATTGTTTGTATTCTGTGCTATTGTAGTACATAAAACTGCAAGATAATAGAACCTAGCAACATTTCAGAAGGGAATTCATATGAATTCTGACAGTTTCATATTTTCCCCTAACCTTATTACCACTTTCATTTCTCTTTTCCTTTGAAGGTACTTATGGATAGAAGAATAAAGATTCAGTCGAACCATTCCAATTTATCAGACATGGAAAAGGAATGGAGAAACATGCAGTTCAAATGGAACTAGAAAACTGTGAGAGAAACCAGTCATATAACTGGAATAAGGGAAGCTCATCTTCCATTGATGGACAGATTCAAGACGTTCATAGCCAACAAGGCAAACACAAGAAAAAGTACATTGGGAAAGGTGTAGGACTATTCAAAAATGCATTCAATATAAATAAGCAGTATCCAACCCAAACAAAAGGAGAAGATGATATATGCAGAGATGATGGAAAAAATTACAATGGGACTTTTGGTCTTTCTCGAGATAATGGGTCCCTGACATCTCATAAAAGGATCCACATGGGAGAGAAGCCATTTAAATGCATGGTGTGTGGAAAAGGCTTCAGCCAGCAGAGTAACCTTAGTTCCCATAAAAGAATCCACACAGGGGAGAAGCCTTATAAATGTATGGAGTGTGGAAAGACCTTTACTCATAGCATTCAACTTACTTGCCATAAAACGATCCACACAGGGGAGAGACCATATAAATGCATTGAATGTGGAAAGAGCTTCAGTCAACCCAGTAGTCTTACTGTTCATAAAAGGATCCACACAGGGGAGAAGCCATTTAAATGCTTGGAGTGTGGAAAAGGCTTCTGTGAAAACTGGTCTCTTACTGTTCATAAAAGGATCCACATAGGAGAGAAGCAGTATAAATGCACAGTGTGGAAAGGGCTTCAGCCAACACAGTAATCTTACTTCCCATAAAAGGATCCACACAGGAGAGAAGCCGTATAAATGGAGTGTGGAAAGACGTTTATTTATAGCAGTCATCTTATTTCCCATAAAAGGATCCACACAGGGGAGAGACCATATAAATGCATGGAGTGTGGAAAAACCTTTACTCATAACATTCAGCTTACTTCCCACAAAAGAATCCACGCCGGGGAGAAACCATTTACATGCATGGAGTGTGGAAAGGGCTTTAGCCAACAGAGTAGTCTTATTTCCCATAAAAGGATCCACACAGGGGAGAGACCATATAAATGCATGGAGTGTGGAAAAACCTTTACTCATAACATTCAGCTTACTTCCCACAAAAGAATCCACGCTGGGGAGAAACCATTTACATGCATGGAGTGTGGAAAGGGCTTTAGCCAACAGAGTAGTCTTATTTCCCATAAAAGGATCCACACAGGGGAGAAGCAGTATAAATGCATGGAGTGTGGAAAGGGCTTCAGCCAACGCAGTAATCTTTCCATAAAAGGATCCACACAGGGCCCAAGCCATATAAATTTCAGGAATGTGGAAAGAGCTCCAGGAGGAACAATGACCCAATATCCCATACAGAGCTACATTTAGGTGAGAATCTATGTTAATTCTAGATTTAGTTGGTTAAATTTATGCATTTCCTATTTATGTATGTACTATTTTATACTGAAATTAAGGAAGGTTTTCTTGAGTTTGACCCTCACAATTGGCAATCCTAGAGACATGAATTTACTGATGAAAATAAAAATAATAAGCATGTACTATTTTAATTATTTACTATGAATTTTTCAAGGTACTTTCTTTTGGCAGATACTATTGCATGTAATAAGAGATTTTTTTTGTGTGTTAAATTTATGTTTGTTCCAGATTCCAGTTGGTGGTTATTTCCAAGAATCTGGCGATTTTAGGCATCTCTCTTGCTGGGCTGTTACGTTATGAAGATTTTGTCTTTATTGTTTCTTTATAAGTGAGCTTCTTGCTCCCAATTGTTTGTTCTTCCCATTTGATCATGGTTTTTGAAGCAGACATTTAATAGTCACAGCTTCCCCAAGCAGCAGAAGGAGCTGTATTTCTCTGATGCATTTTTTTCAAGGTTTATTGGTGTTAGTTCCACTGTAGATGATATGTAGATAAAGGTACAACTGATTCACAGTAGCTTTTCATAGTTTAAACTTTTATTCTTTTCCCTAGTCTTCTTAACAGTTGTTTTTTCCTTCCTTTTTCATTCCTTAAAACAGAGGTGTCAAACTCAATTTCATTGAGGGCCGCATCAGCATTGCGGTTGCCCTCAAGGGGCCGGGTGGGGCGTGGCCTACTGGGTGGGCGTGGCTAGAGTGTGTATGGCCTACTGGGTGGGCGTGGCCAGGTCTACATCGTTTGCATCAAGGGTGCCTATGGGGGTCTGGGCAGGAGTGGGACAGAACTGAGGGTCTCTGGCAGAAGGAGGGTCTCTGGGCCAGGGCCAAGGCAGTGGGGGCCGTTCCCTCACTGTTTCCAGGATGGCTTCGCGGGCCACATGAAACCACTTTGCGGGCCGGATCCGGCCCCCGGGCCTTGTGTTTGACATGTCTGCCTTAAAACACACACACAGTTTCTCAGTGAATACTACACTTCTCTGTTCTCGCAACAATTTGGAAATGACAGATTCATTGGATGTGAATGAATAATTCAAAGGGAATTCCATCAATTTATATAGTGAGATGGAATGTGATATTGAATTGCCCTATTAAATAATTTGTGTATTGAATTAAAATTGACAACTTTGAATTTTTCATGACTTTTTCTTTCTTTTTGTACCTAGTTAAGGATATTCAGGAGGATGAGGATGAAAGTGACTATAGTGTGCTGACATTGCAAATGATCAAGCAAGAAGAGAGATCTTTGGAAAGCAGTGGGGACCAAAAGAAAATAATATGAAATTATGAAAAATTACTTTGGTTCCTTCTGACCAAGCACACAGAAAAGAGAAGGGGAACTGCCTGTGAGATGTGAAAATATCAGAAAATAATACTGGACAACAAAGATTTTGCATCCTGAACACCATTGATATATCTTACAGATTTTTAGCTGCTAATCATGAAAATAATCTGTAATTTAATGTATTGTGTACCACTTTATAGAAATCTTCTCTTTTTACACTGGCAATGTACACCTTTCAGTATGTTGGATGTACTGCAACCAAAGTCATTACTAAAAGCCAACATGGGTTTGTCAAAAACAGACAAATCTTATTGCATTCATTGACCAAGTGACAAAATTAGTGGACCAGAGGAATGCTGTGGATATAATTTACTTGGACTTCAGTAAGGCATTTGATAAAGTAGACACAAACTACTACTTGATAAGATAGAAAAATGTGGGTTAGACAGCATCACCACCAGATGGATTCGTAGCTGGCTGACCGGCCGTACGGTCCTCAATGAAACTGCATCTATATGGAGGGAAATGTGTAGTGGGGTGCCTCAGGGCTCTGTTGTAGGCCCAGTGCTCTTCAACATCTTCATCAATGATTTGGATGAGGGGATAAATGGGGAATTCATCAAATTTGCACACGATACCAAGCTGGCAGGAATAGCCAACGCTCCAGAAGACAGGCTTAAGATACAGGAGGATCTGAACAAACTGGAACACTGGATGCTATCTAACAATATCATATCATTTAATAGCATTGTATTTTATTGTTGTTAGCCGCCCTGAGTCCTTCGGGAGATAGGGCGGCATATAAGTCCCAATAATAAATAAATAAACAAAATGAAATTCAACAGTGAAAAAAGTAAAGTTCTACATTTAGGCAAGAAAAACCAAATGTACAGGTATAGTATAGGTCAGGGGTCAGCAACCTGAAACAGTGAAAGAGCCACTCGGAACCGGTTCCCTCACAAAAGGAAAAACTGGGAGCCGCAAAAAATGTGTGCGCATGCGTGTACATGCACGAATGCACAGAACAGGGTTTGACTGAAGAGTGGAGCCAAGGCGAGATATGCACCTACCCTGCATATTTGAATTGATTGGTTGAACTTTTTTAGTCCCACTTTTTTTTTGGACTGCACATGGCAGAGGACTAGGAGCCGCAGGAGATGGCTCCGGAGCCGCGGGTTGCAGACCTGTGGTATAGGTGGTACCCTGCTCAATAGTAGCAACTGTGAGAGGGATCTCGGAGTCCTAGTAGACAATCCTTTAGATATGAGCCAGCAGTGTGCTGCAGCTGCCAAAAAAGCCAACACGGTGTTAGGGTGCATTAACAGAGAGATAGAATCAAAATCACATGAAGTATTAATATCACTTTACAATACTTTGATAAGGCCACACTTGGAATACTGCATCCAGTTTTGGTCACCATGATGTAAAAAAGATGTTGAGACTCTGGAAAGAGTACAGAGAAGAGCAACAAAGATGATTAGAGGTCTGGAGGCCAAAACATATGAGGAACAGTTGCTGGAATTGGGTATGTCTAGTTTAATGAAGAGAAGGACGAGGGGGACATGATAGCAGTGTCCCAATATCTCAGGGGCTGCCACAAAGAAGAGGGAGTCAGGCTATTCTCTAGAGCACCTAAAGGCAGGACAAGAAGCAGCGGGTGGAAACTAGTCAAGGAGAGAAGCAACCTAGAGCTAGGAGAAACTTCCTGACAGAACAATTAACCAGAGGAACAATCTACCTCCAGAAGTGGTGAATGCTCCAACACTGGAAGTTTTTAAGAAGAGACTGGGCAGCCATTTGTCTGAAATAGTATAGGGTTTCCTGCCTGAGCAAGGGGTTGGACTAGATGACCTCCAAGGTACCTTCCAACCTTTATTATTATTATTATTATTATTATTATTATTATTATTATTATTATTATTATTATTATTATTATTATTATTATTATTATTATTATTATTATTATTATTATTCTGTTGTTACATATGCAGATGGGAAAGCCATGCAAGAGAGTTGCATTACCTTAAAAAGAACTAGCCACTCTGAAAGAATTTGGTTCCAGGCCAGAAAAGCATGGCACTTGAACCACTTGTTGAGCTAACAAATTTTTGCCTCCATTTCACATAAACCTCAGACTGATGAAATGTTTTGTCAGAGCAATGAACAAGGAAGATGAATGTTTTTGTTATTTGAGACAGATGTTTCCAAGAATAATTGATGTCAGGATTAAGGAAGGCATTTTTGTTGGTGCACATAATAGATATATCATTGCCAAGCTCTTTGAAGAGATGTTACTGAGAATTTGGGAACTGCAGAGCATCAAACTACATTCATCTGGTTGACAAACATCTTACAGCTTACAAGACCATGAAGCAACATGTCATTGAAGATGCATTTTCTACATTCATACTTGGACGTCTCCCTCAGAAATCTAGGCACAATCAGAGAGACAAACATGGTGTAAGGTTTCACCTGGACATTGCCACAAAGGAAAATTGGTATGGCAACTGGAATCCATCAGTGTTGGCTGAATAATGTTGGACACTACAGTGAGATGCATCAGACACTTACAAATGAAAATCAGCAGCAAAATAATTTTATCATTATTGAATTCATACAGTGTGTCAGAAATGTGATTAAATATATTATAGTCATTAAAAGTTAGTTTCATATTTCTCAAGATGTGACTATGTTGAAGGGGTCTGTCATAATAACCAAAAGTTTTTCAGGAAGCAAAACTTTGAAAAAAATTATCCATTGTGACCAGACTCACATCTAAAGTGTAGAACTGAGACCTGAATCAATCAGTAGGAATGCAGGAAGCATGGAATTTTTTTCAGTCAAAGACCTCTCATTATATGAAAGAATCATCACATACTATCAATTTGTAATGTCTGTAGATGTGAAAGAAAGGAATTGGCTAGATTAGTCAGACAAATTAAGAAGGATACATCATTTGATAGGATAGTGACAGTGAGGGCTAAGCATCAAAAATATCAGGCACTTGGGACTAAAAAGTTTCATTTAGCTTATGAGTAAATTTTAGATTGTTATTATTATTAATAGTTTATTATAGTGGAATTTTTATTAGTTTTAATTACATGGTATTATTATTTTTATATTGTATTGTTTAATAACTTGGATATTAATTTGTTTATATTTTTACTATTATGTTTACTTTTATTTTGCTTGTATTTATGTTAAAGGGGAGTTAAAGCGCATTATGAACTTGGTTATTTGTATAGTTGGTTAATGTTAGTTAGATTATGATTATTATATTTGTAACCCTGTACTCAGCTCTGGGAAGTGGGGGAGGGAGGGGGGGGTTAGAATTTTTTAACATAACATAAATCATTCAGTAATTTGTAAACAGTATGTTGTCTGGGTAACATTTATAAGACAATCCTTAACAATTAATTTCTATAATCTATATTCCATATGTTAATTTCATTTGATTTCCCCTTTCCCCAGAGTATCTTTCTTTGCAAAACATTAGATTAAAACAATTCTCATTATTTTAATTAACAGCAATTAAGTATATATTTTCAATAATCCTAATTGTCATTTTAGTTGCCTTATCATAAATCCTGTTACTATGTTTATTTCAGCTTATTTCTCCCCCCCAAATTCTAAATATTCTTACTAGTGACAATTTTTTCAACAGTTAATTATATTTACATTGGTGGATTTAATTCTGTTTTTTCCATATAGGCCCTCTCATGCTTTTATATTTCTTAATCAATAAGTAAAAAAGTAGAAAGAGAAAAGAAAAGAGGAATGAGACAAAAAAGAAGAAAAAGAAGAAAGAAAAGGGAAACAAGAAAAAGAGACAAGAGCACTGAGATACAAAAAATAACATACAACTTAAAATATGTATCCCTCCTAATTTAATATATATTTATTCCCTCAATTTCTTATTCTTTTTGACCATAGCTAAGAATGTATTTAATCTATTTAAACTTTAAGCATTCCATTCAATAGTTCTAATCATCTAATCCTTTAACTCTCATTCAAAACACATTTTTATGCTTTTCTTATTGTCACATTTAAATAACTAAAACATTTGCTTTTGTTTAAATCATTTCAACTTTTTTCCCCTTTAACAGGAAGGAAAAAAAACATGTATTAGTTAAGGAAAAAAAGGGGAAAAATCATCCCTCTAAGAGTAATATATTTCAAAGCTTTTCCATTTCTTTAGCCACATTCAAACAAATGTTTCTTTTTTAAGTATTCTCTCTGATAAGTTCCATCATCTATTTTCTGGATTTCCATTTTAGTCTTTTTTCTTTGGCCGTTGCCTTTCTTAATCAGTATGTTTTGCTGCATCATTTGTTTCCCTGTAAAGAATTTTTTCTCATTCTTTTCCTTGTCTTCAAAGTTGCTTGGACGTGTTGAAATATTTCCCATTTGGATTAAATCATGATTTTTTATTTTATATGGTTCCATCTTCATGTCTCTATCCTCATCTCTACTGTATTTTCCTGGGAAATTTCTTGGAGTGAAATTAAGTTGAACATAAGTTGATTAATGCTCTCAAGATTATTCTGCATTTCCTTGTAGTTTAAAGTCATTATCCTTTGAAATTGTTGCCGCTTATCATATGTTTCCTTTTGTGAAGTGTTCATTTTATATGGTTCCATCTTTAAGTCTCTATCCTCAGAATTATATTCAGTCACCTCTACTGTATTGTCCTGGGAAATTTCTTGGAATGAAATTAAGTTGGAAATAAGTTGATTCATGCTCTCAAGGTTATTCTGGATTTCTTTGTGGTTTAAAGTCATTGTCCTTTGTAATTGTTGCCGCTTATCATATGTTTCCTTTTGTGAAGTATTCATTGCTTCAGCTTTGTTACTCTCACTTTGTTTACACAGCTGCATTTTCTAAAAACTTTCAGGGTCAGAGAAAAAAATCCTCACCCACCAGCAGGTGTCAGCGTTTGCTCATTTTTCAGATCTTTCTAGTCTTTTTTCTCTCTCTAAAGGGTAAGTTTCGCCGCTTCCAATAACCAAAAGGGAGAGAGCAGAATCCCCCTCCCCCTTTCCTTCTTGGGAGATCTCTTATTTTGGGGACATCTTCAGGAAAATAAGTAGGATAGAGAAAATCAATTTTCTTACCCAGATTCAAGCATGCTGTTTTAAATCTGCTAAATTTGAAAGCTTATGACTTCTGTTGTTTCCAACTATGGCTGAACGTGCAGTTAGTCAGCCCTTTCTTCTGTTGGTTTCTAGTAGGCTTCTCCTGGACCATTTAGAGAGACCGCCATCTCTCCTAAATCCCTGGGATTTCCTTCCTTCATACCACCCCTTCAGGGTGGGTTCTGGCCCCTTAGGGTCCCCAACAAAAAGAAATGCCAGCCGAAGAGTTCGGCATTCCGAATCTTCAGACTGCTCACTGGAAAACAGGAACAGGAAGTCCTCCTCTTTAATTTTTATATGCATATTGCATCAAGAACCTAGAACTAGATTAATCATGCCTCTGTCCAACAGAATAAGTCTAGTTTAGAAGAAAAAAAATACTATTGACTGATATATATGAACATATAACAAAACAATAACAATGCAAGATACAAAGATGCATGTTGACAATGAGTATATAGTACTATAAAAATAATCGGATTTATCTACAGTGTAGAACTGAGACCTGAGTCAACTGGTATGAATGATGAAATATGGAAAGTTATTCAGTCAAAAGTCTCATTATGTAAGAGAATAATCACATCTCTACCCATGTATCTAGACAGCACACTAAAAAGCAGAGACATCACCCTGTCAACAAAAGTGCGTATAGTCAAGGCTATGGTCTTCCCAGTTGCAATGTATGGCAGTGAAAGCTGGACCATAAGAAAGGCTGAGCGCCAAAGAATTGAAGCCTTTGAACTATGGTGCTGGAGAAGACTCCTGCGAGTTCCTTGGACTGCAAGGCGATCAAACCGGTCAGTCCTAGAGGAGATCAACCCTGACTGCTCTTTAGAAGGCCAGATCCTGAAGCTAAAACTCAAATACTTTGGCCACCTAATGAGAAGGAAGGACTCACTGGAGAAGAGCCTAATGCTAGGAAAGATTGAGGGCAATAGAAGAAGGGGACGACAGAGAATGAGGTGGCTGGATGGAGTCACTGAAGCAGTAGGCGTGAGCCTAGATGGACTCCAGAAGATGGTAGAGGACAGGAAGGCCTGGAGGAACATTGTCCATAGGGTCACGATGGGTCGGACACGACTTCGCAACTAACAACAACAACACCCATGTATAGTGTGTGGAAAGAACTGAAAGGATGTAGAATTCCTCTCTCACTAAAGGAGCCAGGATGATGGGAAGTTCCCAAAATGCATGTACAAAAACTTTTTTATCAAGCTTATATTTATATTTTGCCTTTCTATGGTGTGACAAGGATTAAGAAAAATCTAAATTGGATTTAAATAAAATAAATATCAATGGTGTGGTTACTTTTCAGACATGTATTAAATTCTCTTTTTTGTTGTTGTTAGTTGTGAAGTCGTGTCTGACCCATTGCGACCCCATGGACAACGTTCCTCCAGGCCTTCCTGTCCTCTTTTGATACTGTCTATGGGGTTTTCATGGCAAAGATAGTGGAGTGAGTTGCCATTTCGTTCTCCAGTGGATCACATTTTGTCAGAACTCTTTGCTATTACCTGTCCATCTTGGGTGGCCCTGCACAGCATAGCTCATAGCTTCATTGAGTTACACAAGCCCCTTCACCACGACAAGGCAGTAATCCATGAAGGGGAAATTCTCTTTAGTTGTGTTAAAAATTAGTAAAATGCACACAGCAGAGAAGCCATATAAATGTGTAGAGTGCGAAAGAATTTCAGTCGTAGTTGTTCCTTTACTTTCCACAAAAGGATCCACACAGAAAAGAAACCATATAAACGTGGGTTCTGAAAGAACTTCAGGAGGAGCCATGACCTAATTTCCCATAACAGATCTATTTGGGTGAGAAGCCATGTAAATTCTAGATCTAGTTGGTTAAATCTATGCATTTCCTATTTACATATACTGAACTAAGAAAATGCTTTTTTTTTAGTTTGACCCTCACAACTGGTAATCTTAAGATAAAAGATAGGGATTTATTATTTCTACATTTAAATTGTGCCTTTGTGACACATTGCTTGAGATAAGTTAATTATTCCAAAAATTATTTTGCAAAGGATTGCTATCTCCCTTGTGGTTATGTTAATGTGTTTTTTTTCTACTCCACCCTTGTTATTGTTTCTCTCCAATATATTTCCCTAAAATTCTTTTTGCTAAATGCACCTTAAGGGATTCCATAGGGGAGATTTTTAATATGTTGAAGAGGTGCTTGTGAAGGTATTATTGAAGCTCCATCTATTTTTACATGTGTGCAGTTATGGGAAGAGAGCCTTGCAGTGGAAAGCAGGGACTATTTTTTCCTTTTGTGGTCTCCCCTGGGATTTAAAGTAGTCTGAAGACCACTAAAGTAGACCTGGTTTCCAATGATAAGAGGAACATGTTGATAACACCAAAGAATGGGTGTTTAAGTGTATTTTGGAAAAGAGACAACTGATGGTGAGGGAAAAGCAGGCTTGGACTTCAAACCAGCAGCAGACAAACTGAAAGAAGAAGCGGAGCCCAGAGCTGCTACACCCTCTAGCAGAGGCATTACAGCCAGCCAGCAGCAGGTAAAGCATCTTACTTTATTGGTGGTCTGAACCATTTCTCAAAAGAAGTCCCTCACCGCAATGCTCATCAAAATAGCCTGGACAGTGATTGAACAGTTACACCTGCCATTTTGATCTTCACACATATACAAAGTGGTCACCCTTCTTTGTGTCAGTCCTTCCATTTAGTCCGACAAATATTCTGTTTCATTGCCCAGATGGAAACACCTACAGGATCATTGGCTGAAGGACAGCTAGTCCTCAACTGAGTTAGGTTAGGCCACCCACTCAAAGCAACTTGATAACTTTGGGAGAAGAAACATATTTTGACTCTCCACTGATCATCTGGTGTTTTATTGGACTCCTAGTTTGGCATGAACCACAGGAAAAGAAGGTTTTTTAATCCTTCTGCCACAAGTTTGCTGTCGTACATATCCCTTCTCTGCATCTTTTTGGGAGTTTGGTCTTTTCTTTCGATAGCTCCTTTCCTGGTGTATTGCAGGATAAAAACTTTTTCCTCAGATACTTCTACTCCAATAAGCATACAAGCTTGCACTTCCAGCAGTGGTAATTTAGCTTTCTTTAGACAGGATAGCAAACACATGCCTTCACTTCTCATGTTGTTTGGAGCTGCAGATTCTTGCTACCAAACTACTATGCACTCAGACACAATAAGCAATCAGCAGCCCTCAGGAAATAGTCAAAAGCCATCAGTCATTAATCTAAATCCTTCTCCCTTAGAAAGTTTATTTGCCAACATTTCCAAGCCCTAAGAGTTTGGAGGTCAGCAAGTCAGGAACTCTTAATTCCATCCCCTAATAGTATTTGATTACAATGCCCTAATAAATCACACACATACAGTGGTGGGATTCAGCCAGTTTGCACCACTTCGACAGAACTGGTAGCTAACTTTTTGTTGCCCAGGCCCAGAATGGACTTCCGGAAGCAGCATCCACACAGAGAACCGGTTGTTCACCTATTTGAATCCCACCACTGCACACATACCTATGTACTTCACCCTCTGAAAATGAGGCCACCTTCAAAGGGATTGCTCCAGAAAGAGACATCCTTGTACAGAAAAAAAGTATTACAACAGTTAAACCGAAATTCACTGTATATCCCTGAGACAAGGCTCTCAAGGTCTGATGGCTGGGAACAGAACACAGCTGCATGCCAAGCTCTACTTGAAACGTCCATTTTAAAAACATTTTCTTTGAATTCAATTGGACGTGAGGGCTAGTGGGAGGGAGTGGGGAGGCATCTAAGGGAAGGTTCAGCTTGACTTGGTGGATTTGGGGATGTGATTTTCAGTTCTGCCTTTGCACTAGTGTAATTCACTTGACTTCTAGTAAATTATACCTTTCTCAACAAATGGAGAATTGTTTTTACTTAGATCAAGCTGAAGCAGATTTGATAAGTATGTTGGATAACTGAAATACAAAGATCAGTCTCTCATAATTACCCATTTATCCATTCAAGTGCTTGAGGAAGGGGAAAATAGTAGAAGAACAAGAAGAATCTGCATAGAAAGATTCTTGGTAGTTTTATCATTTCTCCTCAGTCTACCAGGAGGGTGGTTTAATCTCTTGGCTAAAACTAAATCCAAAAATGCTAGGCAATTCATAGAAATTTGGCATTAAACAAACTTTAACCAAGCTAAATTTATTTCAGATTTACTATTCAATAATAGGGACAGCAATAGCACTCGGACTTGTATACCGCTCCATCTCTAAAAACAAAGAACAAACCTGAAAAACAATAAAAATAAACAACATTTTTGTAAAAACCAAAAAAAGCCCTTGCCGTATTATCCAAACCTATTATCTTTCTCATTAGCTGTCCTTGTAGTTAAACTTGGAGTTCTATATTTTATTAAAATGAAAGAATGAATCAATAGCAATCAAAGAAAAAGATAGAAGTAGTATAGGAAATAAATCAGTTAAACAAGCCTTCATTTAAAAAAAAAATTTTTTTAAAAAAGTTGTAGAACCAGTTTGGTCTAGTGCAGGGGTAGGCAACTTCGGCTCTTTTATGACTCATGGACTTCAACTCCCAGAATTCCTGAGTCAGCATAGCTGACTCAGGAATTCTAGGAGTTGAAGTCCATGAGACATAAAAGAGCCGAGGTTGCCTACCCCTGGTCTAGTGGTTAAAGCATGGGGCATGAGACCATGAGTTCAAGTCCTGCCTTAGGCATGAAAGCCATCTTGGGCCAGTCCTCTCTCTCTCTCAGCCCAACTCACCTCACACAGTTGCTGTAGGGGGAAATAGAAGTAGGAAAGTGTATTGCGCATGTTCGTTGCCTTGAGTTATTTATTAAAAAAAGGTGGAATATAGATAAACAAATCATCAATGGAAAAGTTTCAGCTGAGATTCAGAAAAAAAACCACTTCAGAAAAAAAGATGAAATGAATAAGATAGCATGCAAACATAAATTAAAACCAGAAAGTTCAGTGTGAGTGCTTTTATCAGACAGTATACTGTCAGATAATGTATACTGCAGAATTCTTCATCTGAGAAAGATGTAAAAGATTTATAATCCCATGGGTTCACCCTTCAAGAATACCCCTCTCCCAGAGTAAGTTGCTCTTCTGCCAAATTCTTAACAAGATACCTAAAAATTCCTCTTTCTGCAGATAAAAAGAGAAAGGATTCAGCAGATATTTTGTGTGGGGGGGGAATACTGTTTATCAAGAAAGCCACTTAGCTTGTATTCCTCTCTAGAATTTTTAGTGATACTCCTCTGACATGATGATAATATGCTTTGCGATGTCTCCTTTTGACCCCCATTTTTGTTGCCAAAACAGGAGTAGGGACAAGGGCTCAGCGAGTTTTGTTAACAGGAACATTAAAAGGTAAGAAAAAGTAGGAAGAAATAACTGCATTGGTTGTTTCACAATATAGGTAGTCCTTGACTTATAACCATTCGTTTAGCAACTGGTTGAAATTACTATGGCATTAAAAAGGGGGATTTATGACCAGTTATCACATGATTGTTGCAGCATCCCTCTGCAGCTGCCCTATGATTAAAATTCAGGTGCTTGACAACCAGCATGTATTTATAATGGTCCAGGATCATATGGTCATTATTTGCAACTTTCTCAGGCAGCTTTCAACAAGCAAAGTCAATGAGGAATCTGGATTTGCTTAATGACCACACAATTCACTTAAGGACTGCAGTGATTCTATTAAGAACCGTGGCAAAAAAGGTTATAAAATAAGACATGACTCAATTGCTTGGCAATGGAAGTTATGGTCCCAGTTGTGGTCATAAGTTGAGGATTACCTGTACAATACCTCATTATGCCCCAGAAACTCAGAGAGATGAACAAGCCATGCTAAGAGACAATTTTGCCACATTTTTCCCTGGGAAACTTTGTTCATTTTGCATCCACGCTTTGCAGCAAAAAAAAAAAGGTGCTGGAATCAAATGGATCCAGGATAGCGGTCTTTCTTTGATCAAAAGCCTGTCCAAAATAAGTTCTGGAAAAGAAGGGATGGTGGGAAAGTCATCTGCAAAGAGTAATAGTTATATCTGGTAAGAGAGTATGAATTGGAGGAATTTGTACTTTGAAAAGGAAATGTTCATGTCAAAGAATAATAATAATAATAATAATAATAATAATAATAATAATAATAATAATAATAATAATAATAATAATAATAATAATAATAATAATAATAATAATAATAATAATAATAATAATAATTTTATTTATATACTGCCCTTCTCCCGAAGGACTCAGGGCGGTGAACAGGGCAAGCATAAAAAATACAGAGTTACAAAAGTTAAAAAGGATTAAATATATGCCCACTAAAAACAGTACATACAAATATTAAAATAACAATAAAAAACCCACCCATCCCCCATCAGGCCAGGCCGGAACGATGTACTTTTTAAAGAGATCCATTATTAGTTCTTACGTAAATTGGATACAATTGATACAAAACGTCAGCATATTTGGAATTAGGCGGGTAGTAAATTTTGAATGAATTCCATTGTCTATTCCTTATTTTTCTGTTCTGTTCTTTTCCAAAAAGAAAAAAGAAAAGAAAAAAAACCTGAACCAGAACTCTGCCATTCCTTTGTAGATAGAAAACCAGACAGGTCTCTACCAATGGACACATCTTTGATCTAAGATATCAATTATCTCATACTGCAATACTTCATATTACTCATAGATCCTACCCTGTCAACTACCACAGATTGGATGAGATAAAAGTGTGGGAATGTTTATATAATGTGCATCTGACTCCAAACCAAAATATGATCTGAATTCCAGGATAAGCATAATTCAAAAAATAAAATAAAATAAAATCTGTGGAAGCATCCTACATCTCTCTCACTTTAGCACAGATGTATCTTGTGCCACCTGAAAAAAAAATAATTAAATCATTGTGCTACACGTTTCATGGATAATATCGCAATGTATTGGGGTTGCAGGAAAAAGCAAATGTTGGGAAGGTGATTCACAGTATCCCAAAGCAAGGAGAAAGAAATGTAAATAGTGAAGTCAGAAGAAATAGCGTATGCCTTCCAGGACAATAACCTGCAGAATTCTCAATTTTGGATGTCAGCCAGTTGGTTTTTACAATCTCCCTGGGATCCTCTTACTAGAGAGATTGATTATGTGCTGCCAAGTCATTAGCATCCACGTTGTGATGAAATCTCCAGCTAGAGTAGAGGGGAAAGTAAAGAGGGTGGCTAGCTTACTGTAGAATTGTTGTGTGAGAGTAATAGACTACTGAAGCCTTTAGCTGTCTGTATCTAAGAGAAGGCAGTTAACAGAATAGCAGAATAACAGAGCTGGAAGGGACCTTGGAGGTCTTCTAGTCCAACCCCCTGCTCAAGCATGAGACCCTATAACATTTCAGACAAGTGTCTGTCCAGTCTCTTCTTAGAAGCCTCCAATGATGAAGCACCCACAGCTTCTGAAGGCAAGGTGTTTCACTAGTTAAATGTTGTCACTGTTAGAAAAATTTTCCTTAATTCTAGGTTGTTTCTCTCCTTGATTACTTTCCATCCATTGTTTCTTGTCTTCCCTTCTTGGTGCTTTGAAAAATAAATTGACCCTTTCCCCTCTTCTTTGTGGAAGCCCCTCAGTATTGGAACACTGCTATCATGTCACCCCTAGTTAGTCTAATGAGATTCTTATAAGTAGGAGAACAACAATAAAGCAGCTATTTTGACCTGATCACTAAGTTGTTCTGGTTCCCACCACCTGACATACATAGAAAGATTTTCTCTATGGCGATTTGTCCCTAGCCTAATCTTTCAGGTTTTCCAATAGTGCATTCTTCACCACTGTAACCATCCATCCACCTGTTTATTGATCATCCTCTTCTCTGTCCTTCTGCTTTTCCCAACATTAGAACCTCTACAGAGAGCATAGTTTTCATATAATGTATCCAAAGTAGGATAATTTGAACCTGGCCATTTGTGTGTGGAATGAGAACTGCGAGTTGATTTGTTCAATGATCCATTTGTCCACTTTCTTGCCTGTCCATGGTATTCTCAAGAGTCTTCTCCAACAAAGTTAAAAAGCATCAGTGCATCCTGTTTCTTCAAAGCCCAGCTTTCACTTCCATACCTTTACTAGTATCAGGTCCCATAATGTTTCATTTCATGGCAGACTTGATATCATAACTCTAAACTTGCTCTTCAGTGGCTCACTTCTAATCAAAATATTACTATCTCTGAAGATATTCTAGTTAACTGGTTGGGTTGGTGCTCTTCAAATAAATTACTATTATCTGCACTTGGGGTGGAGATTGTTTCTCATTGCTGTATCCTTAGATCTTTCTTTTGATTGTCTTCACTTTGAGGTAGCAGAAGATTGAGACTCAATTCATTGAAGGCCCATGTATATCCAAGACATGAGAAACGTTAACTGTCTCAATGAAATGAAATGTGATGCTTATTTGATTTAGACTTGGAAGCTGCCCAGACAAGGAATGGATTGAAACATGCAATAATCTCTGAACCTTATGATTACATCACAGAATCTTTCATCTTTTGGTGGCAGAAAGAGGAATATGAGGCTGAACAGGCTCCGGAACACTTCAGTTTCCAAAGACTTGCAAGAGTGGGAGGAAGAATTAGTTACCTTTACTCCTCCGCGTATCCCAACTGGGTTTTTAAAGACACCTCCACCCCACTTCACAATGCAGATAACAACTGCAGGAGAAGTAGAAAGTAAGAGAAGAGTCCTGATGATATTGTCCTTCTCAGGTAAGATTCTGACAATTTTCCAAATAGGTTATGAATGTGTTTGTCTCAGGGAAAATAGTGTGGAAAGAATTTTATTTTATTTATTAAATTTGTATGCTACCCATCTCATTGTTGCAGGCCACAGAATAATAAAAAGTTAAAAAAATGTAATGCAAAGCTATTAAAATTAGGAAGATTAAATTTGCATCCCTCCCTCCCCTTTTATGTGTTTTAATCCTCCTTATTACAAATGGTACAATGAAATGTTAGAAACATTAATCTATGGGCTACTTTCTCCCTAGCTGGAGGGCTAGGGAGATCTTGGAAATATTTGGATCCAAAGTTTTCTCCAATCTGTTTCTACAATGTCTGAACTTCCCTTTTTCTTCTTCCAACTCTAGAATCAAACCCAAGAGAAGGAAGCATAGTGGATGTTTCTACCAAGATAAAATATAGAGAACTACAGGTGGTCTTCGACTTATGGCCACAACTGAGCCCGAAATTCCCATTACTAAGCAAGACAGTTGTTAAGTGAGTTTTGCCTCATTTTATGACCTTTCTTATTTATTTTATTTATTTATTTGTTTTTATAAACCGCCCTTCTCCTGAGGGACTCGGGGCGGTATACAGAGTAAGGTAGGCAAACATAATGAAACAGTACTGAAAAACAATAATCAAAACAAACTGGGACCCCAATTAGAGCTATCAGGCCAGGCCGGACTGCTGGAAAAGGTAAGTCTTTAAGTCGTGCCGGAAGGTGCGGAGGTCGGGGGCCATCCGGATTTCAGTTGGTAAGCAGTTCCAGAGGGCTGGCGCACCCACTGAGAATGCCCTCCCCCTGGGGGCCACCAGCCGACATTCCTTGAGCGGTGGCACCCTGAGGAGGCCCTCTCTGTGGGAGCGCACAGGGCGGTGGGGTGTTGACATTGGCAGAAGGTGCTCCCGTAGGTAGTCCGGACCCATGCCATGTAGGGCTTTGTATGTCATTGTTAGCACCTTGAACTTCACTCGGGAGGTAACCGGAAGCCAGTGCAGCGCACGGAGGAGAGGTGTGATATGGGAGTATCGGGAGGCTCCCAAAAGCGTCCATGCCGCTGCACTTTGCACCAGTTGAAGCTTCCGAGTGGATCTCAAGGGCAGCCCCATGTAGAGAGCGTTACAGTAGTCTAGGCGAGAGGTCACAAGGGCATGGGTGACTGTACGTAAGGCATCCAGGTCCAGATAAGGCCACAGATGTTAACATCTTGCCACAGATGTTAAGTGAATCACTACAGTTGTTAAGTTAGTAACATGGTTAAGTGGATCTGGATTCCCCATTGACTTTGCTTGTCAGGCGATCACAAAAGGTCATCACATGACCTCAGGACCCAGTAACCATCATAAATATGTGCCAGTTGCTTAATGTCTGAATTTTGATCATGTGACCATGGGGATGCTGCAATGGTCATAACTGTAAAAAACAGTCATCAGTCACTTTTTTCAGTGCCATTGTAACTTCAAATGGTCACTAAATGAATGGTTATAAGTCGAGGAATACCAGTACTGAATTTCCACCTCCAATTTTAGAGGTCTTGCCAATTTGGAAGACAGTATCTAATTCAGTCCATGGCATCTGGATCCTGTCCCAAGCAGGGGTAGGCATAGCTGACTCAGGAATTCTGGGTGTTGAAGTCCATGAGTCATAAAAGAGCCAAGGTTGCCTACCCTTGAGAGTGCAGCTTAAATACAGTTTGTCTGGTTTTTACACAAGTGGATGTAAAGAATTCACTAAGACTGATAAAATGTAAAGAATACAACCTCTTCAAAAACAAAACTTTCATTGCCTTGAAAAGAGAAAGTCCATAGATTTACAGGCTTGTAAATTCTCCTGATAAGTGAGTCCTATGATGTCAATAACCATTATTCTCAGGAAAGTAATTACAGGATCATCACCTTCAAAGCATATCATAGGAAATTATGAAATAAATAGTTGTTTCCAAAAAGCTTTCTTCAAGCAGGTTGGGTTACAACATTGGCATGCAGTGATGCAATGAAAGCACTTTACATTTTCCTGGGAGTTGTCCAAAACTGTGTCCCTGAATATTATTGCCTCTTTTAGTATCCATTTAAGATCTGGTAATACCTTCCAAAAGTTTAGAATAACAATTGTCAACATCATGTTAATAATAATTTATTTAATTTGTCAGCACATCCAAGAGCAGTAATCTCAATTTAAGAAGTTAAATTTCAGAGGATGCCAAAAATACAGCATTAAGGATCACTAAGGGGATCCTTTTACTCTTAAGTATGATATACTCCAGATAACAACTTTAAAGCACCATGCTATCGATGGAATCTATCTATGAGCTGTATCCAGTTACTTTGTTTATCTACTATGATTCTGAAGCTCAATTGCTAGAATTGCTCTAGTCATTGTCAGGTTCAAAGTCATTGTCCCTGAAATATATTCATAAATTCTTATTATAGAAGAAAATAGAGATTGTCTTTTGATAGAGATGAAAGCTAGTCGTATACTCAGCTGGCCACCAATTTGCTTTGGGAAGGGTTTCATTTATCCCAAGTAAAATCCTGCACATTTCAAGAAACATCCCTCTGTCGGGTCCTTGATGTTGTCTGAGCTTGTTTGTTTTCTTGCAGACATTTTATTACCCAACAAGATAACATCATCAGTGCTAACATCTCCTGTCACTGCTGATGTTTCCTATCTGGGTAATAAAACAGTTGCAAAACAAAAACAACCAAGCTCAAACAGCACCCAGGACCCCACAGTTCAACCCCGAGTTACAAATATTTTCTTATGTTAGAACATCCCTCTGAAAATGAGGATTGCTGCAGAAAGAGGCATGGCATGTAGAGAAAAAAAATCTCTGTGTTTGTGTGGGTGATTGCACTATTGTAGCCCTTTTCTGTTAAAGAGTTCTGCTGCCAATCACAGGTTTGGAGAGAGATAAAATTATTAAAAAATAGTTGTCCCCACAAGGGTTGTAGTTTAATTGTATGTTAGTGAGTTCTCTCTTAGAATTTGATTATATCTTAGATTTTGCTTTCTGTAAATATTTGCTTTGTATCAGATTGGAGGGAAAAGCTGAGAGGGTTAAATAATTTGCTTTCTCACTGCAAGCTTCCAACATTGCAATATTACAAATGTAAACAACATTGCTATGACTCAGGAAGGTGGGTTCTCTTTGACTCCACCTACTCAGCCAACTCTAGATGGTCTGAGTTATAAAGGACCTAACACAGTGTGATGTGTGAATCCTTTGACCCATATATGTCAGCTTCTTCCATGGATCAGCCAATTCATAGCTGCCACAGATTTAGATACAGTGTTTGATGTTCATTTTTTCTCTCTTGTTCACTGTTCCAACCTAGAGTGCCAAATTTCCTTCTCTAGTATAAAAAAAAATGAGATAGTGCTCAAAGAAAAATGACTTTTCTGGATAAAAATCTTGAATAATTTGGGTGCTCGTGCAATCTAGGCCAGCTGAGTTTCCTTCTTCTATAGCAATTATTAATACATACAATTTTGACCTTTTAAAACCCTGGGCAGTACTGAAACAGATGTAAGGGGTCCTTGGTGCACTCTGAGCTTGGTTGTTTTCTTGCAGATGTTTTATTACCCGATTAGTAACCTCATCAGTGCTAGTCCTAGGTAGCACTGATGATGTTACCTAGTTTGGGTAAAGAAATATCTACAAGAAAACAGCCAAGCTCAGAGAGCACCAAGGACCCCTCATTTCAACCCCAAGAAACAAATATCCTCCTATTATAGAAATACTACTACTACTACTACTACTACTACTACTACTACTACTACTGATGATGATGATGATGATGATGATGATGATGATGATGATAAAAAGTTGGAAGGGACCTTGGAGGTCATCTAGTCCAACCCCCTGCTCAGGCAGGAAACCTTATACCATTTCAGATAAATGGCTGTCCAGTAGAAGTAGCTTAGCTTCCATCATCTAAAAAGCACTCCGTATTCTGTCTTGCTCACAATTTTTTATTGTGACTACTGAACAAATCCCCCAGGCCCCCATAGTCATAGTCACATCAAGCTATCTAGTTTGGCATACACAGAGAGATACCCATTGCAACTGTATAACACAATACACATTTATTCAGAAGGATTTCCCACTATGTAGAACCGGTATTATTTGCATACTGTATAAACATCTGGATGATTGCTATGTAATCAGCCTTATTACATCAATTACATAATTTTAAATTGCTTTAAATGTTTAAGTAAATGTTTACTATCATTACATTAAATTATACATGCAACAGAGACTTGCAACATTTAAAACAAAGTAATTTTATTATTAGAGTTAAAAAAAACAGAGAATCTATCATTTTCCAACTATATAGAGCACACATATGCTCACATGCACATGCACACACAGAGACACACAGAGACTTGAAGAAGATACCACAATGGCCATAGGGCATCACTTGAGAATATTATTGCTTTCCTCCTTTTGATGTTCCCCAAATTAATATAATACATAATTAATTTCTGTTTAAGTAACTTGGGGGTTAATATACCTTCTGGTCATAAGACCATAATAAGAACTATGGAATCTATCCAAGGGCTTATCTAATTCAACATTCTGTTTCAAATCTAACCAGATACCCATCTTGTTTCCAGAAACCTTTATTAGAAAGTACAATGTCCCTAGGATTTTAAATAATCCATAAATTCTGTTGTCAGAGAAGTTTTCAACAATCCTATTTCCCATAAATATATTTGATTTTTTTCTAAAGCTACCCAAATTTTATGCTTTGTGGTTGCAAATTTTACAGTTTACTTGTCTTTCTGCAAATAAGTAATTCCTGTTATTGAAAGGGGGGTTAGTAGTTCAATCCCAGTCTAGCATTGTGTCCGCAGTAATCAAATAAGAGAGTTTATAATCAGGACTTTTACATCACAATAAACACTGTTTCTTTTCTCAACCCAAAATCAACTGAATCCTTCTACTCCTGCTCCTCTGCAATCAGCTTCAAGGGACATATTGCTTCTGATAGCATTTCACCATCATGATTACCTGCTAAACCTTCATGAATTTCCATAACTAATCATGAAGCAATCCAAATTATGACCATCATGCCATCATTAAGCAGAACAATGAAGAAATCTGTTATTGACCTGAGTCATTAACCAGTTCTATTAAAATTGTAAGGCCACACATAATTTAATAGTATTTATTAAGATTGTATCACCCTTTGATTTTATGCAGCAGGAAAAGTTCCTTAATTGGCAAGCATGGACCACAATATGATCAGAACAATTATGCACACTGCTATGGCTCTCTTATCTTTTTTCATCTCAAAGTTCAGTGTGTTACCTTCACTATTATTCAGGATCATGATCTGGTAAGTGTATTTCTTGTAAAATATATGAAAAAGAGAAAATACATAATTGGTCAACTAGAGCAGGGGTCATCAACCCCCGGTCCATTGGATCAGTACCAGGCTGTGGCATGCCAGCAACTGGTCCACACAAACAAACAAAGCCCCATCCGTGGAATGCAGGCAGTACACAAAACTACACCCCCTCCGGTCTGTGGAAAAACCTCTCTCCATAGAACCTGTCCCTGGTGCCCAAACGGTTGGGGACCCCTGAACTAGAGCGCTATTCAATTACCAGAAGAAAGGGGTGTGTGTGTGTGTGTGTTTTAAGTCAGGGAAGCTTAGTCAAATGTTAACTAACAAACTCTAGTTTTTGGCGCATCGTTTAAGTCAACATTTGAGTAGAGATAAAATGAAGGCAATTAATTGCATCTTGTCCCTAAACTCCATAAACATCTGGAGAGAAGAAGCAATTCAAAAGTTTCAGAAAAGTTTCAACATGAAGGGTTACTGGCTGCAAGTTCCCTCTCTATAGCTAGCCTTCCTCATTAACTTGTTGACTTAAAGAACTATATAACATCTGCATGAGCTTTCTTAATCTGTAGGCTGATCTTGGCATAAGATCAGAATATTAGAGTCTCTCCATATGGAGAATTTCCCCCATATTTTTGCACTCTTTAATAGCTTCCTTATTGGCCACTCCTCTTGCTTGTGTTGAAGACTGCCTTATTGGTCTTGTCATTGCCACTTATGCACAGTCCTCATCTACAACCTCAAACCATTCTAAAAGCCTTCAGCAGTTTTCACAGCCTCTTCCATCTACTGCGAACTAATGGAATAGAAGTCTTTGGAATGGAAGTCTTTCGACAATATGCCTCCTCCATAAAATCCCCATCAGTCTTCCATTTTGTTCTCCATATTTTCAGGACTAAGCGTCTGAAAATGGGGGTGAAGGTGAGGTACCTTGATAATGAGGGATACCAATTCAGCTACTTGACCCGAGGAGAACCCGGATCCCGACCATCTGTGCTGATGCTTCATGGATTCTCACTCAACAAAGACATGTGGTTAAATACCATCCAAGTAGGTCTTCCTTTTAGCTTGCGTGATGTTGGTCTGATCTTGGGTACTAGAAGTCAGAGAGGAAACCTTCTGTGCTCTTGCTCACAACTAGCTCCTTTTAAAGGAAATGTGCCAGTACCATTCCCTGTGTCCCATCTGCTTACAGTTCCTGGGATTCCATCTCACTGGGCAGAGTGAAATGTGTGGAAGAGGGAGCAACATCACAATGACCAAGGGGAAAACTGTGGGTAATATGTAACCTGGATCTCAATTACTACCTGTCCCACTCTGGTCGTCCTCCAAATAGGAGGGCCTTCTCCAGAGTTCCTGGCTAATATGGCCTTTACTAACATCCACATCTAAGGTTCTGTCCATTTTTTCTTTATCTTCTTGGAGGTAGATAAGAACCAGCTCTCTGCCACTATGGATGAAGCGAAATAGGAAATTTAACCCAATCCTTAGGTTACAAGTGGTTTTGGCCCTCCTGATGTTAGGGATCATTTATGCCTTGCCAAAGTGCTGCAAAGAGGAATTGACTGTTGTCACACTAGGATCTGGCAATTTTACAAAATATTTGGGCATTACTGTGCATTTTTTCCTTAATAAAATAATATTGAAAAGATAGTTGTGGAAATCTCATGTAGTCTCATGCATTCTTTCCTGAAATTTTAATGAAATTACCCTCTTGTCCAATTTGCTGAATGAGGCAAGCAGGTAGGCAGAGATAGATAGATAGATAGATAGATAGATAGATAGATAGATAGATAGATAGATAGATAGATAGATAGATAGATAGATGATAGATAGATAGATAGATAGATAGATAGATAGATAGATAGATAGATAGATAGATAGATAGATAGATAGATAGGAGAGAGAGAGAGAGATAATTACCTTCTGAAAAAAATCAGTGAGGTGTGAGCATGCTCAATTTTCCAAAATGCATTATTTGGTGACATCAATGGAAGAAGAGGAAAAGATGGGTGGGGATGGCTGGGGAAGGGAGGACAAAAGAGAGGTGGATCTGATACTAAAATGCTTCTTTTCTAGTCCTGCTTTTGGCAGTGAACAGAGCCAGCTATTTTTGTTTTGATTCCTTGGATTCACACAGAACCATTTCCCCATAGGTCTTTCCTACGGGCCTCCACGTGATCTGCCTTGATCTACCAGGCCACGGGGGAACCACTCGCTTGCTTGGAGAAAGTTACACAGCAGTAGATAGATAGATAGATAGATAGATAGATAGATAGATAGATAGATAGATAGATAGATAGATAGATAGATAGATAGATAGATAGATAGATAGATAGGAGAGAGAGAGAGAGATAATTACCTTCTGAAAAAAATCAGTGAGGTGTGAGCATGCTCAATTTTCCAAAATGCATTATTTGGTGACATCAATGGAAGAAGAGGAAAAGATGGGTGGGGATGGCTGGGGAAGGGAGGACAAAAGAGAGGTGGATCTGATACTAAAATGCTTCTTTTCTAGTCCTGCTTTTGGCAGTGAACAGAGCCAGCTATTTTTGTTTTGATTCCTTGGATTCACACAGAACCATTTCCCCATAGGTCTTTCCTACGGGCCTCCACGTGATCTGCCTTGATCTACCAGGCCACGGGGGAACCACTCGCTTGCTTGGAGAAAGTTACACAGCAGTTGCTCAAGCTAAAAGGATACACCAGGTGGGACCTTTCTTGATATGATACATTGTTCTTTGAAGGCTGGTGATTGGCAGCAAATGGTGAAAGTAGGGTGTGTGAGAGAAATTAGATATAAATTCAAGGAGTGGCTGTCAATGACAAATATATAAAGTGGCTATTCTTTGCATTAAAATGTAGAATCTCCTTTCAGTCAAGCATGACTTCTGGTGATTTTATGGACATGTCCATTTGATTTCTTGAAGGTAATATTTTATCTTCATTTTTTTCATATATGACTTAGATAAGGGAATAAAAGGGGAACTCATCAAATTTGCAGATGACACTAAACTGGCAGGAATAGCCAACACCCCAGAAGACAAGCTCAGGATTCAAAAAGATCTTGACAAATTTGAACAATGGTCCCTATCCAACAAAATGAATTTTAATGTGGAGAAAAGCAAAGTTTTACATTTAGGTAAGAAAAATCAGAAGCATAAGTATAGATTAGGCAAGACTTGGCTCAAAAACAGTAACTGTGAGAGGGACCTTGGAGTCCTAGTGGACGATCACTTGAATATGATCCAGCAGTGCGCAGCAGCAACCAAAAATCTACCTGTAATACAATCCTGGGTCGTATAAACAGAGGTATAGAATCAAGATCACATGAAGTATTCGTACCACTTTATAAAGCCCTAGTAAGACCACACCTCGAATACTGCAGGCAATTTTGATCACCATATCACAAAAAAGATGTTGAGAGTCTGGAAAAAATTCAGAGAAGAACAACTAAAAAGATCAAAGGCCTGGAGACCAAAATGTACGAAGAACGGTTGCAGGACTTGGGTTTGGCTAGTCTAAAGGTGATATAATAGCAGTATTCCAGCATTTGAGGGGCTGCCACAAAGAAGGTGGGGGGTCACGTTATTCACCAAAGCACCAGAGGGCAGGACAAGAAACAATGGTTGGAAACAAATCAAAGAGAGAAGCAACCTGGAATTAAGGAGAAACTTCCTAACAGTGAGAACAATTAACAAGTGGAACAGGTTGCCTCCAGAAATCATGGGTGCTTCATCACTGGAGGTTTTTAAGAAGAGACTAGACAGTCACTTATCTGAAATGATATAGGTTCTCCTGCGTGAGCAGGGGACTGGACTAGAAGACCTCCAAGGACCGTTCCAGCTCTATTCTATTTTACCACTGCCTCCTTCTATAAGTTTTTGTTTTGATGTTTTCACTCCTAGTTCTGTTTCAGTCAGATATTCCTAGTATCAAACCCTACTTAGCTTTCCAAAATGGAGCACTATTGGTTAGATGTTGCCACCTGGAACTTTGTGGAAAGCCAAAAAATGAATTACTATAGTTTAGGGGGAAAAATGGGTAAGCATGGGTAAGCATCTCATGAAAACACAGCCACAATCTCTTTGTTCCCAATGCTTGTTTCAGTTTGTCCAGTGTGCTGGCCTGAACCACAAGCCTTTCCACCTGGTTGGCATGTCCATGGGAGGCATGGTTGCTGGGGTTTATGCAGCTCTCTATCCAGCCCACATCTCCTCTTTAGCCCTCCTCTGCCCAGCTGGTAAGTATTTACATCAAGTAAGTAAACTGTGAAGGAAGAGGCAGAATGTCTCATGCTATGTGATCCTCATATTTTCCTGGTTTTGTGACCTGAAACACCTGCCAGCATTGTTGGTCTCTTCTTGCAGACTGGGTATATTACGGCAAACCTAGAAAAGTATGCATGGGTCCATTGTGATGAACACCCATTAGTTACCTTGCCAGTAACTATATTCTGGTGTTCAGACTGTCATATTGGGGGGCATTAGCTTGCAAGGAAGCCTCAAACCCAGAAAGGACTAACTGCAGAACTGGATAGTTGGCCTACCTTGACAGAAAGCTCAGAATTTAGCAGTTTAAAACATGGTAGTTCACTTTCTGTTTAGTATAGTATTTTAATCTATCTTAAATACAGATAAACCTACAAACACAACTGAACCCAAAATTTCTTCTGCTAAGTGTTGTTAAGTAAATTTTGCCTCATTTTATGACCTTTCTTGCCACCATTGTTAAGTGAATCACTGCAGTTGTTAAGTGAATTGGACTTACCCATTAACTTTGCTTGTCAGAAGTTTGCAAAAGGTGATCACATGATCCCAGGACAATGCAACCATCATAAACACATGCCAATTGCCAAATGTCTGAATTTTGATCACATGACCATGGGGTATGCTGCAACAGTTGTAAGTCTAAAAATGGTCATAGCTTACTTTTTTCAGTGCCGTTGTAACATTCAGATAGTCACTAAACAAATGGTTGTAAGTCAAGGACTACCTGTATTTTTCATGCAGCATTCAATGATTTAAACACAATTCTGCCCACATATTAGGATACATAGCCCTCTATATGGTCTTTAGAAAGGACATAAGGGAAGTAAGTAGTAGTAAGTTAGTAAGACCTCACTGGGAATACTGCATCCAATTTTTGATCACCACGATATAAAAAAGATATTGAGATTCTAGAAAAAATGCACAGAAGAGCAAGAAAGATGATTAGAGGACTGGGTGCTAAAATATATAGTGAATGGTTGCAGGAACTTGGCATGTCTAGTTTAGTGAAGAGAAGGACCAGAGTGACATGCTAACAGTCTTCCAATATTTGAGGGCTTGTCACAGAGGAAAGGAAGACAACCTATTCTGCAAAGCAACTGAGGGCAAGAGAAAAAATAACAGAGGGAAAATTATCAAAGAGAGATCCAACCTAGAACTAAGAAGAAATTTCCTGACAGAACAATTAATCAGTGAAATGGCTTGCCTTCAGAAGTTGTGGGTGCCTCATCACTGGAGAGTTTTAGGAAGGGATTGGACAGCCATTTGTCCCGAGTGGTATAGGATCTCCTGCTTGAGCAGGGGTTAGACTAGAACATACATGTCAAACACAAGGCCCGGGGCCCGGATCCGGCCCGCGAAGTGGTTTCATGTGGCCCGCGTAGCCATCCTGGAAACAGTGAGGGAACGGCTCCCACTGCCCTCGCCCTGGCCCAGAGACCCTCCTTCTGCCAGAGACCCTCAGATCTGTCCCACTCCTGCCCAGGCCTCCTTAGGCACCCTTGATGCGAACGATGTAGAGCTGGCCATGCCCTCCCAGTAGGCCATACGCACTCTAGCCACGCCCACCCAGTAGGCCACGCCCACCCTGGCCATACCCACCCGGCCCCTTGAGGGCAACCGTAATGCTGATGCGGCCCTCAATGAAATTGAGTTTGACAGCCCTGGAGTAGAAGATCTCCAAGGTCTCGTCCAACTGTTATTCTGTCAAGAGATGATCAACTGGATGTTTTGGTGGTAGTCGGACTCTTCACATAAGGTCTACCTGCCATGATTGTTAACTTTGTGGCTTGGGTTGCTACCATTTTTCCTATCCAATCTTTTACCCACCAGTTTTTCCACTTGTGCCTGCTGTGAATATAATTCAAACCTAATCATGAGGACAAATGATATATGCTTTCCTTAAATAAATCTATGCCTGCAATTCCTGTTCAAATGTTATGTTTTTTTCTTATATTAGCTTTTAAAATTTTGCACTTTCCTCTACTTACAGGTGTGAGGTATTTAACTGATAGTGAATTTTTTGCCCAATTACGTCAGCTGATTTTCTCTAAGGGCTCTGTGGAGAATGCTATTATCCCAGTTACAGAAGAGCAGATGGAAAACTTCATAAAGCTGTGCTTATACCATCCCATTTTTTTAAAGATTCAGGTGAAGATCTGACCTTTCATGGATTGCTATGTTGTTACCCAGTCTCTTCTGATAACATCTTCCCTGGCTCTTTTATTTTAATGGGGTGGCCAGAGAGAGCACACAACCCAAAACATTTCAAAAATACAGAAACTGGAAAAGAGAGGTGTGGACAGGCTCATTCATTCATCTGCCCACCCATTCTTACATTCATTCAAACATTCTTTTTCTTCAAAAGAAAGGTATCCTGGAATTGCTCACCATAAAATAAATAACTGAGACATTAGTGCCTTCAGATTTGTAGTCTAAAGACACAGAAGAAGGTTCTTGGATGAGAAGTGAAATGTCTTCAAAGTAAAACAAAGTCCAGTTGCCTTTGAAAAAGCACTTTTAGGATTCTATGACAAGGCTAGAAATTAAACAGGCAACCTGAGGACTACAGATTTAATTTTTCTCAGCTGTGCTTGACTGAAACTGCCCATAGATACTTTTTAAAAATTAACCATTTTTGCCAAGACCATCATCCTCTTTTTTACCTACTGGGTCAACTGTGCTTTATTCATTGTTGACTAAGTTATCGAGAATGGGCTTGAGCCCATGATCTTTATCAAAATACCCAGCCTAATACTGAGTGCCTCCCGCTCTGTGAAATATGCAAGATAAGACTGGTTTTCAAAATGACTTTTATAGGATAAGAGGATAAGTGAAAAGAACTACTGTATACTCTCCAATAATGCAATGAACTGCTGATCAGGAATGCGATTGTGTATATCCAGCTTTGCTGAACATAGGTTACATTGGTGCAGAGTAAATAACAAAATGTACAACACGGTGACTCAAGGGCCATTCTTTATGTATTTGCATATGATGTCATGATTCAAATATGAAAGGGCAAACTTGCCTCAGAAAAATGTGATACTTATTTCATCATGTTGGTGTCCCTAGAGTTGGAAATAGGCATATTTATGCTTGGCTGCTCACACTTTTCAAAAACTTTTAAGAAATTGCAAATTTGATTCAAACATAATTCAATACAATATAACTTATTCTGTAAGCCTCCCAGAGTTACCATATGGGGGATATGGGCAGTATATAACTTTAATAAATAAAACAAATAAAAATAACTTCTGACTTGCCATTTTGGTCTTTCCACTTTTAGCTCCTAAAGGGATATCTTGAAGATCGGGCATCACATAAGTCGGTTTTTGTAAAATGTAAGTACAAGACACAATATGGACCAGCCCACATTTCAGAAAGACAAGCCTACATTTAGCACCAATATAATGAATCCAGGGTCTAGTAGCCAACATCAACTCTCCATTCAGCACATGTTGATTGCATTTGCATGTTATATTTGACAAAACAGAATAACAGATTTAGAAGGGACCTTTGAGGTCATCTGGTCCAACCCAACACTCAAGCAGGAGACCCTATAATATATCAGACTTTGGCTGTCCAAAGTCTTCTTGAAAACCTCCAGTGATGGAGCACCCACAACTTCCGAAAGAAAGCCATTCCACTGGTTAATTGTTCTCAATTGTCAGGAAAGTTCTCTTTATTTCTGGGTTGAATTTGACACTTGATTCTTGATTTTTCAAAAGTTAAATAGTCTTGGGAAAATCAGTTGTCTCTTGATACACTACTATGATATAGCTGTACCACTCTGCATACCGAGGTCCTACAGTTCATATCTCCTTTGTAATCATCATAGATCAGCCTTTCCCAATTTACAAGCCTTCCAAGGGTGTTAGGAATATAACTCCCATAATTCTCAGTCAATTAATGCCCATTGGGTATGGAGTCCAGAGGTTGCTGTCCAGCTATACTAAAGAGATGAAAGTTGGAAAAGCTGCTGGACTGGCATTTAATCAGCCAAATGGGATAGCAAAGGGTTCAAGTTACTGTTCCAGCCAAGTGTTCCTTAATCAAATTTACTCAACTTGTTATTTATAAGAAAACAGAAGATCAGAAACAGGCAAAGCTCATGACAGGTTTCACTGCTCATTAAAAATGGAAAGAAACAAACCAATTCTGCCTCCTTTTATTGAGAAAGGTTTTCTGGACCTCACCAGCACTGAATCGAGGTATAGCCTCCATGAGAAGATGAGGAAAATCAAAGCTCCCACCCAGATTATATGGGGAAAGGAGGACAAGGTAAGGGATTTGTGTGTGTTGTGTAGTGAGTTCGTTGCGCAGGAATGAAGATGAGGCGAGTGATTTCAGCAATGGTCATGTTTATTTGCTTGCAGGATCTGTACTGAGGAACTGAGCTGCAGACTGCAGCAATTTATAGCCTGGCCCCTAGGCAGCAGCCAATAGGTTTAAAGCAACCCATTACCACCTAGGGGCAGCCAATAGCAGTACTGGAGACGGGGTGTCTGAGTTGCTGGGAGCCGTTAGCTAGCTCCAGCTTACCACATGGTGTTACAATTAAGCCCAATACATAACACCCCTCCCCTCTTAGAATGAACAAACATCATAGCAACAATAAGCGTGAAAATAACAAATTACAGGATTTAACAATAGTATGCATAGGTTCCCATTAACAATACAATGACAGTTAACGACATTATAGCTCCATCATTGTTTTAGTACAGTCTCATAGTCAACAATTATCACAAGTACATACAACATTATAGTTCCTTCATTTTACTATATAATTTGCTAAATAAGCAGGAGGATTGCGTGCCCTTGTGGAACGCCTCAGGGGTTCAGTCACTTTCTGGTCTTTCAGCTTACCCACCAGGCCGGGCAGACCAGTGTCCTTTGATGCACTTGAGCCAGAAGGATTTGGTGCTCTCTGGCTGGCCTCTCCAGGTTGGCCCACCCCAGAGTCAGACTGTTCAGCAGAGCTGGCACAGCGGTTGTGAAAGTCAGGTTGGCTTGCTCCATCCTGGGATCCATGTTGCACTTCCGGACTCCCCTCCTCTACGGCCAACTCCTCATTTCTTGTGCTGTGAGAGTCTTCAGAGTCTATGCATGGGCTGGCTTGGTTGCCAGTTTGGGGACTTTGGGTGGGACTTATGATGCAGTCCTCGCTTAGTGGCCATTCTGGAAACTGCTTTCTGAGTTGGTCAATGTGGCGTCTGACAACTCGCCCTCCCTCCAGCCCCACTTTGTAAGATAGGGGACCAGATGATTTAATGATTTTTCCAGGAACCCACAGATTCCCATGCCCATAGTTTCTAGCCCACACCCCAGCTTACCGCGTGGTGTTACAATTAAGCCCAATACATAACAGTGTGTATCTGGGATTTTGTGCACATTGTGTTGCAATGAGGCAACAATGGAAATTGTATTACTAGAGAATTTTATGTGGCCTGAATTCAAGGCTCAGTGTCTGCCTTTTTTATACTGGAATGTGATGTCCACCACTAAAGGAAGGGCTGGAAGCACACACATTCTTAGATAGCAGAAAGGAACCATTTTTATTAGTGTGATGTCTTTGCATGGCTTGTTGAGGATCACACTCCAGAAGAGGGCAGGATGAGGATTTATTTGGGAGACTTCAGGGCTTTTAAGTGTCAAAGGAGCCTATTAGGCTTAAAGTACTTCTTTTGCTCCTTTATCCCCCAAATTCAGACACATATAATAGGCTCCTTTGACACTTAAAAGCCCTGAAGTCTCCCAAATAAATCCTCATCCTGCCCTCTTCTGGAGTGTGATCCTCAACAAGCCATGCAAAGACATCACACTAATAAAAATGGTTCCTTTCTGCTATCTAAGAATGTGTGTGCTTCCAGCCCTTCCTTTAGTGGTGGACATCCTCACTAGGTGGGTCAAGTGAGGGGTAATGTTTATTCTTTCTTTAGGGAATTTACAAATTAAAGGAAAACGAAGCAAAAATTTGATTTCATGATTTTGGAAATCATTGACGAGAGAGAGAGAGAGAGAGAGAGAGAGAGAGAGAGAGAGAGAGAGAGAGAGAGAGAGAGAGAGAGAGAGAGAGAGAGAGAGAGAGAGAGAGAGAGAGAGAGAGGAAAACAAAAAAGTTTTCTTTCTTCCTCCTGGGCTAAGGTGAAGAGTTAAATAGGGAGATTTTTAATCATCATCATCATCATCGTCCCCCAGTGAGGCACTCCCTTGACATGGTTGTGGGGCTTGTGTGCTATGAGGAAGGTGAAAGCTCTGCCAGAAGCTCAACTGTACCAAACAAATGCACCAGTTCTGGAAAGAACAACATCTAGAATCAGGAATAACAGAACAGGGGCTAGCAGATTAACCTGGATTTATAATATGAAATAAAGTATTCACAGAAGCAGAATTGGAAGAACTGCAAAGGTCTACCCAGGACAAAGAAATCAAAGCCTTGTCAGAAGTAACTCAGATTATAAAGGCAAACCAGAGTGAGTTGGCAGTAGAGGAATCCAGCAGAGATATAGAATTGTTTTCATTTGGAAACCAGGCACACTCTTCCCCTGCCTTGGAAAGAACAAAGCCCTCTAACTAAAGAAGTAGAAGAACTGAAAGAAAGAATAACTGAGCATCTAGAACAAAAACATCAGAATATGCCTGCATTGAAGCTTGTTCCAAAGAAACAGCTAGCAAAAGGATTAAAAGACTTTTTCTCCAAGAGGAAGAAAGAAAGAAAGAAAAAGAAACAAATCGAACAATGTACAGCACAGCTGCAATTATAACTGAATATCTGTGATGCAAAATCAGCAAAGAAGAAATAAAAGCCAAATAGTGAGCCACCGAAATAGAAGATCAGACTGGAAAATAAGTTCAGCAAGTTGAGATCTGATGCAAGCAAATTAGAACAGATGAAAGTAAAGAAGCTGAAGAACAACACGATCAAAGCATACCTAATCAAAAAAATGCCACTTAGAAGGAAGATCAAGGAAGCAGTGGAAATAATAAAGCAGTAAACAATAGATATAGTCAAGAAGATCAGCATATAGGAAGCTCTAATTGCAAATTATAGGTAGAATCTCTAATTTCAATGCAATCAGAAACATTTCTACCATATAGCAAGGACTCAGCTTGGTTAAAGGAGATGGATAAGAATAAAAAAAATAAGTTGAAATGAAAGAACTAGTAATAACAGGAGAAATGGTAGAGAAAAGAGCAAAGAAGATCAAAAATTGGTCAGCACCAGGTGAAGACGAATTGCATGGTTTTTGGTTGAAACATTTGGCTTGTCTCTACCCAGTGGTGGGATTCAAATATGTGAACTACAGGTTCTCTGTGTGGATGCCGCTTCCGGAAATCCATTCTGGGCATGAGCAACAAAAACTTAGCTACCGGTTCTGCTGAAGTGGTGTGAACTGGCTGAATCCCACCATTGTCTACACCCACTAATTGCCAAGCTGTGTAACATACTGCAAGGAGGAGAAATTGAAGAGTGGCTAATATCTGGCAAAACGTACCTCATAAGGAAAGATCCAGCAAAAAGCCATCACCACACAATTTGAAAGCAACTTTCAAATTGCTAACTGGTGTGGTAGTTAATACAGTCCAATAGCATCTAGTTGAAAACAAGCTCTTTCCAGCTGAGCAGAAAGGAAAATGCCCCAATAGCAGAGAAACAAAAGATCAACTCTTAACTGACTAGATGATTTTGAAAAACTACAAGAGATGGAAGACCAATTCGAATGTAGTATGGATTGGCTACAAAAAGGCATTCCATTTTCTGCCACGTGACTGGATAATCAAGTGCCTAGAAATAATAGGAGTCAGGAGAAACATCAGAAGCTTTGTGCAAAGATTGATGGCACAATGGAAGACACGGTTGCAGGTCAATGGTCAGAGACTGGGAGAGGTTCACATCAAGAGAGAAATATTTCAAGAAGATTCACTATTACCACTACTATTTATCATTCCACTGATTCCTCTGTCAACAATATGAATAACTCAGGCCATAGCTATCATATATCAAAAACATCTGCCAAGCTATCCCACCTCTTTACATGGACAATTTGAAGCTGTATGGAAAAACACCATCTGAAATAGAATCACTGTTCAACACTGTCCATATATACAGCCAAGATATTGCAATGGAATTTGGACTGAACAAATGCTCCATGCTCACCATCAAGCGGGGAACAATAGTGAAAACTGAAGGAATCAAGATGCCTTACAGAAATAACATCAAGAGTCTGGATGACGAGGATCACTACAAATACCTGGGTGTCCTTCAGGCTGACAACATCAAGCACACACAAGTCAAGAAAAAGTTTAGAAGGGAATATAGCAAGAGAATGAAGAAAATCTTAAAGTCCAAACTCAGTGGAGAAACTACCATCAAGGCAATAAACACCTAGGCAATTCCAGTCATTAGATACACAGCTGGAATAGTGGACTGGACTCAAGCAGAACTAAAAGCCATCAATAGGAAGACCAGAAAAATAATGGCAATTAATCATGCCCTTCATCCTTGCAGCGATATTGACAGATGCTATCTACTAAGTGGATGTGGAATGTTGTATCAGATGATTGAAGAAGAAAAAAGGGCATTGGAAGAATATGTGAAGGACAATGAAGAAGATACACTGAAGCTATTATACCAGGAAGGCTTATTGACTACTTACAGACCAAACTGGCCTATAAGAAAGACCAAATGAAAAAATAGAATGGAGGCATGGGAAAACAAAGCATTAGATGGCCAGTACATTAAAATATAACATGGAAAGCGGATAATAACAGACCTACAATGGCTAAGAGCAGGAAAGTTGAAGAAAGAGATTGAGGGACTAATTATCTCATTTATTTAAATAGGAAGCTTCAGATCAGTATAGATTTTATTTGGATCTTGTTATTGGCTACACCTACAGCTTTATAGATATTAACAAATGAGAGAAAACACTAATAGAGTTCAATACTTGGAGCAGCTCACATAAGTTGCTTAAGACCCAGAATAAGCTGGAATAATGTCTCTTTTCCATGGCAGACTTAACAAAATGTAGGAGCCATCGGTCTCCTAACAATCTCTACTGCTGTGGGGTAGGGAATAGGTATTCTGCAATAATATCTACAACATGGTGCTCAGGTGGCTAGCCATCTCCTCCTGTAAACATCTGCATAGAATAACCAACTATACAGAATAAGAAGGATGACCTTGTTAAAGATACATAGAAGCTGATACCAAGGCAAAAGAGACAGAAACATTTTTTAAAATAAATTCCCACTAACATTGACAGACCAAGCCAAGAGTATATAAAATGAGAGTAAACCTCACTTCCTGCTAGCACATTATATTACCTAGTTTAGTAAAGAAATGTCTGCAAGTAAACAATCACATTCAGGGAGCACCAGGGACCCCACAGGTAATAGTTCAGATAGACACCACTCTAATTCATGAAGGAGGAGGAGGAGGAGGAGGAGGAGGAGGAGGAGGAGGAGGAGGAGGTATTTTTCACCAAAAAGGATCAGCAGCTGTTTCTTTCATTTTGGTTAAACATGACTGATTTGTAACTTGATCAGTATGATCATCTTCTTAATTCTTCTAGTTTAAGTAACTCTTGCTACAAGTAAAGATGAGAACTAAGATTTTACACAGAAAGACTTAAGCCAAGAGAATCCAGATATACTGATATCCACCTAAAAGGTTTAATAAAGGGAAGATCAAGTTTAATGACTCTGTCCTTGAAGAAACAATAATATGCATAATAGAATTCAGTAGTTAATATCTTTCAAATAAGGAGATTCTTTTAAATGCACTTTAAAAAGGCTTTCAAGGGGAAGAGGAAATTTAATATTTCTTTCTTGTATAGGTCTTTGATTCTTCGGGTGCAGAAATTTTGGCGGCTGCCATTCCTAATTCCCAAGCGCATTGGCTGGAGAAATGTGGACACTTCATAACTCTGGAGAGGCCCAGGACCTCTGCAAGGCTCCTCCTGGAATTCTACAACTCAGTCTGTGACTCCACCAAGCAGAAGAAGGTGGCCTGAGGTCTCAGGAAGTGCCAGATGGCTGGAGACAGGCAAGGTCTGCCCCACCACCAGCCCCATGTTGACTTCTCTGGCTGGTACAATGGGAGCTACAACTCAAGATACTTAGCAGAGGAGGTGAGGACCTAGAGAGAACGAAGCTTTGCACTACCATTTCATGAAGACCGATCAAGAATTGATCCAACTTTTCTAACAAAGCTTACAGTACAACAGTCTGCTCATAATGATTAGATAGAGCGGAAGGTCACTCTACAGAAACACTAACAAAGACTATTAGCTACCTTTGGGTGCTGCTCATCCATTTTCCCTTTCACCATATCCACACTCCTTCTCTCTCTTTCCTCTTCTCTACTTTCTTTCTCCCTTTCTTCTTTCTTTCCTACTTCCCTCTTCTTCCTCTCCTCTCCTCTTTCCCTCACCACTCCCCTCCTGTTTCTCCCCACTTCTCCTCCTCTTTCCCTCCAACCTTCCTACTTCCTTCCCCCTCCTCTACTCTCTTCCCTCTCTCTTCTCCTTTCTTCCCTCCCATTCATTCCTCTTCTGATACAATTCAGGGGTAATCTCCGAGCAGCTCCTCTCCTTAGATTTTCAATATCTATATTAGGTATGATAACATTAATTTTCTATTATGTCAATATTTCTATAAATCTGGTCTTCTCAGTATATACTTCTATAAATTTTTATACTACCTCCGGTTATGCAATACTATGTCGCATGGGTCTCCCTCCTTATCTCCTCATTTCTCTTCCATCAAAATTAGTGTTTGCTGTCTTTTAAGCATATTCTTTTTTTCACCCACTCGTAAAATTTTCCCCGAATTTCATAATACTCTGACTCTGTCTTATCTTTAATTGCCATTGTTAATCTATTCATTTCCGCAGATTCCATTATTTTCCTGATCACCTCTTCTTCTGAAGGAGCTTTCAGTGCCTTCCAGTTTTGTGCGAACACAATCCTAGCTGCAGTGGTTATATGAATAATCAAATATGTGTTCTCTTTGCTATATTTCCCTGGTAAAATACCCAACAGGAATATTTCTGGTCTTAATTCTATACGTTGTTGTATCATCTTTTCTATCCATGATTTGATTATGTTCCAATAGGTTTTAGCTTCTGCACACGTCCACACGTCCACACGTCCAAGAGCCTGGTATTTGATGGCATTTCCAACATTTCATAGATCTGTCCATAAACATTTTAGCTCTGGAGACATATGCCATCTGTAGAACATCTTGTACATATTTTCTTTATACGCTGTTGCCATTGTCAGTTTATAGTTTCTTTCCCATAATTGCTGCCATCTAATTCAATCGTGTTTCCAAAGTTTCTTGACCATTTTATCATTGACTCCTTAACTTGCTCCTCCTCTAATTCCCTATTTAATAAGTAGCTATACATTTTTAAATCCATTTTTCTTTATTTCCTGTATTTCGTCTAACTCTGTTCTCCCCAAATTAAAACCATCTATTTTAGCATCTTTTTCATATCTAGATTGTATTTGCATTCTCATGTACCAATCCATCTTTATTCCTTGTTCCTCTAATTGTTGTTTGGTTTTCAGCTTCCCCGTGCCTGTTAGTAGGTCTTTATATCTTATAATGTTTCTCATGTTAAACATATTGTGGTGTATTAACACTTCCATCATTGAGAGCCAATCTGGAATCCTCAAGTAATGCTTCCTCTTTATTTTCTCCCATACCATCAATAAAGAATTCCTGATTAATGATATTTGTACCTTTTTTCATTTATCCAAATCTACTTCGATTTGTCTTTTCAATTTATAATAGTTATCTTCTTTAATTGTTATACATCTTGCTGTCAGGTGAATCCCCAGATATTTTACCTTCTTTACAATCTGTATCTCTAACTTTCCCATCAATTCTTTTCTTTGTTTTTCAGTAATATTTTTCACTAACATTTTTGTTTTATCTTTATTACTCTTCAAACCTGCTACCTCACCATATTTTTCTATTTGTTTTATTAATACAGGTCCTGTCTCTAGTGGCTCCTCCAAGATAAATACTAAATCATCTGTGAAAGCTTGTAGCTTATATTCTGCTCTCTTAACTTTCATACCTTTTATATTTTTATTCTGTCTTATAGTTCTATTTAGTATCTCTAGTGTCAATACAAACAATAATGGGGATAAAGGGCATCCCTGCCTTGTTCCCTTCATAATGTTAATATTTTCAGTCATATCTCCATTCATCATTATTTTGGCTATTTGCTTATTGTAGATTGTTTTACCGTATATACTTGAGTATAAGCCGACTCGAGTATAAGCCGAGACCCCCAATTTCACCCCCAAAAACTGGAAAAAGTTATTGACTCGAGTATAAGCCGATCCGCCGTTCTGCAAGCCTCTGCCGCCAGCAGAGGCTCGATCCGCCATTTTGCAAGCCTGAATACACAGGAATACCCTGTGTGGCCGCGGCTCGTCGGCAGGTCTCCGTTCCTCCTGCCGACCTTTGGGGAGGTTTGGGCGCCTCCCCAAACCTCCCCAAACGTCGGCAGGTCTCCGTTCCTCCTGCCGACCTTTGGGGAGGTTTGGGCGCCTCCCCAAACCTCTGCAGGTCTCCGTTCCTCCGCGCAGACCTGCCGACCTTTGGGGAGGTTTGGGCGCCTCCCCAAACCTCGGCAGGTCTCCGTTCCTCCTGCCGACCTTTGGGGAGGTTTGGGCGCCTCCCCAAACCTCCCCAAACCTCGGCAGGTCTCCGTTCCTCCTGCCGACCTTTGGGGAGGTTTGGGCGCCTCCCCAAACCTCGGCAGGTCTCCGTTCCTCCTGCCGACCTTTGGGGAGGTTTGGGCGCCTCCCCAAACCTCGGCAGGTCTCCGTTCCTCCTGCCGACCTTTGGGGAGGTTTGGGCGCCTCCCCAAACCTCCCCAAACCTCGGCAGGTCTCCGTTCCTCCTGCCGACCTTTGGGGAGGTTTGGGCGCCTCCCCAAACCTCCCCAAACGTCGGCAGGTCTCCGTTCCTCCTGCCGACCTTTGGGGAGGTTTGGGCGCCTCCCCAAACCTCGGCAGGTCTCCGTTCCTCCGCGCAGACCTGCCGACCTTTGGGGAGGTTTGGGCGCCTCCCCAAACCTCGGCAGGTCTCCGTTCCTCCTGCCGACCTTTGGGGAGGTTTGGGCGCCTCCCCAAACGTCCCCAAACCTCGGCAGGTCTCCGTTCCTGTTTGGGGAGGTTTGGGCGCCTCCCCAAACCTCCCCAAACCTCGGCAGGTCTCCGTTCCTCCGCGCAGACCTGCCGACGTTTGGGGAGGTTTGGGCGCCTCCCCAAACCTCCCCAAACCTCGGCAGGTCTCCGTTCCTGTTTGGGGAGGTTTGGGCGCCTCCCCAAACCTCGGTAGGTCTCCGTTCCTCCGCGCAGACCTGCCGACCTTTGGGGAGGTTTGGGCGCCTCCCCAAACGTCCCCAAACCTCGGCAGGTCTCCGTTCCTGTTTGGGGAGGTTTGGGCGCCTCCCCAAACCTCCCCAAACCTCGGCAGGTCTCCGTTCCTCCGCGCAGACCTGCCGACGTTTGGGGAGGTTTGGGCGCCTCCCCAAACCTCCCCAAACCTCGGCAGGTCTCCGTTCCTGTTTGGGGAGGTTTGGGCGCCTCCCCAAACCTCCCCAAACCTCGGCAGGTCTCCGTTCCTCCGCGCAGACCTGCCGACGTTTGGGGAGGTTTGGGGAGGCGCCCAAACCTCCCCAAAGGTCGGCAGGAAGAACGGAGACCTGCCGAGGTTTGGGGAGGTTTGGGGAGGCGCCCAAACCTCCCCAAAGGTCGGCAGGTCTGCGCGGAGGAACGGAGACCTGCCGAGGTTTGGGGAGGTTTGGGGAGGCGCCCAAACCTCCCCAAACAGGAACGGAGACCTGCCGAGGTTTGGGGAGGTTTGGGGAGGCGCCCAAACCTCCCCAAACGTCGGCAGGTCTGCGCGGAGGAACGGAGACCTGCCGAGGTTTGGGGAGGTTTGGGGAGGCGCCCAAACCTCCCCAAACAGGAACGGAGACCTGCCGAGGTTTGGGGACGTTTGGGGAGGCGCCCAAACCTCCCCAAAGGTCGGCAGGTCTGCGCGGAGGAACGGAGACCTGCCGAGGTTTGGGGAGGTTTGGGGAGGCGCCCAAACCTCCCCAAACAGGAACGGAGACCTGCCGAGGTTTGGGGACGTTTGGGGAGGCGCCCAAACCTCCCCAAAGGTCGGCAGGTCTGCGCGGAGGAACGGAGACCTGCCGAGGTTTGGGGAGGTTTGGGGAGGCGCCCAAACCTCCCCAAACAGGAACGGAGACCTGCCGAGGTTTGGGGACGTTTGGGGAGGCGCCCAAACCTCCCCAAAGGTCGGCAGGTCTGCGCGGAGGAACGGAGACCTGCCGAGGTTTGGGGAGGCGCCCAAACCTCCCCAAACAGGAACGGAGACCTGCCGAGGTTTGGGGACGTTTGGGGAGGCGCCCAAACCTCCCCAAAGGTCGGCAGGTCTGCGCGGAGGAACGGAGACCTGCCGAGGTTTGGGGAGGTTTGGGGAGGCGCCCAAACCTCCCCAAACAGGAACGGAGACCTGCCGAGGTTTGGGGACGTTTGGGGAGGCGCCCAAACCTCCCCAAAGGTCGGCAGGTCTGCGCGGAGGAACGGAGACCTGCCGAGGTTTGGGGAGGCGCCCAAACCTCCCCAAAGGTCGGCAGGAGGAACGGAGACCTGGGGAGGTTTGGGGAGGCGCCCAAACCTCCCCAAAGGTCGGCAGGAGGAACGGAGACCTGGGGAGGTTTGGGGAGGCGCCCAAACCTCCCCAAAGGTCGGCAGGAGGAACGGAGACCTGCCGAGGTTTGGGGAGGTTTGGGGAGGCGCCCAAACCTCCCCAAAGGTCGGCAGGAGGAACGGAGACCTGCCGAGGTTTGGGGAGGTTTGGGGAGGCGCCCAAACCTCCCCAAACGTCGGCAGGTCTGCGCGGAGGAACGGAGACCTGCCGAGGTTTGGGGAGGCGCCCAAACCTCCCCAAACGTCGGCAAGTCTCCGTTCCTCCGCGCCCTGCCTGCCTGCTTCTTTCCGCTGCGGAAAGAAGCAGGCAGGCAAGGCGCGGAGTTTGGGGAGGTGCGCGCGCACCTCCCCAAACCTCCCCAAACTTCGGCAGGTCTCGGACGGCGGTGGCTTGGGAGAGGTGCGGGCGATCCCGGAAGCACCAAAGCCTCGGCCGCGCACAAGTCCTCAGTAAGTTTTTTTGTTGACTGGAGTATAAGCCGAAGTGGAATTTTTCAGCCCAAAAAGTGGGCTGAAAAATTCGGCTTATACTCAAGTATATACGGTAATTACATTTATAAATTTCTCCCCAAAATCCATAATCTGTAGTTGCCTTATTGTGAATTGCCAATTCACATTATCAAATGCTTTCTGTGCATCCAAAAACATCAATGCCATCTGTTTTTTGGGATGTGTTTCATAGTATTCTAATGTGTTTAATATAATTCGCATATTGTCTCTAATCTGTCTTTTGGGCAAGAACCCATTTTGATCCAGATGTACAAATTCGTTTAGGAACTTTTTAAGTCTTTTGGCCATGATTGATGTGAATATTTTGTAGTCCACATTCAGCAGGGAAATTTGTCTATAGTTCTTTATTTTCTGTATTTCCATTTCTTCCTTTGGTATCAGGGTAATAAGTGCTTCCGACCACGAATCTGGTATCTTAGCTTCAGAGAGGAGTTCATTATAGAGTTCCAGCATTATATTGCCTAACAGTTCCTGCAATGTTCTATATAGTTCTGCTGGTAACCCATCTGGTCCTGGTGTTTTGCCGTTCTTTTGTTTTTTAATTGCTTCTGTTAATTCCATCATTGTTATTTTCTAGTAGCTTTTTAAATTTCTCCAGTACTTTGGATATCTCTCTTTTTTCCAAGAATTGTTTTATCCTATCATCTGAAACTACTTGTTGCTTATATAATTCTCATAATATTCCCAAGCTATTTTTTTTCTTTTCTTCATTCCGGTGTTGTAAAGTCCCCTCGGCAACTTCCAGTTGTTTAATCCATCTCTTCTCTTTCTCCTTTCTAATTTTACATGTCAACCATCTCCCTGGTTTGTTTGCATGTTCAAAAAAAATTTGTTTAGCTGCCTTTATTTTCATTGCCACTTCTTCATTTTCTATTAAGTTCATATTATGCTTGTTCAACTCCATTAATTTTTTAAACTTTTTGTTTTATGTATCTTTCTGTAATTCTTTCTCAAGAGTCTTATATTCTTCCTCCAGTTTTTCCCTAATTTGTCTTTTCTGTTTATTCTTTTTCCCCATATAAAATATAGCCAGTCCTGTCATGTACGCTTTCACTGTATCCCAGACATTTTGAAGTGAGGTATCTTCTTTTTTGTTTTCCTTGAAGAAGAAAGTCATTTCTTTTTCCATATATTGCTCGAAGTCTTTTTCATTCAATACATAATTTGCTTACAAGAAGTTCATATTAGGAAACAACATAAAAATCTATTAGAATACCCAGAATTGGGAGAATTATATGCCTCACTTGCAGATCAGAGTAAAAGAGGTGTGGTATTATATATTCAAAAAGCAATACAAACCAAATTGATATATTCAGAAGAAGGGTGAATTTTAATGGTAGAAGTAATTATGAATTGTAAAAAAAACTTTATTGGTAGCGATTTACGCCCCAAATGAAAACCAAGAAAACTTCTATTCAAAATTACACCAGAAAATAATAGAACTGGAATTCGAAAGCATATGTATGATTGGAGATTTCAGTGCTATTGTAAAGGCCGGGCGAAGGGAGAAGCCACCTTGTTGGTTAAGTTTAAAGGGTTTTTGGGGCACCTGGATGTAATAGTAGTAGGGGGCCAGAGAACGAGTCTCATTGGACTCGATTGGTTTGATGCCTTAGGTATTCAGATTACTGACATAAACCAGACACAAACTGGAGACCTCACGTCAGTGTGCGAGGAATACATGGATGTTTTTGATTCAACCCTTGGAACATACACAGGCCCACCTATCTCATTTAAGCTTGATCCCAATGTAGTGCCAATCAGGGTTAAGCCTCGTAGGGTCCCCTTTGCCTTAAAACATAAAATTGATTCCAAAATTGATAAGCTGGTAGAACAGGGTGTGTTACAGCCTGTTGATGGTGGGGAGTGGGAAACTCCTATAGTCACCCCACTTAAAGCCAACGGGGAAGTTCACATTTGCGCTGACTATAAATGCACACTAAATAAAGCCCTCAAGCAACAAGCTTACCCGGTCCCAGTGGTCAACCATATTTTAGCCTCCTTGCAAGGGGGTACTATTTTTGCTAAACTTGATTTGGCACAGGCCTATCAGCAATTGCCAGTTGATGAGGCCACAGCCGCGGCTCAAACTATCGTGACTCACAGGGGGGCTTTCAAAGTTAAACGCTTACAATTTGGAGTCAGTGTTGCATCGGGTATTTTTCAGGGAATCATGGAGCATACACTCAAGGGTATTCAGGACGTCTGCCCTTATTTTGATAATGTTCTTATTGCAGGGGAATCCCCAGAAGTGTTGGCCAGTAGTGTTGGCCAGTTTTGCAGAGGCTTCATGAAGCAGGCCTCAAATTAAAAAAGAACAAGTGTAGTATTGGGGTTTCTTCAACAGAATTCCTGGGTTTCCAAATTGATGCTAACGGCATTCACCCTGCTGATTCTAAAGTGAAGGCCATTAAAATGGCTCCTAGGTCCAAATCAAAAGCAGAGCTACAAGCATTCTTGGGTCTCCTAAACATCTATCACACATTTCTACCTCATAAGGCTGCAATAGCAGAGCCCCTCCACAGACTGCTGGATAAGAAAGCTCCATGGAAATGGACTAACTTACATGAAAAAAGTTTTCTGGAATTAAAAGCACTATTGTCAGAAAAGTCCACTGTAACTCACTACAAAGAGTCTAAACCTGTATGTCTTGCATGTGGCGCATCTCCCTATGGGGTGGGGGAAGTTTTACGTCACATAGAAAAGAATGGGAAACAGGTTCCAATAGCATTTTACTCAAGAACATTGTCTTCTGCTGAGCGCAACTATGCTCAGATTGACAAAGAGGCCCTAGCCATCGTTGCTGGAATAAAAAAATTCCATGACTATTTATATGGCAGGGATTTCATGGTCTACACTGACCACAAACCTCTGTTGGGACTTTTCACAACAGACAAACAAACCCCCCACATACTATCTCCAAGAATGTTGAGACGGTCTATCTTTCTATCTGCATACAATTTTAAATTAATTCACAAACCAGGTAAGGAAATGGGCCATGCTAATGGCCTCAGCAGATTACCACTGCCACTAATGGATCCAGATCCGGTTCCTGCTGCTACAATATTGTCCATACAGGACATACCTGAGTTTCTCCTCCATGCAGGGGACATTGCTGCTGAAACTGCCACAGATAAAATACTTAGCAGAGTGTTGTCATTGGTATACATGGGCTGGTTGGAAAAAAGTCCAGGCTCAGAATTTCAAAGCTATTTTGTCAGGAGGCATGAGCTATCTGCACATAAAGGGTGCATATTATGGGGGAACAGAGTCATAATTCCCACTTCCCTAAGAGACAGGGTTTTACAATCATTACATGAAGGCCATCCAGGCATTGTCAGAATGAAAGCTTTAGCTAGAAGCTACCTCTGGTGGCCTGGCCTTGATAAGGCTATTGAGAGTCAAGTCCATAGTTGTTATACGTGCCAGCAATCTAGGCCTGAAATACCACAGGCTCCAGTTTACAGGTGGGAGGAAACGCACACTCCCTAGTCTAGGGTTCACATAGACTACGCTGGGCCTTTTCAGGGGCAGCTCTTCCTGATAGTAGTGGATAGCCACTCAAAATGGCTGGAAGTAATTCCAGTTCCTAACATGGCTACTGCTAGGACCATCCAGGTGCTGAGAAAACTCTTTGCCACACATGGGTTGCCAGATGTCTTAATTTCAGACAATGAGGCCCAATTCACTGCTGCTGAATTTCAGGCCTTTCTTAGAGCTAATCTCATCAGACATGCAACATCTGCACCTTTTCATCCATCTTCTAATGGTCAAGCTGAACGCATGGTGAGGACAACGAAGGAAGCACTCAAGCGCATTGTTACAGGTGACTGGCATCACAGGATGGCAGATTTTTTACTCTGCCAGCATTCTACGCCCTGCACTGCTACAGGCAAAAGTCCTGCAGAACTATGTTGGGGGAGGCGTTTGATTACTAAACTGGACAGGTTGCATCCAGATAGAGTGGCAGCAGAAGCCTCTCGACCAAAACCCCCAAGGGGGCTGCAAATAGGCAATTGGGTTTGGGCCAGGAACTATGGTCATGGGAATCTGTGGGTTCCTGGTCAAATTACCAAGGCATCTGGACCCCTATCTTATGAAGTGGGGTTGGAGGGAGGGCGAGTTGTCAGACGACACATTGATCAGCTTAGGAAACAGTTTCCAGAATGGCCACTAAGTGAGGACTGCATCATAAGTCCCTCCCAAGGTCCTCCCAAGGCCAAGCCAGCCCTCACATGGACTACCAGGACTTTTCCTTCTTAACTGAAGTGGAACCAGAGGGAGATCTGGGGAGCTCTGGAGTGCAACATGGACCCCCTGAAGGAGCAAGCCAACAGAACTTCAGCAACTGCTGCGCCTACTCTGCCAATCAGTCTGACTCTGGGGTGGGCCAACCTGGTGAGGCCAGCCAGAGTGCATCAAATCCCCTTGACTCAGGAGCACAAAGGGACACAAGTCTACCCAGCCCACTGGGTAAGCTGGTAGACCACAAAGTGATGGGAACTCCGAGATGTTCCTCTAAGGCACACAAGCCTCCTTCATATCTTGCAGATTATGTTGTAAAATAAAGAACTATATGTTGTTGTAAACCCTGTTGACACCTGACTACAGAAACTAGTGCTATGTTGTAACTATTACTGCAAATGGAAGCCTGATAATTAAGATGTTGTTTAATCTCATTGTAACCTACATTGTTTTTTTATTTTTATTATTATCACTTTACTTTTGTGTGTTTGAATAATGAGTCTTGACAATTGTTGAGACTAATTGGTGTTGTCATAGTCTGATCTAAGAGGGGAGGGGTGTTATGTACTGGGCTCTTGTGAAATACCACGTGGGTTGCTGAAGCAGCTAACAGCTCTCCAGCAATCCAGACTTTAAGTCTCCTGTGCTGCAATTGGCTATCTCCAGGCAGCAATGGTTGATTCAAACCTATTGGCTGCTGCCTAGGGTCTAGACTATATATTGCGGCTAGTTGCAGACATTTCCCCAGTACAGTTCCAGCACGAAATAAACAATGAGTTATCCTGTACTCAGCTTCGCGTCTTCATTCCTGCACCAAAGAACCCGCTATTTAACACTACCTTTCTTGGGTCTATATGTAATTAGGTGTATCTTGAAAGTCAAAAGTGAAAGGAAAATGACAGTGGATGGGATTTTTATAAGAAGGAAGGAAGCAATGTTGGAATATATCCAGCAAGTCAACAGTGAGACTATGGAGGGCTTATTGAAGAACTATGAACAGAGAAGGGCAGCAAGATAAAAAATTTTGAGGGGAGAGAGGGGGAGAAAGAAGGGGAAGGAAGGAAGGAAGGAAGGAAGGAAGGAAGGAAGGAAGGAAGGAAGGAAGGAAGGAAGGACTTGAAAGAAGAAAGAGAAATAAATAAAGAGGTACAGTATTAGCATCAGAAAGTGGAGGTGTAATAGTAGTTTAGCAATGGCCTGTTTCATGCATAGCAACAAGTGCTGGTATAAAGCAAATGAACATTTGAGGGCACCACAGGCTTCCTTGTGTAGCAGATTTGGATAATCATTCATCTACTCAAGAAACTCTGGGCAATGAATAGAAATACAAATCCAATTCAAACCATTCAAATCCAATTCAGATTAGATTCAATCTCAATGATCTCTCAGCAAGTCTTTTAAAACATTGTAAAAAGTATTTGCCCCATTAATAATGGAAAGATCTAAGATGTTTAAGTATATACTTTAAAAATTGGGGAATAACTTGTAACACAAAACTGGAACAAAAATTCAGGAAAAAGGCATTGGAGAATATAAAGAAATTTAGAATTGCTCTTGGGAAGGTATAATAAGCAAGCTGTCAAGTAAAGTCCTAGACAGGAGATACAGACATTTAGAATAAGATCCCCAGGCTGAATGGCACCACCAACATCATCTTTGGTGCTCTCATGTTAAAATAGCATATTCCTCCTTAGTCCAATACAATCCCAGTGCAGCTTCCAGATATATAAAATCTGTGAAGCTTTTCCACCCACTCTATGAAGGAAAGACAGGTTGGCAATGCCTGACAAAAACAAAGAAAGGATAATTATAGGCAATGGTAGCAGGGCGTGCAGCAGGGCAAGGAAGCAGGTCAGACTGCCAAATAATCCCTACCCCTTTCCTGCATGTGGTATAATATCACACGCAAGATCAAAGGACAATGTTGCAAGATTATTTCATCATTTTGGCAAGAATGATTTCTTCCTATGGATGTCAGTAGCTCTCTGTCAACTGAAGGAAGGCTCTTACAGTTTACAGTGGCAAAACTAGTGACAGTTACATTTTAAAAATTAAGCTAATATATGCAGTATTGTCAATCAGAAGGTCGGCAGTTTGGCGGGTCGAATCCCGAGTGCCGTGTAACAGAGTGAGTGCCTGTTACTCGTCCCAGCTTCTGCCAACCTAGCAGTTCGAAAGCACGTAAAAATGCAAGTAGAAAAATAGGGACCACTCTGGTGGGAAGGTAACAGCATTCCGTGCGCCTTTGGCGTCTAGTCATGCCGGCCACATGACCACGGAGACATCCTCGGACAAACGCTGGCTCTTCGGCTTTGAAACGGAGATGAGCACCGGCCCCTAGAGTTGGAAACGACTAGCACGCATGTGCGGGGGAACCTTTACCTTTACCTTATGCAGCATTTTAGCCTTCCTTCCTTCCTTCCTTCCTTCCTTCCTTCCTTCCTTCCTTCCTTCCTCTTTCTTTCTTTCTTTCTTTCTTTCTTTCTTTCTTTCTTTCTTTCTTTCTTCTTTCATCATTCCCCATTCCCAGATGAGAGAAAATGGAAGACAATTTGGAACATCCTGCTCTCAAAATATCAGGGCAAAAAGAAATATCACCCTGTGGCTTCCAGGGAAGTTGGGAAAGAGTTAAAGTAAGAAACTAGACTGCAGTATGTAGGAAGAGGATCTTCTAACATCCGTAGATAGGGGTGGATCCTAGGAAGAGATGGGAAAATAGGAAGCTCAGATGACCCCACTTGGGTGTGACCAGAAGAAAAAAAGAAAGGAGCAATGAAGAGAGGAGAGAAAAGTCAGTAAGAAAAAGAAGAAAAGCCAGAGTGTTTGGAATGATCTGAGAGTTGCCCTCCTCCCAAGATAAAGACTAATGGACAAGTACTAATAAAGAAAAATGAGAGGCAGAGAAACTAAGGGTTGAGTCAGTGGGGTGTTGAAGATGTTCTTCTGTAAGGAGGAGTTGAGGAGTGGTTTGGAGATCTCATCTAAATAACAATGGTGAGAAGGAAAGGAACACTGACCACAGACCGGTTGCATCATGAGGAGGCCGTGCCCATGTTTGTTCCTCTTCATTCTTTGGATAAGAATGATCCCAGAAAAGACGCAAAGAATGCGAATTTCACTACTAGTCTGGTCTTTGCTTGTATTCTTTTGACTCAGAATGAACAGAGAAAGGAAAACAAGAAAAGTAAGGCCATTCTATTAGTAGTCCCCACCCAAAGTTAGCTGAAATTGGAAAGCTGTGCCTGGTTTATTCACTGAAACATTGCCAAGGAAAATAAAACTAAATTTCAAGAGAAAACCTGGTGGCTATTGATTCCTTTGCATTAATGATTGGTCTCCTCCAGATCTTTTCTTTTAATTTTTTGGAGATATAAATGTAAAACTTCCTAGGGCAGGTTCAGCAGAGCAAGAGAATGAGACCAAGTTCAAGCATGCATGTGATTGGCTGAGAGCTCTCATCAAATGCATGCAGATATAAACTTTGGTCTCATCTAGTAATTATCCCAATGCCCTATACTCCATTTGGCATGGGTCCGGGTTATTTACAGGAGTACCTTTTGCCGGCGTTAACTTCCCATCGCCCTGTGCACTCCCACAGAGAGGGCCTCCTCAGGGTGCCGTCGGTCAGGGAATGTCGACTGGCGGCCCCCAGGGGGAGAGCATTCTTTGTGGGTGCGCCTACCCTCTGGAATCAGCTCCCTGTTGAGCTCCGGATGGCTCCCGACCTTCGCTCCTTCCGCCACAACCTGAAGAGTTGGCTATTTGAACTTGCCGGCCTGGACTGAGGGACTGGGATTTTAGATCTTAAATTTTAAAAAATTTAAATTTTAGAATGTGTTTTATTGTTTAGGGCTATTGGTTTAATTTCATTTTAATTTTTGTACATTATGTGTTGTTTATAGTGTTTAATTGCCCTGTACACCGCCCCGAGTCCCTTGGCAGAGGGGCGGTATATAAATCCAAATAATAATAATAATAATAATAATAATAATAATAATAATAATAATAATAATAATAATAATAATAATAATAATAATAATAATAATTTGCTGAATGATGCTCTGGAAAAACCCATTATCCCTCTTAAGTCTACAATTTTACCCTCATCTGTTCCCCAGCCCTTGAGAAAGTGAACAGGTCCACAATGGGGAATATACTTTGAGAGGAATATGGCAGTGCTGGCTGTTTGCATAGTGCAATCTACAAACAAATTTATTCTATTTAATTTAATTGAAATAAATATATATTGTATGTAAATTTAATAAATAAATTATTTGATTATTCAATCCAGTTAGATAACTATTTGTCTGAAATGGTATAGGGTCTCCTGCCTGAGCAGTGAGTTGGATTAGAAGACCTCCAAGGTCCCTTCCCACTCTGTTATTCTGTTATTACTTAGAGAGATGTGGTGGCCTAGAGCTGAAGACTCCTCATGCTCAGAAGGTTGAGAGTTCAATCCTAGGCAATGGCAGATGTTTCTCTATCAGGGCCCAAAAAGAAAATATCTGCTGTGAACTCCATGTAGGCATCAAGAGGGCATCTTGCCAGTAAATGTTCAGCTCCATTCAGTCACCCTGATTCCACCCCAGATAGAGGAATTAAAAGGTCATAAAAGAAAAATTATTGTTGTTGTTAGTTGCGAAGTCGTGTCCGACCAATTGCAATCCTATGTACAACATTCCTCCAGGCCTTCCTATCCTCTACCATCTTCTGGAGTCCATTTAAACTCACGCCTACTGCCTCAGTGACTCCATCCAGCCACCTCATTCTCTGTCGTCCCCTTCTTCTATTCCCCTCAAGCTTTCCCAGCATTAGGCTCTTCTCCAGGGAGTCCTTCCTTCTTATTAGGTGGCCAAAGTATTTGAGTTTTAACTTCAGGATCTGGCCTTCTAAAGAGCAGTCAGGGATGATCTTGAGGACTGACCGGTTTGATCATCTTGCAGTCCAAGGGACTTGCAGGAGTCTCCTCCAGCACCATAGTTCAAAGGCCTCAATTCTTTGGTGCTCAGCCTTTCTTATGGTATAAATTTCACAGCCATACATTGCAACTGGGAAGGTCATGGCCTTGACTATACGCCCTTTTGTTGCAGGGTGATGTCTCTGCTTTTTAGTGTGCTGTCTAGATTTGCCATGGCTTTCCTCCACACGAGCAAGCGTCTTTGAATTTCTTGGCTGCAGTCCCCATCTGTGTTGATCTTAGATCTGATAGACAGTGTTGTGTACTAGGTTCATTGCACAGGAATGAAGATGAGGCGAGTGAGTTCAGCAAACAGCATGGTTTATTTCTTGCAGGATCTGAACTAGAGAACAGGGCTGCAGCTGCAGCAATTTATACCTTGGCCCCTAAGCAGTGGCCAATAGGTTTGAAGCAACCTATTGCCGCCTAGGGGCAGCCAATAGCAGTGCTGGAGATGGGTTGTCTGAGATGCTGGGAGCCATTAGCTAGCTCCCTGCTCTCGCAACCTACCAGCCATTACCACGTAGTGTTAACAAGCAAGGCCAATACATAACACCCCTCCCCCCTTAGAACGAACAACACTATAGCAACAATAGAAAATAGCAATACACTTACAAAGACTTAACACTGGTGTGAATAGGTTCCACTTAGCAGCTCAATAAAGTACTTACAACATTATAGCTCCATTGTCCATTACAATCTTGTAGTCAGCATTAAATACAAGGTACATACAACATTATAGCTTTATTATTACCGAACAAAATCTTTCAGATAAGCAGGAGGTTTGTGTGGCCTTGTGGAACGCCTGGGGGCCCAGGCACATCCTGGCCTACCAGCTTGCCCGCCGGGCTGGGTAGACCAGTGTCTGTTAGTTCAAGTGATTCTGAGTGGCTTGGTGCTCTCTGGCTGGCCTTTCCAGGTTGGCCCACCCCAGAGTCAGTTTGTTCAGCAGAGTTAGCACAGCAGCTGTAGCCATCAGGTTGGCTTTCTCTGTCAGGGGACCCATGTTGCACTTCTGGGCTCCCCTCCTCTATGGCCAACTCCTTGTTGCTTGGGCTGTGTGAGCCTTCAGGGTCTATGCATGGGCTGGCTTGGCTACTGGTTTGTGGACCTGAGTAAGGACTTATGACAAAGTCCTTGTTTTGTGGCCGTTCAGGAAAACGCTTCCTAAGCTGATCTATGTGGCGCCGTACAACTCGCCCACCTTCCAGCCCTACTTCATAAGAGAGGGGGCCTGATGTTTTAGTAATTTTTCCAGGCACCCACAAATTCCCATGCCCATAGTTCCTGGCCCACACCCCGTCGCCCACTTGCAGCCCCTTCAGGGGTTTTGGGTGTGAAGCTTCTGCTGCCACCCTATCTGGATGCAACCTGTCCAATTTCATGATCAGTTGCCTCCCCCAGCGCAGCTCTGCTGGGCTTTTCCCTGTAGCCGTGCAGGGCATGGAATGCTGGCAAAGTAAAAAATCTGCCAATCTGTGATGCCAGTCCCCAATCACTATATGCTTCAGTGACTCTTTTGTGGTCCAGACCATATGTTCAGCTTGACCATTGGTGGACGGGTGAAATGGGGCTGACGTTGTGCGCCTGATGAGACTTGCTCTCAGGAAAGCCTGAAATTCAGCCGCAGTAAATTGGGCTCCATTGTCAGATACTATGACGTCTGGCAGCCCATGTGTGGCAAAGAGTTTCCTAAGCACCTGGATGGTCCTAGCAGTAGCCATGTTAGCAACTGGAATTACTTCGAGCCATTTAGAGTGGCTGTCTACCACTATGAGGAAGAGCAGTCCCTGAAAGGGTCCAGTGAAATCTATGTGAATTCTAGACCAGGGAGTGTGAGTCTCCTCCCACCTATGAATTGGAGCTAGCGGCATTTCAGGCCTTGATTGCTGGCATGTGTAACATCCATGCACCTGGGGTTCAATGGCCTTGTCTAAACCTGGCCACCATGAGTAGCTTCTAGCTAAAGCTTTCATACAGACGACCCAGATGACCTTCATGTAGTGATTGTAAGACCCTGTCTCTTAGTGACATGGGGACTATGACCCTGTTCCCCCATAGGATACAACTCTTGTGAGCTGATAGCTCGTGTCTTCTAGTAAAATAACTCTGGAATTCAGGGCCTGGGCTTTTATCCAGCCATCCTGTGTGTACCCAAGAAAGTACTCTACTTAATGTCTTATCAGCTGCTGTTTGTGCAGCTATGTCCCCTGCATGGAGAGGAAATTCTGGCAAGTCCTGGATGGACAATACGCAGTCCACTGGGGCCGGGTCTGGTTCGATTTGTGGCAGTGGAAGCCTGCTCAGGCCGTCTGCATGGCCCATTTCTTTGCTGGGTTTGTGAATCAGCTTAAACATGTAAGCTGATAAAAAAATAGACCATCTCAGCATTCTGGGGGATAATATGTGGGGTGTCTGTTTGTCTGTGGTGAATAACCCCAATAATGGTTTGTGGTCTGTGACATATAAATTGTCATGGAATTTTTTAACTCCAGCTACAATGGCCAATGCCTCTTTGTCAATCTGAGCATAGTTACACTCAGCAGAGGACAGTGTCCTTGAATACAATGCAATGGGAACCTGGGTTCCATCTTTCTCTAAGTGACTCAAAACTGCCCCCATCCCATATGGGGATGCGTCACATGCTAAACAGACTGGTTTAGACTCCCTGAAATGAGTGATAGTGGAACTGACCAACAGAAGTGCCTTCAGGTCCTGAAAACATTTTTCGTGAATGCTTGTCCACTTCCAAGAAGCTTTTTTATCTAAGAGCCTGTGAAGTGGCTCTGCCACTGCAGCCTTGTTAGGAAGGAATGCGTGGTAGAAGTTGAGGAGGTCCAAGAATGCTTGCAGCTCTCCATTTGTTTTGGGGCTAGGTGCCATCTGAATGGCCTTTAGTTTGGACTCAGCTGGGTGGATGCCATTAGCATCAATGCGAAACCCCAAAAATTCAGTCAAGGGAACCCCAATACTGCATTTGCTCTTTTTTAGTTTGAGGCCTGCTTCACGCAGCCTCTGCAGGATGGCTCTGAGCCTCCTTGCTAGCACTTCTGTGGATTCTCCAGCAATAAGCACGTCGTCAAAATAGGGGCAAACCCCTGGGATGCCTTTGAGTGTGCGTTCCATGATTCCCTGAAAAATGCCCAGGGCTACACTGACCCCAAATTTATTTATTTTATTTTATTTTAATTCCATTTATATCCCGCCCTTCTCCGAAGACTCAGGGCGGCTTACAAGCTTAGCAGTAGCCTTCATTCTATGTATATGCCTGCTTATTAGGGCTTTCTCACACACCCCAAGCGGCATTATTACAAAGTCAGCTTAATTGCCCCCAACAATCTGGGTCCTCATTTTACCTACCTCGGGAGGATGGAAGGCTGAGTCAACCTTGAGCCTGGTGGGATGCGAACCTGCACTAATTGCAGGCAGCTGCTGTTACTTAAGAAGGCATTAGCCCACTGCTCCACCAAGGCAATTTACTTTCAGAGTAAATTGCAAGCACTTTACTCTGAAAGCCCCCCTGTGGGTCACAATTGTCTGTGCTGCGGCCGTGGCCTCATCAGCAGGTAGTTGCTAATAGGCCTGCACCAAATCTAATTTTGCAAAAGTGGTGCCACCCTGCAAAGATGCCAGGATGTGGCTCACCACTGGGACTGGGTATGTGTGCTGTTTAAGGGCCCAGTTAACTGTACATTTGTAGTCTGCACATATTCTGACTTCCCTGTTGGCTTTAAAAAGCATTAAAAAGATGGCGGACGTGTCGGGCGGAGCTCCGTAAGCTCCAGCTGTTGGGCGTCCCTTAGGAGCCCCTCAGGGGTCGTTTTGGGCCCTCTGGGTAGGGGATTTGGATTGTTAAATCCATGAAGTTACGAGGCAAATAATGAGGTAGTTTACTATTTGCTTGTTCTACCTGCGAGCTGCCTCTTTCCATCTGCTGTCGTCTTCCGTGGTGTTCGCTGGGCTCGGCTTTTTCGGCCTGCCGGCTCCTGCTGCCCCAGCGTCTCCGGGCCTCCCGGGGAAGCTGTGGTCGGCGGCGAAGGTGTTTCCCGTTGTTTTGGGCCGCCATGGGCCGTTGGATTAACGTTGCTATCTTGAGCAATTTTCGGCCGTTCTCGGCAGCGTTCTCGGCGTCCTCGGAGCTCCAGCTGATCGGCGCTTCCTCGGAGCTCCAGCTGATCGGCGCTGCCAGGAGAGGAGAGGAGAGCTTGTACGAGATGCCTGCGGACTATTCTGGCGGCGGCAGCAGCGGCGGCGACGGCGGCGACATTTTGTATCACTCTACCTGCCTTGGGCCGTCTTTGATTGCTGCCTCTTGGCCCGCTCTTGTTAGACCGTTTGTTCGCTCGATCGCTTGCCCGACCGTCCGCCCGCTCCCGCCTGAGCCTTTTCGGCCCGTTTTCCATCGGCGGCGGGAATGGCTGGATCGTTTTTTGTTCCGGCGGCGTCCTGGTGGCGGCAGCAATGGCGGCGGCGTCTGCAGCGGCGCTCCGGTGATGGTAGCGGCCTTGGTGGCTCAGCAGCGATGTTGCACTCAACTTGTCTTCTCCCCCGTCTGCTTTGCTTGTTCCAGATGGCCTGGTACCCTCACTGTTGCTGGTGGCCCTGGAGGTTCTTGGGTTAGCCGGTTAACTCCGGTGGATCCCAATGGAGCCCAGCGGTCCCTTGAAAGACCTATGCTCTCTGTGGCACCTGTTGTGATTCTGTTCGGTGCCAATGGATTTTTGGACCTAAGGGAGTTAGACTCAGTGGACCACAATCTGGAAGGCCCCAATGATTGCAGAACTGAGGGCCATGGAGTTGTGGCCATGAACAATCTCCTGGAACGGCAGAGCAACGGAGGACTCGGCTGTTTAGCAGTGCAGACTTTGATGGCGTACTACGATGGATTATTATACCACCATACTTTTGCCTTCGGACTGTTGCTTATTGTCACCCATATATCATCCCCTAAGGATTCAGAGTTCCCTGGGTAATAGCCACCGTGAGAGGGTGGCTTGAATTTACATCTGCTGTCCCCTAGAGGTGAGAGCTCTAGGGGACATGCTATACCCAGGATGGGTGTTTCAGACCCCCCCCCCCAGGAATAGACCTTGCGACTGTCGTGAGAGGACGGTGGTTGGCCTGTCCTGGGGGTGCACCCAGCTTAGTGGCAGTGGCTGGGTGGAGGGCCGGGACACCTATTTGTCCTCTGCTTAGACCCTCCTTACTGACTGTGGACTGCCTGCATCTGGACTGCTCTTATGCCTTATCTTAGGTATTCTTCTACGGACTTGCTCGCCCTCAGGGGTGCTCCCCCTTCCTGGGGGCGACCCGCCTTTCCAGCCGCGTACAATCTCGAGGAAGGGCCCATTTATTGGGACCCTGAGAGATGGCTGGGCACGGGTAGGGGCCTCCGACGTAAACCTAATAAGAGGCCCCTGGTTTGTTTTTTGTCAATTTTTTTTCGGGGGTTAGGGAGGAGGGAGGGTACTTCTTTTGGTTGTTTGGACGAGGGGGGCAGTCCAACAACCTCTGTTCAGGCCAGTGCTGAGGCGGATCGCGGGGGGGAGGAGCGGGGGTCGGTTGCTTCTGGGGCTCCAGGGCCAGTCGTGGGATTACCTATTCCCACGACGTTAGGGAATGGCAGCAGGTGTAGGAACAGAGGGCCGTATCGATCTCTGGGAAGGTCTCTCCGCTGCTTACAAGCGGTGAGGCACTCCGACCCTCTGGCTCCGCCCCGAGGTCCTGGGAGTGAGGATGTGCAGCCTCCTGAGCTCCGGCTGGTGTACTTGAATGCCAGGTCTGTCGTTAATAAAGCTCCTCTCGTCCGTGACTTGGTCGAGGGTGAGCAGGCGGACCTGGCTTGCATTACGGAAACTTGGTTGGGCCCAGAGGGCGGTATTCCTCTGGTTGATCTTTGCCCACCAGGTTTCCGGGTGCTACACCGGCCTCGGGCTCAGGGTAGGGGTGGGGGAGTGGCTGTTGTTATGAGGGAGACCTTGTGTCCACGGGAGGCCACCGTTCCCCAGATAGTCGGGTGTGAGTCTCTCTTCTTGAGATGCGGCCCTGGTGCGCAGTTGGGCTTGCTGCTGGTGTACCTTTCGCCTAGTCACGCAGCAGCAGCCCTGCCTGAGCTTCTCGATGTCCTCTCTGGGCTGGTGATTGAGTTCCCGAAACTTATAGTTTTGGGGGACTTCAATCTACCATCTCTGGGAGGATCATCTGAGTTGGCTCGGGAGTTCATGGCTTCCATGACGGCCATGGACCTGACACAAGTAATTTCGGGACCGACTCATGAGGGAGGCCACACCCTTGACCTAGTTTTCTTATCTGGACGGTGGTTAGATGATCTTGGTGGGGGCTCCCCAATTGTTATGCCCCTGTCATGGACCGATCATCATCTCCTGCGGCTGGTCTTCCGTTTTGCCACCCCACGCCGTGGGTGTGTGGAACCTATCAAATGGTACCGCCCCAGACGCTTAATGGATCCCCAGAGGTTCCAGGCGGCGCTGGGGTCCCCACCTGCCTCCCTTGCTCACAGCTCGGCAGACGCCTTAGTGGAAGCCTGGGAAAGGGCGGCCACTGAGGCTCTTGACCGAGTTGTACCCCTGCGGCCCCTGACCCGGTGCAGATCCCGTCGAGCCCCATGGTTCTCCATGGAGCTCCGGGAGATGAAGCGTCGGAGACGGGGCCTAGAGAGCGGTTGGAGATCCAGCCGATCCGAATCCGATCGATTGCGACTAAGAACCTACACTAGGTCTTATCTCGCTGCGATAAGGGAGGCGAGGTCTAACCACTTCGCCACCCTTATCGCGTCCGCAGATAATCGCCCGGCCGCCCTGTTTAGGGTGACTCGCTCCCTCCTGAATCAGGAGGTGAGGGAGGATCCCTTGCAGGGTCGTGCCGAGGAGTTTAACCAGCATCTGTCGGACAAAATCGCTCGGATTCGGACCGGTCTGGACTCTGACTGGGCAGAGTCTGTCGAGCAGGACACAGGTGGTCTTGTCGATATCACCTGGGAGGAGTTTGATTCTGTGACTCCGGAGGAAGTGGACAGGATCATGGGGAGGCTGAGCACCACCACATGTTTATTGGACCCGTGCCCTTCCTGGCTGGTCTATGCAGCCCAGGAGAGGACACGCAGCTGGTTCCAGGCAGTTATATCGGCTTCTTTGAGTGAGGGTAGCTTCCCCGCCGTCTTGAAAGAGGCGGTGGTGAGGCCTCTCCTCAAGAAGCCTGCCTTGGACCCAGCTGTATTGAACAACTTTCGTCCTGTCTCCAACCTTCGCTTTCTTGCGAAGGTTGTTGAGAGTGTGGTGGCACATCAGCTCCCTCTGGTCCTGGATGAAGCGGATTATCTAGACCCGTACCAATCGGGTTTCAGGCCCGGGTACAGCACGGAGACGGCATTGGTCGCGCTGGTGAATGATCTCTGGAGGGCCCGGGACAGGGGGCATTCCTCTGTTCTGGTCCTATTAGACCTCTCAGCGGCTTTCGATACCATCGACCATGGTATCTTGCTGCGGCGTCTTGGGGGATTGGGAGTGGGAGGCACGGTTTTACAGTGGTTCTCCTCCTATCTCCAGGGACGCTCGCAGTCGGTGTTGGCAGGAGGGCAGAGGTCGACCGCGAGGTCTCTCATTTGTGGAGTTCCTCAGGGGTCGGTCCTCTCGCCTCTCCTGTTCAACATCTATATGAAACCGCTGGGTGAGATCATTCGTGGTTTTGGAGTTGGGTATCATCAGTATGCTGATGATACCCAGCTTTTCTTTTCGACCCCAAACCACCCCAGTGATGCCCTCACCGTGATGTCCCGTTGCCTGGAGGCGGTTCGGGTCTGGATGGGGAGGAACAGACTTCAACTCAACCCCGACAAGACCGAGTGGCTTTGCATACCTTCATCCCGGGTTTATTCGGACATTCCACCTCTTACTATGGGGGGAGAATTGTTACCCCCCGTAGATAGGGCTCGCAACTTGGGAGTCCTCCTAGATTCACGGCTCACCCTGGAAGACCACATAGGAGCTGTGACTAGGGGGGCTTTCGCCCAGGTTCGCCTGGTGCGCCAGTTGCGGCCCTATCTAAGCCGGGATGATCTATGCACAGTCACTCACGCGCTCGTGACCTCTCGACTAGACTACTGCAACGCTCTCTACATGGGGCTGCCCTTGAGGACCACCCGGAGGCTCCAACTGGCACAGAATGCAGCCGCGAGAGTTGTGTTGGGAGTTTCCCGATACTCCCATGTCACACCTCTGCTACGTGAGCTGCATTGGTTGCCAGTTGTCTTCCGGGTGAGATTCAAGGTACTAGTCATGGTGTTTAAAGCCCTACATGGCAGGGGTCCGGAGTACCTCAGGGAACACCTGCTGCCGGCGTCAACTTCCCTCCGCCCTGTGCGTTCCCACAGAGAGGGCCTCCTCAGGGTGCCACCGGTCAGAGAATGTAGATTGGTGGCCCCCAGGGGGAGGTCTTTCTCTGTGGGCGCCCCGGAGCTATGGAACCAGTTACCGGTTGAGCTCCGGACGGCGCCCGATCTTCACTCCTTTCGCCGCGATCTGAAAACATACCTGTTCGAACAAGCCGGCCTGGCCTGAGGGGGGATTGGTGGGGTTTTTACTATCATTTTATTGGGGTTTTATTAATGTATTTATTGTTTTTTATGGGCATGTATTTAATTACTTTTTAATTTTTGTAGCTTTGTGTTTTATTCTTGCCCTGTACACCGCCCTGAGTCCTTCGGGAGAAGGGCGGTATAGAAATATTAATAAATTAAATTAAATTAAATTTAAGTGGTGTTACAATAGGAGTTTCCTACTCCCCACCATCTACTGGTTGCAACATGCCTTGTTCCACAAGCTTGTCTAGTTCCGTGTCTATTTTGTGCTTGAGGGCAAAGGAGACCCTGAGAGGCTTAATCCTGACGGGAACCACATTTGGGTCTAACTTAAATGCTATTGGCGGGCCTGTGTAAGTTCCTAGGGCTGAATCAAATATGTCTGTGAAGTCCTCGCAAACTGACACTAGACTCACAACTTGTGTCTGATTGATACCAGTTACTTAGATGCCCCCCCTTCATGGATTACTGCCTTGTCGTGGCGAAGGGGCTTGCGTAATTCAATGAAGCTATGAGCTATGCCGTGCAGGGCCACCCAAGACGGACAGGTCATAGCAGAGAGTTCTGACAAAACGTGATCCACTGGAGAAGGAAATGGCAAACCACTCCAGTATCTTTGCCATGAAAACCCTATGGACAGTACCAAAAGGCAAAACGATATGACGCTGGAAGATGAGCCCCTCAGGTCGGAAGGCGTCCAATATGCTACTGGGGAAGAGCAGAGGGCTAGTACTAGTAGCGCCAGAAAGAATGAAGCGACTGGGCCAAAGCCGAAAGGACGCTCAGCTGTGGATATGTCTGGTGGTGAAAGGAAAGTCCGATGCTGTAAAGATTTTTTCTCCATAGGAACCTGGAATGTAAGATCCATGAATCAAGGAAAACTGGACGTGGTCAAACAAGAGATGACAAGACTGAACATTGACATCTTAGGTATCAGCGAACTAAAATGGACAGGAATGGGTGAATTTAATTCAGATGACCATCAGGTATACTACTGTGGGCAAGAATCCTTCAGAAGAAATGGAGTAGCCTTCATAGTCAATAAAAGAGTAGGAAAAGCAATACTGGGATACAATCCTCAAAATGACAGAATGATCTCAGTTCGAATCCAAGGCAAACCATTCAATATCACAGTAGTCCAGGTCTATGCCCCAACCACCAGTGCTGAAGAGGATGAAATTGACCAGTTCTATGAAGCACTACAGCACCTTATAGAACTAACACCAAAAAATGATGTTCTTATCATCATGGGGGATTGGAATGCTAAAGTAGGAAGCCAAAAGATAACTGGAATAACAGGCAAGTTTGGCCTTGGAGTGCAAAATGAAGCAGGGCACAGGCTGATAGAATTCTGTCAAGAGAATACAATGGTCATAGCAAACACTCTTTTCCAACAACCCAAGAGACGGCTCTACACATGGACATCACCAGATGGTCAACACAGAAATCAGATTGACTATATGCTCTGCAGCCAAAGATGGAGAAGCTCTATACAGTCAGTAAAAACAAGACCAGGAGCTGACTGTGGCTCAGACCATGAGCTTCTCCTTGCAAAGTTTAGGCTTAAACTGAAGAAAGTAGGGAAAAGCACTAGGCCACTCAGGTATGAATTAAATCATATCCCTGTTGAATATACAGTAGAGGTGACAAATAGATTTAAGGAATTAGATCTGATAGACAGAGTGCCTGAAGAACTATGGACAGAGGTTCGCGACATTGTACAACAGGTAGCAACCAAAACCATCCCAAAGAAAAAGAAATGCAAGAAAGCAAAATGGCTGTCTGAGGAAGCTTTGCAAATAGCTGAGGAAAGGAGGGAAGCGAAAGGCAAGGGAGAAAAAGAAAGATACACCCAATTGAATGCAAAATTCCAGAGAATAGCTAGAAGAGATAAGAATGCCTTCTTAAATGAACAGTGCAAAGAAATAGAAGAAAATAATAGAATAGGGAGGACCAGAGATCTTTTCAAGAAAATTGGAGAAATGAAGGGAACGTTTAATGCAAAAATGGGCATGATAAAGGACCAAAATGGCAGGGACCTAACAGAGGCAGAAGAGATTAAGAAGAGGTGGCAAAATTACACAGAAGAACTATACAAGAATGAGCTTAACGTCCCTGATAATCACAATGAGGTGGTCACTGACCTCGAGCCAGACATCCTAGAATGTGAAGTGAAGTGGGCCTTAGAAAAGCTGAGCAACAACAAAGCTAGTGGAAGTGACAGTATTCCAGCTGAGCTATTCAAAATCTTAAAAGACAATGCAGTAAAAGTGCTACACTCAATTTGCCAGCAAATTTGGAAAACTCAACAATGGCCACAGGATTGGAAAAGATCAGTTTACATTCCAATTCCAAAGAAAGGCAGTGCCAAAGAATGTTCAAACTATCGCACCATTGCACTCATTTCTCATGCTAGTAAAGTCATGCTTAAAATCCTACAAGCTAGACTTCAGCAGTATGTGGATCGAGAACTACCAGAAGTGCAGGCAGGATTTCGAAGAGGCAGAGGAACTAGAGATCAAATTGCCAACATACGCTGGATCATGGAGAAAGCTAGGGAGTTCCAGAAAAACATCTACTTCTGCTTCATTGACTATGCTAAAGCCTTTGATTGTGTGGATCATAACAAACTGTGGCAAGTTCTTAAAGAGATGGGAGTACCAGACCATCTTATTTGTCTCTTGAGAAACCTATATGCGGGTCAAGAAGCAACAGTGAGAACGGGACACGGAACCACTGATTGGTTCAAAATTGGGAAAGGAGTCCGGCAAGGCTGTATACTGTCGCCCTGCCTATTTAACCTATATGCAGAGCACATCATGAGAAAGGCAGGGCTAGATGAATCAAAAGTTGGAATTAAGATTGCCGGAAGAAATATCAACAACCTAAGATACGCAGATGATACCACTCTAATGGCAGAAAGTGAAGAAGAACTAAAGAGCCTCTTGTTGCAGGTGAAGAAGGAGAGTGCAAAACTTGGGTTGAAACTTAACATTAAGAAAACCAAGATCATGGCATCTGGCCCTCTCAATTCCTGGCAAATAGATGGGGAAGAAATGGAGGTAGTGACAGATTTTATTTTCCTGGGCTCCAAGATCACTGCAGATGGGGACTGTAGCCAAGAAATTAAAAGACGCTTGCTCCTGGGGAGGAAAGCCATGGCAAATCTAGACAGCACACTAAAAAGCAGAGACATCACCCTGTCAACAAAAGTGCGTATAGTCAAGGCTATGGTCTTCCCAGTTGCAACGTATGGCAGTGAAAGTTGGACCATAAGAAAGGCTGAGCGCCAAAGAATTGAGGCCTTTGAACTGTGGTGCTGGAGAAGACTCCTGCGAGTCCCTTGGACTGCAAGGCGATCAAACCGGTCAGTCCTAGAGGAGATCAATCCTGACTGCTCTTTAGAAGGCCAGATCCTGAAGCTAAAACTCAAGTACTTTGGCCACCTAATGAGAAGGAAGGACTCACTGGAGAAGAGCCTAATGCTGGGAAAGATCGAGGGCAATAGAAGAAGGGGACGACAGAGAATGAGGTGGCTGGATGGAGTCACTGAAGCAGTAGGCGTGAGCTTAAATGGACTCCAGAAGATGGTAGAGGACAGGAAGGCCTGGAGGAATGTTGTCCATAGGGTCGCGATGGGTCGGACACGACTTCGCAGCTAACAACAACACTTAGATGCCTAGTGCATCAAAGCAATTGAGTCCAATTAGGCTCATTCTCTGGCCCCCTACTACAACAACATCCAGGTGCCCTGAAAACCTTTAAATTTAATGGCCAAGGTGGCTTCACCCATGACTACAACTTTTGCGTTCTGGAAATCTGTTAAAGGTATGTCAGAGGGCCTCAGCTTGGCCCATCTCCTACTGCGACTACACACAGAATTAAATGTGTCCAGAGAAATAATGGAAACAGCAGAGCCTGTGTCCAGCTCCATCTTACAGGGGACCCCTTGCAGCTCCACCTGGAGTCTATACTTGGGTTTAAGGGGGTGTCAGGCCCCGGTGCGACATACACTTCTGCGGCTTGAGCAAAAACCCACACTGAATGGCCCCGCGGCTCTGGTACCTCTCCTGGTCAGATCGTCCAACTGGCGATGCGATGGCTGGTCCCTCTGGTGACCTCTGCAAACTGCTGTGATGTGGCCGGTTTTCCCACAGGCCCGGCATGTGGCTGTCCAGAACCTACAGTCCGAGCATTGGTGGTGGCTGCCACAACCTGGACATCTAGGCAAGGGATCTGCCTTGTAATTAGTCTCTTGCTGCTTGCTGCTGTGGTGCTGTGGGTCGGGCTATCTGTGCAGCTTGTCAACTTCGGCGTCTTCTTCTGACTCCTCAGTGAGTTCGGCATCCTTATGGTGGATGGCTTCTTTGCATTGCGTCATTTTGGTGGGCCAGATCGTTCGGACAGCTCCACCAACAGCTTTGTCTGCCATGAGCACGTTCTGGGCATCTTTGAATGACAGGACCTCTCTGGCAAAAGGTTTTTGCTGCAGCTCTTTATTACAGAGACCGCAGACGAGCCGGTCTCAAAGTTGCTGTTTAACATATGAAAATCGGCATAGGCCTGCAGCCTGCCTCAAGGTCGTGATGTATTAGTTTTTTGTTTTATATATATATATATATATACAATTTTATTTTCCCATTTCTTCCACAGACAAGTCAACAAATATATCGCCATACATAAATACATACACGTAGGTTTGGGTGCTGCTCATCCATTTTCCCTTTCACCGTATCCACCCTCCTTCTCTCTCTTCCCTCTTCTCTACTTTCTTTCTCCCTTTCTCCTTTCTTTCCTACTTCCCTCTTCTTCCTCTCTTCTCCTCTCCTCTTTCCCTCACCACTCCCCTCCCGTTTCTCCCCACTTCTCCTCCTCTTTCCCTCCAACTTTCCTACTTCCTTCCCCCTCCTCTACTCTCTTCCCTCTCTCCTCTCCTTTCTTCCCTCCCATTCCTCTTCCGATACAATTCAGGGTTAATCTCCGAGCAGCTCCTCTCCTTAGATTTTTAGTGTCCATATTAGGTATGATGATATCCTTATCTCCTCATTTTTCTTCCAACTAAATTAGTGTTTGCTGTCTTTTAAGCATATTCTCTTTTTCACCCACTCATAAAATTTTCCCCAAATTTCATAATACTCTGACTCTGTCTTATCTTTAATTACCATTGTTAATCTATTCATTTCCGCAGATTCCATTATTTTCCTGATCATCTCTTCTTCTGAAGGAGCTTTCAGTGCCTTCCAGTTTTGTGCGAACACAATCCTAGCTGCAGTGGTTATATGAATAATCAAATATGTGTTCTCTTTACTATATTTCCCTGGTAAAATACCCAACAGGAATATTTCTGGTCTTAATTCTATACGTTGTTGTATCATCTTTTCTATCCATGATTTGATTATGTTCCAATAGGTTTTAGCTTCTGCACACGTCCACCACATATGATAGAAAGAGCCTGGTATTTGATGGCATTTCCAACATTTCATAGATCTGTCCTTAAACATTTTAGTTAGTCTTTCTGGAGACATATGCCATCTGTAGAACATCTTGTACATATTTTCTTTATACGCTGTTGCCATTGTCAGTTTATAGTTTCTTTTCCATAATTGCTGCCATCTATCTAATTCAATCGTATATCCAAAATTTCTTGACCATTTTATCATTGACTCCTTAACTTGCTCCTCCTCTAATTCCCTAATTAATAAGTAGCTATACATTTTTTAATCCATTTTTCTTTATTTCCTGTATTTCGTCTGTTCTCCCCAAATTAAAACCATCTATTTTAGCATCTTTTTCATATCTAGATTGTATTTGTATTCTCATGTACCAATCCATCTTTATTCCTTGTTCCTCTAATTGTTGTTTGGTTTTCAGCTTCCCCATGTCTGTTAGTAGGTCTTTATATCTTATAATGTTTCTCATGTTAAACATATTGTGGTGTATTAACGCTTCCATCATTGAGAGCCAATCTGGAATCCTCAAGTAATGCTTCCTCTTTATTTTCTCCCATACCATCAATAAAGAATTCCTGATATGATGTCTCTGGAAATAGCGGTGTATTCTATTTTTCCCATACCATATTGAACGCATGCCATCCCAACTGTAAATCATGTCCCTCTAATGTCAATAATCTAGTATTCCTCAGTAAAATCCATTCTCTCATCCATCACATTACTGCTGCCTGGTAATATAATTCCCAATTAGGTAAGCTAAACCCACCTCTGAGTCTTGCATCCTGTGACATTTTTAAATTAATCCTTGCCTTTTTCCCCTGCCAAATATATTTCAAAATTATTTTATTTAGCCCCTCAAAATATTTCTTTTCCAATCTTATTGATATTGTTGAAAACAAAAACAACAATCGTGGTAATATATTCATTTTGATTATTGCAATCCTACCCATCAATGATAATTGTACCTTTTTCCATTTATCCAAATCTACTTCGATTTGTCTTTTCAGTTTGTAATAATTATCTTCTTTAATTGTTGTACATCTTGCTGTCAGGTGAATCCCCAGATATTTTACCTTCTTTACAATCTGTATCTCTAACTTTCCCATCAATTCTTTTTTTGTTGTTTTTCAGTAATATTTTTCACTAACATTTTTGTTTTATCTTTATTACTCTTCAAACCTGCTACCTCACCATATTTTTCTATTTGTTTTATTAATACAGGTCCTGTCTCTAGTGGCTCCTCCAAGATAAATACTAAATTATCTGTGAAAGCTTGTAGCTTATATTCTTCTCTCTTAACTTTCATACCTTTTATATTCTTATTCTGTCTTATAGTTCTATTTAGTATCTCTAGTGTCAATACAAACAATACTGGGGATAAAGGGCATCCCTGCCTTGTTCCCTTCATAATGTTAATCTTTTCAGTCATATCTCCATTCATCATTATTTTGGCTATTTGCTTATTGTAAATTGCTTTAATTACATTTATAAATTTCTCCCCCAAATCCATAATCTGTAGTTGTCTTATCATGAATTGCCAATTCACATTGTTGAATGCTTTCTGCGCATCCAAAAACATCAATGCCATCTGTTTTTCAGGATGTGTTTCATAATATTCTAACGTGTTTAATATAATTCGCATATTGTCTCTAATCTGTCCTTTGGGCAGGAACCCATTTTGATCCATATGTATAAATTTGTTTAGGAAATTTTAAGTCTTTTGGCCATGATTGATGCGAATATTTTGTAGTCCACATTCAGCAGGGAAATTGGTATATAGTTCTTTATTTTCTGTATTTTCATTTCTTCCTTTGGTATCAGGGTAATAAGTGTTTCCGACCACGAATCTGGTATCTTAGCTTCAGAGAGGAGTTCATTACAGAGTTCCAGCATTACATTGCCTAACAGTTCCTACAATGTTCTATATTGTTCCGCTCAGTGCTTTTTTTGTAAAAGAAAAAGGTGCCGGAACTCACACATGTCATACAACCTGCCTTGCCTACCCTACAAGGTTCCATCCAAAAAAGGTGCCGGAACTCCGTTCTGAGCGTTGTATGAGGAAAAAAAGCCCTGGTTCCGCTGGTAACCCATCTGGTCCTGGTGTTTTGCCGTTCTTTTGTTTTTTAATTGCTTCTGTTAATTCCATCATTGTTATTTTCTCTTCTAGTAGCTTTTTAAATTTCTCTGGTACTTTAGGTATCTCTGTTTTTTCCAAGAATTGTTTTATCCTATCATCTGAAACTACTTGTTGCTTATATAAATTCTCATAATATTCCCAAGCTATTTTTTTCTTTTCTTCATTCCAGTATTGTAAAGTCCCCTGGGCATCTTCCAGTTGTTTAATCCATCTCTTCTCTTTCTCCTTTTTAATTTTATATATCCACCATGTTCCTGGTTTGTTTGCATGTTCAAAAAAGGTTTGTTTAGCTGCCTTTATTTTCCTTGCCACCTCTTCATTTTCTGTTAAGTTCATTTTATGCTTGTTCAACTCCATTAATTTTTTTATCTTTTTGTTTTGTGTATCTTTCTGTAATTCTTTCTGAAGAGTCTTATATTCTTCCTCCAGTTTTTTCCTAATTTGTCTTTTCTGTTTATTCTTTTTCCCCATATAAGATATAGCGAGCCCTCTCATATACGCTTTTGCCGTATCCCAGACATTTTGAAGTGAGGTATCTTCTTTTTTGTTTTCCTTAAAGAAGAAAGTCATTTCTTTTTCCATATATTGCTGGAAGATTTTTCATTCAATACAGTTTGATTTAATGTCAATCTTGTTCTTTTTTTTTTGTCCTTTCCATGTAATTGTGACTGGGTTGTGGTCTGCCCATGTGTTTGTTTCTATGTTTATATTTTGTGTACTTGTAAATAAGTGTATTGATACCCATATCATATCTATTCTTGACCAGGACAGGTGTCTGTTAGAATAGAATGTATATTGCTTCTTTTCCGGATATTTTCCTCTCCAAACATCTAGTATATTTAATTCGTCCACCATATTATGAAAAGATTTTGGAAGTACCGTATTTTCTGGCGTATAAGACGACTGGGCGTATAAGACGACCCCCTACATTTCCTGTTAAATTATAGGGTTTGGGCTATACTCGCTGTATAAGACTACCCCTCTTCCAACGCATTTCATATAGAATTAACCAGGACATTAATTCTATATGAAATAAGAAAAACAAGAACAGATGGTGAATCTGGCTAACTATACCCATAACCTAAAAATCCTGCAGGGCCCCCGATCACCCTACCCCAATGCCTGGGAGAACAGCCAGCTTTTAAGAATTTCCAAGCCACATATATCTCAGGGGGAACCCTCATTCCAGAGGGCAAGAATCTCAACAGCGTTGTGCTTCATGGGTCCCAATCAGTGACATTGTTTAATTGAAGGGAGCCAGGGAGGAAGAGGATGAAAAGAAGATGCCTCTCCATTCCTGTTTTACCCAGATTTAACAGCTTCCAATGTGTTTGTGGGAGAAGCAAAGAGTTTGTGTGAGTTGCTGATGCTCTGAGTAGACAGTCAAAAGCGAGACAAAATTCTAAGACCTATACAATTGTATGGCATTTATCTGAAGAAGAAAAGCAATATTTGCATCAAAGAATGAAGTTTAACGTCACCAATTAATTAATGCACCAATTTAGTGTCAGGAAATCTTCTTAACAAAGCAGAATAAAGACTTAGTCAAAAATAATTATTCACTAGTTTAGAAAAATACTTTAAGAAGGGAAAAAATAAATTTAGGATTTTGCAAGACATGAAAGAACAAGGTGGACTGGCAATACCAAACTTCAAATGATATTATCAAACCTGTTATTTAACAGAAATTATAGTCTGGGTTGTATCAGATGAAGGAACAGGATACCCAGAAGGTTTTTATATAATATAAATAATAGAAGTGTAAAATATATAAGAGAATATTTCATTATAAACTACATACTAAAAGGAAACACAAAAGAAGAATAAATCTGAACATAAAGGTATTTGCTTCAATATTAACATTTTTTACTTTACTTTATTTATTTATTTATTTTATTACATTTATATACCGCCCTTTCCCGAAGGACTCAGGGCAGTTTACAGGGTGATTAAAAAACCAAAATACAAAAGTTAAAAACAAATTTTAAAAAAATTATATGTGTCCCTGCCTAAATAAAACCCCAGTTAAAATAAGATTAATCCTCAGCCTGGGCCAGAGAGCTCGAAGAGCCAGGTCTTCAGGCCCCGGCGGAATGAACGGAGGTCGGGGGCAGTCCTCAGCTCCACTGGCAGCTGGTTCCAAAGGGCAGGCGCCCCCACTGAGAAGGCCCTATCCCTGGGTGTTACCCGCCGGGAATCTCTTACCGGTGGCACCCTGAGAAGACCCTCCCTGTGGGACCGCACTGGACGAAGGGAACTTGATGCCGGCAGCAGGTGTTCCCTCAGATATCCCGGACCCTCGCCATTTAGGGCTTTATAGGTCATCACCAGCACCTTGAATCTCACCCGGAGGGCAACTGGAAGCCAATGCAGCTCGCGGAGTAGAGGTGTTACATGGGAGTATCGGGAGACCCCCATCACAACTCGCGCGGCCGCATTCTGCACCAGCTGAAGCCTCCGAGTGGTCTTCAAGGGCAGCCCCATGTAGAGAGCGTTGCAGTAGTCTAAACGGGAGGTCACGAGCGCATGAGTGACTGTGCGTAGGGCATCTCAGTCCAGATAGGGTCGCAACTGGTGCACCAGGTGAACCTGGGCAAAAGCCCCCCTGGTCACGGCTCCTATATGGTCTTCAAAATTGAGTCGTGAATCCAGGAGGATGCCCAAGTTGCGAGCCCTATCAACGGGGGGTAACACCTCACCCCCCCATCGTTAGAGATGGAATAGTCTGGTTGACCCGAGATGCCGATATGCACAGCCACTCAGTCTTGGCGGGATTGAGACGAAGCCTGTTTCTCCCCATCCAGACCTGGACCGCCTCTAGGCACCGGGACATTATGGCGAGGGCATCGCTGGGTTGGTTCGGGGTGGAAAGAAAAAGTTGGGTATCATTACTTGAAGGTAAATGTACAAAAAATAATCAGTAGAAGATAATTCATATAGGTTTCAAAGTTTAATCTTTAACAAAATAAAGATAAACTCATTTCAAAACTTTATCCCTGCAGTATCAGAACTATCTCACTTGTTTCAATAAGTAGCATATTCCACAAAGAATTATGAAAACAAGGTGAAATATTCAAATTTTGAAAGTTTACAGTGCAGAAGTCAGAATAGTTCTTGAGGCTTATTTACATATTGTTACCGAAATAACATAGTGAGATTGAGCAAATCAAAGACTACATGGATACAGAATGTACACAGGAAACTTGATATGATCAGTGGGAATGCCAATTGCAGAGTAATATTAAAATTATGAAATATATTGGGGAAAAACTTATATAAATACAGGGGGTGGCGGCCATTGGAACTTCAGTACTATAAGTCTTGTTTCTGCCATAGTGCTATTGCTATGAATACATAGCAATTGCCAAGAGCCCAAATTTTGACCACATGATCCTGGAGATACTTTGATGGTCGTAAGCATGAAAACAGGTCATAAGTCACTTTTTTCAGCGCCGTTGTAACTCTGAATGGTCACTTACCACTACAATGGTTGTCAGTCAAGGATTGCTTGTATATATCTTTTTTACTTTCTTGCATTATTTCTCTTTTTTTCATTTGTACTATTTTTATTGTTCTATTCAAAACTTCCCCTTCATGGATTACTGCCTTGTCATAGTGAAGGGGCTTGTGTAATTCAATGAAGCTATGAGCTATGCCATGCAGGGCCACCCAAGATGGACAGGTCATAGTAGAGAGTTCTGACAAAATGTGATCCACTGGAGAAGGAAATGGCAACCCACTCCAGTATTTTTGCTATGAAAACCCCATGGACAGTACCAAAAGGCAAAAAGATATGACACTGGAAGATGAGCCCCTCAGGTCGGAAGGCGTCCAATATGCTACTGGGGAAGAGCAGAGGGCTAGTACTAGTAGCACCAGAAAGAATGAAGCAACTGGGCCAAAGCCGAAAGGACACTCAGCTGTGGATGTATTTGGTGGTGAAAGGAAAGTACGATGCTGCAAAGATTTTTTCTCCATAGGAACCTGGAATGTAAGATCCATGAATCAAGGAAAGCTGGACGTGGTCAAACCAGAGATGGCAAGACTGAACATTGACATCTTAGGAATCAGCGAACTAAAATGGACAGGAATGGGTGAGGAACTACAGAGGAACTATACAAGAACAAGCTTAACATCCCTGATAACCACAATGAGGTGGTCACTGACTTTGAGCCAGACATTCTAGAATGTGAAGTGAAGTGGGCCTTAGAAAAGCTGAGCAACAACAAAGCTAGTGGAGGGGACAGTATTCCAGTTGAGCTATTCAAAATCTTAAAAGACGATACGGTAAAAGTGCTACACTCAATTTGCCAGCAAATTTGGAAAACTCAACAGTGGCCAAAGGATTGGAAAAGATCAGTTTACATTCCAATTCCAAAGAAAGACAGTGCCAAAGAATGTTCAAACTATCACACCATTGCACTCATTTCACATGCTAGTGAAGTTATGCTTAAAATCCTACAAGCTAGACTCTAGCAGTATGTGGATCGAGAACTACCAGAAGTACAAGCAGGATTTTGAAGAGGCAGAGGAACTAGAGATCAAATTGCCAATATATGCTGGATCCTGGAGAAAGCTAGGGAGTTCCAGAAAAACATCTACTTCTGCTTCATTGATTATGCTAAAGCATTTGATTGTGTGGATCACAACAAATTGTGGCAAGTTATTAAAGAGATGGGAGTATCAAACCATCTTATTTGTCTCTTGAGAAACCTATATGCGGGCCAAGAAGCAACAGTGAGAACTGGACACGGAACCACTGATTGGTTCAAAATTGGGAAAGGAGTCCGGCAAGGCTGCATATTGTCACCCTGCCTGTTTAACTTATATGCAGAGCACATCATGAGAAAGGCAGGGCTAGATGAATCAAAAGTTGGAATTAAGATTGCCAGGAGAAATATCGACAACCTAAGATATGCAGATGATACCACTCTAATTGCAGAAAGTGAAGAGGAATTAAAGAGCCTCTTGTTGCAGGTGAAGAAGGAGAGTGCAAAACTTGGGTTGAAACTTAACGTTAAGAAAACCAAGATCATGGCATCCGGCCCTCTCAATTCCTGGCAAATAGATGGGGAAGAAATGGAGGTAGTGACAGATTTTATTTTCCTGGGCTCCAAGATCACTGCAGATGGGGACTGTACCCAAGAAATTAAAACATGCTTGCTCCTGGGGAGGAAAGCCATGGCAAATGACAGCACACTAAAAAGCAGAGACATCACCCTGCCAACAAAAGTGTGTATAGTCAAGGCCATGACCTTCCCAGTTGCAATGTATGGCTGTAAAATTTGGACCATCAGAAAGGCTGAGCGCCAAAGAATTGAGGCCTTTGAACTCTGGTGCTGGAGAAGACTCCTGCGAGTCCCTTGGACTGCAAGGCGATCAAACAGGTCAGTCCTAGAGGAGATCAATCCTGACTGCTCTTTAGAAGGCCAGATCCTGAAGTTGAAACTCAAATACTTTGGCCACCTAATGAGAAAGAAGGACTCATTGGAGAAGAGCCTAATGCTGGGAAAGGTTGAGGGCAATAGAAGGGGATGACAGAGAATGAGGTGGCTGGATGGAGTCGCTGAAGCTTTAGGCGTGAGCTTAAATGGACTTCAGAAGATGGTAAAGGAGAAGGAAGGCCTGGAGGAACGTTGTCCATGGGGTCGCGATGGGTCAGACCTGACTTTGCAACTAACAACAACAACAATTCAAAACTTTTAATAAAGTTATTAAAAATATATTTTTAAAGGTGCCAGACAGAGCGATGAAAAGGCAAACTATCCAAGCTCCTAAAGGCAGTTTACAAAGAATCCAGATGTGGGAGGAAGAATTGATTGTCCTAACACCTCCACATGAGCAAGGCAGTTTTTAAAGCCTCTTCCATCCTGCTTCAAAATGCAGATCACCAACAACTGCAAAGAGGCACAAACAGTGGACAGTCATCATCCTTACCCATCTCAGGTAAGGCTCTATGGAAATTAACAGAATTTTCCAGTTAGTTTCCAAATGTCTGTTTCTGTCTATAGCTTACAATCCTATTGCTGGAAGGAACTACCATTAAAGCTGAGAGGGTTTGTGTGTGTGTGTGTGTGTGTGTGTGTGTGTGTGTGTGTGTGTGTGTGTATTAATGCAGCACACAAAATTGCTAGAAGGTAAAATGTGCATTTGGGTTGGTGATAGAAAAGACATGGAGTATACTGTACTATGCACAGAGAACTAGTGTGCTTTTCCCTTAAGTTCCATAAACTTGACTTGGAACAGAAAATAATAAATATGCTTCCAAAATATCTACCATTAGACAGCAAATATATGCTGTCCTTGGAGCCATCTGATGTCAGAGGTTGCAAGAAATCCAGTGCAGGATGGAAGTAAGGGTGAGAAACGCTTGCTTCTGTTCCTCACCTTTAAATGATATTTAAAAAACAACCCTCCCAGTTACAAATGGTAGAGTGAATTATTGGAGACCAGTACATAGAGTCATTTACCAACTTCCCCAGATTCAGAGTTGGAGGTGGGGGATGGGACTGAGGATCTGAGAAAGTATTGGTTGCAAAGCTTCTCCTGATCATTCCACAGTTGCAAAACTCCCTCTCCTTAGCACTTAGCAATAGCAATAGTATTTAGACTTATATACCGCTTCACAGTGCTTTACAGCCCTCTCTAAGAGGTTTACAGAATCAGCATGTTGCCCCCAACAATCTGGGTCCTCATTTTACTGACCTCCAAAAGATGGAAGAATGAGTCAATCTTGAGCCGCTCCTCCTCCATTAGAAATACATCACTTTGGAGGAGAGAATCTCATTTTTTTTTATCCCAAGGACCATTAGATTGCAGCTTGTAATCTTTACATTATAGAAAATTTTCTCTTTGGAATAAGTTTGTATCTGATCCCTTCCATGGGCATTTGTTCAGAATGAAAAATGTAAACAACATTGTAAGTAGTCAGCAAGATAAGCTCCCCCATCCTGATTCATCCTGCTCATCCAGAGGATGATCCAGATTGCTAAGGAACTCATATAGGGTGTGGTGTGTAGCTCCTCTGAGTCATGAATGCAATTTTACATTGTTGAAAGCTGTTACAGGATTATATACTGTATTTATATTTCCCCTAAAATGAATAAATTAACCCATCATTTTCATATGTGACTGTGTATGTTTGTGTGTTCTTTCCCATTTAAAAACATCACACAGTGACTGTAGGCCTCACTTTAGAATATTGTTACCTGCCTCCTTTTCATATACCCAAAATTAACATAATTCATTTCTGTTCATGTGACTTGGGGATGATATACCTTCTGGTCATAAGAGCATAAGAAGAACCTTGTGGGATCTGTCTAAAGACTTGTCTAGTTCAGCTTTCTGTTTCTGAGGTGACCAGACATTGGTCTTGTTTCCAAAAATGCTTATCAAGACCTATATGCTTTAGGATTTTAGATAATCCATAACTTCTACAGCCAGAAATCCTTTAAAGTCTTACACCCCCCCCCACCTCTAAATATATCTGATTTCTTTTGAAAACTATCCAAATTGTATATTTTGTGGTTGCAAATTATTTGTTCACTCTACAGGGAAGTCATTCCTGTTATTTAAAGGGGCCGTAATACTTCATAAAATTGCTTCTTATATGAATGGTCATGTATAAGTTACTAACGATCAATAGCTTAATCCTTCATGAGTGTGCAAACCTTATAATGAGGTTATCCATGTTATTGGCCAGCACCCTAAGTATGGTATAATTAATTAGACAGTATAATTAAATCCTTGCTTTTATTATCTGAGTCATTGCTAAACAGGATCTAAAATCATGAAGCCATGCATATTTATATCGTGTATTTTTTTAGGAAACAAAGGAGACAAAGAGCCACTTTAATTTACAGGCATGGATTGCAACAAGGTCAAAATTATCATATATGGTGCTTTAGACATCTTAATTAACTTCTTTATCTCAAAGTACAATCAGCTGCCTTCACTAATATTCAGGATCATGATCTGGTAAGTATATTTCTTATAAAATACACAGTGCTTTTTTTGTAAAAGAAAAAGGTGCCGTAACTCACACGTCATACAACCTGCCTTACCTATCCTACAAAGTTCCATCCAAAAAAGGTGCCGGAACTCCGTTCTGAGCGTTCTATGACAAAAAAAGCCCTGAAAATACATGACATATTTGGTCAGTTAGACCATAGTTCAGGTATTGTATCATGAGCTACAGTATTTGTTTTCTGAAGTCTTGTCCAAAAATAGCTCAGATGACATGTTGGCAGTGGTGGGATTCAAATGTGTGAACAACCGGTTCTCTGTGTGGATGCCACTTCCAGAAGTCCATTCTGGGCCTGGGCAACAAACAAATAGCTACCGGTTCTGCCGAACTGGTGTGAGCTGGCTGAATCCCACCACTGCATGTTGGTGATATAAATCAGGGGTTCACAACCCTTGGCCCATGGACCACTACCAGGCAGCGAAATGCCAGCAACTGGTCCACACAAACAAGCAAAGCCCCATCCACAAGATGCAGGCAGCATACAAAACCATGCCCCCTCCGGTCTGCAGAAAAACCTCTCTCCATGGAACCGGTCCCTGGTGCCCAAAAGGTTGGGGACCTCTGATATAAATGACAGGGTGAGATGAAGTGGTACTGAGCAGTTTTAAAATGACATGAAAGCTTCCTCCCTACCCCTCTTTCACTTGTTAGCTGGGCTATTTTTTGGACATGGGTCTACCACTCTTCCAGAAGCAGACTCTGTCTTCAGAAATAGTCTGGTCTAAAGCATCTCTACACCTGCCATCTGTCACTTGAGCAATTTGAAAGGAGGCGAAATCTCCATCCCAACTACCTGTTCACACTCACCCTAGCCTGCCCTGCTTCTAAGGAGAGTGACTGGGGGTGGTTTTTCCTGCCATTTGCAAATCCTGGATGGAAGGGTGGAAGCAATGCCAGATAATTCACCAACTAACAACTTTAAAAGCTCCACAGTAAAGTTGTACAAACTAAACCACTCACAAGCCATGTTAGTGATGGAGTTTAAAGCTCAGTGGTTAGAGCAATGCCATGTAAATTATGCCAGGATTATTTTTCTGACAATTCAGGATCTGGAGAAAAGAATGCACTGTATGCCTCCCAGCATACACAAAGGACAGCACAGCAGGAGGCTGATGGTGCAGATCAGCAGAGGGGCTGGACAGCTCCGGGCAATGACTGCTCACTCAGGATAAGCCTAATGACTTAAGCTGTTGACAGCCCCAGGCATGGTCAGCCTGGTGGGAAGCCAGGATCTACACCCATTGTCACCTGCACTGGCAGGAAGCCCAGGTTTGAACTGATTGGATGCCATCCACCTGGGCAGGTACAAATAGACGCCAGGCTTCCCTGTTTCCCCAGTTCGTTCTGTTCAGAATAAACTCATCTTCACCCCAGCTCTGTGTCCGTCTCTATGTGAAGCACGCGACTTTACAAAGAACATCAATGCAGTTTTGTGAGGAAGAGCCCAAAGCCTAAGAGATTTACGTATCTTCTGGGTTCCCTCAAACACTGCCAGAATAAGAACTAGTGACTTAGATCTGTCACACTTATGCCCCATACCCAAAGTCACGAGGGTCAGGTGGCATACAAATTTAAGGAAGGAAGGAAGGAAGGAAGGAAGGAAGGAAGGAAGGAAGGAAGGAAGGAAGGAAGGAAGGAAGGAAGGAAGGAAAACTATGGACTGAAGACAAGATCAAGTATGCTTGTTATTAGGCTCATGTGGAGAAAGATCCTCCAGAGCAGCCAAAGATTTTTAAAGGAAAGGTGAGCACTGGGAAGTCTGATCTTGAATAGTCACAGTCCCAACATTGCCAGGCACAGAGAAAGAGTCAGCCCCATTAGATAGAAAAGAAATCAACTCCTCTGGAAGTCTTTTACTGAGAATGCCTGTAATAATAGAATCATATAAGACTGACTGGACTGTACCTCCCTGTGAATCAAGGAGCCATTTCTGAATGTTTCTCAGGCTTTAAGAAATGTTTAAACCCCATGCCTAGGTAATGGTCTTGCATCTTTCATTCAAGACCAGCTTCCTTACTCTTTATATCTTGGGACTATGAAGCTTTTAGTAAATAATCTTAGAATTTTGCTTGTTGTTTCATTTGGGAATGGTACCTACTTTCAGAGCCTTCTCCTCACTTGCACAAACATCTTTGCCAACTTGTTGTGTTTTTTTTTTCACTTTGATTTTACTGTGTTGTCCTAATGTCTTCACTTCAACCCCAGCCCCATGGATGAGATGGTCTTTGGTTATTGTTGGCTGTAACAGTTATTCAAACAATATTTTCCCTTATTTGAACACAGTCCAAAGGCAGCTTCAAGGTGTGTAAAATGTGATAGGCTACATCACCCATTACCTTGGAGGAAAGTGAGGGAACTTTGGACCAAAGCAATAGAGACACAATAATGGCTGGCAACAGAAATTGCCAATATCATGCTAGTATTGCTTTTAGCTGTTTGAGCTGTGCGGTGGCCTAGGGGTGAAGATTCTGTCCTCACATTCAGGAGGTTGAGAGTTCAATCCTAGGCAGTGGCAGATGTTTCTCTATCAGGGTGCAAAGTGGAAATACCTGCTGGAAACGCCACATAGGTTTCGGGAAGAGCATCCAGCCAGTAAACGCTCAGTTCCATTCAACCGCTCTGACTCCATATTGATAAAACGGTCACGAAAAGAGGGGGAAAAAGTCTTTTAGCAGATTCAAGGATGGGTGGAGAGCACTTCACCTTAGCAGGAGGGAAAGACACAAAGCTTCAACTCTCTCCTATACTTTATCAAATGCCTTACTGAAATCTAAGTATACCACGTCCACAGCATTTCGTTGGTCTTCTAGGTTAGTCACTTTATCAAAGAGAGAAATAAGATTGGATTGGCACAATCTGTTTTAACAAACCCGTGCTGGCTACTGGTTATGACTTTGTTTGTTTCTAGTTGTTCACAGATCTGTTTTTTGATTATCTTTTCTAGGATCTTCCCAGGTATTGATGTTAAAGTGATTGGTCTGTAGTTACCTAGGTCCGTTTTTTTTTCCTTTCTTGAAGATGGGAACCACATCAGCCCTTTTCCAATCCTCAGGTACTTCCCCAGTGCTCCAGGATTTGTGAAAGATGTGGTGTAATGGTTCTGAGATAACATCTGCCAGCTCTTTCAGAACTGTGGGAGGTAATCTGTCGAGTCCCAGTGATTTATATTTGCCAAGGTCAGATAGGTGTTCTCTTACCATTTTCTTGCTTATTTTAATTTTTGTTTCTGGTATGTCTTTTGCAGGGTTTTTTTTTGGGGGGGGGTACGTTGGGCTATAGTTTTTTTGTGAGAAGACTGATACAAAAAATAAGTTAAGTAGCTCTGCTTTCTCGATGTTGTCTGTTATTTCCTTGCCATCGTCTCTCTTTAGTGGGCCTACAGTTTCCTTGACTTTTTTCGTGTTGTTAATATGTTGGAAGAAACTTTTTTTTATTATCCTTGATTTCTGTTGCAAGTCTTTGTTTGTTCTGAGCCTTTGCTTTCCTGACTTTGTCTTTGTATGTTCTAGCTGTCTGCTGACAATCAGCCTTATGTGCCCCTCTTTCCATTGTTTGTATTTGTCCTTTTTGTCTTTTACTTTGTCAGAGAGATCTTTGTGCAGCCATGCTGGTTTCTTCTTGAAATTCTTGTTTTTGTTTCTCAGTGGTATTGTGCTGGTCTGGGCTTTTATGATCACATTTTTCAGGGTTTTCCACGCTTCTTGGGTTGTTTTCCCTTTTAGGATTTTCATCCATGGGATATTTCCTAGGTTCTCTCTGAGTTTGTTAAAGTCAGCTCTTTTGAAGTTTATGACACTGGTTGGATTGTTTTCTATTGCTAGTGTTTGCATTATATTAAATTCCAGTATGACATGGTCACTTTCACCCAAGATTCTGGCAATTTCAATTCTTCTCTATTTGTAAGGATTAAGTCCAGTACAGCTTTATGTCTTGTTCCTTCCTCCACCTTTTGGGTGATAAAGTTGTCGGCAAGGTTTGTTAGGAATCTGTTTGATCTCCCTCTCACTGTAGAGTTTGTTTCCCAGTTGATATCTGGATAGTTGAAGTCTTTCATTGCTACTAAGGTATGCTTCCTACATATGTTTGTTAACTGATTGGCAAAGAGTTCATCTATTTTTTCTGATTGGTTGGGTGGCCTGTAATATACGACAGCTTTCATAGCCTCTTCCACCTACCACAAACCAAGCTTGGAATGGAAGTCATTCCACAATACGCCTCCTCCACAAATCCCCACCAGCCTCCTATACTTGTTCTCCATTCTTTCAGGACTAAGCGTCAGAGCGTGGGTGTGAAGGTGAAGTATCTCAATAGTGAGGGCTACCGGTTCAGATACTTCATGCGAGGGAAGCCTGGATCCCGACCATCTGTGCTGATGCTTCATGGATTCTCACTCAACAAAGACATGTGGTTAAACATCATTGAAGTAGGTCTTCCCTTTATTCTAGCTTGGATGGTGCTAGTCTGGCCTTGGGTAATAGAAGTCATAGACAAAACTTCCTGTGTCCCATCTGCCCCTAAGCCTTCTTGCCATTGAGCAGAGTGGGATGGGTGGAAGATCAAAGATAATGCTGTGGGTGTCTCTGAGGTACAGCCTGCCTGACTCTGGTAATCCTCCAAGTAGGAGAACCATCTCCAGAGTTCCTGGCTAGAATGGCTCATGTCTATATCTAAGGCTCTAGCCATTTTTTCTGCTTCTTTATCTTCTTGGGGTTAGCTGAGAACCAGCCATCTGCCACTATGATAAAGCAGGCTGGGAAACTCAGATCCTGTGCAAATTGTTGACCTTATGAGCTTTGGGCTATCAATAACATGTCGTTGGTGGAGCAGCTAGCAGCTAGCAAGGGAGTGAAACCTAAAGGAGGATAACCATCTCCCCAAATAAATCAATTAAGTCTGAGCATGCTCACTGCTTTCCAAATGCTTAAGTTGATGAGAGCAGTGGGGGGGAGAAAGGAAAAGATGGGGTAGGGTGGGTGTGGATGTTGGGGGAGAAAACTGGATCAGGTCTGGGACTAAGAATCACATTTCTTCTCTAGTCCTGCATTTGGCAGTGAACAAAGCCAGCTATTTTTGTTTTGATTCCTTGGCTTCACACGCACAACTGTTTCCCTATAGGTCTTTCCTAAGGGCCTCCACTTGATCTGCCTTGATCTGCCAGGTCATGGCGGAACCACTCGCTTGCTTGGAGAAAGTTACACAGCAGTTGCTCAAGCTAAAAGGATACACCAGGTAGGACTTTTCTTGAGCAGTGATGTGATACATTGTTCTTTGGAGGCTGGTGAGTGGCAGCAAATGGGGAAAGTGAGTGGGGGTATGTGTGAGAAATTAGATATAAACTCCAGAAGTGACTGTGCAGCAAAAAAATATATAAAATATCTATCCTTTGCATTAAAAATGAAGAATCTCCTTTGAGTCATGGGTTTGTCCATTTAATTTCTTGGAGACAAAAGAGCTTTGCCACTGACTCCATCTTTTTGTTTTTACTTTTTCACTCTGGATCAGATATTCCTAATGTTAGTCAGGTTGAACCCTGCTTAAGTTTTCCAAGATGAACCAAAGTTGGCTAGATGTTGCCATCTAGCAAGAATCTTTTTGCTAAAAGTGCACATAAAGGAAACCCAGTGCTTTATAATCAATCCCTTCAAAAGTCTCACAGATGTGTGAAGTAGCTGTGGATTGCATGGTATTTTATTATTTTCATTCCAAATCAATTCTTTCTCAGATATAGGTTGTCCAGCTTTAACCTCAAAACGGTTCAAGGAAAACTAGTTCTAGCTATGATTTGCCCATGGGTACTTAATGAACTTCAGAGAGTTAAAGAAGTGAATCCAAATCTCCACAGATAAGTCCAACATAGAAGACATTGCAATTGCATGCTCCTTATCCCCTTACTAATGTCAATGAATCGTAATTACTTGGGGTTTACTTAGGATAGCTTCAATCTGATGTTGTGTGATTATTACGGTATGACAATCCTAGAAAAATATGCCCAGGCCCATAGTGATTAAAGTTTTCCCCAACACTTGTTGATTTGTTCAATATTGTCATGTTTTGGACTGGAATTGCAAATGGGACATCAACTGTCATGTCCAAGAGTCTTGTGCACTCTCCTGTAGAGGGAAAGCTTTCAGGTATTTAGTATTAATCTTATCTTGTGAGCATCTTAATAAAGGGCTGTAAAAGATGTTCTCAACTTTGTCATTATTACTTTTGTTTCATCATTATCCCTGTGAGATACATTTCCCATATTTTGGAAGCATCAGCATTGTTCTATAGGCCTATACTGCATAACCAAATTTATTTACGAAATGTGTTTTATTACCATAAAGTTCCCTCTTTAATCAATCTTGCTCTTACGGCTGGATGACATTCTTAACTTGTCATGTTAGATGCTGCTGTATCAGCCATATAAACAGCGATCTGCTTGAATCACTGAATCCTGAGCAATGTTTCACCCTACCTGGCAGTATGAACCCAGCCCATGTAATTAATTTATTGTTCATTATATTATGCAGTTAGTTCCAGAAAGAAGGGATTAGGATGGGTGAGCATCTCATGAAAGAACAGCCACAATCTCTTTGTTCCCAATGTTTGTTTCAGTTTGTCCAGTGTGCTGGCCTGAACCACAAGCCTTTCCACCTGGTTGGCATGTCCATGGGAGGCATGGTTGCTGGGGTTTATGCCGCTCTCTATCCAGCCCACATCTCCTCTTTAGCCCTCCTCTGCCCAGCTGGTAAGTATCTATATCAAGTGAGTGAAGTTTGAAGAAAAAGGCCAGAATGCTTGGCCCAAACTCTAGATTATAAAATGAGAAGTTGATGGGCTGTTTGGAGATGACGTCTCTCATCAGAAACTTCATACATTTCTGCACAGCCACTTCTGGGTACCTCCATGTGTAACACAGTAGCTAGATTTGAATTCAAAACTGTAACCAGTTACTGTAATGTTAGAACCTCCCATTAGGGTTTTGTTCTAATCCCTTTTCAAAAAGTTTCTATCAAGCCTATGACAGAAATTTCAGCCAGCATAGGGCAATGGGGAATGCACCTCCAGATCCAACAAAACCCATTAAAAATAACTGATCTATCAGCAGACCTATTTATACCAGAACCTGAACATAACAATACATAAAAAGTACTGAACTCACTGGGTTGGGGTCATGGCATCAAGAGGCTTCACTTGCCACCTGACATTGCCTTAAAGAGGCAATATATATATTATCTATGTCAACATACACAACACAATCACACTTTTCATGGGGATCCTTAACTAAGTTGTCTTGCAAAACATATCATGACTTGCTGGTTCTTCTGCATCCACCCAACCATCACACACTAGAGCAGGCATGTCAAACTCGTGACATCACGTGATGTCGCACAACATATCATGACTTTTTCCCCATTGCCAGCAATGGGGTGGACATGGTTTCAGAGTGATGCATACGGCAGTGCGGGCCGGCAGTTTGACATGCTTGCACTAGAGTGTTCTTGCTGTTGTGGCCTCAGTCCTTTCTCCAATTGACCCATTAGATCAGGACTTCTCTTCCATGGCAATGTGATGTGTGGACTTCAACTCACAAATGGAGCGCACATGCACATACTCTCCATTACTCGCGCAAGGGGGATGTGCGCACATGCACACACTTGCCCGCCATTTCAGGCAGCCCAGTTTTGAACATCTCATGGACTGGTAATGAGCTGTGGCCCAGGGGTTGGGGACCACTACTGTAAAGCATTGTGAAGCGGTATATAAGTCTAAGTGCTATTGCTATTTACCAGCTGAGGATATTGATAAAACAAATTACTTAATTTTAACACACTTTTAGTATTGTTTATATTTTTTAAGATTCTTGCTAGCTTTGTTCTAGATGGTAGTAATTTTATATATATATATTCCATATTCTCACCCTAATTTTAGGCCTGAAGATTCCAAAACAAAGTGAACTGTTTCTGTGGTTAAAAAAGCTAGTTTTATTGAACGATCTTTCCAAGAATGCTCTTGTTCCAGTTACTAAGGAGCAAACAGAAAACTTCATGAAACTTTGCCTATACCAGCCCAACTTTTTGAAGATGCAGGTGAACATCTGACATTTTCCTAGATTGCTGCTGCCTCAGTCCCTTGTAATAACATCTCCCATTTCTCCTCAAGTTCTTTTACAAGATGGTCAGAAAGTGCACAAGACTGAAATTTAAGATGGAAGGGAGATCAGCATAAGTATTTACCAAATAAGAAAAGAGATGCATGGCTCCTTCCTTCCTTCCTTCCTTCCTTCCTTCCTTCCTTCCTTCCTTCCTTCCTTCCCTACCTCCTTCCTTCCTTCCTTCCTTCCTTCCTTCCTCCCTCCCTCCCTCCCTTCCTCCCTCCCTTACTTCTTTCCTCCCTCCCTCCCTTCTTTCCTTCATTCTTTCCTTCCTCCCTCCCTCCCTCCTTTATTTCCTTCCTTCCTTCCTTCCTTCCTTCCTTCCTTCCTTCCTTCCTTCCTTCCTTCCTTCCTTCCTTCCTTCCTTCCTTCCTATTTATTCTACTCTTTTTCAAGGAAAGGTATCCCAGAGATACTGGGTCATAGCCGGCCTGTAGGCTGATAACTTAAGAGATACAAGAAAGAGAATGGAATGGATAGCCAAACACAAAAATAAAATACATTCTGCCCTTATTCATTATTGTTTATAGGTTGTTTCGTAGTTAGATTTATATCCTGCCTTTCTTCCAGAAACTCAAAGTGCCTATATAAAAGCCTTGCCTCCCATTTATACCACAGCAATAATCTTGTGAACTAGATTTTTTTTAAAAACCCATTTATATCCCGCCCTTGTCCGAAGACTCAGGGCGGCTTACAATCTAAGAAGCACAAATCAATGTGAGTTGAGAAGAGTGATGGTTTAAAATCCTCCAGAGAGCTCTGGAAGCTGAGGGCAGACATTAACTGGGCAAAAGCACATTGATATCAGAATCATACCTGATATTAATATCAGATATTAGAATTAATATCACAGGAATAAAAACAATACAGTGCTGAGAAGCCTTAAGGAAATAGTCCTTCAGCAAAATGGAGGCAATTGCCCCATTTCTCTTTTGCTGCTAGATGCTCATCTGGATCAATACTGTCTACTCAAGTTGGCAGCCATTCACCAGATAAATGTAGAGAATCATAATCATAATCATAATAGTAAAGTTGGAAGGTATCTTGGAGGTCATCTAGTCCAACCCCCTGCTCAGGCAGGAAACCCTATACCAATTCAGACAAATGGCTGTCCAGTCTCTTCTTAAAAACTTCCAGTGTCGGAGCATTCACAGCTTCTGGAGGCAGGTTGTTCCACTGGTTAATTGTTCTAACTGTCAGGAAGTTTTTCCTTAGTTCTAGGTTGCTTCTCTCCTTGACTAGTTTCCATCCATTGCTTCTTGTCCTGCTTTCAGGTGCTTTGGAGAATAGCTTGACTCCCTCTTCTTTGTGGCAGCCCCTGAGATATTGGAACACTGCTATCATGTCGCCCCTCGTCCTTCTCTTCATTATACTAGACATACCCAATTCCAGCAACCGTTCCTCATATATTTTGGTCTCCAGACCTCTAATCATCTTTGTTGCTCTTCTCTGTACTCTTTCCAGAGTCTCAACATCTTTTTTACATCATGGTGACCAAAACTGGTGTGGCTTTACCAATGCATTGTAAAGTGGTATTAATACTTCACGTGATCTTGATTTTATCCCTCTGTTAATGCAGCCTAGCACTGTGTTGGCTTTTTTTGGCAGCTGCAGCGCACTGCTGGCTCATATTTAAGCGATTGTCCACTAGGACTCCGAGATCCCTCTCACAGTTACTACTATTGAGCAAGGTACCACATATACTATACATGTACATTTGGTTTTTCTTGCCTAAATGTAGAACCTTACTTTTTTCACCATTGAATTTCATTTTGTTAGATAGCGCCCAGTGTTCGAGTCTGTCCAGATCCTCCTGTATCTTAAGCCTATCTTCTGGAGTATTGGCTATTCCTGCCAGCTTGGTGTTGTCTGCAAATTTGATGAGTTCCCCATCTTTCCCCTTGTCCAAATCGTGGGTGAAGATGTTGAAGAGCACTGGGCCCAGAATAGAGTCCTGGGGGCACCCACCTACACACTTCCTTCCATGTAGATGCAGTTCCATTGAGGACCACATGCTGAGTACGGCCGGTCAGCCAGCTATGAATCCATTTGGTGGTGATGCTGTCTAATCCACATTTTTCTATCTTATTAAGTAGTAGGTTGTGATCTACTTTATCAAATGCCTTACTGAAGTCCAAGTAAATTATATCCACAGCATTCCTCTGATCCACTAATTTTGTCACTTGGTCAAAAAATGCAATAAGATTTGTCTGGCATGATCTGTTTTTGACAAACCCATGTTGGCTTTTAGTAATGATTTTGTTTGCTTCTAGGTGCTCGCTGATTTGTTTTTTGATTATTTTTTCCAGAATCTTCCCAGGTATTGAGGTCAGGCTGAGAGGTCTGTAGTTTCCTGGATCTATTTTTCCCCTTTTTTGAAGATGGGAACTACATCAGCTCTTTTCCAGTCCTCTAGTAGTTCCCCAGTTCTCCAGGATCTTTGAAAAATATAGTTCAGTGGTTCTGAGATCACATCTACCAGTTCCTTGAGAACCTTGGGGTGTAATCCATCTGGTCCTGGTGATTTGAACTCGTCTAGGCTGGACAGGTGCTCACTTACTATTTTCTTGCCTATATTAACTTGTATTTCTATTCTGTTTTTTTACGGCACTATTTTTGATAGGTTGGTCTGTTTTTCCCCTTTGTGTAAAGACAGATGCAAAAAACAAGTTAAATAGTTCTGCTTTCTCCCTGTTGCTTGTCACCTTCTTACCACTTTCACCCACTAATGGACCAATCATTTCCTTCACTTTTTTTTGTTTTTTACATGTTGAAAGAAACTTTTTTTGTTATTTTTGACTTTGGTCGCAAGCCTTAGTTCATTTTGAGCCTTAGCTTTCCTCACTTCGTCTTTGCAGGCTCTGGCTATTTGCTGATATTTTGACTTTGTTATGTGCCCCTCTTTCCACTTTCTATAGTTGTCCTTTTTATCTTTCAATTTATCAGAGAGTTCTTTATGCAGCCATGCTGGTTTCTTTTGAGAGCTGTTATTTTTCCTCTTTCATGGTATTGTGCTAGACTGGGCTTTTATTATCTCACTTTTCAAAATTTCCCAAGCTTCTTGAGTTGTTTTCCCCTTGAGGATTCTCATCCATGGAATCCTTCCCAAGCCCTCTCTAAGTTCATTGAAATTGGCTCTCTTAAAGTCCAAGACTCTAGTTTGACTGTGTTCTATTGCTTGTGCTTCCATAATGTTAAATTCCAATATTGCATGATCACTCCCCTTCAGGTTCCTGTGGCTTCAACACCTTCTATCATTTCATATCTGTTAGTGAGAATTAGATCCAAAATGGCTAATCCCCTAGTTCCCTTCTCTACTTTTTGGGTGACAAAGTTGTCTGCTAGGTTTGTCAGGAATCTGTTTGATCTTCCACTTGGTGCAGAGTTTGTCTCCCAGTTGATGTCAGGGTAGTTAAAGTCCCCCATTACTATTGTGATGTGCTTCCTACATACCTTAGTTAGCTGACAAGCAAAAAGTTCATCTATTTCCTCTGTTTGGTTGGGTGGCCTATAGCATACACCTATGGCAATGTCATTTTTTCTCCCTTTTATATTGACCCAAATGCATTCAAGTTTACAGTTTTCATCATTGTTGTGCTCTATTTCTGTAGAGATGTAGTTATTTCTTATATAGAGAGCAACTCCACCTCCTCTTTTATTTGGTCTGTTTCTTTTGAATAATTTAAATCCCTCTAGCTGTGTGTTCCATTTGTGGGTTTCATCCCACCATGTTTCCGTAATGGCGACAATATCATATCTGCCCTCATTAATCTGAATTTCTAGTTTACCCTGTTTGCTGTTCATACTCTGTGCATTGGTGTACAGACATTTGAGTCCTTTATGTCTGACCCTGTGTTTACTTTCTACATAACCTGTGTGGTGCCTGAGTTCCCCTATTGTCTTACCACCTATTTGGTTAGTGCACTTTGTGTGGCACTCGCTAATAGAACCTTGATTTTGCTTGACAGCAAGGTTGATATTCTTGTCCACACACACATCTATGTTACATGCATTGATAGCCCTATAATTTTTAGATTGGCGGGGACAGGGATTTCTATATCAATTAACTCACTGTCCCGGCTGTTTAGTTTAAATATTCCTCCAGAAACTCTGTGAAATTATAGCTGAGCAACTCAGTCCCTTTCTTTGATGGATGCAAACCATTTCTTTTGTACGTTTTTTCATTGGACCAGCTACAGACATTGTGACTTATATATCCAAAGCCTTCCCTTTTACACCACTCCTTTAGCCACATATTGAATTGTGCTATACGCTGTCCTTTTCCATTTTGCTCCTTATACACTGGTAAAACCTCTGAAAAAGTAAGCCTACAGCCTGTTCTGCCAAGTTCCTGCCCCAAGCTCTGGAAATCATTCTGCACAGAGAGTACATCTTTTTAGGACAGATCATTAGTGCCAAGATGTACAATATCCTCCACATCACAATCCTTGCTGGCTTTCTTGATTATTTTAGAAATACACTTCTTGTCCCTACTGGCAGTAGCACCTGGAAGACACCTGACCTTTTTTGAAACCTCTGTGGCCTTTCCTAAACTAACATTCCTTATAATTGAATCACCAACCAGAAGGTGGCTTCTCTTTTTGGATGCCTTTCTGTTCTTGCAGGACTAATGTGTAATACCTGATTTGCACTTCTCCCTGTCAAAAACAAGTTCTTCACCTTGGACAAAATCCCCTGCTTATTTGAGTTATTATCACAGATACCTTTACCTGTCTCCTTAATGTCCCTATTAAGGTCAGCAAGGGCACTGTATCTGTTGTGCAGGGACACAGCGAAAGCTTTTGTGTTTATGGTTCACAGCTCTCACCCTGCCAGATCCCACACTGCCCTTCTCCTGCAGGATCTTTGTGGTAGAGGGGGCAGATAGCGTGGAGGCTCTTTCCATTTCATATTTGCTGTTTCCAATTTTTCTCAGGGCCAAGCTTTTCATTGACATCATTCAGTGAGGTGGCACAAAATTAAATTTTTATTTTTTTAAAATTAAAAAAAAATTCCAGGGCCCTGATTGATTCAAAATGACAGTGGATGCATCATAAAACTTAACCATATTTTTTTCTAGGCCCTTTCCCCCTCTTTCATCTTCATCATCAACTGATACAATTTGGATCCCAGTTTTTGCCCATTTTTTGTCTAGTTATCATGAACAGGCTTAACTCCATCGCCCAAACTGTCTTTGACTAATATATACAGATTATTGTTGGGAGTTTCCATGAAATACATAAATAAATATATCCAAAATAGCAAGCATTCTTTTTCAAACCAGAAAAATATCTACATCACATAACTATCTCCAAATTCAAAGAGCACTAATTTTAGCACACTTCCTGCAGCAGTTTGGGATACAAAAAAAATCCTCATTAGGTAAAATTCTTGCAGTCCCTGAATTGAAACTGCAGCTCATGTCTTGTTATGCTGCATCCTCTGTGTGGATCCTGGGACCCACTTTATAATTCCTCATCTGGTAAATTCTGATCATTTTTATGTATGTTTAATGTTCTCAAATTTGAATGTAGCCAAATTCTGCCTATAAAATTAGACACACTCTGACTACCAACAGATACAAATTGTAACCTTCTTATCCTATTTTGTTTCTTTACTCACATTTTAACATGTTTTATTTTGAACTCTGGTCTGTGGCTGTAATAAAAATAATATATCTATCTATCTATCATCTATCTATCTATCTATCTATCTATCTATCTATCTATCTATCTATCTATCTATCTATCTATCATCTATCATCTATCTATCTATCTATCTATCTATCTATCTATCTATCTATCTATCTATCTATCATCTATCTATCTATCATCTATCTATCTATCTATCTATCTATCTATCTATCTATCTATCTATCATCTATTTTTTGTCTTAAAAAAGGAATCACAAAGTATTTTTTCTACCAGTTCTCATTCAGTCTGATGGAGAATTTGCTTTCAAATTTTCTTTCAAAAGACAAGAATTCAAATGAAGGGAGCTACATTCACAGATACAGTTAAATATTCTTGGCTTGTTTTGTTCTGAGCGGACTAAGGAAATGAATGTGAATGACCAATGACCCTGGCCATAAGCATCTACAGAGGGAGGGCAAGTGAGAACATGAATCGTGGTGTTGTGATGCAAATTCTACTCCTTATGTACTTGCATGTGATGTCACAAGCCTAGGATGAAAGCATCCTTGCATTGTGATGTTGCACACACCTTTCACCACTTTGGCATCAGTATAGTTGGAAGTAGGCCCTAGATCAGGATTTGTCAACCTTGACAATTTCCAGGTACGTGGACTCCAACTCCCAGAACTTCAATCAGCATAGCGATTGCTGAGAATTCTGGGAGGTGAAGTCCACTCACCTTCAGTTTGCCATGTTTGACAAACATTACTCTAAATCACGGGTGTCAAACTCGGAATGTCATGTGATGTGCCATGACATACCGTGACTTTTTTGCCATTGCCGGCAATGAGGTGGGCGCGGTTTTCTTATGATGCATCCAGCCCACAGGCCGGCAGTTTGACACCCTGCTCTAGATCCTTAACACTTCACATTTCAATTCACTCTCCACGGAAGATACTGTACCATACTCATCTCATGGAGACTTTGCAGTGGGGAAAGTACCTGCAAATAATAGAAAAACATAGGACATAACAGCCCCAGCAATACACGTAGCCCTTGAGTTACAACCATTCGTTTATTGATCATTCAAAGTTGTGAGGGCATTAAAAAAAGTGACTTAGGTTTTTCACATCTACAACTTATATTTATACTTTTAATTTATACTTTTCTCCTTTCAACTTTAGCTCCTAAAGGGATACCTTGAGGATCGGAGACCACATAAGATGTTTTTTGCATTGTGTAGGTACAAGACACGGCATGGACTGCGATGGGCTACTCATCCATATTCTAGAGCAGAGTTCCCCAAACTTTCTGGCTTTGCAGACTGGCGGGGGGATGGGGGATGGTTCCACATGAATGGCTGGCAAGCATACGTGAGCGGCTCTATTTGGGGGAGCGGTGGGAATGTGCACCCGCTACTTGCACAAGTGGAGCTCATGTGCATGTACTTACCCTCTGCTTGCACATGTGGGGATGTGCACACATGTGGTGCGCTCACCCGCTGCTTCCATGGTCCGATTCCGAACAGCTTGCAACCCAGTAGTAGGCCACAACCCCAGGGTGGGGACCCGTTTTAGAGGGGCAAGCATACATTTAATATCAAGGGAATCCGTCCAGGGAGCTACAGCCAAAATCAGCCCTTCAATCAGTGGATTTTCACTGTGTTTCAGATATGGACATTTCTGTTTTCCAAAATGAGAAAATAATCCTGAAAAGGACCGATATATCAGCAAAATGTTGGCCTATTTTACTATACATTTCTTTACAGTAATGAGGCAGGGAAAGCCGGCTAAGCAAGGCTTCTGAAATTCTTACCACTTCACAGGAAAGAAGGCAGCTTACAATGGAAGAGACACTAATATTCTGAGCCAATGCTCTTGGCCACACATTTCAGGATCATAATCACAAGGAGACAGCCTTTCCTTTTTTACAAGCCCTCCAAAGGTGTTAGGAAGATAACCCCCACAATTCCCAGTCAACGCAACCCCCATTGGGTGAAGAGTCCACAGGTTGCTGTCCAGCTACGTAGAGTGATACAAATTAGTGAAGCTGCAGGACTGGCATCAGGCAAATAAGGGAGAAAAGGGCTAAAGGGTTCCTTAATCAGATCTCCTCATTAATGATGCTGGAGATTGATCTAGCGGTTTGAGTCCTAGCACTGTGTAGTGGGGTGAGCTTCTGTCACTCATCTCAGCTTCTGCCCGCCTAGCAGTTCAGAACCATGTTCTGTGCAAGTAGGTAAGTAGGTACTATTTTGCTGGGGAGCTGAGCTGGTGCTTTATGTGGACAATTAGAATCCTGCCAGCACTGAATTATCCCAGTTGTGATGCTGGTTGTGAGGCAGCTTGGGTGGAGGGAAAGGACCTCAGATACTGCCGTTCATCTTTCTTTCCGGTGCAGAGAGCTAGCTCGCCCTCCTGTGGTGCACCTTTGGAAGTGAATGAGCATGTACCAAACAGAGCTATGATAGTAAACAGGCAGCCAAACTACAGGTAGTCCTTGACTTACAACAGCTCATTTAATGACCCTTCAAAGTTACAATGGCCCTGGAAAAAATGATAGTGACCGTTTTTCATGCTTACCAACATGTAGCATCCCCGTGATCATGTGATCAAGACTCAAGATGCTTGGCAATTAATCATATTTACGACGGTTGCAGTGTCCTCGGGTCATGTGATCATCTTTTGAGATCTTCCGGCAAGCAAGGTCAATGGGGAAGCCAAATTCACTTAACAACCATGTTACTAACTTAAGACCTCAGTGACTCACTTAACAACTATGGCAAGAAAAGTTGTAAAATGGGGCAAAACTCACTTAGTAACAGAAATTTTAGGCTTAATTGTAGTCATACATTGAGGACTATCTGTACTACTCTGCATTAGCATTCTAGTCTCCTGGCTAATGTAACATCACCATACACTAAATAAATAAATAAAACCCCATTATTCATAAGAATAAGAAAACTGAAGATCAGAAAAAAGGGAAGCTCATGACAGGTGTCACTGCTCATTAAAAATGGAGGGGAAAAACCCAAACCAATTCTGCTTCCTTTTATTGAGAAAGGTTTTCTGGACCTCACCAGCACTGAATCAAAGTACAGCCTCCATGAGAACATGTGGAAAATCAAAGCTCCCACCCAGATCATTTGGGGAAAGGAGGACAAGGTAAGGGATTTGTGTGTATCTGGGATTTTTTGGCACACTGTGTGTAATTTTATAATCAGACAGGAGAACCATCCCTGCAATGGAAATTGCACTGCTGTGGTTTTTCATTTGCTGAGTTTCGTTGTTCCTGATGGAAATGCTTCACTTGAAAATAAGTCTCAGTTCTTATTCTGAAGGCGACATCCCGCAGTTCAAGGAACAGCTTGAACTTTTTGCCTACATTTCTTTGAGGAGGAAGGTTGAACCACGTTTACCAGCCTGGGGACTTTGCCTAGCACGTTGAGCAAGGCCCTTTGAAAGAGGGCAGAGCAAAGGTTTATTCTGAAGTGTTAAGCAGCACCTGCAGACAGGTTGAAAGGCAATGCTACTTTATTTTAAATGCAGATTTGGGAAAAATGTGACACAGACATTTCTCCTTCCACTTTGCTATATCCTCACTTACACTTTTTAATAAAAGTTTTCTTAAACTTCTTATAAGCCGCCCAAAGTCACTTGGTTTAGTTGGGCGGCATAGAAACTGAATGAAAGAATCAATTAATCAATTTCATTATCATAAAAGCAAATCCAATAAAATCAATAAAGCAAATCCAAACAAAAGAAATGAAATCACAGAAATAATGAGAATATCCTGATGAATCTTATTGGTCAAGAGGCCGAACTATTAACAGTAAATAAAAAGTGATAGTGCTAGCACTGATGTTTAGATAATGAAATGTCTGCAAGAAAACAACCAAGCTCAGAAAGCACCAAGGACCCTTCTTTATATCTTAACGGAACTCACATGTAACCTGGCTATACAATTCAAGCCATTACAACCTGAGTATCTGAGAATGGCAGAGATGCTATGTAAAACATCAGTTACTATTAAAGGCTTGTATACTGAATGTTGTTCCAAGAGTAAATGTAAGGTGGCACACCCAAGACAAGGTTTTTTTTTCTCAACATAAATATTTCGGTTGTGATGGGAAGAAATTCCTTGTTTCCTTTTGTGTAGGTCTTCGATTCTTCGGGTGCAGAAATTTTGGCGGCTGCCATTCCTAATTCCCAAGCGCATTGGCTGGAGAAATGTGGACACTTCATAACTCTGGAGAGGCCCAGGACCTCTGCAAGGCTCCTCCTGGAATTCTACAACTCAGTCTGTGACTCAGCCAAGCAGAAGAAGGTGGCCTGAGGTCTCAGGAAGTGCCAGATGGCTGGAGACAGGCAAGGTCTGCCCCACCACCAGCCCCATGTTGACTTCTCTGGCTGGTACAATGGGAGCTACAACTCAAGATACTTAGTAGGCAGCAGAGGAGGTGAGGACCTAAAGCAAGGGTAGACAACCTTGGCTCTTTTATGACTCGTGGACTTCAACTCCCAGAATTCCTGAGCCAGGCAAGCCAAGAGAGAATAAAGCTTTGCACCACCATTCCATAAAGAATTGATCCAACTTTCTAATGGAACTTCTCTGTGTAGCATTGGTGTTATTCCGTGTAGTTGTTTATTTACCTCTTCACTCAAATCGTCTTTCCTCTATTGTTGGAATTGAGGCCTGAGCAAAGACTACTTCCTAATAGTTTTCTGCATTGTGAAGTTGTATGGTTCCTGGCACAGTGACCCAGAACCACAAATTCCTCAATTTTCTCCAATATCAGAGGCAGAGCTCCAAATAGGAAAATAAGTCAGCTGACAGGCACTCCAACCTATTTCCTCTGAAAACAACTTACTTTGGGAACCCCGATATCAAAAGGCTTCCAAGGATGACAAGAGATAGAACAAAGCTGCTTGGCAGTTTATGAGTCGGCAACAACCAAAGCTCTTAGCCTGCTCTGACAAAAGGAAATTTTAGATTAGCAGGGAGCAAAGGGCTACATCTCTGCATTATCAATCTATCCCAGCAGGGTGCTGGATTTAATTATTTCAATTGTATCTTTCCAATTTTATATAGGATTAATAAGTTTTAAAAATTCCTCCCTGGAGGGCATGCTGAGCCTGCAACATAGCTGAGGACTTTGTGGCAACATTTTGTACGAATATGTGCGTTAAAGACCCACTTCCCTAATATGGTGAGAAAGAATGTCATGTGATTGGAGACTAAGGCTTGAAAATCAGTGATCCTCAGTCCACTGTTAATTGCATCTACTTCACTTCTCTTGGAGGTGATGGGATGTTGTTTGGTACCTTCAAGTCAGTCTTTACTCCTGTTGACTCTCTGGATTAGCCCCCCAAATTTTTCTTCGCAAAATTTTCAGTACTTTGCCATTGCCTTCTTCCTAGGGCTGAAAAGGACTCAACAGCCGAAGGTTACCCAGCTGGCCCCATTCCTAAAGTGAGACTAGAACTCAGTGTCCCAGTTTCTAACCTTGTGGCTTAATTTACACACCAAATTAGCTACTTTGGATTGAGTTAGATTAACAAATCTCACCTTTTTCTCTTTTTCTCCCAGTTCACTGAAATTTTATTTCCTGCTTCCCGTGATATCACGGCAATGCAAAAGTGAAGAGCCCAAGCTGACCAGGTACTGGCAGAACCATTGCTGCTTGACTTGGTCATGCTTATTATTTCACTTTGCATGTCACTTGAGTAACATGAAATAATGTAACAAGGAGGAGGTACTGATGTAACATGATGCAGGCAGCAAGATCTTCAAGCAGCTCCTAACGCCTTCTTGAAGAGTCTTGCTTGCGTGTGGTGTCTTTGAAAATGCAGTATGTCTATTTAGGGATAGGTTGTTCCAGGAAAAGTGGCCATCTCTAGGAAGGTTAAAGCAGAGAGTTCCTGTAGATGGCAAGCTTCTTAGTTGATAAAAGTGTCTATGATGAAAGCATTTAAATCAGCATTTTTTCTTTCCATCTCAGAATAACACTGTTCTTAAGAAAAAGGCAGGGTTGGAATTATTCCTAGTCCTTGCACTATGCATTATCTTTTCAGTGCTGCTTTGCTGCTTTTAACTGATCAGCAAAACCTGAATAACTGCTCTTTTGAAAAAAACGGTAAAAGGACCGCATTTGTTGGATTAAAGAAAGCACACTCACACATGCAAAACTGCAGTCGGGAAGGATGGATATGGCATGTCAGCTTTTATTAGTTGAAAGTAAAATCAAACTTCAGATCAGAATGAGACCAGTGTCTTAGGTGGAGGATACTTTCTTCCCATCTTGGGCAACACTACAGTGCAAGAACAGATCTCTCTGCAAAACTGCTCACACTTTGAAAACAATCATGTGGCAGATGTAAAAATGATTTAAAATACATTCCCTCCCCCCCCCCCGCAAAAAAAAGACAAAAAATATGCTTCCTACCTAATGCAACAGAACAGCTTATCAGAATCAATGTGTGTCCTTCTCACAGGCAAGACACATTTTAAAGCTCTTAAGAGCCTTGAGGTAGCATCTTTATGCAAAATTAAAATTACCTTTTGGACCAGGCTGGAAAGCATCCACAGCAATCCACGTGGTTTTAAGCTTTAGCTAGGTTCAGAAAAGATGTGTCACGCTCCTGCCAGTTCAGGGACTATATTCTCTTTTTCCTGGAAGATCAAAGTCCAGCACAGCCCTACAGCCTGCTTAAGGAGAACCCAGATAAAAGGCCTCCTCAAAGGAAACATGTGCTTAGAACAAACAGAAACATTCGCCTTACACACAGAGAGAGAGAGAGAGAGTATTCACACACAAAAAAAAAATAACCGGAGTGGAAAAGACCAGAAAAGTTGTATTTTTTGTCAAACTAATTCTACAAAGACATTTCAAGAAAAAAAAGATGACAAAATGGATGACAGGTTCCCCCCCTCCCCCAAAAGCTGCGCTTTCTTGTCAATTTGTTTTAGATTTCATTTTAATACATTGTGAAAATTTGTGCTGTGACATCAACAGACGTATCTTAAGAATAGGACAGTATAAGCTCTTCCTAGAAACCTCAAAAAAGATATGTAAGTTAAAAAAGACAATCTCAGAAGACACCACTCTAGTTAGCCACTTTGCTGCTGAGTTCTCTTATTAAAGCTAGACATCACCAATTACCTTATGTGAATGAAGAGTAGATTTGCCCTTAGGAAAGAAGGTTACACATCATTTTCAAATGATGTGCAACAGGAGAAGTTAATGAAGCCAAGTTAAAGGAGGGATACAAGGACGGAGATGAATTATTCATAACCGATCTGGCTGAAATCCAGCTGGATTTGCAAAATGAAAGGGAAATCCACAAAGGAAGGAACAGATGTTTACATGATTGCTCAAGCTTTCATTCCAAATACTGCACAAGTCATTTTAAGTTATACATTATAAATAATTTCTACTCTGACAGATCCCAATGGCTCTTTTTAAAAATAATTTCTTTAATGTGATAATCAATCTATGTGACCAAGACTTGAACTTGTATTAAAATCAGCCAATGACAAAAGTATCTATTCTAACTAGACCGAAAGGTAGAATTCTCATACTCACAGTAATGTCAGTGACCTACTATCATAAGGAAGTGATTTGTATAACCAGTTGTTCAGCCACAAACACACATAGATAAAAAGATTTTGCACCAATTGAAAAGATTTTTGGGATTCTGCAAATCAGCCCTTCAAATTGTTTGCTTTCAAAATAATAGAGGGTTTTTCTTTAAAGCAGAACATATATAATTAGTATTAATTCATCCTACTGATTTCGTTTTGAAAATGGCCTTGAATATATCCTCAGTTCACTTTTCCTAGATCATTTCTTACCAATGTAAAATCCTCTTCAAAATACCCCAACCCCAGCAAATGTTGCTGAAGGTTAACTAAGTGGGATAGATACCCCAACTGTATAACCTATTAAATTACATCACATGGTAAAAGACACAAAGGAACTCGAGCAAGAAATGGAAAGGAATGCCTTCGTAGCCAAAATGGTGGTTCTAGAACACACTTGTTGGGTTCAGCTGTAACTTGGCCAAGCCTGAAGAGAAAATTTTAAAAAATGACTTGCTACTTATATCATAAAGGCTGCACCACTTACTTTTCTCACCAATCCCTTTTATGAGATTCATAACCAAGTAATAGTTTGCCCAAATTGAGAATCATGCATTTAAAATCTTTGGTGTAAAATCTTTACATAAATAAAGCATTTTTTTCCTCGGATGTTCAAATTGTAGCTAAGTTTAAATTGATATATTGGGGGGGGGGGGGGAGGAACCAGAAATGTAAAATATGATGGCCGGGGCTTCAGTACCTTTTTCAATGGCAATGATTATAAAAACAAAACAAAAAATACTTTCAAGTGCTATTTCCTGATTCAACAACATATAAAACATTTAAACCTTAAATTAATAACGCAGACTAGAAATTGTAAAAAAGGGGTAACAAGCTCCAGACTAAAAGGCAACCTATGAATTGGATTTATAGCATTGCCAATGGGAATTCAGAATGGCTGAATTATATATCAAATTTTGATGGCACAATGACTAAATTTTGATTTGTTCTATTGGCTGAAACCCCACAATTAATGAAAATTTATTCCTAACACACATTTAAGTTGAGAAACACTGAGAATGGAATTGTAATTTCATACAGGATCAATACCTTCTTCTAATAATTTCTGATGCTACATTTAGATTATTTTTATGGTAATTTCTTACACGGTTAATACTTGGGTAAAAATTAAGATGTTACTTCTCTTCAGTAATTACATATAAACTGACAGTATATGCTGATTCAAGCAAGATTTTAGAGATATGCAGCTAAATGAATCTGCATTCAAAAAAGTGCCTCCAATACAATAGAAATGAGGTTATTTTCTATTGCAGCTTTTAAAAAATCATTTTTGAAGTAAAATGCTGTTAATTTTCAAAAAGGACTTAGCAAATAGGTATTGTAGTTGGAAAGTCTATACCCAATTGTTACATAATATTGTAAAATATTACAGTATAATGGACCCCATTAGTATATAAATATTTCTTAAATTACAAAAAAAAACCTTTTTTTTCTTTTTTTTAAAAAAAGCATTAAAACAGATTTTGCCAATGGCAATGCCATGCAAAATCTAGAAGTTCCAAGAATCTCCATAAACAAAAATTTAAAAGAAATTTCTGCTGTTTCTCAGCAGGCCACAAATCAGTCCAATTTAGAAAACAGCAGCAAATCTTCTGTGCAACCTTTGCGGCCCCTGAATGTCATGACCTATGATTCAAATTCACTGGAACCTTAAAACTCTGCTTAATTCAGCATTTTACTTCACTGCCCGTTATTTATCAATTAGGTTCCTTTGGAACCCTTCAGCTTTAAACAAGCACACTCCCATTTCCAGAAAAGAACAAGAAAAAACCAGAACTGGTTAACCTACTGTTTCTACAAATGTCCCCTCCTTTTTAACATTCAAATCCAAATGTATCATTATTAAAATCAGATTCTGATCATGTGAGAGAAAAAAAAAGCTGTCAACAAGAAGGTAATGTTAAGAAGGAAGCTGTTTCCAAGTGTAGGAACAGCCACCAACCATCCAGATCTCTGATTTCAAAGTTTGTTCTTCCTTTTTTTTTTAACAAGAGCAACAAATAGACTGCTCCATTTCTTTAGTATCAGGCACTTGAATTGTTGGGAGAAACATGCCATTCTGAACCAAGCAATGTGAAAAGAGGATTAAGAGACTCAGCAGTAGGCTAGGTCTAATAACAAAATTTCAGCAGCAAAGCGGAGGCCTGGAGTGAGCCCTGAACCCTCCAGCTATGCTGAGACCTGCGTAGGTTTCTAAAAAAAATGCCCAAGAAGACACCGACAGCCACTGTCCCGTAGTGTCCTTTTTTCATTTGTGTGGTGCTGCGCTGTTACTAATAGGAGACTTTTCTAAGTCTTGAACTGAGAAGGCAATACTGATGCACTCTCTTCTTAATTGCCTGGATTGATCAGGTCCATGCTTGAACCAAACAAGGCCACCAGCTGCTCTTCATAATGTGTTATATTCCTCTTCATAATGTCCATGCAGGGCCCGAGTAACCGCTCAAATGCTTGCACATCCATAACTGCACAGAAATACAGAGAAATGAGAACAGAAATTTTTTACATTAGTTCCAAGGAGGATGCCAACCCAGCTCTTCTTAAAAAAAGCAATGAAATGAAATTACCCAGGAAAACAGAAAAAAAAAATTCTTGGGAGAATAAGTGATTTTATTTAAAGATCCCTAACTCCAATCGACTCTGAGCAACTGACAATTGAAAAGCAAGGAAAAAAAGCTGAAAACCAATTGTAGATATTCAAAACAGAGCAAGACCAAACAAAGCAGAAAAAAATCCCAACCTATAGGGGCTCAGCACCCCAAGGCCTAGGCCAGGGGTAGGCAACCTTGGCTCTTTTATGACTCGTGGACTTCAACTCCCAGAATTCCTGAGCCAGCCATGCTGAGGGGAAAGAGAAAGGTTTCCAAGCTGAGCCATGCTGGCTCAGGAATTCTGGGAGTTGAAGTCCACGAGTCATCAAAGAGCCAAGGTTGCCTACCCCTGGCCTATGAGAACAGCCAGATTTTTAAGGATTTTTGGAAGCTCGTAGGATGGGAATCATGCAAATTTAGGGGATATTTAATTAAATGGAATTACAAGTGACGGGACAAGAATAAAAACTGCCTTTTTTTGTTTGCATATGCATATGCCTTAATGTGACCAAAGAGAATTTTTAAACACCTGATTTTGCCATTATTACAGAATCAGTAATTCAGTTATTACCTTTAAATCAGAGCCATCACAAAGCAGTCCCAGAAGTAAGAATTCCCAAGGATTGACAAAAAGATCTTGGAAATATTACATTAAGTGCTTCCCTTCGCTATCTTTGAAGTAGACAGTATTACAAGATCTGCAAAGTCCAAACTTATAAAATCTGTAGTTTGGGGCTATTTAATTACAACACTGGATACTTTAAATTTAGCTCAGTCAGGGAGTAGTTGCAACTTCTCGCTTCCTTTTAACATTCCTAGAAACGTAAGTAATACTGGAACTCCATACAGTATCTTATTAATCAAGAGATCCATAAAATGCTAATATGCTCTGAAATATGATGTGCTAATAGTGGGAGAAAAGATCTCTTGAAACTTCACACTAATGCCTCCTTAAGTAACACCAGCTGCCTGCAATTAGTGCAGGTTCGCATCCCACCAGGCTCAAGGTTGACTCAGCCTTCCATCCTTCCGAGGTAGGTAAATGAGGACCCAGATTGTTGGGAGCAATTAAGCTGACTTTGTAATAATGCCACTTGGGGTGTGTGTGAAAGCCCTAATAAGCAGGCATATACATAGAATGAAGGCTACTGCTAAGCTTGTAAGCCGCCCTGAGTCTTCGGAGAAGGGCGGGATATAAATGGAATTAAAATAAATAAATAAATAAAATATACAGTATATATTCAAAGGATTCCTGGAACTGTGACTGATTTGTATCACAAGTGAAGAAGCCATTTTAAACAAATGATGGATCCAAACAAAACAGTATGGATGATAGAACCAATTGAATCCAACTCTAATAGTAATTATCACAAAGGAAAACAGAGTTCTTACCTAAACATTTGACTTCCCCAACAGCATAGGCAGAAGCTGCTCTTGGTTTGTTAGTAACAAGTGCAAGTTCTCCAAAATACTGTCCTTTTTGACATCGAGCAATCTCTACCTCTTGGTTTGCATCTTTTACTGTTACAGTCTACAACAGAAATTCAAAACACAGAAGTGATTATTTGCTGACAAACTTTGTCAAAAATATTTCACCTTCTGCAAAATCTTGAGATTGTCCTGTTCTCAGTTTCATATCTGCCAGATGTCACATTAAAGCAGGGATCTTCAAACCTGGCCCTTTTATAACTTGTGGACTTCAACTCCCAGAATTCTTCAGCCGGGCACGCTGGCTGAGGAATTCTGGGGGTTGAAGTCCACAAGTCATAAAAGCGCCATGTTTGAAGACCCGTGCATTAAAGCTTGTGTGAATTAAATTCTTTGGGGTCCCTTTATTGCAAAACACTCTCTGCAAATAAGGTTATCCAGGAATGTATGCCCATATTAGCAAATTAATATGATCTAATCCTGATTTCTTCACATGTAACCTGCTCATAGGATATTTCTTTTGTCAAGCCAAGAAATTAGCCCTAACAGTGCATACATATATTAAGGACTTCTTAAGACAAACATTTACCAGTAAAAATTAATCCAGAAAGGCAATTCTATTAGTGAAAAATATAAGTGACCTTTCTAAACTTAGTACTCATTAGATGTGTTAGGAATGCTAACCAAAAATTCACAATAAATGTAGTCACTCACTATAACTAGCTAGGAAAGTGTAGGAATTACAGTACCAAAATAGCTCAAGGAAACCAGATTGTATAAAATATAAATGGATCTACAATAAATTAAGAACATACGCAGAATGAAACTCATTACTAAATTAACACACACTCTTCTCCAGGCTATGTTAACGGTGCATTTAAAACTTCACAAAGGGGCTTTACATAAACAGCTTGATTTTTCCACTTAATAGGATTAATTTCCCATCCCACTGCAATTCTGTTCCCAAATCCTATCTTAGGCTTCCATAATTGGTGATTGATATATAGTTTCTTCATTGGGCATCCTCCATCTTTCTTCCAAGGTAAGTGGAATGTGACACAGTAAGGACTATTTTCAGGAAAGATTCCTGAACTTTGTCAACTAAATGGGACATATTTAAAAACATTAAATTACTCTAAATTTTAACCATCATACCAGAAATAACTGGACTCACCTTGCTTTTAATCATGATCTTTACTTCACCAGATTCTACAATGAAAAAACTCTCCGCCTTATCACCCTGTGATAACAAGATTACAGATGTCTTTGGATATTCTGAAGTGTTGATCAAAATCAGTTTCAAATAAAGTAATGTAATTTCTGAGATTGAGCCTAAGAAAAGCACACAGCAGCACAGAGAAAAGAATCTATACCACCTAATCTAAGATGTGAAAATATAAATGAAAAATGGGGCAATATTGGAATATTTCAATGAGAAAGGAGATCCTGACATAAAGGTTACTGCTGCTTCAGAAAATTAAGACATTCTTTCCAAATACTGTTTGAGCAATCCTTTTGATTTTGAAAAGTAAGTACTCTATTCTGTATTTTAGAATCCAAATCATAATACAGAATGTAAATTAGCAAATCTGTACAAAGGTACAAAATGTAGATCAATAATTAAGATTTTTTTTACATTTTTTTACGTTTTACAAAACACATGCATGCTATTCATTTTTAGAAGTCCTTTTCTAATTCTGTATATGACTGAATTCTTAACTATCCTCCAAATCCAATATACCATGTTTCCCCGAAAATAAGACCCGGACTTTTTTTTTTTTTTGACTAAAAGACCCATTAGGACTTAGGGAATGTTCTATTTTGTGACCACCCGCCCACTCCCTCCCACCATCTGGTTACTCGTGGCCGCAAGGGGGCAGGCCACACGGTGCGCTAGTGCCACTGCCACAAGCAACAGCAGACTCCCCTCCGGGATGGCCACGTTGGGCCAGCTGCGTGATATTTAACCTTAAGCACATAGACCAGAACCTTGGCAGGCTTACAGGAGATGGTTGCTGCCTCGGAGCTGCCTTGCACGTTAGGATGCTGGGGGTGTTTGGGGAGACCTTTCTTATCCAGGCCACTCTTGGTGATGGGTCTGCTTGGGGCAGCCAGGAGGAAACTTCAAAGCAGTGCACAGGGGAGCCGGTGACACCGCCATGAGGTGAGGTAGGAGCCCGCACGGCCAGCCACCCACTCTGTCCCACCACAAGGTGTGTGGCCTGGCTACGGGGGCCCTAAGGTGCATGGGTGCAGGGCAGCTCCACCTCCCATTCACCTGCCTTGCCTGACCTTCTGGTGGCAGCACCAGAGCGCAGTGCGCTCTCCTGACCCATTGCAGCCATGAGCAACCAGACAGTGGAACAGAGTGGGTGGGGTCTTAACTAGGGCTTATTTTGTAGGTAGGGCTTATATTAGGTGCATACCTAAAAATCAAGCTAGGGCTTATTTTCAGGATAGGTCTTATTTATGTGGAAATACAATATTTACCAAAGTAAAAGAATTGCACTCATGTACCTGAGCAATGATGCGTTCTCCATCTTTATATGTCTTTTCTCCTATTACATCAACAATCTTCATTCGCTCAGATGGCTGCAACAACAACAAAAAGAATTTAATATGCCCTGTTCCTTTCTTTAGCATAATCCATTTCCACAAGGCAGTGGAGTTAATGGTGTTTCCATCAATACATGTTCCATACTTTTATATACCATATCAAGTAGTCCAATAGATCATGCATAATTTTACCCTGAACACCTACATTCTGTGGATGTCATATACCTGTTTTTTTCCATCCATGCCTATCCCTGTGTCTCCCTCACTTATTGCATACATCTCAACCCAAGAAAATGGACACATTATCACTCTGGTCCTTTCCAGTTGTAGGTGTGTGTGTAGGGGTTGTGTGTGTGTTTGGATAACTACTGAAGAGAAACAGCACTGGCAGTTCCACCACCATTAGGTCTAGAAGCTAATGCATTTCTTTGCTTTCGTTAATAAATTAATTAGCAGAAGGATGATCACAGCCCAGCAGGTAGACTAGGATAATTTTCCTGACTATCTGACAATTTGTTATTGCTATATGTTCCATATAGGCCACCACTGTGCAGGTTCCCATTTTAAATTATAAAGGCCAACTGTCATATTGCAAGACTCTGTCATAAATTCCTTGGCAGACTCAAGAGAATGATATACATAGAGAACCAGCCAAATCTGTCTGAAGAGCTTACTGGAAAACCTATCAAGACTATAAAGTAATTGCTGTCATAGATGCTTTCCTTAACTCCTAACCTCCTCTTAAACATTTACAATGCTGAGGAAAATCTAATTAGACATGCTTTCCAGTTCATTTCCCACAAAGTACTTTACCTCCAGTGACTTAAGAAGAGGCACTGATTCAATAAATAATTCATACGTTTTCCTTTTCTTTGCATTATTTTTCAATATAATTCTTCTGAATGTTACACGGTCCTTCAAAAAAAAGAGAATGAAAAAAAAATTTTCTTTGGTTATTTCTCAGCTAATCAAGTTAGAATATTATCAACACAAACGGAAAACATACTCATATATAATACTGGCCTTTTTGGGATGAATAAGTGGTATAATCCACTGTTAGTAATATTACTAATTTTTAAACAGCCTACATTAATACACCCTGATTTAATTCTATATTTCAATGACTCTCTAAGTGAACAGTAGCTGAGATAACCTCTACATGGAACAACGTTAAATACAACATCTTTCTGTAAATTTAAATGCATGCCTACTATTTACATGATGTTGAAAGATTCAGTACCTTTCGGTCAATATCTTCTAATATTTCCTTTGGCAAAAATAATAAGTTCAAAAGATAGGCAACTAAGAATCTTTTTCTTCTTGCCTTCTCTTCGATACGTACATGTAGAGTGGAAGGAGTATTAAGTATGTTTGCCATCATGATTTATTTATAAAAAATAATAAAGGTGGAATAAAAACATTTTTAAAAAGTACTTACATATCAGGAAAATAACATGACTTAATGATCTCTGTATGTATCAGTACAGGCTGTTTCTCAAGAACCTATCTTTTAACTGGTTTTTTCCCCCCAAAGATTGAGGAATAGGATTTGATCATTTAACTAAAGAAAATAAACCAAAGTGCCTCACACATTATCTAAAGATTCACAAAGCAGGCAATGAGGTAATTATGCAAATGCTACAATTATGTACTTGCACTAGGACAGTGATGGCAAACCTATTAGAGATCGAGTGCCCAAAGGTAAAAGGTAAAGGTTCCCCCGCACATGCGTGCTAGTCGTTTCCAACTCTAGGGGCCGGTGCTCATCTCCGTTTCAAAGCCGAAGAGCCAGCGCTTGTCCGAGGACGTCTCTGTGGTCATGTGGCCGGCATGACTAGATGCCAAAGGCGCACGGAACGCTGTTACCTTCCCACCGTAGTGGTCCCTATTTTTCTACTTGCATTTTTACGTGCTTTCGAACTGCTAGGTTGGCAGAAGCTGGGACGAGTAACAGGCGCTCACTCTGCTACGCGGCACTCGGGATTCGACCCGCCAAACTGCCGACCTTCTGATCGACAAGCTCAGCGTCCTAACCCACTGAGCCACCGCGTCCCTTTTCGAGTGCCCAAACTGCAACCCAAAACCCACTTACGTATCGTCGGATGCTGGGTGGGTGTGGCCCATTGGGTGGACGTGGCTGCGGTGGTAACGGCAGACTGGGTGGGACTAAAAAGTTCAATCAATCAATTCCAACTTTGCGAGATCTTTTTTCCTGTGAGAAGTTGAAATTGATTGATCTTTTTTTTTTTTGCACACGGTGGCGGAAGGTTTTATAAAACACAGCTGAAGGCCTAGGACTGGGGCGACGGCACGCATGCCCACAGAGGGGGCTCCATGGCACTAGGATATTTGATTAAAATAACTAAGTCAAGGCATTTGCATAATCACATCAACATGTGTCATTTGCTTCACTTGACTCCTTGGAAGCCCCAATGAGCGTTTGCTCTAAACCAGGAGTGTCAAACTGCAGGCCCATGGGCCAGATGTGTCACGTGGAAGCCATGCCCACCCCAGCTTCAGCAAGGGGGAAAAAGCTGCGATACATCATGACACGTCACGTGACTTGGCAAGTTTGAAAACCCTGCCCTAAACTAACGAAGAAATCTTGCTCATTTAAGTGCATTATTAAACATGACAGTGACTACTACAGTTAGTACTGATTAACTTGGAGAATGGAAGTTTGTAGGCTGCCAGAGACTGCTGGATTTCAAACCAGACAAATTCAATAAACTGAGATGAGGAATCTAGTGATTTCTGGGGATTATGCATTCCCCATTCTGCAATTACTCAGCCGTAGGACACTTCCAAGAAATCAGTTTCAAAAAACGCAGAGCCAAATAAATTTAACGCTGTTTGCATCAAAAGCTTCTGGCAACTTGAGAAGGAGGAATAATCTGAACTGACACAGTGCTGATTCTGCATAGTAATTCACTCCAATGTTTTTTTTTCAAGAATATTCCATTAGATGGCAGCAAATGATTAAGTTGTTTTTGAGATTCTTCAGATCTTGCACAAGCTTCAAGATCAGTTTTATATGCGTACAACTGACAGTGTTACTTGTAACATTTCAAATACCATAGCAATATTATTTTTGTACTAAAGTACATATCATGTGTGCACTGCAACCAGATAAATGCTACAAACATTTTCCTATGGCCCCAAAAGAAGATTCCATTTATAAAAGTTTATAGTTATGTAAGAAAATCTGTCCATAATGTGCTCCTGATGTAGACTTGGACGAAGTCCCCACTACTCTGGAATATTTTTATTTTATTGACTGCTTATCTTTAAATAGAATATCCTCTGAAAAGTGATTCTCCACTGAAATGGTAATGATGTCAAACATAACACTGAAAGCCTCCCTCACACTTTCAATGTTCTCTTTGTATGCTTGCCAGTTTGATCAGGAAAAATACTTATATTTCCTGGTTCAACAGAAACTGTAAATTTAGTCAGCCTTTGTAATGTTTGTAAGATGCTATGCTTCCCATGTAATTAGAAGTACTTATCAAATAGGAAGCCATGCAAATTGCATTGTCCTTTGTGTGCTCATAACATCCATACATACCCATCATGCTGTTCTCTTCTGAGGTGAGCAATGTTATATGCAAATTGCAGAAATGGAGTAAGAAACACTGAACTAAAAGTTTAAAGGGGGAGTAAAGAAAAATAAAATAAAATATACAACTAAATCTATTTACATCAACACCATTCCCTACACCTCTCCATAGCTATGCTTGCAAACTATCCTTGCTTTTTACATGTTGCGAACTATCCTTGCTTTTTTACCTTTGGCTAAAAACAAATTTAAACTTTGCTAGTAATAACAGTCAGGAAGCTGAGAGAAATCAGCATGATTCAATATACTGACATAAACAAGGATGAAAGAAACTGTGTTTGTGTAATTCAAAACATAGGGATGCGGTGGCTCAGTGGGTTAGGACGCTGAGCTTGTCAATCAGAAGGTCGGCAGTTTGGCGGGTCGAATCCCAAGTGCCGCGTAACAGACTTGTCCCAGCTTCTGCCAACCTAGCAGTTCGAAAGCACATAAAAATGCAAGTAGAAAAATAGGGACCACTATGGTGGGAAGGTAACAGCGTTCCGTGCGCCTTTGGCGTCTAGTCATGCCGGCCACATGACCACGGAGACGTCCTCGGACAAGCGCTGGCTCCTCGGCTTTGAAACGGAGATGAGCACCGGCCCCTAGAGTTGGAAACGACTAGGACGCATGTGCGGGGGAACCTTTACCTTTACCTAATTCAAAACATATTAAAAGATTTCCCTCAAACAAAACTTACCAGTCCCCAAAGGGATCCTTCTGTGGTGGCAACAATAGTTGCAGCTCTAGGAGTGTTATACATCAAGGCGAGTTCCCCAAAACTGCCATGATTATCGTAGCGACCAACACAGCGAGTAAGGTTTTCTCGTGCTACAAAAATATCATATGATCCCCTAGAAAGATGGGAAAACAAAACCCCAAGCATTAGTTCAAATGCAAAGCACTGCTAATAAAAGCTCAGTTTAATAAAAATAGAAGTATTTATTCTCTAAAGAAAAAAATAAAACATTTCCATCTGGTTGGAACAGAACATGCCCTATTTGCCACCAAACAGTGCCCACTCACAGCTCCCATCTTTTCACTGTATTGATCACTATGGGCACACCTAGCTGAGAAAAAGAGTTCTTGGCTGTCAGAAATGACCACAAAATAAGCTTCTCATCCAGACATGTCAAACACAAGGCCAGGGGGCCGGATCCAGCCCGCAAAGTGGTTTCATGTGGCCCGCGAAGCCATCCTAGAAACAGTGAGGGAACGGCCCCCACTGCCTTGGCCCTGGCCCAGTGACCCTCCTTCTGCCAGAGACCCTCAGATCTGTCCCACTCCTGCCCAGGCCCCCATAGGCACCCTTAATGCGAACTATGTAGAGCTGGCCACGCCCACCCAGTAGGCCATTCACACTCTAGCCACGCCCACGCAGTAGGCCACGCCCACCCTGGCCATACCCACCCGGCCCCCTGAGAGCAACTGCAATGCTGATGCGGCCCTCAATGAAATTGAGTTTGACACCCCTGTTCTAATCTATACAACTGAGCTGGGGTTAATTCCCTTCCACTGTTTTTGCAAACAGGGGCAAGTGCATCAAACTGCTGGGGGGGGGGCGGAATCTGAGAATAGTGAAATATTATTTTTCACTTATCTCCCTGTTGCTCTAAATGCCTCACAGGCTACAATCTCAGAATCCTTTGTAAAAACCAAAGGACCTACCCTGCCCATATTTTAATTATTTGAACTTCAGCATTATGTTTTCACAGAAAGAGATGCAGAAAGATATTTTAATTATCAGTGTCTGCAAAACTTAATGTTTTCCTCTCCAGCTATTTATCTTCATTCAGAAACTTAGCACTGATTATTTGGAGAGAAAAAGGGGACCAGTCTACAGCATTATTCTGTTTTTCTCTAAGACAAGAAACACTTGTTGGGTTTTTCTTCTGCTTTCATAAGATTCCTTGGCTTGTACATGTTTAGAAAAATGTCAGATCACATTTTCTAATCTTGACAGTTTTATATGGTGTTATACTTCCCAAGATAGCATGAGGACAATACTGGTAGTATTCTAAAATGCGCCTCCAAGAAAGGATTAATACCGATCATTATAAAAATAAGTATTTTCCATGTGCTTTTTAAAAAGGGGAATGAGGAAACAATTTTTGGAGGCTTTCAAGAAATAACTTTTAAAGATGCCTAGATAATTTCCAGAGCTGGTCTAGCATAAATGAGTAGCTGCTGGAATACACAGTCTAATAAGAGTTTTCTGTACAAATTTGGATATTTATCTTGTATTTTATTATGACTGAAATAGTTTCAGAGCAAAATAAATGAATACATTTTAATGCTTATGCTGTTGAGAGATCACACAGCTAAATAAAACAGTACTTATTATATCACAACTATTAGCAAACTAATTATGTAAATATGGGTCTGATAGCAATAGCACTTAATACTGCTTTACAGCTCTATATAAGAAGTTTACAGAGTCATTTTACAGATCTTGGAAGGATGGAAGGCTGAGTCAACCTTGAGCTGTTCAGAATCGAACTCCTGGAGTGAGCAGTGAGTTAGCCTGTAGTACTGCATTCTAACCACTGCACCACCACAGCTCTTTCACTCTCTAATTCAGTTTTCCTTCACAATAAAGTTCTATGTTAAAACAGATACACAATCTCAACAATATCAGAAATGGGAAACAACTGAATGAACCCAAGACTAGAAAAAAAAGCTGATTCTTACTGAAAATGCCTTAAATGTATGCTTAAGTAGCAAGAAGCAAATTCTTATGGAATAAATTCTGTAAACAATCACAAGGACTTGGTGAAAGAATAAGTTTTAACATAAGCAGGAATCTTGTAAATTCAGCCCAGATCCTAAAATTTGTTTTATCTGTGTAAGATCATCAAAGGTGCTTTTCGATTTTGGATCTTCAAGTTTATATTTTTTTTAAAAAAATTGGAAGTATTATAAACCACATCATATATTTTAAAGAAGGGGTATAAACCGTTGCAGCAACAAATAAAAGGAGTCATGGGTCCTAATAACCTGCCCAAACTTAGACAACTGAGTTGAGCTGAATTCTTCCAAATGTCACTTTATGTATAATTACAGTGGTCATTTTTACTATAATCCTCAAACTCACATTCATGACCATTTCAGTTTCACAGAAAGCTACAAACAAGCTTAAGAAGGTGTTCATTGTGAAAAGCAATCAGGACAGTAATACTTGAGAATGAACTAGCATAGCTATTTTTAACCCTTAAAAATAACCACATTTTTGTAAAACAAAAAATCTTTCTACTTGAAATACTGCTTTACAGAGATAAAATGGCTATGTGTGAAATGGACTAAAGTGTTTTTTAACCATTAACATCAATAAATAACTTCTATATATCAATATGGGCTTCTCGTATATAATTTTCAATTGATTTCTGCATTAAAAGATAATTAAAATTTTGTTCCTTTAATAAACTTTACAATCCTAACATGCTCTCCAAAGTCTGTCCTTTTTATCTGAAACTTAGAAAGTTCAGTTTCCTCATTTCTAGTTGGTTCAATTTAATTCAACATTTATGTCAGAAACATTTAAAAAACTTGTCACAGAGCAATACTTTCGCTCCTTACTCTTCAATGACATAAAAGTTGTCTCCATCATCTCCTTGGTCAATTACGTGTTCCTGAGGTTGTACTTTTCTTTCAAACATGGCATCCAAAACTTGTGACAATTGTTCCTGAAAGGATAAAAGCATTTCAATTAACATCTGTTATAATGACTAAGTCATGTTCATTTATATTGCCCCAAATACTCGTCTATGTCATGAGCTTTTTTAACTACAGAGAAGAGCGTTTTTGAATGGAGTGCCATCTCACTTGTTCATAAAGGCAAGAAACATACAAATCAAACTAAAAATAGACTTTTTAAGCTTTTCTATGTCAGAGAAAGCTACCTTCTGCTTTTAAGATCTTCTAACCCCAAAGAACAAATAGAAGTCTGCCATGTTAAAAAAGAAAAAAAAAAGCTGGGGAATCTCAAAGCTGATCGTGAAAACGGCAGCTACAATGCTACCGTTCTCGTGGTCAGCTTTGAGTGTGCTTTGCTCTTTTGAAATATTTTGAAAGTGTTTCAGGAAAGTGCAAGGCAATTGATAAACAGAGGGATGGTCTCCAAAAGATGAATAAGTTTTGGTTATATCATATTTAGCCATCTGTCTGGTGATTTTCACAATTCATAAGAGATATGCTTATGGAATTGAATTCTAGTTGATCAAAATGAGTAGGAAGCACTATTCTATACACCAAAGAAAGTCCCAGCCTGAGAAAGTGCCATTACACCATGAAAAGGCAGGAAGCACCATCTCTTGAAGGAGGGAGAGGGCAAGGGAAAGGTTCATGACAAATTATCCAAATTCCACAAGAGAAAAGGTGGGGGATATTTCCCTCAGGTCTTCCCCAAATCTATTTTAACAATCCAGAGAGACTGAGATATTACAAGATAGTCTCTGCAAAGAAACAGAAAAAGACCTAATGATACATCAATTCTGCCCTTTGAGGGCAGAACTTCCTAATCTTCTCTCAAAACTTCCTAATCAGTTCAAATGTCACTACAATAAAACCTAAGAAGATTATATCTTGGTGCATCAAAGTCTGCATCAAAGCCAGACTTGTTACTTCTCAGGAATGCATGTGGCAGCAAGCTTGGAAGGAACCAATAGGATGTATGATTTGTTTTTACTTCTACCAGGATTTCAAGATCTCAATCTACAAATCTTTAAATTTGCACATCAGCAGCATTTAGTTCTCTAGCAAAAATCTTTATTACGGTCAGCAGCCAATGCAAAGAAAAAAGAGATAATTACAATAAAATACCCGTGTACCTATAGATAAACAAACAGTTAAATTTAAGATAACATAAATATTACAGACATATCATCCATAAAACCTGTGGAGCTAATCTAGTTAACTCACCCTGTAAAAATGTCATCTATAAAACCTATCTACTTCATTTGCTACTTTATAATCCTTGGTTAGTTCATATAAAAATCAGTTAAGAGAAAATTGGGGAAGGAAATAACTTTACGGCATACATCACAGAAATAGATGAAACATAAAATTTTGCCTTACTATAGCCTGCTGATATATTTTATCTGTAAGGCACTTATATTTTTCTATGGCTTCAATGTAAAATCTCACCACTTGTGCCAAAGTATTAGGGTCTATGTCTTTTAGCATTAAATGAAGGTAACATTCTACGGATCTCCTTTGCAGCCTTTTAATAAGTGAAATCCTTCAGTGAGTGGCTTGCTAATAGAAGAGGCAGCTTAGAAGAATATGAATGTATTTAATTCTCTATAAGGTTTTTACGTGAAATGAAAGAATGATGATAGTCTAAAGGATAATGAATTAATATTTTCTGGCAGCAGATATTATCAGTCTAAATGTAGACTTTAAAATAGGCTGATTGGTGTTTTTTTAAAACTACTTTCTTTGGCAGATACTCCCTTTGAAGATTTTGAAAATAATTTAATAGAATCAAAGCCCAAGAGAAAGCTTCTTATCCTATTCCTTAAAATAAGAGAAAAAATTCAGCCTCTATATTAAGGATTATAGGAATGTCAATGTCCTATTGCAACAAAATGATTCCCTTACTAAGAGGGAAGGGGTTTTTTTCCAATTAACTGAAGTAGTCAGGTGATTTTTTTAAAAAAAAACAACCATCAAAATAAATTACTGTTTAAATCTCTGAGTTTTGGGATGTATAAATGTCCATTGAATATATTTAAAGTAAAACATTGCTTCAAGAAAGCCAATTTACTGCTTGAGTAACTGAAAACTTTATTGTTTAGATACATCCATAAGATATATGAACAGATATTTATTCTATCAGTGTTAAAATTAAAATATACCCATGTAACGTCTTCAGAGGATACTGAAGAAATCATCATAATGTAAGTTCAAGAGGAAAATATCTCAGTGTAAGCACTGAATATTTGTCAACAAAAAGCACATATTTTATTTTTTAAATTTTATTCCAAAAAGGCATTATGTATAATTTGCATATCAAATATGCAATACCTATCACTGTTTACAAGGTAAATTTTGTATGTGTTAATAATTTTATCTGCTGTGTTCTATGACTGTTGCCACCCAGAGTTGTTGAATAAGAGATGGACATATAAGATAGATGGTAAATAAATTTGATAGATAGATAGATAGATAGATAGATAGATAGATAGATAGATAGATAGATAGATAGATAGATAGATAGATAGATAGATAGATGACAGGGATGGATGGATGGATGGATGGATGGATGGATGGATGGATGGATGGATGGATGGATGGATGGAAGGAAGGATGGATGGATGGAAGGATGGAGTATACTGGGTGCAAGTGTAAAAATCAAGCCAGGTCTTATTTTTGGGATAGGTCTCATTTTTGCAGTAACACAGTAATAAAAAATATTCCAAATGGCTAGTTTTATTAAAAGACTTTTATTTAGTGGTGATTACCTGGAAACATTTCACAATATTGTGGATTAGAAAACTGTGATGGAGTTCTTTTTTTTTTTAATTGAAAAGTTTTAACATACAATTTTTCCCTTAAAAATCCCCCCTCCCCCTCCCTTCCCCCTCCCCCCCTTCCTCTCCCCCCTCCCCCCCCGACTTCCCAGAGCTAAATACAAGGTATATATAAAAAAAACAATCATAAACAACCATATACTAGCAACCATAAACTCTAAAATCTATCACTCTCTAGCTTATATAGGATAAAACAAACCTTAGTAATATTAAATATATATAAAAAAAACTAAGATAGAAAAAGAAAAAAAGAAAGAAGACTTATTCAAATATAAAACTTCTTAACCCTATACTTATTCTGGATAAACTCAAGCCATTTTCTCCCTTCCATAATATAGCGTTCTTGCAAGTAATCTTTCAAATAGGCCGAAATCTTCGCCATTTCAACCAGATCGGAAACCTTTGAAGTCCACTCTTCTATAGTCGGCAGTTCCTCTTTCTTCCAGTACTAACCTATCAAAAGTCTTGCTGCCGTAATTAAATTCAACATCAACTTAGTGTCCACAACTGTAACATCTGTAATTATTCCCAACAAACATCCCTCCGTTTAAAAATCTTCTGTATGTTCCACCAGACTTTTATCCGAAAAGCCTTAACCTTTTTACAAGTCCACCATATATGAAAATATATTGCGTCTTCATCACCGCACCTCCAACATTTAGGCTAATAATTCAGATACATACTTAGCGTTTTAAGATCTAAATACCATCTATAAAACATTTTGTAAAAATTCTCTCCTAGATTTCAAGCTTGTGTAAATTTTACATTCCTCACCCAAATCTTTTCCCACCTCCCACTACTTGGCTGTAAGTACGTTGTGAAAGTTCCATAGACTTCTGCTGATCTTGTTCTTTTATCTTTTTTGATCGTTTTAAAGCAGCACGCGTCACCCTCTGTTCTCTGGGATCATCCAAAGATGTTATAACTTGATCTCCTCCAGCACCATTCTCCTCTGTCTGTCCATCTTCAGCCTCTTGATGTTCTCCTTCTCCAGATCCCTTTGCAGCTTCCAAAAGTGTTAATGGGGTTGCTTTTAAAACATTATTGTAAAAATCACGCGCTTGCATCACAGTAACCAGACGGTACCTTTTACCTTCATGCATCACCATCAACCCAGCTGGGATCTCCCATCTGAACCTTATATCTCGTTGCTTGAGCACTTGCACAAGAAATGTAAAATCCTTCCTTCTCCTTAAAATCTTTGGAGGAATTTCTTTTAAAACCAGAACTTCTTGATCAGCAATCACAACTTTAGTATCATAGGCAGCTTGTATAACTTCATCTCTAATTTCCCTTTTTGCAAAATAAACCACCACATCTCTAGGCAACTTTCTCTGTCTAGCAATCCATGAGTTCACACGAAACACTTTATCCATGCCTCCTTTTATTTCAGATGCTGGCTGTTTCAATACCACTTCGAGAGCCTCAGAAACCAGCTGCTTTAGATCTTCCTTAATATTCTCCTTTAAACCTCTGATTCTAATAGCAAACTGCATCTGGAAATATTGAGCAAGACTCAATTCTCTATCCATTTTGTCTCTTAAATCTTCATTCTCCAATACTTTTGCTTCTAATATGGCATTCTTTTGAGTCAAATCTTCCACTTTTTCATCCAAATCTTCCACACATTCAGCCACTTTATACACTGAAGCCAAAATGTCTGCCTTCATCACACTGAACTTCTGTTCCATCCTCTCCTCCATTCTCTCCTCCAACTTCTCCAATTTCTCCTCCATCTGTGCAAATTTATCACCCATTGATTCCAAAATTACCTGGGTATGTTTTTCAAGAGCATCTTGTAAATCCTTCGATGTCAATACATCCGGAGGATGCAATGCCTGCAATGATGATTGTTGCACCGGAGAAGTTCCAGCACTCCGAAGAGTTTTAGGGGGAGGTTTAGCCGCCATCTTTTACTTTCAATTGTGACGCACTTTCACTTTAAGTTTAAAAAGTCCATCAAGCTCGAGAGTAAAATAAAATAATCCTCTTCACCTTTTCCTCTTGTACCGCTCTGCCTGCTCTTTTTATTCCATAGTCCTTCCTTCAGGCAGGGGTGGTCGCAGACGCCTGGCTCTGCTCCATGAAATCAGGAGCAGAGGCGCTGGCCAGCTGGGAGCGACCCAGGCTACGGGGGAGTTCGATCCTTCAGCCGCCCAAGCTGCAAGCTCAGGCGGCCCCGGAGAACTCGACCCCTACCTGGGGCCTCACCCCCTCCTCTTCTCCCGAGGAGGGGGCTTCAAATTCGCCCGAACAGCTGATCGGCGCTGTTTCGGGCGAAAATCACTCAGCTGAGCCGCGGGCAGCCCGGGAAGGCTGTCTCCGGCGCCGCACAGCCACCGGAAGTCCAACTGTGATGGAGTTCTTGAGTTCAGGTAAGACAGTTAGAATAAGAAACTCAGAATAATTTTGCCTTAATTCTTGGGGAGTACTTTGGTTTTCAAGACTATTACATTACCCTACTAGCAACAAAGATATTTCCAAAAAAATCCAAGTAAATTACACTTTTCATTCATACTGATCTTTACATTCATTGTCCTGAATGTCACCAGATTTTACCATTATTACCTTTTCAATTACTAAAACCTAAAATGCTGCAGAACATGCTAAAAACAGAAGCGATTAAGTGAGAAATGTCTAAGAACCATGAAATAAATTTGCCAGCATCTTCTAAGACAGGGCTTTTCAACCAGTGGTACGGGTACCACCTGTGGTACATTGTCACCTGCCAGGTGGTACGCAACCATCCTAGAAAACTAGCGGGGGAGGGGAATGAGCTGAACCGGTGGCAGCACCGCATAAGCCTGAGCGAGAGATGGCTGGAGCTGCAGGGTGCTGATCCTGGCGCTTCTGCTGAGCCCAGAAGCACCAATCAGCTGGAATGTACTGTCACAGTGTCCCAGGGTCATGTGAAGTGAGCAAAGCCTGCTGCAACCACCCAGCAGAGAGGGGGGGGAATAAAAACCAAACACCCCCCACCCCACCCCCGCTGCCAAGCCTCAACAGAAATGCTCACAACAATGAAAACCTCAGACAGGAGGAAGAGCGCTGTTGGGCGGGCAGGCAGGTGTCTTGGTCGGGTGTGGCTTGGGGGGCACTTTTTCGGTGCCATTGTAACTTTGAATAGTCACTAAGCAAACTGTTGTAAGTCAAGGACTACCTGTACTTCATCACTTTTTCCCCTTTTGGGTTTTTGACACCTTGCTAGGCGACTGGTGGTACTCAGATGTTGCCATACCCTAAAAGTGGTACAATGGGTGAAAAGGTTGAAAAGCCCTGTTCTAAGAGAAGCAGGTGGAGGTTGGAAAGGTTAAAGACTATAGTACTTCAGAGGGAAAACAGCTCTTCCTTATTCAAATCCCATCAACGGAGCTTTATCACAATAGATTTACCAGTGTTCATGCAGTCCTTCTGAATCTTTACTAAAAGAATGCAAATTGTAACTAGGCAACCTGTAGCAAATCACTGTTAATAAACCTCAAGAACTAAAGGAGTAATAGTTTTAGAAAATTTGTATTCATATTTGCTAATTACTGTCAAGTAGTAGAACATGGCAACAGAAGAGAATAAAAATGTTCAGATCATTTTATAGCAAAGCCAAATACATAATCTTCATTAGCAATATCCCTGGCAGATGACACTTCAGGTTTTTTAAAAAGAACATTTTTGGTAAAGTGATGGGCAACATTTTCATGACTGGATGATAATTTCAATATTTCTTAATTTCTATTCTATTTATTTTCCTTATATTATCCATGCCTTTAAAAATGACTGGATTGAAGGGAATTTAGTATAAGGTAATAAAGCTATTTACTCTAAAGCTTATTTATACTTTATTTAATTTGTGAAAGGAAAAGGTGGCAACAGCTGCAACCAATGCTCAATATTACAATATGGATAGGTTAAAAAAACACTTCAGCTAAAAATTTCCTAGTCTAAATCAAGATATACAGAGTGGATACAGTATCAACCACAGCCCCCAAAATAATTGCTAAGCCCATGAAATAGCTGCATGTCCTAGAGCAGGGGTGTCAAACAGCCGGCCCGCGGGCGGGATGCGTCATCCAGAAGCCGCACCCACCCCATTGCCGGCAATGGAGAAAAAGCTCCAATATGTCACGCGATGTCATGTGACGTCGCAAGTTTGACACATCTGTCCTAGAGTCTCTCTAGGAAGCAGGATAATCATATTAATAAATAAATGCCTTGCATCACAATTCTTAAAATTAAATAATCTGAGCACCCTAATTATATAATTATAGAAACTAAGAATAAACTAATTAATAATTCTGCCTTGCTGAAGAGGAACAAGCCAGATTCCTGGATCTAGGCAACAGTGAACAAGAAAGATTAGTCAAAACAGTAACTCCTTTCTAAATAAGCTAAAATTCTTTAAAAATCTGGTATTTCATAAACCTCTGACTAATGTATTAAAGTTAAATGTTAAATTCTCTTCCTTTTGTACTGATTGTTACAAATTAAATATTCTAAAATAGGAATATTTTGAAATAACTAAGTAACTCAATTTCACCCACATGCTATAGCCACACATGTAATAAATCAACATGAGCCTGTATTTATATATTTTATGCTTTGAATCTTCAAGATGAAAGGCCAAAATAAAACAGTAAATATAGGTCAAGCTAATTACCTGATCTAGGTTTTTGAAGAAGAGAATATCTTTACAGGCTTCCTGCAATCTGCATCTCTGCTCATCTGTTTTTGGATGAACTACCTAAAAAAAGAAAAACCACAAAGTGGTTTAAACATCTAAACATCAATACATTTTAGGATAAACGTGCTTGGGGTTATAATTCTGAAAATAGTTAGGGATAACATTTTGAAAATGTTTTAACTGTAACAGGGAAGAGTTTTCACATTACTTCAGTAAAGAAGTAAGAAAGGAAAGATCTGGCTCCAATATTTTACTAATTAATAATATCCAGTTGGAAAGCCTTCAGGAACAATTTTGAGAATACTTTTATGTTCACTCAAACATCATAACAAAGAACAAGTGCTGCTACTTCATCCATCACTTTAGTTTGTAACTTCACACAAGGAACAGGATAAAATAAATTGCTCTTTGCATGTAACACAAAATATAGTGTGTTCAATCTTGCTTACCCTTGGCTCTGTATCTTCGTCCTCTTCATCTGGGTTGAAGGCTTCCGCACAGACTTGAAAAAGAAATATTTGTTATTCTTTAACAGGGTTGACATACATAGAGAGGCAAGAACTCTGCACGGATATATTAATTAGTGCCATCTTTAAGTTCCCAAATAATATAAACAGTGTAAAAGATTTAATACTTTAACTCTGATGGTTCAGACACTTTAACCATTCATTCAGGAAGAAAAATAGTTCAGTATAATCTATAATGAAGTGAAACATTTGCGCTCAAAATTTCAGGAGCTTAACATATATTTAAAAAGGCAAAGAAGTTCTATACCAAGATTATGCTAAAAGATTATCTGAACAGAATACAAGTTAATAATTATTTGCTACAATGTAATCTAATCTAGGAACTTCCCAAAGAAAAGCAGAGGAATATTTTACATACATCAATAAATAACATCTTGGACTTTGGACAAATGTATAAAATTGACATTGATGTACAGTGTACAGTGTCCAAGATCCACGTATTTCCCCTTTTTTTGCATTTGGTTATTGTACAATAACCGAATGCAAAAAAAGGGGGAAATACGTGGATAAAACTATTCAATTTGCTTCCTCAATAGGTAGCACAGAAGCCTGTAAGCTTGATCAGCAAACTCATCTGGAATTCTGAAAGTATGTTATGAACAGCTTCATAAAATGATTGCCATGGTGAATGTCATCAATTACTGTTGGCTTTAAAGTGTTTTTTGCTAAATAATAATAATAATAATAATAATAATAATAATAATAATAACAACAACAACAACAACAACAACAACAACAACAACAACAACAACAACAACAACAACAACAACAGCAGCAGCAGCAGCAGCAGCAGCAGCAGCAGCAGCAGCCATTTGGAACACAACACGCCAGATATCACAGTTGTAGAGAACCGAAGCGTACAGCTGATTGATATCACTGTACCAGGAGATGCCAGAGTCAAAGAAAAAGAACTGGGGAAAATTACGAAATACCGCGACTTGGCCATCAAAACTGCGCAATTATGGATGAAACGCGTAACAGTGATACCCATTGTCATCGGGGCACTGGGAACTATGTCCAAAAACTTTGCAAAATACATCAAGAAATTGCAGCTTCCTGCAATAACTTCAGCAAAGCTACAAAAAACTGCGCTACTCGGAACATCTTACATTTTAAGGAGATACCTGGTTGATACCTAGGATGCTGGAAGCAACCCATGTCAGCCATTAGTGCCAGTCAATTTGAGTGTTCAGTTGACTGAGTTTCATGTTTTATGAATAAGTTTTATAACAATAATGACAATAATGATAATAATAAAGGTAGAAAGGTAGATAATAGAAAGGTAGATAATAGAATCCAGATATATATATGTTCAACCAGAATTAAACCCTATTGAATTCAACGAAATTTATTCTCTTGTATATTTCAGTCTAATGGACCTCCAGAGTAACAGTCTAGTAATATCTAGATTTCAGCTTCCCGCAGTCCGATTTAAAAAAAAAAGAGAGAGAAAATCTTAAAACCACTTTGTGTACTTCAAAAAAAATGTGATTATAACTTTGTAAAAACAAACTAAAGACAAAATATAATTAGGAAACCATGTTAAAATATTAAGATAATCAATTCATACATTGTAGCTGATTATAACTAGATTCTAGATAAAAAATACTTATTACAGATTAATATGAAATGCATCACAATTACACAAAAGTGGAGAACCACATATCGTATGAGAGCAAAATCCAGCTTTTGATCTATTCTAGCAGGGCAGGTAATGTTGGGATTTAGCCAAAGGATTACAGCAAGGCCCTCTCTTACGATCCACTTCTCTTTGAGTGGACAGGTACCCTCTGTTCTTCATACTGCCTATCATGGAGAAAATACTTTAGGGCAGACATGTCAAACACAAGGCCCGGGGGCCAGATCCGGCCCGCGAAGTGGTTTCATGCGGCCTGCAAAGCCATCCTGGAAACAGTGAGGGAACGGCCCCCACTGCCTTGGCCCTGGCCCAGAGACCCTCATATCTGTCCCACTCCTGCCCAGGCCTCCATAGGCACCCTTGATGCGAACGACGTAGAGCTTGGCCATGCCCACCCAGTAGGCCATACGCACTCTAGCCATGCCCACCCAGTAGGCCACACCCACCCAGGCCACACCCACCCGGCCCCCTGAGGGCAACTGCAATGCTGATGTGGCCCTCAATGAAATTGAGTTTGACACCCCTGCTTTAGGGCAAACCAGGAGTCAACAATTTCTGCTTCACCCTATATTTGTAGTTATACAAAATTCATTGTAGACTTTCCCTATGGAGAGAAGATGTTCAGGAGACAAATAAGCAAAATACACCCTAAAAATCCTTGATTGGGGAAAGTGTAAAATGCCTCTAAAATGGTCTGTTTGCTTAACAAGGTAGCAAAAGAGCAACTAGCAATAAGAAAAATAACCACTTTGAGCTTGAGTGGATCATCCTAATGGGCCAAACTAGTCCCACAAGTTAAGTTCCATTCCTGCCATGTAACAAGTTGGTAATAATTCACTTAACTTGTTTTTGAAAATATGTAACATTATTAACCACCACTTCAATTAAACAAAACATTTGGCAAAGTTTCCCATAAGGTTTGGGTAGAAAATATGGTAAAATGTAGGCTGAACTATGATATCAATTAAAGCAGTGGTCCCTAACCTTTGCAGCTTAGCGGCCAGGCTGGAGGGGGGTAAGAGACGGGAACTGGACCGTGCAAGCAACGGGGTCAGTGCACATGTGCATGCAAATGCAGCTCAACTGCACATGCGTGTGCGCACTGGCCAGCCTCTCACGCTACCTGGTTTGAATAGGCCACAGCCCAGTAGTGGATTGCAGCCCAGGGGTTAGGGACCCTGAATTATAGCTATATGAATGTTTGACAATGTGTCCATGTCAAGACTGTCAAAAGCAAAAAGAGGTATTACACGGTTTGGGTGGATGCAATTCTGGGCCTTGCATTTTAGGAAGGACACTAGTATGCAGCATGACCAAACGAGAACCATCAAGATGATGAGCCTAGGAAAACTGGATGAGAAATAATTGCTGTCACCAAGTACTTTTAGCCTTGGAGAAGAGAAGACTGCAGGGAGACATGATAGCTGTCTTCAAGAAACTGAAGGTCTATTGTGTAGAAGAAGAGTTTTATTTTATTTTATTTCTCAGGTTGCAGAACCTGCTAGTTTAAAACAAAAAATAAACCTTGGAATCCCTGATCTGTAAAATAGTAGGTGTGGTGTTTTTGCGGAGAAAACAAGCCTTGCCCTTTCTGTTGCTCCATCAACACTCACAAGACACAGTTTTGGGGGAAAAATGGGTATAAAATAGGGCAGAATTGTTCAGAGTTGTTTCAAGGGGGGGAAAAAAGAGGTGAGTTTAAATTACACAAATTTTGACTGATATCAGGAACAATACCTAATGCAGCTCTTCAGCAATGAAACAGACTGCCTCAGAAGGTTGGCAGAATCCTTTACTGCAGATATTTAAAAAGAAACTGTCTGGGCCATCTATCAGAAAGCTGCAGTGATTTGGGTTAGAATCAGATCCTTTCCAAGGTTTATATTCAATGATTTTGCAAAAAGAAGCCTTTTTTGACCCAGAAAAAAAGAGAAATGAAGCACATCACATGCTATGAACAGACACACTCAACACAATATATGAATAAAATTAGTACAGTATTTGAAGATAATTATCTGTCCTGGACAAAATACTCCTGACATACAGGACCCTTTTTCTGACCAAGAAAGAATGTGGTTCTCTTTTGGACTTCATAAATCTAAAGATGTTCTAAGAATAACCAGGATTAAATTTGTTAAATAAACAAATAAAAAATATTATTGTTTCGACCTTATTCTCTTCCAATTCTGTACATCCTTTCTGACAACCATGGACTATTAAGAATTAGAACATAGAACACAGAATATCAGAGTTGGAAGGTCATCTAGTCCCACTCCCTGTACAAACAGGAGAGTCTACAGTTTCAGACAAGTTGTTGTCCAGTCTGTTCTTGAAAGCTTCCAATGATGGAGCACCCACAATTTTACAACAACAGTATTTTATTCTATAGTCTAACTGTATGAAAGTCTTGACAGGTTGCCCACAACTAGATAAGCTTGGGAAGAATAAGAAAAGGAAGTCAATTTCTAAAAATCTGTAATAGATCTGACAATTCCACAAATGTGTAAATAATTTGAGAGGTAACTATATAGCCATAGCTCACTGGCAAATTCAGCAAGACTGTAAATATTAAAACTGTTGTTCTGCTATGAGGATGCTGGTTTTCCAATGACAAAACTAGACAGAATCACTTCTAAGAAAGGGATGAGGAATCCGCTTCAGGTGATTTTGGATTTAATACAAGGGAAGTATTACTATTTTTTTAGCTAGTCATAGGTTCAGCAGTTAATGCAGATTAACATAAACTATTGTTCTAAAGCTAAAATGCAAATAACAGAAACATAATGAGATTATGCAACAACACTTAAGAAAAAGAGAGACATTTACAGAAATTTGAAGATTCTAAAATAAACTACATTCATGAAAAGCATCCACAAAACTTCTCCATGTATAAATAAGTTTATACATGTTCCTTTGAGTAGAATAGAATAGAGCTGGAAGGGACCTTGGAGGTCTTCTAGTCCAGCCCCCTGCTCACGCAGGAGAACCTATACCAGGGGTCAGCAACCTGAAACAGTGAAAGAGCCACTCGGAACCGGTTCCCTCACAAAATGAAGAACTGGGAGCCGCAAAAAATATGTGTGCATGCGCATACATGCAAGCATACGCAGAACAGGGTTTGACTGAAGAGTGGAGCCAAGGCGAGATATGTACCTACCCTGCATATTTGAATTGATTGGTTGAACTTTTTTAGTCCCACTTTTTTTTTTTTGACTGCACATGGCAGAGGACTGGGAGCCGCAGGAGATGGCTGAAAGAGCCGCATGCGGCTCCGGAGCCGCGGGACCTATACCATTTCAGACAAGTGACTGTCTAGTGACTAGTCTCTTCTTAAGAATCTCCAGTGATGGAGCACCCACAATTTCTGAAGGCAAGCTGTCCCACTGGTTAATTGTCCTCACTGTTAGGAAGTTTCTCCTTAATTCCAAGTTGCTTCTGTCTTTCATCAGTTTCCAACCATTGTTTCTTGTCCTCCCCTCTGGTGCTTCAAAGAATAATTTGATCCCCTCTTCTTTGTGGCAGCCCCTCAAATACTGGAATACTGCTTTCACGTCTCCCCTGTTTCTTCTTTTCTTTAGACTAGCCAAACCCAAATCCTGCAGCCGATCTTCATGTTTTAGTCTTCAGGCCTTTGATCATTTTATTTGCTCTTCTCTGAACTTTTTCCAAAGTCTCAACATCTTTTTTGTAGTATGGTGACCAACATTGGTTGCAGCATTCTAGGTGTGGTCTCAGTAGGGTTTTATAAAGTGGTATTAATACTTCACGTGATCTTGATTCTATGCCTCTGTTTATACAATCCAGGATTGTATTAGCTTTTTTGGTTGCTGCTGCATACTGCTGGCTCATAGACAAGTGATCGTCCACTAGATGTCAATGCTGCTAACATAGGATGTTTTTGCATTGAGAACAGACGGAAATGTAGCCATCTTTTCCCTTTCACTTTTAGAGTTAGATGATGCTGGGGGGGGATGTGAATGAGAGTCCAGCTAGACATAAAAACACTAAACCTAGCATGAGAATCAAGGTTATTGAGCCCAGAGTTGATAAAGAATTGGTGAGCTGGAGAGGAAGCCCGTGCTTCAAGCTAATTGGGGAATGTGATTTATGACTGTTAATTGGAGGAGGGAATTGTGCTTTGATACTATGTACCAAGGGGAGGGGAATTCAGTTTTAGGCTTTGATTATGTTAGTGTCAATATTATGCTACTTGAATAAAAGATCCTTTAAGGTAAACAATGTCTTGAAGTTCTTTTCAAGAGTTTCATTTATCGGAACCATGACACTAGGACTCCAAGGTCCCTCTCACAGTTACATTTTTTGAGCCAGGTCTCACCTAATCTGTACTTATACCTTTGGTTTTTTTCTGCCTAAATGTAAATGTGCTTTCTCCACATTAAAGTTCATTTTGTTGGATAGGGCCAGTTGTTCAAGTCTGTCAAGATCTTTTTGGATCTTGAGCTTGTCATCTGGGGTATTGTCTATTCCTGCCAGTTTGGTGTCATCTGCAAATTTGATGAGTTCCCCTTATCAAAGTCATTTATGAAGATATTGAAGAGTACTGGGCCTAAGACGAAGCTTTGTGGTACCCCACTGCTTACTTCTCTCCATGTGGATGTAGTACCATTGAGGACTACTCGTTTAGTAGGAAAACCAGGCTCAAGGTTGACTCAGCCTTCCATCCTTCCGAGGTAGGTAAAATGAGGACCCAGATTGTTGGGGGCAATAAGCTGACTTTGTAATAATGCCGCTTGGGGGAGGGCGAAAGCCCTAATAAGCAGGCATATACATAGAATGAAGGCTATTGCTAAGCACATTTGATTTGTGCTTAGATTGTAAGCCGCCCTGAGTCTTCGGAGAAGGGCGGGATATAAATGGGATTAAAATAAAAATAAAATAAATAAAGAAAAAATTAAAAGTGATAGGCTTCATTAAAAAGTGGCACTAGGATTTAGATTTCTCCTAACAATTACAGCATGCTAAATCAAATGAAAGTGCACCCATTAAAAGCTCACAGGTGTGTATCTTCTTACATCTTTATATGATATATGGTGACTGCCCTGAGCTAATGGTATATACTGCTGAAATAATCACAAGACAACATGATGCTAGCTGAAACTGAAATTATCCAGGTTTTTGATATTTTATTAATGAAAGAGCATTGCTCAAGTCATTTTCCTGGGTAAAACACCACATATTAAGCTATTTTTATGAACTACTCCCTACATTATAGATTTAGCCAAGGCAAACATAATCCCCTTCCAAAATATCTGAGCTGCCATGACATGGGGACTCACTTTTATTAAGAGGTTGTATTTTATTCTTTTATGTAAACTAGAATTCTCAACACATCAATTAAATCACAGCAGGCACTTTTTTGGCTGCTTCCTCTAATCCCTCCCAGTATGACTTTTCCATTCCAGCTTAGCTTCACATTTTCTCTGAGTAGGAGACCATACTTTCAAACAGTATGGCAGTCACAGAAGATTTTAATTTTTAAAAATGCCAATAAGGTTTAAATAGACCCAAACATATTCTTGGGAAAAAGATGATGCTAAATGATAGCAACTTCTCATTTTAAAAAAAAAGTTATATAAGATGGGGAATTATCTGGCAAGTATGAAGTGAAGTATAACAGCAGACAACATATTTTGTTGTTGTTGTTGTTGTTGTTAGTTGCGAAGTCGTGTCCGACCCATCGCGACCCTATGGACAATGTTCCTCCAGGCCTTCCTGTCCTCTACCATCTTCTGGAGTCCATCTAAGCTCACGCCTACTGCTTCAATGACTCCATCCAGCCACCTCATTCTCTGTCGTCCCCTTCTTCTCTTGCCCTCAATCTTTCCCAGCATTAGGCTCTTCTCCAGTGAGTCCTTCCTTCTCATTAGGTGGCCAAAGTATTTGAGTTTTAGCTTCAGGATCTGGCCTTCTAAAGAGCAGTCAGGGTTGATCTCCTCTAGGACTGACCGGTTTGATCGCCTTGCAGTCCAAGGAACTCGCAGGAGTCTTCTCCAGCACCATAGTTCAAAGGCTTCAATTCTTTGGCGCTCAGCCTTTCTTATGGTCCAGCTTTCACTGCCATACATTGCAACTGGGAAGACCATAGCCTTGACTATACGCACTTTTGTTGACAGGGTGGTGTCTCTGCTTTTTAGTGTGCTGTCTAGATTTGCCATGGCTTTCCTCCCAAGGAGCAAGCGTCTTTTAATTTCTTGGCTACAGTCCCCATCTGCAGTGATCTTGGAGCCCAGGAAAATAAAATCTGTCACTACCTCCATTTCTTCCCCATCTATTTGCCAGGAATTGAGAGGGCCGGATGCCATGATCTTGGTTTTCTTAATGTTTAGTTTCAACCCAAGTTTTGCACTCTCCTTCTTCACCCGCAACAAGAGGCTCTTTAGTTCTTCTTCACTTTCTGCCATTAGAGTGGTATCATCTGCATATCTTAGGTTGTTGATGTTTCTTCCGGCAATCTTAATTCCAACTTTTGATTCATCTAGCCCTGCCTTTCTCATGATGTGCTCTGCATATAAGTTAAATAGGCAAGGCGACAGTATACAGCCTTGCCGGACTCCTTTCCCAATTTTGAACCAATCAGTGGTTCCGTGTCCAGTTCTCACTGTTGCTTCTTGGCCCGCATATAGATTTCTCAAGAGACAAATAAGATGGTCTGGTATGCCCATCTCTTTAAGGACTTGCCAGAGTTTGTTATGATCCACACAATCAAAGGCTTTAGCATAGTCAATGAAGCAGAAGTAGATGTTTTTCTGGAACTCTCTAGCTTTCTCCATGATCCAGCGTATGTTAGCAATTTGATCTCTAGTTCCTCTGCCTCTTCGAAATCCTGCCTGTACTTCTGGTAGTTCTCGATCCACATACTGCTGGAGTCTAGTTTGTAGAATTTTAAGCATAACTTTACTAGCATGAGAAATGAGTGCAATGGTGCGATAGTTTGAACATTCTTTGGCACTGCCTTTCTTTGGAATTGGAATGTAAACTGATCTTTTCCAATCCTGTGGCCACTGTTGAGTTTTCCAAATTTGCTGGCAAATTGAGTGTAGCACTTTTACTGCATCGTCTTTTAAGATTTTGAATAGCTCAGCTGGAATACTGTCACCTCCACTAGCTTTGTTGTTGCTCAGCTTTTCTAAGGCCCACTTCACTTCACATTCTAGGATGTCTGGCTCGAGGTCAGTGACCACCTCATTGTGATTATCAGGGACGTTAAGCTCATTCTTGTATAGTTCTTCTGTGTAATTTTGCCACCTCTTCTTAATCTCTTCTGCCTCTGTTAGGTCCCTGCCATTTTGGTCCTTTATCATGCCCATTTTTGCATTAAACGTTCCTTTCATCTCTCCAATTTTCTTGAAAAGATCTCTGGTCCTCCCTAGTCTATTGTTTTCTTCTATTTCTTTGCATTGTTCATTTAAGAAGGCATTCTTATCTCTTCTAGCTATTCTTTGGAATTCTGCATTTAATTGGGCATATCTTTCTTTTTCTCCCTTGCCTTTTGCTTCCCTCCTTTCCTCAGCTATTTGCAAAGCTTCCTCAGACAGCCATTTTGCTTTCTTGCATTTCTTTTTCTTTGGGATGGTTTTGGTTGCTACCTGTTGTACAATGTTGTGAACCTCTGTCCATAGTTCTTCAGGCACTCTGTCTATCAGATCTAATTCCTTAAATCTATTTGTCACCTCTACTGTATATTCAACAGGGATATGATTTAATTCATACCTGACTGGCCTAGCGCTTTTCCCTACTTTCTTTAATTTAAGCCTAAACTTTGCAACAAGAAGCTCATGGTCTGAGCCACAGTCAGCTCCTGGTCTTGTTTTTACTGACTGTATAGAGCTTCTCCATCTTTGGCTGCAGAGCATATAGTCAATCTGATTTCTGTGTTGACCGTCTGGTGATGTCCATGTGTAAAGCCGTCTCTTGGGTTGTTGGAAAAGAGTGTTTGCTATGACCATCGTATTCTCTTGACAAAATTCTATCAGCCTGTGTCCTGCTTCATTTTGTACTCCAAGGCCAAACTTGCCTGTTATTCCAGTTATCTTTTGGCTTCCTACTTTAGCATTCCAATCCCCCATGATGATAAGGACATCATTTCTGGGTGTTAGTTCTATAAGGTGCTGTAGGGCTTCATAGAACCGTTCAATTTCATCCTCTTCAGCACCGGTGGTTGGGGCATAGACTTGGACTACTGTGATATTGAATGGTTTGCCTTGGATTCGAACTGAGATCATTCTGTCATTTTGAGGATTGTATCCCAGTATTGCTTTTCCTATTTTTTTATTGACTATGAAGGCTACTCCATTTCTTCTGAGGGATTCTTGCCCGCAGTAGTATACCTGATGGTCATCTGAATTAAATTCACCCATTCCTGTCCATTTTAGTTCGCTGATACCTAAGATGTCAATGTTTAGTCTTGTCATCTCTTGTTTGACTACGTCCAGCTTTCCTTGATTCATGGATCTTACATTCCAGGTTCCTATGGAGAAAAAATCTTTACAGCATCGGACTTTCCTTTCACCACCAGACATATCCACAGCTGAGCGTCCTTTCGGCTTTGGCCCAGTCGCTTCATTCTTTCTGGCGCTACTACTACTAGCCCTCTGCTCTTCCCCAGTAGCATATTGGACGCCTTCCGACCTGAGGGGCTCATCTTCCAGCGTCATATCGTTTTGCCTTTTGGTACTGTCCATAGGGTTTTCATGGCAAAGATACTGGAGTGGGTTGCCATTTCCTTCTCCAGTGGATCACGTTTTGTCAGAACTCTCTGCTATGACCTGTCCGTCTTGGGTGGCCCTGCACGGCATAGCTCATAGCTTCATTGAATTACGCAAGCCCCTTCGCCACGACAAGGCAGTAATCCATGAAGGGGAACATATTTTAGGAATCATATTAATAGATGATAGAGTGGATCATAAAAATATTTTCAGAAGATTGAGAACATCTACAGCAACAATCAAAAGGTTATATATTAATAAAAGTCTAGAGAAACAAGAACATTAAAATAGCTGCCAACTATTTTGAAATAAAGCTTTTAAAAATATATATATTTTTAATTTTAATAGGGGATATCTATGTATCTATCTATCCATCCATAATTACATAATTCAATTTCATTTTCATTTTAAAATTTTGGTTAATAACCTAAGCCAAACTCCCAATGAAACAAATACATTCCAGCCTTTTCAGCTAGTTTTTCCTTCAATACCCTCTCTCTATCCTCCCTGTGAAACTAAATCTGAGAAGCAAAACACAACAGCTTTATGCTTCAGGCAGTGAAGCAAGACAAACAGCTAATGATGGGGGGGGGACTGAATATTTAATTCAAATTGGTAAATTACAGGGCTAGGAGATTCATCAATATGTTTCTAGGAAGATATTCTAAAATGTTGTTTAAATATTTCATATTAAAACAGCCTAAGAAAGGATGCAGTCAGAGAAGTTACAGAAATACTATTTACCTGATTGCGGAAATAAAGGTAATAATGCCTGTATTACCTTACACTGTACACGTTTTGGGACAGAAAACCATTTATGCAGAGTGTATCAAATTTGGATCACTTTAAATTTGCAACCCTCCGTTTGGAGCTTGAAATAGCTGTCTGGGATGCAAGCAACTATCCTGCATGTGAAAATGCATAATTTTGAAAGTCTTTTGAATACAACCCATATTTTTTTGAGCTCGAAAGGCTACCTAAAAGCTAAGAGTGAACATTTGTTAACTGTTGCTTCCATCTATTACGCCCATCTCTGTTTCAAGTACTACATGGAATATGGCTAGAAAATTTGTTTAGTCAGTCTACCAAGCATAACGTATTCAGCAATTTTGTAAAAGATAGTAAAAAAAGACTACCACCCATAATATATATATCATGTATTCATTTTTTGAAAACTGCATTAATATTTGCATCTCTACTCTTTTTAAGAATTTTAAAGTGAACGTTCTACAATTGAAATGCATTTAAACATTAATTTTCTTAAGCAATAAACAAGTATCAACATCATTTAGTTCAGACATGTCAAACTCGCGGCGTCATGTGATGTCGTGCAATGGGGTAGGCATGACCTCTGCGTGACACATCCGGCACGGGGGGGGGGGGCGGCAGTTTGACACCCGTGATTTAGTTAAAAAGCAAAGAAGAAAAAACATTATATAGTGTCAAGGAGTTTCACTACTGAAAATGGATTCTTAAAATAAACCTATCATTAAGAAGAAAAGGATGCTTTTATTTTTGTCATCTAGAAAAACCCTTAATATGGTATTTAAATAAATGAGAGCCACTTTGATGGAGTGATTAAAGTGCCTGGATTAGAAAGTGGAAGCACATGATCTTTCTTTAGGCATGAAAACTGATGACTTTGGGCCAATCATTTTCTTTCAGCCCAATCCACCACAAAGAGTTATTGTGGATAAAATAGAGAGGCAGGAGCGTTATATATGTCAACTGTACAAAATAAAGGCAGGATATACATCCACAGTCGCTTTAAATTAGATGACCAATAGCTATAGCAAGCAAAAGAGTGATAAAATGTCACTGACCTGGAAAGGATTGGAATTTTTAGTCCTTTCTTCTTTGAGGTGACGTGTTTTTTTTTTCTTTTTAAGTTTCCTGTGCTTATTCAAGGGATAGCACATGAAGTTTCTTTAGTTTCTCAGTGAAAAATCATTAATGATTGTCACCAAGTTTCAGAAATAGAAAGAGTTGGAATTGTCAGCCATTGCTTAAAGGATTAAGTATAGTTTGCAGCTACTTTTGAAATAAATTGAAAATGCATTTGCTCAATAGGTTCTTAAAGTACGAGAGATTAAGCTATGAAAAGTTCTGTTTAATTTTTTTTAGTTTAATCTTCTCTGGAGTTTTGGATCACTTGGCAGCCATAACTTCAAATTTGACTTGCCTGTTTTTTTTTAAAAAAAAAACTCTGATATCTATGGCCTGCTTTTGTGTTTCAGGCCAGGGCTAGAGCAGGTGAGCTTCCTCACATACAATCTGTCATGCTGAGTGACAGGACTTCTTTCTGAGATCCCTGGACTGTTACTGGTTATTTAGTGCTGAGGGATTTTAAATTACACGCTCTGGTCTGGAAAGGTTCAGGAGTTTATTGATTTATTCAGGTACTCTTTGGCCCAAGGCACAGAGACAGACAGAATGTTTTTATTTCAAATGGGTGGCATACGATTAACAGCTGATCACAACATACTGAAAAATGCTGACTTGAGCCTGTTGCCAGTGTTAGATCATTTCTTGGTCCAGGTGAAATTCATCATCTTTTATGACCTTTGGAGAATGGTGGTGGTGGGGGAGGGGGGGATGTCAGTTAAAATGGTCTATTCATAGCATTTTAGGGATTCAGATGAATTACAGGACACTTAGGGATTTTCTAGAATCTAGATCATGGGTGTCAAACTTGTAATGTCACGTGACATGTCGTGACATATCATGACTTTTTTCCCATTGCCGGCAATGGGGTAGGCGCGGTTTTGGCGTGATGCATCCGGCCCTTGGGCCGGCAGTTTGACACCCCTGATCTAGATGATTTGTTGGGCAATTTAGGCAAGCACTTAGTGGGCCTTTGGCAGTAGAAGTTGACTCAGATGCTTAATATGATTGAACAGCCTCTATCACCCAATCCCAACAAGCACCATGGTTTAGCAAGGAAGCTCCAGAAGACATACTGGAAAAGAAATGCTTGGAGCACAAGCCAGGTTGGAATGGGACAACTCGCCACAGCTGTCTCGCTATGGCCAAAATGCTGCAGCCAACTTGCCGCAGGACAATTCCATGCAGGATTACTCACCGTGATAAACATTACCTGCCACTGTTTCTTTGAAATTATTTCCACTGACAGTTATTTTGCGTGAGTTGTCCCACAGTGAATTGTCTCGTGGTGAGATGACCATGACAAGATGGCCACAGCAAGATTGCCATGGTGAGATTAACGTGAGTTGGCCACGGCGAGTTGTCCTAAACCTCAAGCAGAGCAAGTGAATATTATGGAGCACAGGTAAACGTTCATGTTTAAGCCTAGTTCATGTTTGTTCATCTCCTCAAATGTTGCCTCAGTAAGTTGTCATCTAGCAGCACCATTTAGGATAGCCTTTTCCTTTTTTGGTAAGGATGGACAGGAAAACCTTTTGCCAAGCTGCAATGTCTTTTTAGGCAAGGAAGTAATGTTAGGTACTCTTCATGTTTGTATATTCAGGAAAATAATTTTTAAAACATGGCCATTTTATCAAGAAACATGCTATCTTCTTCCCTTGCTCCTTTAGAATATTCTTTACATAAAATCCATAAACTGCTTATTTATTTATTTATTCATTCCTTATATAGCTGAACTGCTTACATTTAACGTATACTGTAGTTTAAAATGTTAAAACATAGCTGAAAGTAAGAACTGGTCTTTTGAACATCCCTGTTTCCAGTACAATTAAAGAGCAGCAGAAAGTAACCTTTTTTTTTTACATTATTCCAAAGCTTTTCACAGAAGGATCATTTCTGAACATGCTTTCACATAGATATTTCTCTCTCCCATGAGAAAATATGATCTACAATTCCTCTTTATTTATTTCAAGAATGGTTAAAAATATCAGATCCATGTAACTAAAGCAAATTTAGTACAGCAGTGTGCCAAATGCCATCATGTCTCAAAAATAATCAGAATTATGCTTGTGTCATCACTTTAACAAGAGTGAAGAAAAAAATGTGTGAATGTTAAAAGCTTTTTGACACAACACATTAATATTCTAATTTTATCATGTGCTGCACTGGAATCAATAGGCAAATTATAACTTTGCAAAGATTTTTGATAATCTGAGAAACACAATGAGATAGTATTGTTGTATAAACAAAAAATTGTACTTTAGTTTGAAAGATTATGTAAGGTTCAGAAAGAAGATAGGCAGCATACAAACCAACCACCTTGTCCCGCTGGCTGTTCTACACATTCACACAGGAAATTCCATTTGAATATGTTCCCCAAACTTCTTTTTTAATACTTTTAATCCACTGGCTTCAGTCCTTCTTTCTAAGGCAATGGAGAACAAGGCTACTTCCTCTTCTAGATGACAACTCTTCAGATTTTTGAAGACCGCTATTATATTGCCGGGACGCGGTGGCTCAGTGGGTTAGGACGCTGAGCTTGTCGATCAGATGGTCGGCAGTTTGGCGGGTCGAATCCCGAGTGCCACGTAGCAGAATGAGTGCCTGTTAGTCGTCCCAGCTTCTGCCAACCTAGCAGTTCGAAAGCACGTAAAAATGCAAGTAGAAAAATAGGGACCACTACGGTGGGAAGGTAACAGCGTTCCGTGCGCCTATGGCGTCTAGTCATGCCGGCCACATGACCACGGAGACGTCCTCGGACAAGCGCTGGCTCTTTGGCTTTGAAACGGAGATGAGCACCGGCCCCTAGAGTCGGAAACGACTAGCACGCATGTGCGGGGAAACCTTTACCTTACCTTTACCTTATTATATTGCCTCTCAGTCAGTCATCTCTTTCGGGAACAACATCCATAATCTCTTAATTGATCTTTATAGTTCTGGTTTTCAGACTCTTCACCATTTCGGTAGCCTTTTTGTGAAGGCTCCAAATTGCTCCAAATTGTCAGTACTCTTGACGAACACTCGGGCCTAAAGATTCCAAATACAGACTGACCAGAGTAACCTCTATGTACTTATTAATATATCCAAAGATTACACCTGCCTTTTTAATAACTGCATCATACTGTTGGCTGATGTTAAATTAGTGCTTGCAAAGATATTCAGTTCTTTCTGCATTCACCACTACCAGGCTATGTTTCATTCTACAACTGGCCTTATATTTTTTTTATACTGAGACGCAAACTTTTGCTAGGGTTCAGACACTTTAAATCGAGAAGTATTGAGCTCCTAAGGTTGTAATGCTATTAAGGAAAGTTAGTACGGCACAAATTGTTTGCAACAAATCTATGCTGACCTCTGCTAATTATAGCACATAGATCAGGGTGCTGAAAAGATGCTAATAAGTTATCCAAGGCAATCAGCCTGAGGGAAGAAGTAACCACAAAAGGGAAGTACTGCTGTAGCATAGAAAAGGAGAAGTACCAAAGGGAAAAACAACCAGCTGGACTTGCATGGGCATATCTGAAAGGAAGTAAGGCCGAAAAGGACTTTTAACACTGGCCTGTGGGGTGGAGTGCTGCATAAAAAGGAGAGCCTTTGCACAACTTCCTCCATGGCATGAGTCCAGGTTACTTGAGGAATCATCTCACACCAAAGGGACCGGCCTGCCCCATTTGTGTTCACAGAAGGGGTGTGCTGTGGACCCAGTTGGTCAAGAAATTCCAGCTGGTGGGATCCAGGCTTGGCTTGCCCCACAAAAGCCAAGGGAGAGATTGGTAGAACTTGTTCAGCAGAGGAGGAAGAATTTATTTTCTTATTCTCCATAAGACACAGCATAGCCTTCTTGTGCTTAGGGGCCACTTTAACCAACAAGGTCACCAGTATGGGAAAAGGCAGAGTATCACCTTGGTCAACCTCAGCTGGAAATGTGTTGTTTCAGTGATTCACAATTTTCATGGTTCTGTGCATGTCCATGAAAAAGTCATAAATATTGAGTTGGGGGTTACAAATAACTTTTAGCAAATAGGCAAATTCACAAATACAGAATCTATGAATAATAAGGACTGACTGGATAAAGCACTTTTTCTGGGTAGGTTATATACTAAGGTTCAAAATACTTGTCTGCCATCTTTAGTAAAATATCACAAATGTAAAAAAAAACACCACCAGGATATGGTTTGGTGGTTTACTTTATCTTGGATATAACCCAAACATTTTAATAATTGCCAAGGACAATTAAGAAAGATATAATCCATGCAGAACAAGGAAGCATGTGTGTTAAGATAAATATCATCTTTATTGATATGAAGTTGTCAGGCTTCTGAAAACTTAAATTCTATTGCAATCACTCATCCTAATTACATATATTTGTTGTCTATACTTTTGCCTAAACTAAATCATCCTAGGTATTGGCAAAGGACTTCTAAAAAAAGAGATACACATGAGCTAAATTGCTTGAGAAAGTGACCAATTAAGGGTAACAGAGTTATAGACCATTGTGTACTTTTGGAAAGCTAAGTTGTAACTAGTCATACTATGTCCCAAAGGTGCTTTTTTAAAAAAGGCAACTGGACTTTCTTTAGAACTGGACTGTTCTCAATGAAGAAGCTGGCATTAAAAATACAGCATTAGAACACACACAATAATCTGCTGTTAAGATTTGTCTATTATTAGAATCTGAAAATCTGCTACTGACATCACTATTTGCAAATGTGTAAAGTATTGCCCATTTCTAAAATGTTAAATATAGCCCTTTACCACAAATAAGTGCATCCCTTGGTACTAACCAATTTAAGATGTTAGTACTCTTGTTTAATTCCACTTTCAAAACACAGGATTTTGCTACACTAAAATACTATAAATTTAGTATTTAAGAATACTATACATAAATGTTATGGATTCATTAGCAGGATGCAGCTGGCTTCTCTAAAACTCAGCCAGTTTTTCAAGAATGAATCAAGCTGCATGATAATTTATGAATGTATACAGTAGAAAGTGTTCCACATGGGGGATTTTTGTATTAGTAACTTTAACAGCAATTATTCTACAGACATATGAAAACATAAATATACATCACTGAAATGTTTGGTTTTTTCAACATATTTCAATACAGATATTAGATCCACGTCAATAACATTAATAAAGCAAATATTATAAATATCATGCACCATTTTGTAATGCATTGTGTAATTTAAATAAACATAAATGCAAATTTTACATGTGGAAAAATTAAGTACATTTATGACTTCCACACCTAAAAGTAAAATCAGTATACCAGATCAAGTGCAAATTATTAAAAATTGTTAAGAAATGTTAGAAAGGATTTGAAAGGAACCTGTCTTACTGAAATCTCAGACAATTACTTTGATTTGCTCTTTGTTGCTGAAGTGTGTATCGAAAGCCACTCTGAGGTCTAGGAGTCTAAGAAGGGACTTAAAAAGATTGCCAAACAAATGGAGAATACTGGTTTAGCATTTGTTGTCCTCATATATTAATAGCCAAACTCCCCATTTTTGAATTCAATCTTTCATGAAATATCAATTCCCAAAGTTTATCTATGTGCAAGTAAGCGATGGCCATTATAATAAGTTAGTAATTCCTTACTAGCTTTAACTTCCTTAAAGTTTTTTCTTCAGATGACTATCCCTCAGAAGCATGCATATGTAATAAAAATGCTTTAAGCATTTGTGCTAAAATTAGCATGTTAAATGACTTCCTAAGAACAATATGAAGAAACAAATGAATGCTGGAAACTGCAATTACTCCTGGAGGGACAAAAAACACTCCCCCTTATGCACTATCCTATTATAATGGCAATGATGAGGGACCAACTACAAAGTGCCATAGATTAGTGGGTGAGTAAGTGAAGCTCCATCTGCGCAAGCAACAGGAGCACAAAACCATCCCCTCCCCCCGCCGTCCCCGTTCCACGGAGCAGGAAAGGTTGGGGACTGCTATCCAAGATGAAACAGACACGCTGGCTGAGGAATTCTGGGAGTTGAAGTCCATAAGACATAAAAGGGTCGAGTTTGAAAACCCCTGGTCTAGATCAGAGGTCAGCAACCTGAAACAGTGAAAGAGCCACTCGGAACCGGTTCCCTCACAAAAGGAAAAACTGGGAGCCGCAAAAAATGTGTGCGCATGTGCGTACATGCGCGCATGCGCAGAATAGGGTGTGACTGAAGAGTGGAGCCAAGGCGAGATATGCACCTACCCTGCATATTTGAATTGATTGAACTTTTTTAGTCCCACTTTTTTTTTTTTGGACTGCACATGGCAGAGGACTGGGAGCCGCAGGAGACGGCTGAAAGAGCCGCATGCGGCTCCGGAGCCGTGGGTTGCAGACCTAGATCACAGGTCTGCAACCCGCGGCTCTGGAGCCGCATGCGGCTCTTTCAGCCGTCTCCTGCGGCTCCCAGTCCTCTGCCATGTGCAGTCCAAAAAAAAAGGTGGGACTAAAAAAGTTCAACCAATCAATTCAAATATGCAGGGTAAGTGCATATCTCGCCTTGGCTCCACTCTTCAGTCAAACCCTGTTCTGCGCATGCGCACATATTTTTTGCGGCTCCCAGTTTTTCCTTTTGGGAGGGAACCGGTTCTGAGTGGCTCTTTCACTGTTTCAGGTTGCTGACCCCTGGTCTAGATGAAGGGTAATGCAAAGTCAAAACGCTCTGAGATGTTTACAGTGGAGTTCTTATGAAGAGTGCTTGTATCATTATATACAAAAAGCGATGGTGGCACAATGGTTAAAATGTAGTATTGCAGGGTAACTCACTGCTCACTCCAGGAGTTCGATTCTCAGCAGCTCAAGGTTCCATCCTTCCGAGGATAATAAAATGAAGACCCAGATTGTTGGGAGCAATATGCTAACTCTGTAAAGCACTTCAAGAGGGCTGTAAAGCACTATGAAGCGGTATGTAAGTCTAAGTGCTATTGCTATATAGTTTTTTTTCTCCTGCCTACTGTTTTCCCATACATGCAGGTCTGGTTATTTTTCAGATCAACCAAGTGTTGATACATTGGTTATGACAAGAATTGACCCACTGGTTTGTTGCCCAACCCTGACATTGTAGGCTAAGAGAAAGTGAGTGCCTGGCCCAAAGTCATCCAATGGCTTTTATGCTTAAAGTGGGACTAGGATGTCAATGTGAAGAAGAATTAAAGAGCCTCGTGTTGCAGGTGAAGAAGGAGAGTGCAAAACTTGGGTTGAAACTTAACATTAAGAAAACCAAGATCATGGCATCCAGCCCTCTCAATTCCTGGCAAATAGATGGGGAAGAAATGGAGGTAGTGACAGATTTTATTTTCCTGGGCTCCAAGATCACTGCAGATGGGGACTGTAGCCAAGAAATTAAAAGACGCTTGCTCCTGGGGAGGAAAGCCATGGCAAATCTAGACAGCACACTAAAAAGCAGAGACATCACCCTGTCAACAAAAGTGCGTATAGTCAAGGCTATGGTCTTCCCAGTTGCAATGTATGGCAGTGAAACTTGGACCTAAGAAAGGCTGAGCGCCAAAGAATTGAGGCCTTTGAACTATGGTGCTGGAGAAGACTCCTGCGAGTCCCTTGGACTGCAAGGTGATCAAACCGGTCAGTCCTGGAGGAGATCAACCCTGACTGCTCTTTAGAAGGCCAGATCCTGAAGCTAAAACTCAAATACTTTGGCCACCTAATGAGAAGGAAGGACTCACTGGAGAAGAGCCTAATGCTGGGAAAGATTGAGGGCAATAGAAGAAAGGGACGACAGAGAATGAGGTGGCTGGATGGAGTCACTGAAGCAGTAGGCATGAGCTTAAATGGACTCCAGAAGATGGTAGAGGACAGGAAGGCCTGGAGGAACGTTGTCCATAGGGTCGCGATGGGTCGGACACGACTTCGCAGCTAACAACAACAAGGATGTCAATCTCCTTATTTCTAGCCTGGTGGTGCCTTAACCAGAAAAACCACACTGGCTTTAACCGTACAACTAATCTCGGGCTTGTTAAAAAAAAGTATCTAGAGTTAACAACGCTGGACAAATATTTTCCACTTTGATTTTGCAGTTCTGTCAGCTATTAAAAATGAAATATAAACATAAAAATGTTACAGTTGAGTTTCTGAAGTTTCATTAAGATACTCAACTGTGAATACTATGAAACATTCAGCTAGTCCTCGACCTACGACCATAATGGAGCCTACCCATTATGGTCACAAATGGTGATGGCTATTAAACAAGATAGCCTCACATAACAACCCCAAGCTACTGCTGTCCCTGATAACAGTCATTAAACAAATGTGCAGGTCATTAAGCAGAGCACAGGGTGCTGTGTGGGAAGCGGAGATTCTGGGAGGCCTAGCCTAGGCCCAGGCCTGCATGCCCCAGGCTTCCAAGGATTCTCCTACCCACTGAGCACCCTGCTCCACTTCCCACTCCTTGGGGATCCCCATAGCCTTGGGCCTGTTTCCCCCACACCAGGGCCCCGCAGGCCTCCCCCCCCACACACACACCACAGGTATCTTCAAATGGCCGCTAAGTGACAGTCATTAAGCGAGGACTACCTGTACAACCCAAAACTGAAAATCTAAATATCTTAAGAGTTCGTTTAAGCACCATATTTGAAAGGTAGGAGCACTATGTGTACCACTTTGAGCTCCTGGAAAAAAAAAGGCAGGATATAAAAACTCACAGTATAAAAATAAATAATCCATGGATCTAATCCTGTGAACTACATAAAACAACACAAGTGGTTGTTTGTTCCTCCACAATAAAAAGTCTTTCCTTAGGTTACCATGACATTTAGAACCTGGCAAGCTAATATAATAATACCTATTGCTAGTCAAAATATAAACTCAATTCAGTCCTACGTATTTGAAAGCCAGCTGACTCCTCACCTACCTTTCTGAAATGCAAGGTCATCTTATCATTGCTACAGAACTGCATACAATGTGGTAAATATATTCACAGACGTAACCTTCTTGGCCTTCATAATAAAAATGATTTTGGTTATAGCACTATTGTACAAAACTGAAATTATTCTAATTTAAAACACTTTGACTCTTTTAAATAACTATTCTTACGTATTCAGTTTAGGACATATAACCAGAGTGCAAAGGCCAGGTCTATTGTTTTAAAACAGCAGTTGTCACAGTATGGGATGGAGTAAGATGTATGGCAGTGAAAGCTGGACCATAAGAAAGGCTGAGCGCCAAAGAATTGAGGCCTTTGAACTATGGTGCTGGAGAAGACTCCTGCGAGTCCCTTGGACTGCAAGGCGATCAAACCGGTCAGTCCTAGAGGAGATCAACCCTGACTGCTCTTTGGAAGGCCAGATCCTGAAGCTAAAACTCAAATACTTTGGCCACCTAATGAGAAAGAAGGACTCACTGGAGAAGAGCCTAATGCTGGGAAAGATTGAGGGCAAGAGAAGAAGGGGACGACAGAGAATGAGGTGGCTGGATGGAGTCACTGAAGCAGTAGGCGTGAGCTTAAATGGACTCCAGAAGATGGTGGAGGACAGGAAGGCCTGGAGGAATGTTGTCCATGGGGTCTGGAGGAATGTTGTCCATGGGGTCGCGATGGGTCGGACACGACTTCGCAACTAACAACAACAACAAGAAGATTTAATGACTCTAGCTTCAAACACCACCTATGAAAAAGAGACTGGGTTGTATCTTTGTAACAACGGACAAGAGACCATCAATACAATCTTAAGAAGCCACCTGAAGGGTGATGATTGCTAAGGGACTATTTTAAACCTATTTTAATTTCAGTTTCCTGAAATTAATGGAGGATACCGCCTAGAACTGAAACAAGCTCCCAAAAGAAAGAGAGTTAACTAGTGCAGAAAGTGGTAACCAAATAAAGACAGCAATTCACGGTCATGTTCTTAGTGTAGTGGTACCTCTTCTTTGCAATACTGCTGTTCCATATCTCAGTCACACACTAAATGAGTCTGTCGCCATTTAATAAGATAATTCCAGCATGAAAAATGGAGAAAAGAACTCTATTCACATTTTCCATGTTGTCTAAACTTCAACGAAGCCATATCATTCATGCTTCTTTTTGTAAATTCAATCTTTCCTCATAAAATGATTTCCCTGCTCATCTTATTTATTCTTTTCAGGATTTTTTAAAGCATTATTTTCAGGGAAAGAAGCCCGAACAGTAAACAGTATTTCATAATGTTAATTGCACCACAGATTTGAATGAATCCTGTTGAATTGAATAAAACACTTAAAGTTACTTATTAAATCTATACTCTAGTTACCTTTTCCATTTTCTGTCAGAAACCGTTATTAATTCACTATTCAAAACTAGTTTCTTTCACCTCCAGGAAGTTAAAACACGCACTGCCACAATTAAATCTATTTTCAGATGTATGCTGCCTGAAGAATACTCTGTTCCTCTTGACTATTTTTAAACCTGAATATATGAATTACCCAAATAAAGTCATTATGAGACAGAAAATGGTGGCAGATAGGAATAAATGAGAAAATGTGGTCAGTCCCTAAGGTGAGCAAAATAAGTCGAGACTCTAGAAAGGGTACAGAGAAGAGCAACAAAGATGATTAGGGGGCTGGAGGCTAAAACATACAAGGAACGGTTGCTGGAATTGGGTATGTGTAGTTTAACGAAGAGAAGGGTGAGGGGTGACATGATAGCAGTGTTCCAATATCTCAGGGGCTGCCACAAAGAAGAGGGAGCCAGGCTGTTCTCCAAAGCACCTGAAGGCAGGACAAAAAGCAACAGATGGAAACTAGTCAAGGAGAGAAGCAACCTAGAACTAAGGAGAAACTTCCTGACAGCTAGAACAATTAACCAGTGGAACAACCTGCCTCCAGAGGTGGTGAATGCTCCAACACTGGAGGTTTTTAAGAAGAGACTGGACAGCCAGTTGCCTGAAATGGTATAAGGTTTCCTGCCTGAGCAGGGGGTTGGACTAGATGACCTCCAAGGTCGCTTCCAACTTTATTATTATTATTATTAAGTTAAAACTGATTGAGATATTAAACATTTGTGATAAAAAGAAGCAAACATTGTAAGTTCAACTGTTTATCTGAAATGCTAACTATGAACAGAAAGAACCCTAGTAACAAGTATATCCTTAGGAATATTGTCCATATTCCCTTTTCAATACTGTGATTAGTATAATACTGGGGTTGACAATACCTGTGAATGTTGCTGTATCTATATTATTCCTTTAGTGCACCTTCAAAAATCTCAGTTTACAGAGCATCAAAGGTGTTTATATACCATTTTAAATTTTACTAGTAATTACATCCCTACAAGCAATCTCTAGCAAGGACAGGAACTGATTGATTTCAATATTGCTAAGACAGAAAAGTAAACTTCACCTGAAAGTGATAGAAGTAAAACTGCAGTGGGAGATGAAGGGAGGAGGATACAGCAAGAGGGGAGGAGAAACAAAGCAGTAAAGGCGGAAGACGCAGAAACATAGCTTTCAGCAAGAAGAAAAAAAGTTATTTTGATAAAAGGTAAATGCAAGCTTATGAATCTCACGACGCCCAGCAAAAGTGTTTGAAATGATTGCAGTTACAATTGGAAGAGACTCTGTGGTTGAGAATAAACTGCACACACGAAGGGGTTGTCTCGGCTGGTTTAAATAATTTGACAAGTATTCTAGGGACTTCACCATCCATGCCAAGATCTTTCTGTACACACAGTAATTTGAATTCATTATCTCCACAGCAACCATGTTCCACATGGCATTTTGGCCCTTCGCATTCAGTGGAATGTGTTGGGTCTGTTTTTTCCCACTGGACAACCCCACATTACCTGGAGCTTTGGAGTTATTTGAACTCAAAACATGACAGGGCTGGTGAACTATTATATGAACTCCAAACAAAGTTGCTGTGCTCAAATGATTTTCTAAAAGACCTTACCACAATGTGACATAGCTATAAGTGCTGGGGTTGTGTTATTTCCTTACCTCTCAGGGTTGCATTTTTAATTCTCCTTGCCAGATGCCAATAGGCAGCCAGAAGCTTCCTAATTACCGGGAATATCTGCAGGCAAACACATCTGCTTCTAATGGAAGATTGATTGGGCAAGAAAAAGGGTCTTTTTGCTTTCTCCTGGTCTATTGGAGATCCATGGATTAAGCAGGGTGATTAATAACATCAAAGAAAAGAAAAGAAAGACAACAGACCGCTAAAAAGGATTGTCTGAGAATGAGTCATTTATGTGAACTGGCTAGTAAAGGAAGTGAATGGCACTGAGGGAAAGAACCACATTAGGAAGACAGCTTCGGAGCTATTATGAAGCTGAGAAGCAAGATTTGGGTGCTGGTTTATTAAAGAAACTAGGAGAATTTAGGGAACTGATAATTTTTCCCTATTCTCCATTCTCATTACCTTATGACAGCAGGAAAGAGAAAGTAAACCCAAACTGTTTTCAGAGCTGGTTGTTGTACCTGTGATTAGTCTGATCTTATTTAATTTTAGTCACAATTTTTCACTGTGCTCCTTGACTTCAACTAATGGAGCTTATTACAAGAGCTTGCAAACCCTTTGCATTTTTGGCTATCAGAGGAGAGTCATCATCTTAGTGCAAATTATTCATGCTTCTCTCCTCCAATTCTAAAATTATGCTCATCTTTTTCCAAGCCAGTTTCCTTTTATATATCTAGGCTGTCTCACTTCTTTACCAAACTTAAGCCAATCTATTTTGCCATGTTCTGACCATATTGTGCTTTCCTGACTTGTGTATAGATTTCACATGAGAACAATGGTATTTTCTGGGATTCCCATTTTTAAACACCTTCTGCAGCTTGTGGTGACTGACACAATCAAAGATCTTTCTATCATTAATGAAGCACATATTGACTTCTTTTTGGTATGCACTGGCTTCCTGCGCATTAACAATAAAAGTTCATGTTCTGTGGCCTTATCTAAAGTTCTGGCATCTCTTTTTCCATGTACCGGTAGATCTCTTTAATCTGTCTCGAATAATCCTAGCCCTTATTTTGCTAATGTGTGAATTTAAGATATTATGTGTTCCTTTGCACACTCTGTTCAGTTTCTTATATTTGGTACTGTTATATAGAATGACCTTTTCCAGTCTGTTGCCCAGTGTGGATTTGTTAGCGTAACTTGGTTAGAACCTTTAGTGATTCTTCTTGCACATAAAGAGTTCATTATCTGTTTCACAGGATGCACCTATGTGTTTGATGCTGTAATTAAGGTCTTCCACTTCTTTTAGAAATTATGTACTACATTTCTGTGTACTCTATCTAGTAATGTCTAGGTATACTACTGTTGTGATTGTTTAAATATAGTGTTCGCAATGGAATCATTTGATTGGCAGAAATTGACAGGTTGGTCTCCTGCTTCATTTCTGTTTCCTAAGTCATATGACACAACGACATTTTCCTCAATATTTCCAACTTGAATATTCCAGTTTCCAATCAGAAGCAACATGTTTTGCTTCATGTTCTGTCAATTACAAATCGAATTTGATCATAAAACTCATCAACTTCTTCTGAATCAAGTGTCTGAAGTGGAAACTTGGATGACTGCCATATTAAAGTGTTATCTACAAGGTCTAACTAATATTATTGGGCAATTGATTGCACTGTAGCCAAATACTGTTCTTGCTATACCCTTCACAAAAGCAATCCTATTCTTTGTTTTTCATGTCCTGAGTTCAAATATTTGCTTAAATACTTCACTAAGTCAATAACCCAGACTAAATAAAACTTACTAAATAATATCTACAATTTAGAGGTTAAAATAAAACATACACAATAAAATAAAGTAAGATATACAAGATGAAATATGCAATCATGCTTGCGCTATTTTGGTAAAAGCAATATACAAGTTTTACAAGCAGCAAAAACAAACCTTGAAACTGCAAGAGTTACCTTTGGTCCTTATCTGCTAGTAAAAACGCCTCATAAAATTCATCTGTCTCTCTCCAAGAAATGGAGTTAGAAGAGGCATTAGGAGCTCTTTGGAAATGTTGCAACAGAAATTACAATATAACATCTGTTTGTGTTCTTTTACCAGCCACAGCGTGTCCTAAGCAACAAACAGCGTGATCTACCAACTAAAAGTGTTCAAATCCAGTCTATCTCAAGTTGGTGATGCCTAAGATATCAATGTATAGTCATTTCATTTCATCTTTCACTGGGTTGAGCTTTTCCTGTGTTCATGTTTCTTATGCTCCACATTCCCACTGTAATTCTGTCTCTCTAACTGTCAACACTGTCAACTGGATATTCTGAAGGCTTTAATCTAGCCATATCATTAATACTATTACAACTCCAAAACAATCCTCAGTGGCATACCGATAGCTATCGTTTCCTATCAGTGTGGAGTTTGCTTGGAAACAATACAGGAGTGGCTTATCATGGCCTTCTCCCGCACAGTATGAATTGATGCCTTTGCCATTGTCCCTCAAATGATCATCTGCCTCCAGCATCTTCCTATATTGCTGCTGCCCAATATAAGTACATGTCTATGTTATCTGGGCAGTTGGGATGACCTTCAGGCCTTGAGTGACCCTGCTGGGAATATATACTCTTGACATACAGTATACTCCTAGTGTTCTGCAATACTCCATCCCATCCCCACTCTGTCCACCATATTGAGACACGCCCAGCTGGACCTGGGAATGAGGGGGCAGATGCCTTTTTTTTAACTGCATCTAAATTCTGCATCCATTTGCTAAGCTTGTAAGCCGCCCTGAGTCTTCGGAGAAGGGCGGGATATAAATGGAATTAAAATAAAATAATAAATAAATTTAATCATATAATGTTTGACTAGTTCAGTTTCTGACTTATACTTTAGCAGCAGTTTATAAGTAAGGCCCAAGGTACGGAGTATATTTCTTTGTGCTTTTCTCTTTATAAACACCGGTCTTTTAAAACAAAGCAAGAAATTAAACATTTGTAATTATTCTTTTCTATATTTATCCCACGCATTCAATACATTGGTTTTTTTATATATATAATCTCTTATCAACTGCTTCTATTTGTACGAGTTCAAAGATTACAAAAAAGATATAACCCACTCTGTGATAAATTTTTAAATCTTGTAAAATCTTGAATTTAATTCTTGGTTCTTTATTGGACCATATGTGGTCTCATCACTTTTGTATGCCTTGAGTTGCTCGTATAATTTCAAGTTTATTTTCTTGAAACAGTTTCATTGCCAAATGAAAAGCCAATAAAAAGCCAAAAACAGGGAGTAGTAGTAGTTAGTAGTAGTAGTTGTTTTGTGCCCTTCAATATAGTTCATTGTTATGATATAAAATCATTTACTATTATCATGGTTTCTTGTTTATGAATATTCTACATTCATATGAAAAAATTAAAAGCCACAGTTCATCTTTTAGTTACAATAACAAGCATGAATGATCATGCTAAATTGGGAAAAAAATCTCCATCAAATAAAGATCATGGCCACTTTGTTAGTAACTTCCAAACTATATCCAACTTTCATATATCTTTTCAGAACAAATTCAGCCTCATCCGGGTATACTATTACAGTAAAAAAACCTGTTTCTTTTCTTCCGAGTACTACCGGGAAAAGCTTACATCTATGTTTAGTAAAGAAATAATCTCTATGATTTGGGGCAAATCTTTTTCTTCTTTATAAAAGAGAATAAAGGCTTCTTTCCATGATGAAGTTTTTCGTGTTCCTAATTCTTATTCATTACAAGAATGAAAGATTTAACCAGAATGTCTTAGAAAGTGGTCTTTGCGTTAATTGTTGACAATTTTTGTCAATTGTTTTTCTCAATTTTAAAGTGTTTGCTATTGCCTCCTTCCTAGGCCTGAAACAGAATTTTTATATTGGCTTTTTTATTATTGTGCGCCACCCTGAGTTGCTTTAGGTGAGATGGGTAGCTATATAAATTTAATAAATATATTAACTATAATTCAGAAATAATGATATCCTGAAAAATTACTTCTGCGACATTTGTAATGCCTTACACTTATTCATTTTTTTCTTATTGTTCCATTTCTTTCCTTATTTATGTTTCCTGGAACTTAAGATGAACATATATTTTTTAATGGAGCAAGCATTCTACCAAAAAAAGAATCTTGACACAAGGAGAGAATTTCTTAACCCAGGTTTGACTCTGGATATTCAGCCATTACCTCACTACTTTTCCCAGTCATCCCTTGAAAACAAAAATTTACCTAAGCTAGAAAGTTTTCTTAAGTTAGTAACATCTGAAGTTTTTTTTCAAGAAAATGTCACTTTACAGTTGTTTTCTACCTCTTTTTACAGGCATTTTCTGTGTTATATAAGTCCTGACTTACATAAACCTGACTTTACAGGCAGGGTGCTAAAATATGGCCATTATCCTTATGCATACACAAGGGCGCGGGGGGGGGGGGTGTACACATGAGCTGTGCACAAGGTGAAATCTTCCCCAAACTTGCCTACAAGATTCCTATAACAAAAATCAGGATTAAATGGTAACTGGCTTTATAAATTGCATATACCTGAGATAACAAAGCCACAATATGTATTCGAAATAGATGGCTGAAGTAGAAATATATTCTTAAAAGCAAGCCCACATTACAATCAAGAAAAAATATTTTAGCTGCTTTGCATTTTAAACCAACAGTGAAAAAGACATTTACATTTTTAAAAGGTCAGTTGAAAAAGACAACATCTTTTTAATGTGAATCTATCTCTCTAGGAAATAATCATAAAATCTGAAATCTACCAAGAATAAGGCAAACAATATTTAAATCACTGAATATCATTTGTTTGGGAGCCAAAAGCTTACTACATACCAGGGAGTAAAGAGACAGAGGAAAAAATCCTGATATTTCAAAGTATAGCAGAAAGAAGAAGAAATAATACTGCATTGTTCTTACTGCCATGACACTACCTTTATCCTAAAAACTTATCTGATCGTGTTACGAGCAAGACATGTACAGTTTGTTTGTCAAACAGATCAAGATACAAGCACACACTGGGGCAAAATTCATTATAAAGCAAAAACAACTCTGCTTAAATCACTGCCATGATGAACACATATGAAAACAGTAATAAATCTGTCTTCTCTGCACAACAAATCATCCACAGGCAGGCATTTAAAGGATGAAAGGCTGCTTGAAGCATGAAAGCCTTGTGACGGTTCTGATCTGTTTGACCAAGCTGCTATTTTTTCCAAGTATCCAAACTCCAACTGGAAATGCTTGCAAAAGACATACGGTAACCAGTCACATGTATGTGTGCCTATGCACTCCAAGAACAGGCCTGTGTACACATGCTTAATGCTTTGTATCTAGAAAGTCAATCTCTCCTCTTGCAGAAAGCCAGCTGAGCTTTCCTCAATATAAATGCTAATAAGGTCTGGTTTACCCACAGAGCAGTGTGAAGTTGCACAAAATAATCATCTTGCAGCCGGGGAATGACCCTATTAAATGCAACCATATATAAAGTACATTCACTGTTTGTGTTTTTTAAAACACTATATTAGACAAATACATTTCTAGCTTACCCATAATACATAGGGTATTATCTTTATACTGATATATTCTGAATATGCAAATATTAAAAACTTATTTTTCCCTACCTGCCATGAAAGACATTTCACCTGCCTCCGCAGAACTCTACTACCCTTTGCTACAATGTAAGACAAAGCTTTCCATTGTTACCAAGAAAGAAACAGAATTAATTAAACTCTGGCGAACAATTTAATTTCTACTCATACAGCATTAACTGTCCCACAGATATGAAGTTTTTCTGTTATAGGATAAAAGAGAGGATAAAAGAGATTTCAGGTATTGTATATAGCTTAAATCACATGCTCCAGAATTTTATCCGTAGTCTGGAACATATCATTCCAAGTGTTTCTATGTTTCTCGGTTGGCTTATTTGTTTTTGTCATTTCTCCAAACCGTAGTTTGAGAAGGCATCAGCCAACAAAACAGTGAGCACACATTCAATCTCTGCTGCTACTGACTAGGAGTTAAAGAATGAGGAAGTGTGTGGGTGACAGAAGCTGTTCACATTGAGAGATTAAGCATCATATTGGACTGGTGCTTTGTGACAGCTGGAGATCATAAATTGTGACACTCTGGAGCTCCAAGAGAGGGATTCATTCATGTAAAAGCTTCCTGCTCTCTCATTCTTTTCCCCACAAACAGTAATCCTATATACTTTTAATTTACCACTTAATCTAGGGACAGTAATTCATGCAGTGGAGTGTGATGACGTCACCCTGGGGAATTACAACTCATTTATGCTTCTTCATTCATCAACATACATACATACATACATACATACATACATACATACATACATACATACATATATATATATATATATATATATATATATATATATAATTTAATTTAATTTAATTTAATTTAATAATATTTCTATACCGCCCTTCTCCCTGAGGACTCAGGGCGGTGTACAGGGCAAGAATAAAACACAGAAATTTACAAAAACTAAAAGATAATTAAATGCATGCCCGATTAAAATACAATTGGTACATAGTAAAAAGCCCCAATAAAAATAATAAAAAACCCCACCAATCCCCCCTCAGGCCAGGCCGGCTTGCTCGAACAAGTATGTTTTCAGATCGCGGCGAAAGGAGCGCAGATCGGGCGCCGTCCGGAGCTCAACCGGTAACTGGTTCCATAGCTCCGGGGCGCCCACAGAGAAGGATCTCCCCCTGGGGGCCACCAGTCGGCATTCTCTGACCGGTGGCACCCTGAGGAGGCCCTCTCTGTGGGAACGCACAGGGCGCAGGGAGCTTGATACCGGCAGCAGATGTTCCCTGAGGTACTCCGGCCCCATGCCATGGAGGGCTTTAAACACCATTACTAGCACCTTGAATCTCACCCGGAAGACAACTGGTAACCAATTCAGCTCACGGAGCAGAGGTGTGACATGGGAGTATCGGGAGACTCCCAACACAACTCTCGCGGCTGCATTCTGTACCAGCTGGAGCCTCCGGGTGGTCCTCAAGGGAAGCCCCATGTAGAGAGCGTTGCAGTAGTCTAGACGAGAGGTCACGAGCGCGTGAGTGACCGTGCATAAATCATCCCGGCTTAGATAGGGCCGCAACTGGCGCACCAGGCGAACCTGGGCGAAAGCCCCCCTAGTCACAGCCACCATGTGATCTTCCAAGGTGAGCCGCGAATCTAGGAGTACTCCCAAATTGCGAGCCCTATCTACGGGGGGTAATAATTCACCCCCCATAGAAAGAGATGGAATATCCGAATAGACCCGGGATGAAGGTATGCAAAGCCACTCGGTCTTGTTGTATATATATATGTAGCATACATTAAAAAAGACCTAAAATATAAAACACATTAAAATTAACAATAAATCAGTAGTTTGATCAATTCCCAATTAAAAGATTCGCAAACAGATTTTCCAAACACAAAGAAATATAAGTGCCTGAAACAATGCAGAAAGGCAACAGACTACCGAGAACAGGTTCATAACAAGATTTTTTAAAATTGTATACAGTATATTATATGTAAAAAAATATACAACACTTTAGTGATAGGGGTGCTATGCTGTTAGTGATAGGGGTGCTATGCTGTTTAGCTTGAGGTTGCCAAGTGCAACAACGTGTGTGTTAATAGACTATTTTTATTCTCATATTTCTGAACTCCTTTTGCAGATGCATTGCCAAATGCAAAAAGTCTGTACTCCGCACAAACATTAGAAAGCCTAGAAACAATTGCCAAAAAGTATTTTTTTGTTCTTAATCATGACTTGTGTTGAAATGAATCTACAATGCACTTTCTTCCAATAGGTTCAGTTCTGTGCCTAGTTGTGCACTGTGAAAAACATGCTGCTGCTAGGCGATTCTTTTAAAGATCCTTTAAAAAATGTAAAAGCGGTTTCCTTTTACCAATTTTCTGTAGGTTAATTAGTGAAAAGCAGCAGAGACTATGAAATAGGGCGATCTAGCACTTTAAGAATGTATTCCTCACACTGTGAATGGATTAGAATAAGCTGATGACTTGCATGCATAAAACAGAACCAGTGTCGGCTTGCCTAAAGCAAAGTGGAGCCCAGAATGCAATTTAACAGGGATCCAGATCTTCAGGGCTTTGTCAAAACCCGTTCTTCTTCTTAGCAGGTGTTTTTTTGTTTTTTTTTTTGGATAGCTGGCTTGTCCAGACAGAGCAGAAGGAAAAGGGTAACTGGACATTTATCTTAGCCTGTAAATAAAACAGAAGTGAGGACTAGAATGCTGCCAACTACACCCTCACTTTGAAGTCCCCAAATCAATACTTGAAGAGAAGCACACCAGGCTCCAAATCTCCACCACTGGCCAGCCTTGCCTACCTGTGTTTAGCCTCTCTTGTGCTTAGCCTCTCTTTCTTGCCACTACGGTGGAGACGGATCATGATATGGGTGATGGATTAGGCCGTGCTCTTCACATAATACTACAGAAAAAACCAGCTCTTTACAGGGCACTTGCATGCCTGGAACTCCTCCAATCACATTGTTTTGCACTACCAGTTAAATATCCACAGCCAGCTTCTGATGGTGCAGACATGTCAAGCTGCCAGCCCACGGGCCGGTAGCGTCACGTCAAAACCACGTCCACCCCATTGCTGGCAATGGGGGGAAAAGTCGCGATACGTTGGGCGATGTCACATGACATTGCGAGTTTGCCATGCCTTTGACAGTGAATTCAAATATTAATTCATGATCACCACCACAGAACATACCACAAATTCAAGGCTTTCTGCACAGCAAAGAGGTACAAAAACTAACTTTCACAAAAGTGTCCAGAGAGACAAATATCAGGTTCAAGAAGATCCAAGAACAATCTTTCCAGTTTAAGGTTCCAGGTAACTCAACAACTGTGTATAGACAGAGTCACAGATAGGAAATTTAAAGGCTGTTTGCCACAAAGAGCCAATTAGCACAAGTCATCTCTTTTATATAATTGGCTGAACCGTGCTTCTTCCTGTCAAGTAAATGGCTGGATTTGATCTTTGATCTTCTTAACTTGCAACATGATGTTGTGCTCGGGACTTGCCTAGCTTAGGCTCCTCAAGCGCACTCCCTTCAGCAAGTTCTGTCATCTATCCATTCCTTGTACAACTCCACCCTTAACCCTGATTTGCTTGCACACACACACCCATTCGGAAGGAAGGAATTGGGAATGTCTAGTTTAATGAAGAGAAGGACTAGGGAGTGACATGATAGCAGTATTCCAATATCTCAGGGGCTGCCACAAAGAAGAGGGAGTCAAGCTATTCTCCAAAGCACCCAAAGGCAGGACAAGAAGCAACGGATGGAAACTAGTCAAGGAGAGAATCAATCTAGAACTAAGGAGAAACTTCCTGACAGTTAGAACAATTAACCAATGGAACAACCTGCCTCCAGAAGCAGTGAATGCTCCAACACTGGAAGTTTTTAAGAAGAGACTGAACAGCCATTTGTCTGAAATGATATAGGGTTTCCTGCCTGAGCAGGGGGTTGGACTAGATGACCTCCAAGGTCCCTTCCAACTTTACTATTATGATTATGATTATGATTATGATCTATCTTTTCCTTGTACAAGCCCACCCTTAACCCTGATTTGCTTGCACACACTCCCCCATAGTGTTATTACCCTAGTTTGTGTGCCTCTGGCTAATCGACCAGTTCTAGTAACATCTGGAATTCTACTTAAGCTACCCTTTCAATAATTATATGCCAGCCCAACAAGGTAGACCAATGCCATATAGTCCAGAACTACTTTTATTGTAACCACTATAGCACAGGTCTGCAACCCGTGGCTCCAGAGCCGCATGCGGCTCTTTCAGCCGTCTCCTGCGGCTCCCAATCCTTTGCCATGTGCAGTCCAAAAAAAAAAAAGTGGGACTAAAAAAGTTCAACCAATCAATTCAAATATGCAGGGTAGGTGCATATCTCGCCTTGGCTCCACTCTTCAGTCAAACCCTGTTCTGCGCATGCGCACATGTATGCGCATGTGCACACATTTTTTGTGGCTCCCAGTTTTTCCTTTTGCGAGGGAACCGGTTCCGAGTGGCTCTTTCACTGTTTCAGGTTGCTGACCCCTGCACTATAGTAACGGTATCTTATAAATCTGAATGGGCTTCCCCCTCCCTCATTGCATCTACTTGGGAACTGGGGGGAGGGGGGAACTTGTCTGAGAGTTATGTACTTGGCCAGGCTCAAGATTTTCTTATCTGACCACTGCCTTGTGGTGGCTCTTCCTTCTATCCTTCTGTTGTGATTCAGGGTCAGCCTGTGGGTTCGGCAGTTGGGTCGGACGATTCAGAGGAGGAGGAGGGGGGTGTTGGAGAGCTTGCTGAGAATAATATTGAGGCTCCACAGAGCCCTCAGCCAGGCCCCTCCCATCTGGTCACAACGCAGACCCAGCTGTGTGAGCCTGACAGTGTGGATGAAGATGACCCACAGCTGGCCCTGTTCAAGGACGCCCGACGCAGGAGGCAGTCAATCAGGAGTAAACAGAGGAAGGCAATGGGGCACCTCGGAAGGAGGCAGAGAGAAGCCACACCCTGAACTGTTTAAAAGGGGAATGCGTGGGAGGGCTGGTTTGCTGAAGGCAACCGTTTGAATAGCTCCTGTTTCATGGTTCGTGTTTGCTCTCTTTGCTCTGTTTGCTGTTTTATGTTAATAAATTTGGCAGGCTTAGTTCCAGCCTCTTGCCTTCTTGTAAATGGGTTGTCCCTGCCTTTTCTGCAGGGCCGGTAGCAGGCTGGTACAGAACACCTTCAAAGCAATTCCCTAAGCCCTCTATTTGCATGTCTTCTCAGTTTTAATACATGCGGGAATTTAACTAAGATAGTTTTAAGATACCCAGTTGTAGTGATGCACAGTAAAAATCACTTTCAGGTAGTTTTTTTAAAAAATGAGTATCCTTTTCTTCAAAATATTGCTTTTCTAGGATTAGAAAACACTGAAATCACAATGCAAAGTGCCTAGATTTGAGGAATTCGCATTATATAGTCTGTTAAAAATTAATAATTTCATAATATTAATGTCAATGCTGCTAACATCGAATGTTATTGCTTGGCAAGAGATGAAGTAGCAGCCATTTCATATGTTAAACTTGTGTATTGCTTTAAAAGATTTAGTTTAAGGTTGGGAGGGGGAATGAATAGGATTGCACCTTCAAGGCCATCTCTCTAACCAAAGAAGATAAGGCCTTGGCTGGTTTTCTAACGGAAGGGAAACTGATTCTTTAAATTAATTGGAGAATATGATTATGACAAAATTAGAAAGGTGGAGAATTGTGTTTTAATATATTGTGCAAGGGGCGGAGATTTCAGATTCCAGCTTCCTTCAAGCAAGCATTTGCCGGTGTATTAGGCTAATAAAGGACTTTTAAGGTAAACAATGCCTCAGAGTCACTTGAAAAGCCCATAGTCGGAAACTTGACAATTAATATCAATAGATAACATTGAATAAAGTCAATAAAGAGACTTGGATCCAAGTCATTGGGTAAAGGCTAGACTGGAATGTCAAACAAAAAAAAAACATCCCAAAAGGCAGCAATGGCAAACTACTTCTAGATTGTTGACAATTTCCTGTAATCACCAGGCATCAAATTCAACTCCAAGGAGAGTTTAACATTCTTCAAGTTTATTATTATTGAAAGTTAATGATTAAAATTCAGCATATAAATAGTAAAAGCATTAACAATAGATTACTTTATTTCTGCCATATTAAGAATAAATCCCTATTAAAACTTAACTATAATTTCAATATAAATTTATACTGTACTTTGCCTTAGAAAAAGGTAATAATTTAGGGTTATTTCAATTAGTTCTTAATGAAACAGCGTACTAAAAAGTTACAAAATTTGATGGGGTGATTCAACTGATTCACTTTTACACAAAGCTTTGAACCAAATCTTTGCATAACATTATTAGAGTTTCAGAAAGGCACAAGCCTATGAATTGCAAATATTTTTCGGTTCAAACATATGTTTTGTGAAGTTTATTGTATTACTACAAATGTACTATATTGTTCAATGTAATAGTATTATGATTTTATTGCTGTGCTATTTGTAGTTCTCTGTTTGATGTAATTTAGTCCTATATTGTTCTGAGGAATATAAGTTACTCAATCACTGTTTTAATTGGAGCAGTATATAACCCTTGGTAAATACAATAGAAATAAATAAAACCAGAAATTTGGAACAAAGGCAGTCTGTCATGTTTGCTGTGAAGGAAATTTAAAAATAGTCTATCCTCTCACGTGTTTGCTCAAGGAAAGGCCTGAATATTTTAGTCAATATTATGACTTTTTGGCTTTTTATCCAAAAAACTTAAGTTTTAACCTTTACAGTAGTTAAGCAGCAGCCATACTAAAACAATCTAGGGCTGCAATTTTTCTTTTTTCTTTATTTTCCTGAAGTTAATATTTGGTTTTTTCAACAATTGCAGCTACACAAAGTGTAGCAAAATCTTTTCTTTATTATTTGGCAACACTGAAAAAATACACACACATTAAGGTCATCACTGAAAAACTGTTTAAATTATATGATAAAAGAATACTGACCTGATACTCTTCTGTTAAACTTGTTAATAACAGGAGCTACAACAGAAACAAAAAATGTCCAGTAAGTTAGGAAATAACTGGTGGATAAAATTATTAAAAAGAATTATAATTATCTAACAACAGATTTATCAACTTCTTGTTCTATAACAGGTTGGCTCTTTCATTAATATTGATTTTAATTAACCTTCCTTTATTTTAACTGCATATTTAATGTTAAGATTTTCTTGAATATAAGCTTGAAGCCCTGACAAAAAGATGTCTCTAAGAACATTAAGCTTAAAACAAATTCTATGCTGCTGAAAGAGAAAGAATAGAAAACTGCATTTATGAACTGGGCACAGAAGAAAAGCTTTCATTCTTATAACAGTTTTTTTTCTTTAATTCTCTCATAAGCACAGAGCAGAAATATAACAGACATATGCAGTCCATGAACAAGTGTGCAATTCTTGATCGACTATAGTAAGTAAACTACTGCTTAAATGTCAGGTTGGCCAATATATCTAAAATACAAAAAAATGCAAAGCTCAGTAATTTGTTAGACAAAGATCTTTGTAGGTAAGAACTGCCCAAAGCAATTTGCTCTGCTTTTACAGTATTTCATAGGATTTAATTTTCATAAAACAGATGCTCACTGTCAGAGTCCTTACCAGCCCTTACACTCACACTTAATTAACTGTTAATAGTGCACAGTAAAAAATTAAATATAAGTAGTCCTTGACTTACAAATGGTTACTTAGCTGATCTACCTGTGCGGTACTTATGACCCAGATTTAAACTTCTGACAGTTCTCTCCCCCACTCCCAGCAGTTATGCCAAAAACTGGCATTTACTTTAGTAATTTTTATTTTCAGTAAAACTGCACCCATGATGAACAATTGGTTTGCTCAACAATTGAAGTCATTTGCTTAATGACTGCTGCAAATAGTTACTGCTGTGATGAGAAGACTCCATTATGGTTGTAACTCAAGGAGTATTTGTAGTTCTAGATTAAACTGCTTATTGAAAGAATCTTTTCACTTTTATGCTATCTGCCATAATCAGTCTTGCTGTAAATTTGTTTTCCAGGAATCACCCTTTGTGTATAGTCACTTCTCTTTTGAAAACTACCAGAATCTAAATCTTGTCAAGGAATAGCAATTGGACAGGCAATACATTTATCTATAAGTAACTGGGACGTGAAGATGAATGTTCAAGTTTATATGTGGATTAATCTATTTCATCACTGGTATCTTGTATTACCAATAAAACAAGGAAAAACTTTTAGCTTCGCTTAAGGAAGGGTAGAGGGTGATATATATTTTTTAAAGTCTGCAATGACTTACTAATTTACTTGTTTTTGAGTTGCCCATGCTATCGGATACTAGCCACTATCAAATATTCTGATATGAATTTGTACAAGATTATAAATCTGCATGAAACAATTTCTACTCATTTAAAGCCTAAAGCCTAATCCATGTTATGCACATTTATGTTAATATCAAACCTAATCATTTCCCTTTGCCTCAGGTAAAGATATATTAAGGGTGTGCAACCTTGGCAACTTTAATATCACTAGCTGGGGAATTCTGGAAGCTGAAATCCACAAGTCTTAAAGTTGCCAAGTTTGAAGGCTTAATCTAAACAGACATGTGACTGCCTTGTACAAGCAGTTATATGTTTTAAAAAAAATAATAAATGATCCAAAGCTGGTATCACAACAGCAACCAGGCTAAGACATAGCAACAGTATGTCAACAGAAATAGCACCTATGTCAACAGAAAATTCATTCGACTAAAAATGAAATTAAGAGGAATAAAACACAAGCAAGAAAAACAGTTCCTGTGAATCAAGGGGAAAAATGGAACATGAAAGTAATGTTATTCCTTTGCTTGTATCTTTCTGCTTAACAGAATCTCCACGTAAGGTGACTTCCTTCCAAGAAACCCATGGGCATTTTCTTTCTCTCCATCATTTGGATTTCAGTTTTCCTTCTACACAGAATCAGAAGTTCCCACTTCTGGAAGGCAAAAAGAAGTTCTAATGGCATCTCTTCTCCTACATATTACTCCAAAGAACCTTTCCTTCCTCTGAAGTTGGTTTTCACAGATGAAAAGTGCCTTATTTCCACCCATAATCTGCTACTAGCGAGCAAAATTTCATTGCTAGGGAAACATGAAAAATCTAGGGGGAAAGTGCACTCACTGTTCCTTAGCGTAATCCCTTCCCCCGGCATCCTTTACTTTATTTTTCCCTGAAGAACTGCAACAATTTTTTTTAAAAAAAACAACCCAGTTTCCTTCAAAATAACTTGGGGCAAAATATTTGTGTGCTGAAATCTTTCACTCCCTCCAAATTAATTCTAAACATTTTTCTGCCTAGAATCGTTACTTTCCCAATGGTGAAGACAAAACAGTACTACTCTGCTTCCACTGGCATTGCCATTTTTATACATTAAGAGAAGAAAGAAGGTTTATGATCTTTATGGGTTTTACTGCTCACTTTGATAGAGGTGGGCAAATCTGTTCCTGTCGGTATGGTAAGATCCTGAAGACCCACAAGAGCAGTGGCATGGTCAGCTATGTATTCTTATCCTATAGATTAGGGAAAAGAAACTGGTTCTTCTGCCTGCTCAGACAAAATAAGCCTAAAGATTTCCATAAGAACTAGGTCTACCCAGCTGTTACAGTCTGCCTTTGAGAACCACAAAAGGACACAGCAACATAAGGAGCTAAAAAGAACAACTTAGCACAGGACATTGTTTCTCATACTGTGGTGGCTACCTAAGTGCCTCTGGTGTGCTTCCAACAGAAGAGCAAGACATACCCTTTCCTGCCACTGTTCCATTCTAACTCTAGCATTTTTTTTGTTAAAAAAAACTTTTAAACCCTCCAAACTTGGCTACCTCATTACCTAACCATTAACTCAAGCAGCTTATGATCAAGTTTGCAAAAAAAAAGCAACAGCACAAATTCTTAAGAAATTCTTTACAAACTTCCCTCTACAAAGGAAAAAAAATCTCAATTCCCGCCTTTTTCCTTTCTTTTTTTAAATCTGTACTTAAAAGGACAGAGGTCCTCTTATACTAGGATAATAAGGTTTACTCAAGAGTGTTTGATGAGGATGTTTGTGTAAATTCAAAGATCCAACAATGACAAGGTCACCTTCATTTGAGTGCTAATTGATTTCTTAAAAAAAAAAAAAAACTCCAGAAGCTTAGTGAGGCAGGATTTAACTTTGTACAATCCATGCTGATTTTCTTTCAGCATGACTGAATATGAATGATGATTTTGCTGAAACAAATAATGGCCAAGCTATAATTTTTCAAATCTCCTTGGGTTCCTTTTTAAAAATTGTGTTATACTGTCTCCCTGATAGTTCTCTGGCATTTCAAGAGATCTGAGTGTCAAGCCTCTTTTCACTAGCCCATTTTTTAGAATTTTCCCCTTTTGTAGTCAAATGTGACTATATTTTAGTCTGTTCTCAATTTCCACTTGCATGTATAATGACAGAGCATTGTGGTTGCTGTTTCCTATCAGTAACACAACATATTGCATTGGAAGATGAATATCACTTAGGATTAACTTTAGAGTTGATTCCTGTCTAGTTGGTTCCAAGACCATCTCTTCTATGGATGCAACATTTAGAAATGGCTTTTGTCATCACATGAACATGAATACTCAGTATACATAAGAATATCTGAAGTCTCCCTTCCAACTTCTCTATACACTTCCCTTATTTCTTTCACCTATCAATATCATTCTTGGTACTTGGGATCAGTTGAGCAAAAGGAGATCTTGGCAGATAATTTGAACGTGTAATCATATTTTATTAAACTTATATGCCACCTGACTCTGGACTCAACAAAAATCAAAGAAATCTGTAGCCAGATATTGCTGGTATTAGATAATTAAGTTTTATGTATTAGCCAGATATTACAGGTAGTCCTTGACTTACAAATATTTGTTCAGTGACCATCCAAAGTTACAATGGCCCTGAATGGCGTTTATGACTGGTCCTCAGAGTTCCAACTGTCCCAGCACACTCATGATCATATGTCTAGAATCTGGGCAGTTGGCAACCAAATCACACTTACAACCAGTTGCAGCACTCCATAATCAGATGACCCCCATTTACAATTGTTCCTGCCAGCTTTCCCAGAAACTTGGAATCTGAATTTTGATCACATGACCAATAAGGATGGTGCAACAGTCATGTGAAAAACGGTCACACTTTTTTCAGTGGAGTTGTAACTTCAAATGGTCATTAAATGATTGCAAGTTGAGATCTGCTTATATTGCAATTTCCTCTTTATGGGGCTGCCTTCAAAGATGATTTGGAAGTTTCTGCTGATCCAGAATGCAATGGACTGAGAAATAATGGGTACAACTTGTCTCTCCCATGTAATATCATTCTTTCAGGAGCTGCAATGATTGCCAGTGGGGTCCTGGTTGCAATTCAAGATGCTGATTTCAAGTCAAAATCCCTTTATGACCTGGGTAACTTTGGGACTGCCCTCTCTGGGAAGAATCTGTCATTCTAATGAGATATAGCAGGGAAGATGCTATAAGTCAGACATGTCAAACACAAGGCCCGGGTGGCCCGCGAAGCCATCCTGGAAACAGTGAGGGAACGGCACCCACTGCCTTGGCCCTGGCCCAGAGACCCTCCTTCTGCCAGAGACCCTCAGATCTGTCCCAGTCCTGCCCAGGCCCCCATAGGACCCTTGATGCGAACCATGTAGAGCTGGCCACGCCCACCCAGTAGGCCATATGCACTCTAGCCATGCCCATCCAGTAGGCTACGCCCACCCTGGCCATACCCACCTGGCCCCCTGAGGGTAACTGCAATGCTGATGCGGCCCTCAATGAAATTGAGTTTGACACCCCTGCTATAAGTCCTTGAACTGTTGGAAATAAAAATATATATGTGATGTTGCCTTTGTTGCTTAATCTATTTATGGATAAATATATAAGGAATGATTGTAGTGATGATAAATTTGTGTTATTTATGGGGACATGAATGCACGTCTTCTGTATGAAAATGAAACTGTGCTGGCTGGGAACCCAAACATTTTGTAGCAAATGTTAAAAAGAAAAATAATTAAATAATAATGAAAAGTACGGATATAAAAATCAATGGATCAAAGTTGAAACACCAGTTTAAGTAATATATGGAAATAGGCCCATTAAACCCAAGGGGGGTTTATACGTTCACAAAACAATGGATGAGATAAGATTTTTGCCTATTCTATGTTATAGATTTTACAAACGTGTATAATGTGTATGATATGCATACACATTTTATGTATTTGCATAATGCATAAAATCCATACTGTACAATGCATGTTCAAAATGGCAAATGGATTTTATCCACTGAATCTGTTAAACCAAGGTCTGCTAATCTAAGGGTTTACTGTAGTTGTCTTTGACAGGAAAAATGGAAGACAAGTAAATGAATTTAAATACCTTGACAGAATGTTTATCAAAGGTGGAAAAACAGATGAAGAAATTTTAAGATGTGTAAAACCTGATAGAAATGTGATGAAGAGTATGACATCTGGTGTGAGGAGTAAACATTTGTTGAAGGAAAATTCACCCTATTTTATGAGGCCTCTACAGTATAATCAAAGAAGCTAGACCTTGGAAACAATAAACAATAAACCATTATATGACCCTGAAACTGCCAAACTTGCCCAAAAGCAGGGTGGATTTTTAAAAAAATGGATTTTTAAAAAAATTAAATTGGATTTTTTTATTTTTATCAAATTTATTTTAATAAAATGGTTTTGGAATAAAAATCTATCTAAATATAGGTTTCTATTTAATAATTTAGTTTATTCAGCATGAAATGGAGCTTAGTTATGTAGCATGAGGCTGTATATTCTGCAATATTTACATTTTTGGTAAACTCAATGAATCCAAGCTCTGCTAGCTGAGATAACATGCACTACATTGATGCATTCACACAATTTCACAGTAACCACAAGATAAATCATAAAACAAAGTTCTGGAATATTCCTTTATCCCATTGTTTTGCAAATCTATGTACACTACAAACTGTATGATTGTTTGAAGAGAAATGCATCTGCACCAGGCTCTAAGTGTTTTAATTAAATAAAAGAATTTGAGTTCTCCAACTATGTGTGATTAACCTATTAACCTAAAATTGGTTCTGATATCGCTGTTTTACTAACCTGACAGCTTATTATTCTAAATAGGAAACCTTCATTTTGTTTGCAAATAACAATATTAAAGATTCTAACTACCAGCAAGAATGAGTCCTTACATTTAAGGAGCACATGTCATTTCAGATCCATCATGGCAGTGCCTGTTAGTGGGCATCCACTCACCTGCTGCCCACCACATCCCTCACTTTATTGTGTCACTGCCGCATCCCCAGCCATCCCATTAAAGTGAGTGGGACTGTCTGTGAGTCAACAGCGGGTCAGAGGAGGAGCTGCTGCAGGACAGAGATGACAGTTGCTCTTTAAAAATTATAATTTAAATCAAGTTGATTTACATCAAGCCTTATTACTAGTGATTTAAATGATTTAAATCGTGATTTAAATTGACTTGATTTAAATCAAATCCACCCTGCCCGAAAGTAAACATTTCCTGGCTTAAAGAAGCAAAAACAGATATATAGAAAAGCAGGCTTCTATCCACTTCATTAAGTTGGATTTGTCAATTAAGTTGGATGTCAGGAAAACATAAAACTAAGCTGAATGTAAAAGTGATGAAGTACTTAAGTGTGTAGTAAAAGAGAATGGGGTAAGAGTGAATTTTTAGTGAATGTGGAATAGCATGAAGGACTACACTGAGGCAATTTGATCATTTCCAGGATGTGAACAAGAATTAAAAGTAAATCACAAAACAAATATATGAAGACTGAATGTATCTACACTAGGCCTAACATATTATTGCCACAAGTAAAGTCTAGTTAAGCAAACATGTTAGCAAGTGAAACTTTAATAGAATGGAAGCAACAAAAAAGACCCAAAGACATGGGCATGAATATACCCATAATTCTATTTAGTCTGGAAAAAGCCCCAAACTTGTAGAAGCTAAATCAATGGCTAAGGAACAAATCAGAGACATTGTTAAAGTGATCACACCAGTGTTCCTGAGTTTTATTACCAAATATTAACTATTGCAAACCCTCTATTGCAGGATATTTATACAATCAGGATAAATCAAAATGGACTATGGAAAAAGATCATCTATATTTATTCAAGGTAAATATAGATGGGCTTTTTCCATGCCATGTTTTAGTGCTCTTCCTTCTGAAGTGTCAGTGGGACTCCCTTTTCCTTAGAAACTTTGCCTTAACTAATATTTAACTCTGCCCTAATTCTGAAGGCTGATGTCTCTTATATAATATAATAATTGCTTTCCCCAATTATTTCCAAACAGGACAGTCATACGGATACTTTTTAAAAGCCGGTCAAAGACTGTAGTTAAAAAGTTCAATTATATAGGCTAGCAGCTAGCTAGCTGATCACACTATACTAGGCTGCTATCTGTCAAACAGATCAATTACTGTGCTAAATTTCCCCTAAGCTAAAATCTCTCAAGTGAAAGAATTTTTTTGCCACTCTGCATGTCATAAGATCTGCAGTCCAAACTGGATAAGCTAAGATAAAGCATCAAGAGGAGGAACAGATGAATTGTGATAGCTAATATTTTTATTTCTTGCTATGGTGTCCCTGTAAATGGAACCCTTTTTAGATTTCTAAAACCTCCTGATGCAAAAAAAAAGGTAACTCCTTGCCACAGTTTCCATCTGCAGCTCAAACAGAAGCTTCTCCTTGCCATAGCTTCCATCTGCAGCTCAAATAAAAGCTGCAAGTCCAGGAGACACCCAAGTTGTAAGCCAGTTGTACTTATTGTACTTACCGGTATATTGTACTTAATATTATACTTATCTTGAGTCAGAGAACGTCTATAATCACAACCACTCAATCATGCTAAGGTTGATTTTCTGTAAGTTTGTCTCTCTCCTCCAAACCACAACCACCACCAAGCATATCCAGCAACTGCATTCAGATATTAAAAAGCAGGAATGCATTTCTATTATTTCCTCCATTTGCTTCCTTCAGTATTGTAGTCAATGTTCCCATTAGAAGAGGAAAGCAAATCCTGTTTTGAGTATAAACTCCACTGCATTCTAGAATTTTAATGTTTCTTCAAATTTCTTAATATATGAAAAAGCAAGGAAACAATTACAGTACTCAAGAAAAACTGAGGAACTTCGGCTAATTGGAAATATTCTAAACCTGATTTAAGAGATGATACTCTGGATATCCTTGTAATTTATCACATTAACTAAGGACCATTTCTCTAACTGGTGTCCGATAAACTAGTGACATCAAATTTGATAACATTCACTGAAGTCTTTGGTTTATTTGACTGGCAACCCACAATCACTGTAAGCAAAACTTTATTTTAGTAGGGAAAGATTCTTTTCCTTCTCTCTTTCTTTTTTGCTGACACTGCATTATGCACATAGTAACATTTGAAAGCTTTACTATATGCCTACATATACTGCTACATTTCAGTATTGTATAATATCACTTGAGTTTTAGACAAAAAATGAGCAATGCTGATTTTCTACTTCATCAGGAAATCTTGAAGTCTGCTGGTATTAAATATACCTTATATCTGTTGATATAAGACTTTATCACATTTAGCATAGGAATAGATGAATAAATCAGGGAACAGAAAATACTCAAAGCATCCATTTTGTAAAATGAATACCTAAAGCAAACACTATTTCTAAATAAACTAATCAGCTATAAAATATACAGCTGCGAGTCCAGTTACAATGTTCAACAGTTACAAACTACATGATATGAACATTTACTTTTAACACACAATAACAAGGATAAAATCATAACATAATTACCGTAGGGAGCTCCAGCAAAGTTAATAACATTTCATCCTACTTCTGGGGTTCTGGGAGAAGAAATATAACTGCCACTCTAGAAATGATATGTGACTACAATGAAAAAATTAAAATGTATCTGCTTAGAATGCTATTACTTGAAGGATAAAGAGGGGCATATTGCAACCAAAGGAACACAAGTGAAAAAGAAGAGTACGGTACCCAGAGAGCAACACATCTATATTAATATAGAGCTTTTGATTAAAATATATTTCAAACTATATTTAAAAATTATGGTATTAAAAACTCTTATACCATAGAGCCATAGTGTGACAATATCCTATTTCATAACTCAATTACGTACATTCTATATACCCCCCAAAAACAGTAGAATGTGGCAAATAATTTTATTTTCAACTGTGAAATCTCATGCAGGCAGCCTTATTTTGTCCTTGATGAAATGGTTGCTTTAAAAACTCTGAAGGATAGCATCTACCAAGAGATTTTAGAAAGATTTCCAAGGACCCCTTTAAAAAAGTAATGTTCTCTGGCTTTTGGACTACCTCCTAATCATGCTTGACAAAATATATCAAATTCCAAAAAAGTAAAAGTAGACTAAACACTGCTCAGAATTTATCATGTGCCAAAGATAACCAAGATTATATTATTTTGTCAGTAATAGGACTATCATATCTTTTGAGCCCAAGGACTGTACTACTTCTTTCTAATCAAATATCCTTCAGAATTACATCTTTTACCCCTAATGCACATTTGTGCCCCTTTAAATGTTGCTTATCTCCAATGTCCAGCATAAAAATGGTTGATTACTGTACTTCATCAATATCTGTATCCCACCTGACTCAACTTTATATCATAAAGGAGTTATAATCCAGTCTGGCCAGTTACCACTCTTTCCCCATATTTTAATCCTTTTTTTCAATAATCCATGTAATCTCTAAGACTTGTGCTCAATTCAATAGAGACTTACCTTTATAACAATATACCAAACATAATAAGATATATTAACCATTTTACTCTTGTACTCTTTACTCTTTATATAGCAACATCGTGGTTTTTCTGGCTATTTCAATGAGTTTTCACAAAAAGCTATGTCAAATTAAAAGAGAACACTGAATTATGTTAAATGTCTTAACACTCAAGAGACTCTGTATAATCACCATTAAGTGTTTCAGCAGCTTACTCCAACAATTTTTTTGTCAAAATTGTTCTATTTCAATGAATCTTCCTTCCCAACAAGTATGTTCTGAATCACTGCCTTAACATGGTTAACAGACAGAATTTTAATTACTGTACACCAACTGCTGCTGTTTACACTATCAGTCAGTACACTGAGGCATCAAAGAGATTTACCATTCTACTCCAATCACTCTATGTTGTTATTTTAACAGTTACTAGGAAGCTCTGTATTTTTCTTTCCTTTTCCAAATTGGTCTTTCCTAAACAAATTAAAACTGAGGCATGCTCTATAAATGCATTTGCTTTTCTAGGCAATGTTTAATTTAATGGATAAAACTCTTTAAAGGCTCATAGCAAAGTTTTATTTTACCATAAATATTTTACAAATTATCTAGGAAAACATTCCGATTATATCCTCAATCATCTAAATAGCATTTAAAGCTATTTAACTACTAAGGTTCTAAGTTATCATTGTTAATAACTGATCTAATTTTTTCTCTATATCTTAATTATTTCAATTAGTCACTCTCATTCATAGTGATAAATGTAACTATTTCTGAATTCAGAGAATACATTAATTCATTAACTTTATTATAAGTCTGCTTTGGAGGTAAAAGCACAATCCAGATCCACTAAATAGATACAGATTTGAAAAAGTGTATCATGGCTTTTCCATATTTAACAGAAATATTTTAGTTTTGTTTAATATTTGCCATGCCTAATAAGACCTTGACACTAATTTGCATTTTTAAAATTTGTGCAAATCATATTACATATTACATGTTCCATTAATTTCTGGTCTTCAGAAATGAAACTTTTCTACAAAAAGTCCTACCAATATTTTATGTTAGAAAGTGAAGAATTTTCCCATAATGCACAGCATTCCATTTCTATTCACTTTTGCTCTCCCTTGCAATAGCCTCTCACACACTATATAAAAACAGCTTTTTAACTGGCTCTTTCCTGCTTCCCATCTCAGCAAGTTTCTCATTAAGCATCATCACCATTTCAGTTACAAAAATACAATTCAGAATATCCATTTCTCTGAAAACTTCCTCTTCCCTAATTGTTATCATATGCTAAACTTAGGAACTTGTTAACTCATTTATATAAAGTACATAGCCCATAATTTAACAACCAGGGAAAAGGGATCAGAAAGCTGTAAAGCACTGACTGAACTTAGCCGGCCTTACCTCTCAATTAACATGTACAAGGTTAGATGATAACTATTCTATTTTGACACTTACAAAAATAGAATGTTGTCTGTCAACATTGTTATCACTTAATTCTAAGCTTTCCTAAATATTCCCCAGCAGGAGCTGAACTGGGTAATGGAATGCTTTTACATTATGGTATATTCTCTGGTCCCTGTACTCAGAATATTTTTAAACACTTGCTTTGTGGATTACGGTAGCTACTTATACCATGTTCCAATGATGAGATAATTAATCCACATTTTGGCAAGATCCTTTGGACAATTTTGAACATGAACTAATCCAATTTTTCCTCTAAACCTAGAATGTGCAAATAGCTATTGAGTTTTAAAAATATTTTTCATTGCTTACCATTAAGCATAAAATATGTGGTAAATAAAATAATGAGAATACAGGAAACCTTCTCTAAATATTCTTTTAAATAGAGGACTAAAAAGATTGGCTAACATGTAAAAAGCTGCTATGTGAAAGAAAAAAAATCTTAGAATATGGACAGATTTAGAACAAAAACTAGAGAGAAGAATCTTCAAGAGATTCCTTTACGAAAAGGGGGGGGTTATCATCCAAGTTAAGATATTTTCCAATTTTTCCTCCCTCCTTCCTATATACTATTTTAAAACAAACTACTAGGCATAAATTGTTGTGTTCTAACCTTACAGGCTCTCTCTATTCTCTTCTCTATGAAGCTCATTACACCCACCCACCCAACCCAAAAAAACCTGGACACTGAAAAGGCTGCCCTACTCTTCAAATCACAAAGAACAGTAAATTTAATGCCCCTTCAGGCCTCCCCTACCTTCATGTTTAATCACGAAACAAGAAATTCCTTAAAACCTTTTTTTTTCAGCTGGGCCTCTTTTTTAAAAAAATGGAGGAGAAAAAAAACGAGAAAAAAGATTTTCATTCAAAAGTCATCTACACACCCAAAGCAACAGTCGCTCGGACATTCCTGAAGTGAGACGGGAGAGTAAGTAAAATGCGAAATTATCCAGCTATTCTTTTTTCCCCTCCCAAAGCCATCTGCATGTCAAAACGAAAGAGGGGAGGCCAAGAAGCAAACCCGCTAAGGATCCCCATTCGCAAGGTCACACCTACTTTCCCCGCATTCAAATCACACACACACACACAAAAATAACCCATACCCGCAAACAATGTTTTGGCATTAACCACCATTGCTACCTTAACCTGGTCAATTTCTACCTTGCCTCCCACCGTTCCTTGAGGACGGCAGGGAGGATTTTGCAGAGCGGAGAGAGCTTCTCGGCTCTCTCTTTTCTCCGCTCTGCCACGTTCGCACGACGTCTTGGAAGGAAAACCGGCGGCCTCGACGACCCGCCGGGGCTTCTCCATCCTAACTAACCTAGAGCCCGCCGGGGCCGGTGGAGAGCGCGAGAAACCCGCGTGCAAAAAAAAAAGAAGAAGAAAGAGAAAGACAGAAAGTCCTCCGCACGTGAGGATCTTCAGATCCTCTCGGCCAGGAAGAAAGGGAGAAAAGGTTGCGCAGCCGAGCGGGGAGCGCGTGGAGAGACCCCCCCCCTCCTCCTCCTCTCCGGCCGCCCTCGGCCGGGTCCACCCAGCCCCCTCCTGGCCGCAACTCACGCTCGAAGTCGGAATCGGAGTCCTCCTCGGCCGCTTCCCTCCGCGCCTCTTCGCCGTTGGACTCCGTCTGCATAGGCTCCCCGTCGAAGTTGACTCCTTTGCCCCTGGCCGCCGCCGCCGCCGCCGCCGCCTCAGCCTCGCGCAGCTGCTGGTCGCGGGATTCCCGCAGGCGACTGAAGTATTCGGCGGCGAAGTCCAGGAGATTCGGCGGCCGACGCCGCAACACCTCCACGGTGTAGCCCTGCAGCAGCTCCGACAAACCCGGCGGGATCTCGATACTCATCTTGCCGCCGCTCACGAATTCGAGGGGGACGGAACGCCGAACTCGCCTAACTGACAAACCACCGCCGCCGCCGCCGCCCCCGAAACGGCTTCCGAAACGGGGCCTCCCACCTGCGGCTCACTCCCCCTCCGAGCCGCGCTCGCGCCGCCAAGGGAGCCGCGCTCGCGCCGCCGCCGCCGCCTGACACGCGAGAAAGAAAGGGACTGAGGGGAGGAGGAGCAGCAGGAGGAGGAGGAGGAGGAGGGGGGGGAGGGACTGGGACGGAAGCGCACAAGGCTCTACGCGCTCCAAAGCAGGAAACGGCCAAGAGCGCGAGCGAGCGAGCGAAGGCGGGGGTGGGAGAAAAGAGGGGGGCGGCGGCGGCGGCGTCTGCCGCCCGAGGAGGCGTGAATTAGAAAAATGGGTGGAATCATTTGCGTCACAATACCGAAGAAGGGGCGCGCGAAGGGAACGGGTTAAAAGGGAGTACGAGTAATATTGGAAGGGTGGGCGATGGGATGCCGCGCGTGCGCAGAGGAAGGCGGGGTTTTCAGGTGGGAGCCGGGAGTTGGTGCTGTAATTCCTTCGCGGGTTCTAACCGGCTGTGGCCCGGGGTAGGCAACCTCGGCTCTTTTATGACTCATGGACTTCAACTCCCAGAATTCCTGAGCCAGCTATGCTGGCTCAGGAATTCTGGGAGTTGAAGTCCATGAGTCATAAAAGAGCCGAGGTTGCCTACCCCTGGGCTGTGGGAAGGGAAGGGTTGGCTGCGGTGGTTAAAAAGGGACGTGGTGCTTCGTGTTGCCATCGGTTCGTTGTCTTCCTGGCGACTGTTGGAAAATACGCGACAACTCTTCTTTAGTAACTTTCTCAATCCGTAAATTACTCCCAAAGAATTGCTCAGAAATTTGAAAATGTGAATTATTAAGCTTGTCAGCGTGCAAATGTCAACATTTTTCCAGAGAGGATCTCTTTTTTCCCTTTTTTTTATGGTTTTCTTTCCTGATTTTCAAACCTGGAGAAAACGTCTGGATTTTTTTTTTCAAAATCATGTTTTGGTTGTGCCGGCATTACATTATTAGCCGTTTTTTTTATTTATGGGCGAGAGAAGCGCGTATTATATTTAGTAAAAGGAGGAAAGATGATTTATCTTGCTATTTCATCAGTGTTATAGTGAAATAATTGGCGGTTTTGTGTTAGTTCTTCATTATCACTTCTTTACTGGTGGAGAAAAGATTTAAACCAAGTGCCTACCACCATGTTTCTTACAAAAGGTATAGAATAGATGCTGCTCTGAATGTGGACTAGATGCCTTCAGCTTTTTTCTTAAACAGACAGGAAGCAAGCACCAAATATCCAGAGAAGTGGGGGGCTCCATTGAGTGTATACAAGTCAAGGCTTCACAACTGGAAATTTTTAAGAAGAAATTGGACAACCATTTATCTGAAATGGTATATGGTTTCCTGCCTGAGCAGGGGGTTGGACTAGAAGACCTCCAAGGTCCCTTCCAACTCTGTTCTGTTCTATTCACTATCAGGCAGGCTGCTTTAATCTGAATTCCTGTACTGAGTTTGGAATTGGCCTCAGTGACTTAAATATAGTAGTCACTAGGATTTGGACTGTAAGGTCATGAGTCTTATGGGCCCACAAGCATTTATATTTAATCACTTGATTGTGCATACCTTATTCATTTGTGATATATTAAACAATGAACTGTTCATAACCTGACTATTTGGAGTTAGCTTTTGTTGACCACAGATTTAGCCAGAGCCTAAAACCTCAATTTCAAAAGGTTGGCCTTGGTGATGTAACAATATTGGGCTGAGTGATATCACAAAAACCTCATGAGATCACATGTTTCCCAACTAGAAAAAGAGAAAAAATGTTTATATTTTTCCTTCATCTGGTGATAGTTTCCTTTCTGTGATAGGAAATTTTAATCTTTCAGTTAAATGACTAACTTTTTCATCCATCTTTCCTTCTGCTACACTCTTTTGCACATTTATCTAAAAATATGTCTTCGATCTCAACATGACTTACACTTGAATATTACTTATGCAACATTATCTTATATATTCTCACTATTGCATAGCAATGTTAAACTGCTCAGAAAACTATTCTACCAGCCTTTACTGCTTTTGATTTGTATATATGTTACATGCAAAATATTTAATTTTATCAGTATTGAGATTTTGTCTATTCCTTTTATTCCTTTTCTGTCATGTCTTTCAGATTGAGGGTCTCCATGCAAAAAAATATGTCTTCATGAATTATCAGTAACTCATTTAAGAAATATTGCTGGCCTAAAACACTTTAATAAAACAATAAATGTATTCCTCTGGTGTGCTGTTCAGCAAGCCAGCTGATCCTCCCGTGCTGCATGAGAGAAAGATTCCAAGTCATAGATGGAGCATTAAAGCAAAATATGCCCATTTAGCTGTCAGGCCATTCAATTTACACTTAGTTTATCAAATATTTGCTGAAGTAAAGGCATATTGTGTCCCCAGCATTCCTAATGTGTGTGATATGACCAAAAAATAAGCTAAGTTTGGTCTAGCAAAATTTGTACAGGGGGACTAGATAATTATAGCCATTGGTTTCATGTTGTTTATAACTAATCTCTTTATTTTTATTTATTTATTTATTTATTTATTTATTTTAATTCCATTTATATCCCGCCCTTCTCCGAAGACTCAGGGCGGCTTACAAGCTTAGCAGTGCTCTGGAATCTTCTCAGGATTGACATCAGACTTACTGGTTCCCTGGCTTTTTCCTTTTTGGAATGTCAGAAGTAACATTTGGTATTCCACTGCAGGATTTCTGAAGGATAATATATAAGGATTTTGCCATAAACTATCCTTCAGCTAGTTTTCAAGTATACAGTTTATCAGATCCTGGAAATTTAAACTCAAAGTCAGGAGGTATTCCTTGACCAGAATTTTATTAACTTCAAACTTATTCTGTCCCTTCATCCTGCTTTTAGATAACTGAATAAAAATTGGACAGCTCTGGCTTTTTTATTACTTGTTGCCTTCTCTACTGAGCAGCTGGTATGCCGGTTCTTTATATTTTGAACATAACTAAAAAAAACCTTGATTTTTGAACCTCTTGCTATTTTCAGCTCACAAGCTTTCATTTTTCTAACACCAGCTCTGTGGTACTAAGTTATCCATACTTGTCAGTCCTTTGAAGGTAGTCCAGTCAGGAAAGACAAACCATGAATACCAACTCTATCTTTATTGTCAGATTAAAGTGATAAAATCTTGCAAGTCTGAAAGCACTTTTACTTTCCAGAAAATTAGGGAGTGTCTCTTCTGAGACACTCCACATGATCCTTTTGCTTCTGTGGGCTGAGATACCTTTGTGAAGTCCTCCATGAGCTTGGTTGCTTTCTTGGAGACATTTTATTACCCAGCTAGATAACATCAGTGCTAGAAGGTACCTTTTGCATGATGGTTGTCTAGTCTGCAGCTTTTCCTTCTGACTTTCAAGTCATTCCCACATGCAATACTCTTCCATTTGTGTCCTGTCCCTAGCCTAGTGGATGACATTTCTAAAAAATATATGTGAGAGACTTTAATTATGAAATGAAGATGTAACATGTACAGGAACACATAAAAAGAAATGAAAGTTAAGTTTGTTGAAGATTATTATAAGAAATGCTCACTATATTTTCCCCATGCACAAAAAGTACATCAGTTATTTACTCAAGCAGTCAACTGAAAAAGAACTTTGCAAGTATGTTATGAATGCAGTGCATTTTCCCTACAAGTAAAACCTTGTTCACTGATTAGAGAAACAGCTATACAACTGCAAAATCCTCCTTTTGAAGTACAAGGTGCAGCTGGCAACAGACACAAAAAATAAAGTTTAGTACTTTTAAATAGGAGCACAGAACTTGGCAGATAGACAAGCACTTGACACTTGTCTGCCCTTAAAACCCAGAATCATCAGTAACCTACAGGCTGTTGATTTGATGACGCCATTCTATGTTGTCCGTATAAATATGTCTGTGTTGCTCTTAGTCTAACAAGAGGAGGAAGAAAGCAATGGTTATTTGAGCTGTAAGTTCTATTCAAAACTATGACCTTGACTGAGATTGTCAGTTACAGCATATTTATTATTCCCTTATCAAGAGGTCCCATCAATATTCCCAAATCCTTCTCATTTCTGGAAATAAATATTTCTTAACTGTTTAATACAGAGAGTTAACTGAACATCAGATCACCTCAGCACATAAATCTGCGTAAGTCTGAACTGAATTTACTTCAAAGGGAGAAAACCCCAAACCTCTTCCTAAAAAAAGAAAGATCAGACAGGAAAAAAAAATCATATTATGTATCATGTTTTTAGCAAAATGAAGATGACTTTCCCATTTTAAATTATTTGAGGAAAAGTTGACAATAACTTTTAGGCAAATATTTTGCCTCGAGTGGTGTCACTGCCATTATGTTCTCTTGCACTAGGACAGGGGTAGGCAACCTTGGCTCTTTTATGACTCATGGACTTCAACTCCCAGAATTCCTGAGCCAGCTGGCTCAGGAATTCTGGGAGTTGAAGTCCATGAGTCATAAAAGAGCCAAGGTTGCCTACCCCTGCACTAGGACATTAGTAGCTCTGTGTAATGTTCACTTTCTAATTATTTTTTTAAAAATGGCTTTGCTGTTGTGATCTCATGGAACATTTATAAATACTGGGGGGACGAGTGTGGGGGTCAATGTAATATTCAAAGGGAGTACATTTGCTTTCTGAGGGAAAGTAAACCATCAGGTTATTAGTAGGTCCTCAGTTATGGACAAAGGGAGCAAGTCTAAAGACAGCCTCATTCTCAGAGAAAGTGAGCAGGATCTGGGAGTTTTTGATCCAGAGTAAAGCATAATTTCTTTTCCTAAGAAATTAGGGTAAACATTTTTTGTCAGTTACATCAGATCAATAGAAGCTAAATTTTGTTTGCTGGGTGGAATTTCATGACTCAACTACTAACTACAATCTGCTGTTTACAAATCAACATTTTTGCAACTTAGATTCCCCCCCCCCTATTTGTATCTAATAGTATCTTCTTTTTTGCCACTTCCCATGATTTAATTTTTACCTTGTCCCTAGACCGGAGGTCCCCAACCTTTTGGAGAAAGGTTTTTTCATGGACCAGAGTGTGTGATTTTGTGTGCTGCCTGCATCCCACAGATGGGGCTTTGCTTGTTTGTGTGGACTGGTTGTTGGCATGCCACGGCCCGGTACCAGTCCACAGACCTGGGGTTGGGGACCCTTGCCCTGAACTATGACTGAGACAGCCTTAAATAATCCTCAGTTATATAACTGTTAAAATAATGTTGTTCCCCTACATCTGACAAGATCCACCTGCAAAGTATACAAAATCTTCCATTGGCATCCATCATGTTGGAGGGCAAAGTTGCATGTTGAATAGCCCATGGGATGAGAGTGGTTTTATTAGTGATTTCAGATTGATATGAGCACATCCCTTTTTCTTCAGCTTGATCTACTGTTGATTGCTGTTGTCTGTCTAAACAATGCCGCACTGTAATAATTTATGAGAACAGTGCTAAACCTCTCAGTCAACAATCCCATATGTGTGTTAAATCTGTGGTCCTTATTAGTTCCACACAAGGCTGAAATAGAAACAGGAATAATGGGACTGACCTCCACCCCATTGCCACCAGAACTGAGCACAGAGGAATCTGAAGGCTGACATTTACATATATCTACCAAACACGAGGGGAACAAATTCCTAAATGAATGTGCTGCTTGCAGCTCAGCTCTCTGTGATTCCAACTTGCTGTTTGTTTTTTTAACTTCATTCAGCTCAAGCTATGAGTAGGAGGAGAGGCATAGCAGAAACTTTAGATACAATTTATTAATTTATTGAGCATAGGTATATAGCTACCTATTTAGTGAAACTGGGTAGCAGACAAAATAAAAGAGGATGGGAAATCCACTGTATTCCTGCCACAGTTTTGCAATTGGTGAGTGTTTTCCCTGCACGTCCTGCAAAATAGAAGGGAAAGGAAAGCCTGAAGAATCAACCAATCATTTTGCTTGTTACTGGCTCCACATCCAAAATCAGGACAGCCCCATTCAGCAGTCAGTGAGCAGAAGAGTTGGAATAGAGACAGGGTTGGTAGAAACAGATAGCAAGCATTTTAACTTAGCAGTGGACGAAATGTTTAAGCACTGTTGTATGAAATAAAAAGTTTCTGCTTCTTAAATCAGCGTTTACATTGTCTCATTTTCAAGCAAAGAAAATGAAGAAAAAGCCCTAAAACTCCAGATCTTGCTTTTTAACAACACATGGCCAGCAAAATTTAGAAATGTGGAATACAAATAAATACCGTAAATACCTCTCTTTATGTTTGTTATTCTCCATCTCTCTTAGACATCAATCAAGAGATAGCAGAAACGATATTTTTTCCTGGGATTCCTCATACATTTTCTTAGAAATGTTGTTCTCACTGCTACAATACAAACAACTGCAATACAGTTCATTTTAATCTCCAGAATTTGGGGGATAATTTTTCTTCCTGAGCACAGCTAGGGCAAAAAAAAAGTTAGTGTGCTGGGAAATGCAGATGAGCAATAATCCTAACAAGATCAGTTTTTACCATGGGACTTCCTCCAGCTCTCAAAATGGGAATTTTATACTGTGGGACAAAAAGGTGCTACCTCCAATGTCCTCATAGTAATAGTCTAATATTGGACAAAGAAGTTGATTAGCAACAGAACAGCCATATTCCAATATTGAGAAAAGTACTAAAACTATATAAGCAGCAGCAGTAAACAATTTTACCTCATAAGTCTGGCATGTGACATCAGCTAAATCAGGGCTTTTCAACCAGTGGTACGGGTACCACCTGTGGTACATTGTCACCTACCAGGTGGTACGTGCCCATCCTAGAAAAGTGGTACGGGGGAGGGGAATGAGCTGAACTGGTGGCAGTACCACACAAGCCTGAGCGAGAGATGGCTGGAGCTGCAGGGCTGTCAGGGCTCAGCGAAAGCGCCAGGATCAGCACCAGGCTCCACCTGGAGCTCGGTGCTGATCCTGGCACTTCTGCTGAGCCCAGCAGAAGCGCCGATGAGCTGGAATGTTGCAGTATCTCCAGGGTCATGTGATTTACATTCAGATGCTTGGCAACATATTTATGACCAAAACCTGCTGCAACCACCCAGCAGATGGGGGGAATAAAAAACAAACACCCCCCCACCCCACCCCCTCTGCCAATCCTCAACAGAAATACAACAATGAAACCTCGGACAGGAGGAAGAGCACCAGGCAGGTGTCTTGCTCAGCTTGGCTTGGGAGGCACTTTTTTCAGTGCCATTGTAACTTCAAACAGTCACTAAGCCAACTGTTGAAGTACAAGTAGTCCTCGATTTACATCACTTTTTTCCTTTTTTTTTGGTCAAGTTTTTGACACCTTGCTAGGCGACTGGTAGTACTCGGATGTTGCCATATCCTAAAAGTGGTACAATGGGTGAAAAGGTTGAAAAGCCCTGAGCTAAATGGCACACATCTGTGCATCCAGTGCAAATGTCTGGCTTGCAAAAAACCTTTGTAGGGACAGTGATAGGTGTCCTGACTTTCACCCAATTCCATACCTTCCAATGTGTTTACCTCTGCACAGACATACTCTTCTACCTAGACTGCTGCTCTGGGTAGGTAAGTATTGAAAATTCCCTTTTCTTTGATGTCACCACCTGTTTGCTGAATTTAGTCAAAATTACACAATGCCTGAATATTGCTCCAGCATATGATGTAAATCCAACAAGCATAGTTTGTAAGCCATATTCATCAATTAAAACTAACTGTGATTTGTGAAGACCTTGGCACCCTCTGAGCTTGGTTATTTGCTTGCAGACATTTCATTACCCATCTAGGTAACATCAGCGCTAGTGAGTGTGGAGTTTTCTCCCCTTTCGTATACAGTAGCTTGCCTTGCCAATGTTTGGGAGGGGCTGGTTTTCTCCTTAGTAGTTCCTTGATTCATGTGTTGTTTTCTGCTTATTTGCTTGGTGTTAATTCCTGCTCAACTGGGTTTTGCTGCTGGAGAGGATGTGTCTTTTTGTTTCCTTCTTAGCTTTTTTATTGTCTCTTGAGCATTGTGTAAATGTGAGTTAACTTTGTGTATCTGTTGATGGCTGATTTGTCTGAATGCCAATTGTGCCAGCTATCTCAATGCTAATAGTGATTTATTCTATAAACCATAGACGTATGAAAGGGACCATAACAACTTGTTGACTACAGGTTTTATTCAAAGGAAGTGAAATTTGATTATGTTTTGTTTTTAAAGGAAAGTGCATAGTGTGGGGCAATTGTTTTGTAAGTACAGCTGCAAATGTTCAAGACCTGTGTGCCATCACCCTATTCAACACTATGATAAAATAATGACCAGATTTCTAAGTCTGTTTAGCCTGATAAATGCACAAAGCAAAACATCAAGGCAAAAGGAATTAGTGAAAGGGTATTTTGTTGACATATTGTTCATATTTATATGTTTCTCACTAATTTCAGGTTAGCATTTGCCAAACTTGTCCAAAATATTAATTGTGCTTGCTTGGAAGTTTTCTGAAAATTGATTTTTTAAACTGAAAGTGCTTGAAGCATGATTTAGAGCCACAGAGCCTTTAATCTTAAGGGGATGGGGGTGGGTGGGTAGAAAAGGGATAAAGCTAATTTGTCTTTCCAAGGCTCTTAGTGAGTAGCCTGCCAAGTGGCCATCCTCTGCTTTGGCACTAATCCATTCTGCCTCCAGCTGGGCATATCAGTGATGGTTTTCCATTTATTTGTATTTTGTATGCAATTCCAGTTACTCACATGGGGGAAAGATGGGTTGCTAATGCAGTTTGAGAAAGTTGGAAAGAATTTCAATGGGTTCAGTTTTGATGTTGGTATGCCCATATATAGGGAACTGTGATAAGCTGTAAAACGGCAAAGTGTAACAAGAAACATTCCGTTAATATCTCTGAAGGTTACTTAAGCACAAAGCAAAACCCACATATCGCAAAATGTTTCTTTTATCGGCCTTTTTACAGAGAACCCAAAGCAGCTTAACACTCAGTTCCCAGGCAACTTATGGGCAGACTGGCTCCAAGAATTTTATTGCCAAGGCCGAAGGAACAGAACCAGCCTACAGCTGACTCTTACCTCAGGCTGCCGATAGAGTAATGTTTTTCACTGACCTTAAATGGCAGTTTTCTGTAAGATGGGGTGGGTCACATGGTACATAGCTTAGTCCCTCTCCCTCCCTCATCACTGTTTTACCCCTCTCCCAACCTGGAAATCCAGTGTTTAAATATACTATCCTTAATAAACCCCAATTAGCTGGATTTCCAAACAGATCATGCTCTGAATATTTTTAGTGGTTGCTTTACTGTATTTGCTTTCTATACTTACTTATCAACCATTCTCAGAGCCCCTAGGTTGGTAACAACAACAACCTCTCCCACATATTCGAAACACACACAAAACCAAAAATCTATATAAATAACATATGCATACCATAAGTCCCATTTACCTATCATAAAACACCTTTCTCCTGTGTCAGGAAAGGTTTTTTTTAAACAAGTTTCCTGATATACAGGAGTCAGGCTGGAAAGTGAGTGGTACACTTGCTGTAACCCTATAGAAAGGCTGCCAAAGACATTAGTTTGGCTTTCTGTCTTTTTATATGCTTGCTAGAAAAACTTTCCAAGCTGGAACTGACACCTGGTAATGGACTTATTGTTAGACTATTAAACTGGATATACTGTTAAAATATTTTCCATGCTACTTCCCAACATCTTTCCTGGCTGAGGTCTCCATGGAGTTGTTGAGAAAGCCAGAGTGTGGAACATCAACATTCCTGCTGAGGCCTAATTTCATGGCTGTTACTGACAGTTATGATCTGATCTCAACTTCTCCTCATACCAATGTGTAGAATTGGGCATATTCTTAGTTTACCTTTTACCACAGGTCAAGAAGGCATCACTTGATTATTGGGGAAATTATAATTATTCCACAAAATTCAGTCTTACAGCATGTTCTTACCCTCTGGGGAGAGGGACCCATCAAAATATCTCTATCTGTTGCTGTCTGTGGTCAATCTGTTACATCATTCAATGCTCTGGGGATTTTTCCAAAAGACAGGCCAGATGATCCTGTCAATGATCTCTGGAACAGGAAAACAAAATAGGTCATTGGCACAATCATTTCAATCCTGATGGTCTGCCTGATGCTGAGAAACTAAGGTGCTGGCTAGAAACCAGGAGATTACAAGCGTTAGTGCTCCCGCTGCGTAACTTTAGGCTAGTCACATTATCTCAGCCCAACCCACCTCGCAGGCTGGCTGTGATGGGGAAAACAGGAGGTAGGAGTATTATGTACACTGCTTTGAATTGTACAAAGTAAAGGTGGGATAATGAAAATATTTTATGCTGAGCAGGTTATGGCCAGGGGGGCTTTGCAGAATTTTGTTTTGGGTGGCAATTGCATCTGTCATTAGATTGAGGTAACCTGCTCATGGGAACTCATGTCTTAGTCCTCTGTTGACTGAATGATTGCAACATGCTCCAGATGGGGCTGAAACCCATTCTGAAAACATTCAGAAGCTTCAACTGGTGCAGAATGGGCAATTATGGATGTTCTTCATTATCATCTTTAACACATTTACACCACAAGTTACACTGCCTCCCATAAGCTTTTGGGTATAATTTAAGGTGCTAATTATCATTTATGAAGCCCTGCATGACATAAAATTGGATTATTTTCTGGACTGTTCTTCTCCCAGCATTTCTGGCCATCTGATATTCTCCAGCAGTGAGGGTACCATCCAAGGCCCTTCTGTGAAATAATGTAACCTCGTGGGCCCAGGAGGTGTGCCTTCCCAGTGGCTGCCCCTGTCCTTTGGAACAATCCCCCAATATGTGGTTATATTTAGAAAAGCAGTTGTGACCTAGCTTTTTCCCGCAGGCACTTGGGTCAAAATGAATAGAGTTCCCGGTTAGCGAGATATATTGTAATCCTTGTCATTATTTCTTTTCATTTACTTTAGTGGAATTTGTTATTGTTCTCTTGTGCATTTAATGAACTGAATGGCAACAAGAGTCATATTGTTTGAGCTGGACAGCCATATAAATGTTCTAAATTAATTAGGGAAGTCAGGACACAGCACATATTTCACCTTGTTCATATGATGTATTAAACCATGAATTAGTCTATCAAATTTTATCTTAACATATGGCACAGTTGCAGACCCTTTTGTTAATCCATGGTTCCATGGTCCTGGAACTCACACTGGTTTGTCATCAATTATGGCAATAATTTCAATTGTTATAGTTACATTAATCATGTCATGAGAGCAGAGCCACTGGCTACTGAAACCATTGCCTTTAATGGAACTTATACTTTTGAACTCCATGCAGGATTAAAGACAATCATCCTAACCCAGACAGGGAATTTTGCTTCTTCAAAACCATAGGACTGCTGCACACATGTGGCAACTGTTTTGTTAATATTTCCTTTGGATATGTCAGTGTGAAAAATAGAAAGTCAAGTAGACTCCAATAAAAAATAGATGAGATATATCTTCCCGGAAGCATAGTTTTGTAGAAGAACCAACTTCTTCACCTTACTTCTATATCCTTCATTTCTTTTCTACTCTTATAACCATTTGCTTTTGGTATAATTATGAAGTTTAGTTTGGATAGGAATGTCTTTCACAGACTTGTTGGAAATTGGGTAGCATATAAACGTAATAAATAAATATTAAAACTGAATGTAATAGACTAATAGCAATATGCAAAGTGCTAGAATACATAGAGGATGTCATTTCCCACCACAAACACAGTCTTTAAAGAAGGCTGGTCTGAGTTAGCTGCTTCTCAACTCTTAAAAGGCAGTGATCTGATTAAACAACCACTGGCTCCAGTGGCATGTGTAGCATTGGGAATGTCTAAGGAACTCAACACAGCAGCATCTTCTGCTTGGAAGATGCAATAGGAGGGAAGGATCAGCTTTCCATTCCCTACCTGCAAATGCAATTATGCTATAAACTAAGCCATGGTTTGCTTAACCACTGTTTACTAAATAAACTACAGCTCAGAGGTCCCCAACCTTTTGGGCACCAGGGACCGGTTCCGTGGAGAGAGGTTTTTCTGTGGAGTGGAGGGTGTGTGGTTTTGTGTGCTGCCTGCATCCTGTGGATGGGGCTTTGCTTTTTTGTGCAGACCGGGTGCTATTATGTTGTGGCCCAGTACTGGTCCATGGACCGGGGGTTGGGGAACCCTGCTATAGCTGACTAATGTATGTGTAGTGTATGCTGCTAGCATACACAGGAAATGCCAGCGCAGCAGGGGGCTGGACAGCTCCAGGCGATAACCGCTGAGGCGGGAAAAGCCGGACGGAGCAAGTTTGACAGCCCCCGGCAGGGTCAGCTCTGGCGGGAAGCCAGGGTTTAAACCTATTGGCCACATGCACTGGCGGGAAGCCCAGGTTCAATTCTATTGGCCATCATTCACCGGGGCAGGTATAAGAAACACCAGGTAAACCCCTTTGTCTCAGATTCATTCCTGATCCGAATAAAAGAAATACTACCCAGCTCAAGTGTCCGTCTCTCTGTGCGACCACGCGACTTTGCAGTATGCTATTCTCTAAAGCAGTATCTGAATGCAATATGTAGGCTAGGCTAGGCAACTCTTCATAATACTTTTACTTAGGAGATGCAAAAATGGGGAGGGAGAAGAAAAGGAGATAAAACCAACTTTCCATTACACTATGGTTGACTGTACAAGTAGACTCAGTATAACACTTCTTCTAGTTCTAGTTTTGCTGAAGAGAGTTTTCTTGTGAGAGTTAAAATTATTTTGTGGCAAGCCCCTGAAAATGCTTTTTAATGTGTTCATTTACTTCAAACTGTTTAGCATTATTTAGCTTATTTAAAGATGAATTTCTGTCCTCAATTTTTTCCAATGCACTTTTTAAAATCCTCACAAGATCTCCATTACATTTGTTAGTACTTTTTACATTAAGCTTGTAGCACAGCATGGTGCTCCATTTACAAATAATTTAAGCAAATTGGGTATCATTATAAACATATTTTTCTCAGAATATTAGCAAGTGTGCCCCTGGGGCTGAGTTCCCAATAGCCATCACCTGCTGTGGTTGTAGCATAATCAGGAATTAGGAGCATTTATAGGTAAATGAATAGCTGTACAGAATTGAAATGGGACATGGGGCTTCTGGTTTCCTGAATCAATCTCAAGTCCCTGAAACTAATTGTTCAATTACATGAGTTTAAAATCTAATTAGAATTTGTAACAGATGAAGCAGAATATCAGTAAGTACAGCCCGTTGACCATGGTAGCCTGAAAAATTGATTAATTTATTTAGATCTCTGGCTCCACAAAAAGGTTTACAATGATTACCTTATCTTTTAAATATTTAAATATCTAATCCTCTCAAACATGGAGGAAAACATAAAACAAAGGGGGAGAGGAACCCATCTCCACAATTTGACAAAATAATGTAAATTCAAACTGACATTTTTTTAAAAAAAATCCCCTTCCCCCCCTTGAAAAGTCTCCTCTGCTTCAGTTTGAGCAGTTTAAAAATAAAGGTGATCGATCAAGTTTTTAAACTTTTACAAAAACAGACCTAAAAAATAAAATTACTGGCATTTTGTGTTTTAGGTTCCTATTTACAAACATTTTAATTGTGAAAAGCAGACAAGAAATTATATTTATTACCATGAAAGCATTCCAGAGCAATGGGCCAACTGCAGAAAAATATCTTGCAGACACCAGCTTGATATATCTTAGAAATGAATTTATGAATGGATTTTGAAGGGGAATCTTCATGAATGGTGGGTCCTCCTTATTAGGACTATGCAAAGAAATGATTCAGAAGGAATGCTTTAGATATGGTCAAGCATATTACCTCTCTGCTTTTTATCACAACAGGCTAATTTTTTTTCAGGCTTTTGTAATTCCTTAAAGTAGCCCCTGTATTTTTCAGACTCATGCAGAAGTGTTTCTTCCCAATTATTTTCAAAGTGTACACAGTCACATTACACGGTCATTCACAGCTTTAAAGCGATAGCAATTTTGAGGGATGATATTGAAATAACTGGAAGTTTTAGAATTGCTTTTAGGTTGTCTTCAGTGTTTTCCTATTTGAAAGCATTAGCCAAACAAAATCTGTGATTCAGCATGTTGTGCAAACACAGCCATTGTCTGGTGCCCTTGTTATTTCCACCAGATTGATCTGTCTATGCTAGTGGCTCTAAGAAAACCAAGATCATGGCATCCAGCCCTCTCAATTCCTGGCAAATAGATGGGGAAGAAATGGAGGTGTGACAGATTCGCCTGGTGCGCCAGTTGCGGCCCTATCTGGACCGGGATGCCTTGCGCACAGTCACTCATGCACTCGTGACCTCCCGTTTGGACTACTGCAACGCTCTCTACATGGGGCTGCCCTTGAAGACTACTTGGAGGCTCCAACTGGTGGGGGTGTCCCGATACTCCCATGTAACACCTCTACTCCGCGAGCTGCATTGGCTTCCGGTTGTCCTCCGGGTAAGATTCAAGGTGCTGGTTACGACCTATAAAGCCCTAAATGGCATGGGTCCGGGTTACTTACGGGAGCACCTGCGGCCGGCATGAACTTCCCTTCGTCCAGTGCGCTCCCACAGAGAGGGCCTCCTTAGGGTGCCGTCGGTCAAAGAGTGTCGACTGGCAGCCCCCAGGGGGAGGGCGTTCTCTGTGGACACGCCAGACCTGTGGAACCATTTACCGGTGGAGCTCCGGATGGCTCCCGACCTTCGCTCCTTCCGACGTGACCTAAAAACATATTTATTTGAACAAGCCGGCCTGGTCTGATGGGTTTAGGGGTATTTTAATGTTATTGTATTAATGTATTGAATTGGGCTGTAATATTTAATATTTTTTTTAATTTTTGTATGTTGTATTTTATTGTATTGCCCTATACACTGCCCTGAGTACTTCGGGAGAAGGGCGGTATAGAAATTAAATTATTATTATTATTATTATTATTATTATTATTATTATTATTATTATTATTATTATTATTATTATTATTATTATTATTATTATTATTTTCCTGGGCTCCAAGATCACCGCAGATGGGGACTGCAGCCAAGAAATTAAAAGACACTTGCTCCTGGGGAGGAAAGCCATGGCAAATCTAGACAGCGTACTAAAAAGCAGAGACATCACCCTGCCAACAAAAGTGCGTATAGTCAAGGCCATGGTTTTCCCAGCTCCAATGTATGGCTGTGAAAGTTGGACCATAAGAAAGGCTGAGCGCCAAAGAATTGAGGCCTTTGAAATATGGTGCTGGAGAAGACTCCTGCGAGTCCCTTGGACTGCAAGGCGATCAAACCGGTCAGTCCTAGAGGAGATCAACCCTGACTGCTCTTTAGAAGGCCAGATCCTGAAGGTGAAACTCAAATACTTTGGCCACCTAATGAGAAGGAAGGACTCACTGGAAAAGAGCCTAATGCTGGGAAAGATTGAGGGCAATAGATGAATGGGATGACAGAGAATGAGGTGGCTGGATGGAGTCACTGAAGCAGTAGGCGTGAGCTTAAATGGATGCCAGAAGATGGTAGAGGACAGAAAGGCCTGGAGGAACATTGTCCATGGGGTCGCAATGGGTTAGAAACAATTTCTCAACTAACAAAAACAACAACAAAGCTAGTGGGTTGATCATTTGGTTATTTTAATGTTGGTTGGAGAGGTGTTCCATATATAGTACCGTATTTTCCGGCGTATAAGACGACTGGGCGTATAAGACGACCCCCCAACTTTTGAGATGATTTTCAAGATTTTTCGTCTTATACGCTGGAAAATCAGCGAGCCCGGGAAGGCATGGCCTCCCCTCTCACTGTGGAGGAAGCAGGGCAGGCTGGCGTCTGGCGGGAGCCGGCAGGGCAGTCCTGTGCACACGCGCGCTCCCCGGCTCCTAAGGAGTCCTCGGGGAGCCATGGCAGGCGCCTCACGCTCTTCCCTCTTGAGGCAGCATCGGCGGAGCTGTCCGGCGTCAGGCAGGAGCCAGCAGGGCAGTCCTGCGCACGCGCACGCTCCCCGGCTGCTAAAGAGCGCTCCTTAGGAGCTGGGGAGCGCACGCGTGCGCAGGACTGCCCTGCCAGCTCCCGCCAGACGCCAGGCTGCCCTGCTTCCTCCACAGTGAGAGGGGAGAGTGTGCCTTCCCGGGCTCGCTGACTTGCAGCCAAGCCGGAGCCGAAAGGGGCTTTTCCTTCCACCCACCCTTTGGAATAGACGCAAGAGCTCCCGGGGTCTGGCGTTTGCAAGGAGGAGGGGAAGGGGCTAAGAGGCTCTTGGGGGTGGGAAGGGAGAGTCACGTTGGAGGGGGGACTGGACTAAGGAGGCTTGAAGTTGCTTTGCAAGAACGGGGGCGCTCGATTGATTTATGTACTATTTTCCGGCGTATAAGACGACTGGGCGTATAAGACGACCCCCCAACTTTTGAGATGATTTTCATGGGTTAAAAAGTCATCTTATACGCCGGAAAATACGGTACCTAAAAAACCCATTTCTAACTACAGAATGTTATTTCAGTCAGAATTTTGAAACCTTTCATGACTCAGCTATTATTGAAATTCAGCTACTATCTCCCATCTAGACAGCCATAGGCTCTCCATCTTTGATGACTGATATGAAGTAGGCATGAACTTCAGTGCATAGCTGTGAGCTAATCCAAAGATCTTGGGCAAGCTACTACAGGTGGTCCTTGATGCATGACCACAATTGAGCCCAAAATTTCTGCTGCTAAATGAAACATTGGTTAAGTGAGTTTTGCCCCATTTTGCAACCTTTCTTGCCAGAGTTAAGTGAATCACGGCAGTTGTTAAGTGAATCTGGCTTCCCCATTGACTTTGCTTGTCAGAAGGTCACAAAAGGCGATCACATGACTCCAGAACACTGAAACCGTCATAAATAAGAGTTGCCAAGCATCCATATTTTGATCATATGACCACAGGGATGCTGCAACAGTCATAAGTGTGAAAAATGGTCACAAGTCACTTTTTCCGTCATGTAACTTTGAACAGTCACTAAACAAACTGTTGTAAGTTGAGGACTACTTCTACAAGGCAACAAGAGAGCAAGCAAAAGCTCCAGTAACCAATCATCTGTGACTTACCTTCTATAGCAGGGGTGTCAAACTGCCATCCTGTGGGCCAGCCGTGTCATGCGGAAGCCACGCTCACCCCATTGCCGGCAATGGCAAAACAGTCCCAGATACATCGCATGACATCACGAGTTTGACATGTCTGTTCTATAACTTATACTTCATTATCTATATATGTATATATCTATATCTTCCATATCTAATGCTTTATGGACTGTATTCTCAGTCTTCTACCAATCTCTAGTTGAATAGACCAAAGCTGACTCATTCAGGTACATCCTGCAATCAAGACAAGACCTTATATCCCTTCACGATTATTAAAGCAGCTTCAAATCATGGGTAATAATTATCTTTCTTTCCATGAGCAGACAAAGTAAATGTTCCTCCTCAAGATCAGCATAGACTCAGTGCAGTCAAGAACACAACAGTGCCAGTGTTCCCTGCAATCTCATCAACTCTTAAGCCTCCTGCTCAGACCTTTATAATGGAAATCTTCTGGTCTCTTTAGGAACCAATCTTCCCAACAAGGAAAATGAGGGTAAAACTATGATGTTTATTATAGTTGCAACCTTTACTTATGAGGAACAATGGTGCTTGACTGAATAAAGTATATTTATTTACATTCCCAAATTTAAAACAAAACCAACAGAACCAAACCACAAACATGAAAAGCTCATACACAAATGCTGCAATCCCATTAGCTACCTTAATTTATAGGAAGACTATTGGTTGGATTTATATTTCACCTGGCCTCTACAAATTCAGGTCAACATATGTAACAATCCCTCTCCCATTTTTCCCCCAAAGTAATAAACCTTCCTTGCAGGTTAGATTGAAAGAGAGTGAGGAGGGGGTTTAAATCCTCTGTGGCCTGGTTTCTCTGCTCCTAATACAGCACCTTAAGTGCTGCATTGCTCCGGCTCTCTGCAATTCTTTCTTGTTTACAACATTTGTGCAAGAGCAATCCAATATTTTCCTTATTCACTTTAATTACTTTTCTGCCCACAATTGTAGTTTCAGGCAAGAAGACAACAGCTATGGCCTACTTAGGGATTACAGAAGTGAAGGATGAAACTGTGCAATAGCATTGCAAATGTAATAAATATTGGATATATAAAAAACTAACTTCCCACCACCTTACAATGTCTTTATTATACGTATTCCTCAGAGATGTAGCAACAATTGTTATTACAGTTGTTACTGTTTTGTTCCAATCCTCCCCTTCCTTTTTTTAATCTAGTTTCTGATGGGAATATGCACAAACATACATATAGGCACACATGAGTGTATTACATGCACATGTATTGAGAAGTTTAAGGCTGGTTTCAGCTGGAATTGGCAAGGGTAAGTTAACAAGATAGGAAGATGAGCACAACACAGATTGTTCGTCTTTTCCTATTTTGTGGTTGGGGAAATCATTCTAAGTTGATGGTCATCTTTTTCAGCAAATACAACAATAGTATACTTTTAATGATACTTCTAGAACATCAGCTCTATAAGGCTGGTTGTACTGAAAGGACAACACTGATCCAAAGTCATTATGTTTTGTGGCTGAATATAGATTTGAAACTTGAGAGTCCATGGCACTTAGTCCAAAATCCCCTAAGCCAGGGGTCCCCAACTCCTGGTCCATGGACCAGTACCAGGCTATGGCATGCCACACAAACAAGCAAAGCCCCATTCACAAGATGCAGGCAGCACACAAAACCAGTCCCCCTCCAGTCCGTGGAAAAATATCTCTCCACAGAACCGTTCCCTGGTGCCCAAAAGGTTGGAGACCTCAGCCCTAAACTATATTAGTTTTTCACATATTTACCTACATACACACATCCATGCATACACCAAAATGCAAAGTACACTTTACACCCTAAACATACTGGGGGGGGAAAACCCAATCTAACATGATCTAACTTGAACAATAAAGTTGCTTCTGTGTGACCCAAGAATAAAATACAAGTTAGGAAGTCTTTGTTAGCAACTTTGACAGCCCAAGAGAGAAAGCACAATCATTCAGATCACGGGGCCTCTCTAAATAGCTAGGTCATAATATTATAAATATGAAGGGAGCTATTTGAATGTCTAATCATGGAATGCTGTTCTCCAGGAAGATGGCAGCAATAGAGAAAACATATTTCTGCAAATGGTACTCCTTGAGCAAGGGGATAGGGGGAAGACAGTCCCATAAATATGTGGAACCACAAAGGGTTTAAGTTTCATAACCAGCACCTTGAATTGCACCCTGAAGCCAACAGGTTACCAGTCCAACTCCAACAGTAGCTGCACTATAGGGGGGGGGAGATGTATCCATAACTACTCGGGCACTTGCATTCTGGATCAATTGCAGCATCCAAATGCTCTTCAAGGGCAACTGATATAGAGAGATTGCAATACAGGTGGTCGACCTCGACTTAGGACCATAACTGAGCCCAAAATTTCTGTTGCTAAGCAAGACAGTTGTGAGGTTTGCCCCATTTTATGACCTTTCTTCCCAGAGTTGTTAAGTGAATCACTGCAGTTGTTAAGTTAGTAACACAGTTATTAAGTGAATCTGGCTTCCCCATTGACTTTGCTTCTCAGAAGGTCACAAAAGGTGATCATATGATCCTGGGACACTGCAACTATCATAAATATGAACCAATTGCCAAGTGTCTGAATTTTGATCACATGACCGTGGGGATGCTGCTACGGTTGTAAGTATGAAAGACAGTCATTAGTCACTTTTTTCAGTGCCATTGTAAGTTTGAATGGTCACTAAACGAAAGGTTGTAAGTCAAGGACTACCTGTAGTCCAATTGAGTGGTGACTAATGACTGAGTGACTGTAAACAAAGCTTTCCCTTTGAGAAAGAGTTGCAACTGACTCACCAGTTATGACCTTTGGATGTTCCTTTAGAATAAGAAGCTTTTGTTCCTTTAACGATGCCTAGATGGGGTCACTACTTAGATTTAATAAAGGACTTTGATCTCCAGATTTGTCAAGCAAGTATATTATGTACCGCAGAGACATGTGCAAATAAATCCATGCATTTTCCCTTCCTCTGGCTTTTAATGGAATAGTCACTACTCTGTTGGCATCTTAGTGTCCATCCTGAAAGAACTTTGTTAAAGCATGTTGTATTTATCCCACCTTGATCCTCATATTTCCTTCTGTCAACTTTACTAAAGGATATATTGCATTGCATACCTTTTGTTCACAAGGTGACTGCAAATGTTATGTCTTTCCCATGCCAGACTCCCCCAATTTCCGCATGACTTTTTAAAATAAATCAGAGATTTAACTGAGAGCTAGTTTGGTCTAGTGCAGACATGTCAAACACAAGGCCCGGGGGCCAGATACGCGAAGTGGTTTCATGTGGCCCACAAAGCCATCCTGGAAAGAGTGAGGGAACGGCCCCCACTGCCTTGGCCCTGGCCCAGAGACCCTCCTTCTGCCAGAGACCCTCAGATCTGTCCCACTCCTGCCCAGGCCCCCATAGGCACCCTTGATGCGAACGATGTAGGCCATACACACTCTAGCCACGCCCACCCAGTAGGCCACGCCAACCCTGGCCATACCCACCCGGCCCCCTGAGGGCAACCGCAATGCTGATGTGGCCCTCAATGAAATTGAGTTTGACACCCCTGGTCTAGTGGTTAAGACACAAGACTAGAAACCAGGAGGTTGTGAGTTCTAGTCCCATCTTAGGCAAGAAAGCTGGCTGAGTGACTTTGAACCAGTCATCCTCTGTCTCAGCCATATCCACCTGACAGGTTTGTGGTGGGGAAAATAGAGAAAGAGGAGGAAGCGTCATTAGGCATGTTTGACACCTTGAGTTATTCATAGAAATAATAAAGGAGGGATAAAAATAACTAAAATAAATAAATATTCCACCTACACAATTCCCTCTGTTGGGTTAAGAATAAACTGTATTGGTTTTCATTTACACTGTTATTATACTAAACAACACATAATGCTGTCCTATCTCTCTCTCTCTCTCTCTCTCTCTCTCTCTCTCTCTCTCTCTCTCTCTCTCTCTCTCTCTCTCTCTCTCTCTCTCTCTCTCTCTCTCTCTCTCTCTCTCTCTCTCTCTGTGTGTGTGTGTGTGTGTGTGTGTGTGTGACTACTCTGTTCCACACTGTCCAATCCCTCCTTCCTCCTTCATCAGCTAGCTGGCTTTTTCTGTTTTATTGTGTACACTGGCCAAAAGAGATGAAATGGAAGAGGTCTGCCAATACAGCTCCTAACACCTCCTTTTTCTCTCTCTTTCTTTAATAAAGTAGTGGCAGGAGCCCCCAGAGTGATTTGGGCCCCAAAAAAGGTTTACCTCTTGTAGACTAGGGTATTATAAAAGTGCTGCTAAGTATATAATCCCTATTTTGTATAATGTGAAATACCAATAAAGAAGAATATGTCATGGTTCTGATAGATAGAACCAAATAAATCAGAACTCCGAGGCTAGAAGCTTCCTCAAAGAACATGTTTATTGGATACAAAATATCAGCACCGTCAAAAGAGAAACCAAAGAGTTACACTATTACAAAGTCAAACTTGGTGGCCCCTAGGGGGAGGGCGTTCTCTGTGGGCGCGCCAGACCTGTGGAACCGCTTGCCGGTTGAGCTCCGGATGGCCCCCGACCTTCGCTCCTTCCGGCGCGATCTAAAAACTTATTTATTCGAGCAATCTGACCTGGTTTGATGGGTTAGGGTTGGGGTTTTAATATGTCATTTAATTACTGTTTTAAATCTGGGCATAATATTTAATTGTTTTTTAACTTTTGTATTTCGTTTTTATATTTATTGCCCTGTACACCGCCCTGAGTCCTTCGGGAGAAGGGCGGTATAAAAATATAATAAATAAAATAAAACTCCCACCCCAATGCTATGAAATCATCTACGTTCCCAAATAGAATAGTTTGGTGGGCTTTCTAACAATGCACTCAGTCCTCTATCACAGGGGTGTCAAACTGCCGGCCCGCGGGCTGGACGCGTCATGATGAAACTGCTCCCACCCCATTGCTGGCAATGGAAAAAAAGTTGCAATATGTCACAACACGTGACGTGGCGAGTTTGACACCCCTGCTCTAACATAACCAATAGAATGACCTTGGTTCCCATCGGACATAGAATTATTTAGACTAGCAAAGATACCACATCCCTTCCCATTCAGGTGGCAATCTAGAACGAGCAAGATGGCTGCAGCCAGGTTCCTTGTAGAATTGACAGAATATTTGTAGCTCAGGGTTGAAATGAGAGATCCTGGGCACTCTCTGAGCTTTTTTGATGCTTTCTTGCAGACATTTCATTACCCAAACTAAATAACATAATCAGTGATTATGTCATTTAGTTCAGGTAATGGAACGTCTGCAAGAAAACAACCAAGCTCAGACAGCATCAAGGACCCCTCAATGTGAAATACCCAGGGTTCCTACACGTTGGGATTCTTAAAACACAATTTAGCAGAACAGGAAGAGGAAGTAATATAAATGAAATCTATAAGAAGCATATCCTAGAATATATGGAGAAATTATTTAATCCAAGCTCGTGCTCAGTGCAGGAATTGCTACCACTGCATCCTCAACAGATGTCCGTAGAACTTTTGTTAAATTACTTATTGGTTCCTGACATCCTGTCTCCTATTGGTTCCTGATATCCAGCTGAAATTTATTCCCATGTAGTTTAAATCTACTGTTTCCTATCAAACTAGGACAATTCTGCTCTGTCTTCAACATGACAGGCCTTCCGACATCTGAAGAAAATAATCGTGGTTCCCTGCAATCTAAGTGTACCTACTTATTGCCTTTAATTGTTCTTTTTAAGTATTTATTTCTCAGCCTCTTGTTATCTTGGGGAACTACCAGAGGACTGGAAAAGAGCTGATGTAGTTCCTATCTTCAAAAAAGGGAAAAAAATGGATCCAGGAAATTACAGACCTATCAGCCTGACCTCAATACCTGAGAAGATTCTGGAAAAGATACTCAAACAACGAATCAGCGAGCACCTAGAGGCAAACAAATTCATTACTAAAAGCCAACATGGGTTTTTCAAAAACAGTTCATGCCAGACAAATCTTATTGCATTCTTTGACCAAGTGACAAAATTAGTGGACCAGAGGAATGCTGTAGATATAATTTACTTGGATTTCAGTAAGGCATTTGATAAAGTAGATCACAACCTACTACTTGATAAGATAGAAAAATGTGGGTTAGACAGCATCACCATCAGATGGATTCGTAGCTGATCGGCCATACTCAGCATATGGTCCTCAATGGAACCGCATCTACATGGAGGGAAGTGTGTAATGGGGTGCCTCAGGGCTCTGTTCTCTTCAACATCTTCATCAATGATTTGGATGAGGGGATAGATGGGGAACTCATCAAATTTGCAAACGACACCAAGCTGGCAGGAATAGCCAATACTTCAGAAGACAGGCTTAAGATACAGGAGGATCTGGACAGACTTGAACACTGGGCGCTATTTAACAAAATGAAATTCAATGGTGAAAAAAGTAAGGTTCTACATTTAGGCAAGAAAAACCAAATGTACAGGTATAGTATAGGGGGTACCTTGCTCCACAGTAGTAACTGTGAGAGGGATCTTGGAGTCCTAGTGGACAATCACTTAAATATGAGCCAGCAGTGTGCTGCAGCTGCCAAAAAAGCCAACACAGTGCTAGGCTGCATTAACAGAGCGATAGAATTAAGATCACGTGAAGTATTAATTCCACTTTACAATGCCTTGGTAAGGCCACACTTGGAATATTGCATCCAGTTTTGGTCACCACGATGTAAAAAAGATGTTGACACTCTAGAAAGGGTACAGAGAAGAGCAACAAAGATGATTAGGGGACTTGAGGCTAAAACATATAAGGAACGGTTGCTGGAATTGGGTATGTCTAGTTTAATGAAGAGAAGGATGAGGGGGGACATGATAGCAGTCTTCCAATATCTCAGGGGCTGCCACAAAGAAGAGGGAGTCAAGCTATTTTCCAAAACGCTTGAAGGCAGGATAAGAAGCAACGGGTGGAAACTAATCAAGGAGAGAAGCAACCTAGAACTAAGGAGAAACTTCCTGACAGTTAGAACAATTAACCAGTGGAACAACCTGCCTCCAGAAGTGGTGAATGCTCCAACACTGGAAGTTTTTAAGAAGAGACTGGACAGCCGTTTGTCCGAAATGGTATAGGGTTTCCTGCCTGAGCAGGGGGTTGGACTAGATGACCTCCAAGGTCCCTTCCAACCTTATTATTACTATTATTAAATTAAATATCTCTTCTGCAAATTCTAGGTATAGACTGGCCAGATGGTTGAGAGGAATCGTCTTCTCTTGACATAATTCTTCTGTTAAGGCAGCTAAAGTTTTGGAGGGTGGCTGCATTACAGATAGTCCTCGACTTACAACCAACAATTGGGACCAGAATTTCTGTTGCTAAGCAAGGTGGTTGTTAAGGGAGTCACGCCTGATTTTACAACCTTTTGCCATGCTTGTTAAGCAAATCATGGCAGGTACTGAGGGAAACACTTTTCCCTTGGATTTTGCTTGTAAGAAGCTGGATGGGAAGTTGCTAAGGCTGATTACAGGGGTCCAGGGCACTACAGTCATTGTAAACACATGCCCTTTGCCAAGTGCCCAAATTTTAATCATGTGAGCGTGGGGATGCTGTGACGCTTGTAAGTGTGAGGATTGGTCATAAGTCACTTTTTTCAGTGTCCATTGTTAAGTTTCAATGGTCACTAAACAAATGGTTGTAAGTTGAGGACTACCTGTATACAATTGGCTCATTTCAACTTGTGATGCACCACGACCCTCAGGGCCTCCTCAACAAAGGCCCATTTCTTTTTCCTGTTAACTGTAGGGCCTTGCCTCCATCACAGGAGGTTTTTTTAAGAAGAGATTTGACAGCCACATGTCTGAAATGGTAGAGGGTCTCCTGCTTGAGCTAGAAGGGTCTCCTGCTTGAGTTGGACTAGAAGACCTCCAAGGTCCCTTCCAGCTTTGTTATTCTGTTATCTTTGTTGAAACTCGTTTTGGCAAGTTTCAGTTTAGCAAGTTCCTCCTGAATTTGATCCTGACCTCTAAAGTGCCTGTTATCCTCTGTAGGATATTTCTTGTGTTCCTCACAAATTTGATAATCATATGTTAAGCCCAAGTCTTGGAACGGAGCCCAGGAAGACACCATTCATTGCTTCTTTCATCAGATACTTGGTATGATTGTCCAACCATGTCAGTTTAATCCTCCCTACAGGTTGTTATTTTCTTCTGGATCTTGAGAATTACAGAGACTTAAATAAGCCCTCTGAATAGAGTCTGGAAACAAATCAAGTAACCCCCAAAGTTGTGGGGTTGGGTTTTTTTTGATGAGTAACGTATGTTTTAAATCCACAGCATCTTTAATGTTATGTCTATTGCCCTGTCCTATTATGCTCCAATAGAAAAATAATATACGTATTTATGATGAAACTCTCATTTTCAGAATTTCAGGGTTTATTTAATGAAAAAATAATAATCCTGTGGCAATATTTCAATACAGTCAACTAATCCTGAAAGTCATCAGAGAGAGAAGAGGCAATTTGAGTAGGAAACAGCCATAAAGACATTTCAGGCAAATTGTCTACCTACCCTGATTGATTGGGCCATCATCCAATCAGGGGTAAAAGTGTTTCTGAAGTTTAACTACCTCTTTCATCTCCTGAAATAGAAAAAACATCATGGGTGGCCTTCTAAAAGGACCTGGCCTGTCTAGACACTTCCTCACCCTGAAGGATGACCTCACCCAGCAGCTTCATGTATATGTTAAATAGGAGCAGAGAAGAGTGCCAAACACTGGGGCCTTGGGTGAGATCTCTCATTTCCATCAATGCTAACTGGCACCAGAAGGAGCAGAACCATTATCCCTCCATCTCCTCCTCACCCCCTAAAGCCATTTCAGAAGGAAACCATGATGAATGTTATGGAACACCAGCAAGAGACCCAGGAAGGCAAAAAATGGGTGCCCATCCTCATCCAAAACCCTCCAGAAATTATCCGCAAGCGTGAGCAATGCTGTAACCCAGCCTGAAATCAGACTGAAAATGGTCCAAATAATCTTTCAGAGAAGCAAACCACCCTCTCAATAAACTTCCCACCGAAAGGAGGGTTAGACTGAATTTGTCTCTTTGTCTTCCTTCGTAAGCATTTCTTCAGGCATCATTTGCAGAGTTTCCTTTCAGTTCTTCTAAAAAACAGGGGATATTCCAGGATTCACAGATACAGACAATCTGCACAGGCATGATCTGTTCCAAGATTATTGCCAAATCAGTTAGTCCAGGGGTCTGTCTTCAAACTTGGTCCTTTTATGACTTGTGGACTTCAGCTCCCAGAATTCCTCAGCCAGGCATGCTGGCTGAGGAATTCTGGGAGCTGAAGTCCACAAGTCATAAAAGGGCCAAGTTTGAAGACCCCTGAGTTAGTCCTTCTAGCTCAATTGACAGAATTTAGACAAGATGAATTCTCTAGGGATCTTGAACACCCTTGCTTCAGGAGTAACCTTTTTTCCCACCAAATTAAGTCAAACGAAGTTGACTTAAATTCACACCGTTGACCTATCTATGTTTAATTTTCTGTCTAGCAGAATTTTCATGAACTTTCTGACAGCATAAGCAAGGAACTCAACTCAGCAAAAATAAACTAGGAATGGATGTGTTCAGTATGTGTTCACTATGCCCTGTCATTCTATAGAAGGTCTCTTAATACAGGTAGCCCTTGAATTATGATCGCAATTTAGCCCAAAATTTCTGTTGTTAACTGAAACATTTGTTAAGTAAGTTTTGCCCCATTTTACAACCTTTCTCCCACAGTTAAGTGAATCACTGCAGTTGTTAAGTTAGTAATTATTAAGTGAATCTGGCTTCCCCATTGACTTTGCTTGTCAGAAGGTTGCAAAAGGTGATCATAAGATCCTGGGACACTGCAACTGTCATAAATATGAATCAATTGCCAAGCATCTGAATTTTGATCATGTGACCATGAGGAGGCAACACCGTTGTGTGAAAAAGTCACTTTTTCCAGTGCCATTGTAACTTTGCACTGTCACTAAATGAACTGTTGTAAGTTGAGGACTACTTGCACACAAGATTTAAATTCCCTGCCATTTCCTAAAAAGCATTTCAGAACACTCATTCTGTTTAGTGAACAAGGCTTTCACTATGAGATTTTTATGATTAATTAGATGCTTCGCTTTTTCCTGAACAGAAAGAGATCGGTCAACATTTCTATTTTGTGACAGACAGCCTAGTAAATTACAACAGGGGAGACAATAGCCCACAAAACACAGCAATTCATATTGTAGGAATAACAAGTTTTCTTCAATTTATGTAAGTATTACTGTATAGATAGAAAGCTTCATCCATTTTGTACTTTCTATTTTACCTTGGTTTACATTTCCCTTTCAAAAAGATTGAGCAGCGCTCTCTTTTAAGTGCATTTTGTTCTCTAATTTTTTCATTGTTCCATTTTTTTTAAAAAAATGTAACCTAGTAAGTAATCCCTTTTAATCACATTTAATAAAACACATAGGAAGTAAGCAATAAAATGAGTAAAGCTTGATGGAATAAAAATGAGATTATGATTGGTTTGAAGGTGCAAGGTAGGGGAGAAAGGGGAAATTGGATATTCCAATCAAATCTAGCCTCCATTGGAAAAGTCCTGTCCCAGCCAACCTGATGTGTTTTCACAATAGGCCAGAGAGAAAAGTTTGTCAGGATCAAGAACAATGGTTTGTCAGGATCAGGAACAATGGTTAGGCTGGACGTGTCATCGGGAAGCCATGCCCACCCCATTGCTGGCAATGGCGAAAAAGCTCTGATATGTTGCGCGATGTCACGTGACGTCGCAAGTTTGACATGTCTGGGTTAGAGCCTTAAGCAACATTCACTCTTAATAAGTAACTACTACAATACAACAGAATGGAATAATAGAGGGACCTTGAAGGTCTTGTAATTCAACCCCTTGCTCAAGCAGAAGACCCCAGTGCTTTTTTTGTAAAAGAAAAAGGTGCCGGAACTCACACATGTCATACAACCCGCCTTTCCTACCCTACAAGGTTCCATCCAAAAAAGGTGCCGGAACTCCGTTCTGAGCGTTCTATGACAAAAAAAGCCCTGGAAGACCCTATACTATTTCAGACAAATGGCTGTCCAATTTCTTCTTAAAAACCTCTAGTGATGGAGCACCCAAAACCTCTGAAAGCCAACTGTTCCATTGATTGTTCTCATTGTCTGGAAATTTCTCCTTAGTTCTAGGTTGCTTCTCTCCTTGGTTAGTTTCCATCCAATGCCTCTTGTCTTGCCTTTGGTGCTTTGGAAAATAGTTGACCCCCTTTTCTAAAAAAAAAATAAAACCATTGTAGCTGATATATTCAACACTGATTAAAACAACAATACCGACAACTGATGGGACAGTTTTTAAATATGGTAGAATTTTCAATCATGACATACCAACAATGCAAACTTCTCCTCCACCATATGCAATCTTCTTAGACTTCACTGTTTTATATCCTACATTCCAGTGTGGAGTCGAAAGATCCCAGCAGATTCTTATTTAATAACTGAAGTAGCAAATAAGAGTCAACAGCCTCATGTTGCTAAGCAATGACTCTCAGCTTCTTTGTGGATTTTTTGGTTGCTATGGAGACAACAGGGTGAGCATGCACATCATACCAAATTTTGTCTTTCTTCTTTAAACAGTAAAGATAGATTTGGTCCTTCCATCAAGGAGTGCTCTAGGAATGAGAAGATATGGCTGGATCTAGCTCACAACAAGAGATACTAATCCTCGTCATGATTAAGTAGCATTTGATGGACAACAACTTTTTGAAACTGGATCCTTTGCAAGGTTCGGAACTATCATCCTTGGCTAGAATTTCCCTTGCCCAGATATGGTGAATACTACAATATGTGGAAATAGCAGGCTTTTGACAACCATTTCATATTTTATTGATCTAGTTGCATTCACAGTGTTGATACCACTCTTAAGTGTCCTGGGATGAAATAAGCTGAATGTTACATACAAGAACGCACCTGGTGGAAGCCAGATGGTGCAAATAACTTTCTAATTAACTGCATTAATGGCTAGGGGGCCACACTAAGTTACTTTTCAGGTCTTCTTTACTCCACATTCAAACAACTGCTTTTCTTTTTCAGCAACTGTGCCTCAAATCAGTTTGCTCATCAAGACGTCAGCCATTAAGGAATGATTTTATGAATCTTGCTTAAGGCTATTTTGCTGGTTTTCCTAAGTCAGTCTTACAATTAAGAGCATATAAATGACATGTGGAATGGAACAGCAACATATAGGGAACGGTTGCTGGAATTGGGTATGTCTAGTTTAATGAAGAGAAGGACGAGGGAGGACATGATAGCAGTGTTCCAATATCTCAGGGGCTGCCATAAAGAAGAGGGAGTCAAGCTATTCTCCAAAGCACCTGAAAGCAGGACAAGAAGCAATGGATGGAAACTAGTCAAGGAGAGAAGCAACCTACAACTAAGGAGAAACTTCCTGACAGTTAGAACAACTAACCAGTGGAACAACCTGCCTCCAGAGGTGGTGAATGCTCCAACACTGGAGGTTTTTAAGAAGAGACTGGACAGCCATTTGCCTGAAATGGTATAGGGTTTCCTGCCTGAGCAGGGGGTTGGACTAGATGACCTCCAAGGTCCCTTCCAACTTCTTCTTCTTCTTCTTCTTCTTCTTCTTCTTCTTCTTCTTCTTCTTCTTCTTCTTCTTCTTCTTCTTCTTCTTCTTCTTCTTCTTCTTCTTCTTCTTCTTCTTCTTCTTCTTCTTCTTCTTCTTATTATTATTATTATTATTATTATTATTATTATTATTATTATTATTATTATTATTATTATTATTATTATTATTATTCCAGCACCATTGTGAAATGGTGTTCTTCAATCTCTTATCAGACCATCTTATTAATTTAGTAGCGTTGCTTTGGATGTGAAAGCAGAAACAGCAGGGATACAAATGTGGCACACATCTACAGCTTCTTAAAGCAGCCACTTGTTTTCCTACCGTAGATCACATAGTTGTTGTTTAATTCCAGAAAAAGGAATAAACTGTCAACTGTGGTTATCACCACATTTACATATTCCCATGTGGCCAAAGCATCATAACCCTACTAGACATCATTGTACTTTAATTCAGTTCATCAGACTAGACAAGTAAGTCTGCTCTTTTGTAGGAAAACATTATGAATATATATCATTCACCTCAGCAGGATTCAACATCTTTTGACAACTGCATGATAGGCAGAAATTAGTTAGATGCAGGTTTACTTCATTTTTTTCCCTAGAAAACATTAGATTAGATTAAGATTAAAAACCAGCCTGAACATTACTATATTTTTACCTTATTCTGTATCTCGCAAGATAAAAATTGTTTTCACCTGTCAGAAGTTTTTAATTTAGGAAAACTATATTTCTGCTGTTAGGCATAAAATAGAATTATAGAATTTTTCCAACTTTCTTTTACATATATTTTTCAACTGCCCAGAGCTGTACGTGAAGAGATTTGTTTCAATAAATCTAGGAGAAAAAAAGGCATGAATCAAGAAACTGTAATTTCTGTTTAATGTTTGACAAGACCATCTGATACTGTTTGCTTAGCAATGTACCTGTATGTGTTCATTTGGAGTAAATATTAAAGACTGTTCTAATGTGCATATGTATAAGACTTTAATAAAAATTTTAAACTAACAGTATGGAAGTATAAGCATTTTTATAGTTCTTGTCCTCCCTTCCGCCAGGCACCTATAGTTACACTTGAGCATGTAAATTAAATGGATTAATAATGTGAATTATTAGCTGATTTACATGAGAGTTACAGTTATGCTGTAATTCAGGCATGTCAAACTGCCGGCCCATGGGCCGGATGCGTCATGCCGAAACCGCGCCCACCCCATTGCCGGCAATGGGGAAAAAGTCAAAATATGTCATGCGACGTCACATGACGTTGAGAGTTTGACATGCCTGCTCTAAACTGAGTGAAGAATAAAATTTCAGATTAATTCAGTTGCACCAAGATCAACTGATCTATGCTGAATCCAAACCTTGCTAAGCTAAAAGGAGACAGATAATTTATTTGCTTTGGAATACCTGTTGGATTAAATGACTGAGTCCACACAGCATTCTAAGCTTTATTTAACCATAGTTATTGAACAAACCACAGGGGTTAAAGTTAGCACGCTATGTTAGACTAAAACCAAATATAGCCCACCAATGGCTTTGCGTAATATGTGCTTAATGGGTTTATGTCAGACGCATGGCAGCCAATGTAAAGGGCAGCTCAGTTCAGCAGCATAGAATACTGACTGTGAGAAAGAAATTCTTCTGATGCTAGTCACCCCAGCCATATTTTGTTCAGGGTCAATAGATCCAGATGAAACTAATAAAATCCTGTACCACAAAGATTTCTAACTAAAATAAGACACTTAAAGATATATTCTAAGACCTGAGCTGGACTTCAGCCTACCCCCATAAAGCTCTTATTTGCTGTTCTTAAAGTGGGAGGGAATGAATTACTCATCTTTCTGGATGAGCTTAAGCATTGAATGGTGCAGTATGCTGCAGAGAGAGCCAATTCAGTACTTCAGCTTACATAATGAGACAATGACTAACTACCATCTAATCATGCTGATATTGGGCATCGTGAGGTAACTTATTCATTTTTTAAAAAGAGCCTCCCCCCCCAATTGAAAAACTACATACAGGAATGGCATTTCAAAGCCAGCTATTGGTATTTCATAAATTCAGAAGTGCAGACTTCATTCTCCTTATTTGACACAGTAGATGACATGTTTTTGAGAAAAGTGATTTCAGATTATCTTGAACAGGGGTCTTCAAACTTGGCCCTTTTATGACTTGTGGACTTCAACTCCCAGAATTCCTCGACCAGCGCGGCTGGCTGAGAAATTCTGGGAGTTGAAGTCCACAAGTCATAAAAGGGCCAAGTTTGAAGACCCCTGATCTTGAGTATAAAAAAACAAGGAGAAATTAACAGCAATGACGGTCAATAAATAAGTGACTGTAGATGAAAGATAATCTAAACCAGGGGTCTTCAAACTCGGCCCTTTTATGACTCATGGACTTCAACTCCCAGAATTCCTCAGCGAGCATGCCTGGCTGAGAAATTCTGGGAGTTGAAGTCCATGAGTCATAAAAGGGCCGAGTTTGAAGACCCATGATCTAAACTATATCAACACAAAACTATATCTATCTGAGGCAAAACAAACAAGTCTCTCAGTCAACAATAAAGCCAACATCCATGCCAAAAGAAGGCTATCCTCTTCCTGTGTTTTCAGGAGAATCAAGAATGGGCTGATACATGAATGCAGTGTGAAACCTACAGAGGCAGGTCTATGGAGATTCTCAGTCATCCAGGTCATGGTTGTCCCAAAGGTACTTTTTTCAAAGAAAAAACAAAGGAAGTCCAGTAACCCTTTGAAAAAGGACCTGTGGGACAACTTACAGAGGCCCATCCATAAACTTTGCACCCTTCCATTCAAAATGCTCCTTGTAGAGAGTCAGAACTCCAGAGTTTTCTCTCATAAAATGCAATAGCTGACACAAAATGTACCACTATAAATGAGCCGATCCTGGTCCACCAGAGTTTACGTTCCACTGTCCTGACATTACATAATCCTTCTTTCCTTCTTTCTGTCTGAAGGAAGGGCCACAAAAGAATGGCATTTGGACTGAGGACAAGAGACCTCTCCCTTCAGTAAATTATCCCATTATAATGTAGAACCAAACTTAACCAAACTATACTTCACTGAATGTAGAACTAAAGTTCATTGCATTCAACGACTCTCTTTTGATATTTGGAAAACCTGACTGTCCTTACATAGCGAAACAATTGCATATTTCAATTAAGTTGAAACAGATACTTTGGGGAAACTGAGGTAATTCCCCAAAGTGTCCATTTAAGATGGAAATGCATTGAACGTCCTTCTAAAATAGATTAAAAAATGAAACTTTTTATGAACACTGCACTCTGCAACTTTTTGTTGCTGGACTCACACGTACAATTTAACAAATATCTCAGCCCCCTTCCCATTATCAATGGGACTCTTTTCTTCAAATTCCCAGAATGCTGTGACAAAGAGGCATGTTTCCAGTACTGATATAACTATTTCAAGATGGAAAACAAACAAGAAAACCAATACGCAACTTTTATTGGGTCCTAAGCACATTCCACTGAGACATTTTGTAAACATTGTTTATTCTCTTTGTACATGGGATGTACTTAAAAACCCATATATGAGTGTACAAGAGGATCACATTAAAACACAATGGCATTGTAGTTAGTTATCCTACTTCAGGCTCCTCCAACTTTAAAAGCTTGCTAGGGTGGAACACAAATTGCTTTGAAATTATTGCAATACATTCCTATCGTAGGTACCGGGAATACCAAAATACATAATCTGGTATGCCATATACAAGATTGTCCATCTCTTGTAAAGCTGCCTCTCAAGATATCATCAGTTATCCAGAAAGGACCAAAGCTGAATTTAGAAAAAGGTATTTTTATATTATATTCCAGCCGAAATGATTGGGATTTACCCCACAGTTTCTGCTATTCACTTATTTGAGGTATTTCATCATACACAAACACATACTGTAGAAGGTCTTCACTAATTTTAATACTTATTTATATTTGGTGTCTTCAAGGCTCTTTAATGCTTGCATTATTCTTCTAGTTGGCCTTCTTTTTATATTAATTATGTCAAAGAAGCAATTGCATGCCATGGACTTTGGGTCAGAGACCACAGGGCAGTAAAGGGAGGCTTATATGGTCAAAACATACAACTGTGTTGTATATGCAAGGCTTACTATAGTAAATAAGGCTTGAACAGAAATACAAAACTGTTCAGATGTTCCCATTCATTCCACAGGAACTAACAAGAAACCATGACAAATAGCACCAAACATCTGTAAGTGCAATCAAATGTTTTATATCAGTGTATCTATTACTTAAATTCCGTCCTGAGAATTAAGTACAATATGGACAGTTCCAAACATCCTATGGCTTCTTGGAATGTCCTTGGTGTCATAACCAGCAATGCATTTTTTATTAATGTAAAAAGGGAAATTAAAATTGTTTTCCTTTATTCATCACAGGAAAATGAGGGATAAAAATTAAACACTGATACCTGTTAATAGCAGTAAGATGTTCTATCAACAGAATAACCACTTTGGTACTTTTGAATTGAGAAGGCAAGTGTGTGATTGTGAACTCCTCTTGAATTTCTCCACAGAAGGAGATTTGGCTCAAAATTCCAAATGGCAAAAGGGTACTACCCAGAAAGCGTAAGGCAAAAAGATTAATAAAAAGGAGTCACTTTGTAGCTTATGTCATAATTCTGATTTTCTCCTCCAATGCAATTACTACAGTTCTTTTCCTTGTCCTCGAGTTCCTTCAATCATCAAAAACCTGGTGCCATCCAGTTAAGAAACTTCATGGCAACTTCAAAGCCAAGGAAGCATGCCTGGAAAAAAATACATATTAAGTACAGACATAAATTCACATTTTTTGTGGAATATTTTATATATTTTTTCCTATAGAAGAGTTTCCATTAATTCATAGCATGAATTACTCAATTAATAGATACAATACCAACAAAATGGGGCTGTTTCAACATTAACCTCCAATAAATATACTGCATGGGCAGATATAATAGCTATGCATTCAGTCAAGAGGAACATTTCTCAAAGGAGACTTGCTAGAGACGAAGGAAGGGAAAAAAATATCAGTCTGGCAGTCTGTTTCTTCAAAAGCTGCTTTGGAAGACTGGGGAATCATCCAGAATAGTATGCACGGTGAGACTGAATTCTATGTAGAAAAATTAATGACAGTAGGTTTTTCCAGTTGTCTGCAAGGAGTTTCCACTGGATCATATGTCCTTTCAACAGCCACTTTGCTTAATGACTGGGCTCCTGGTCCAAATTGTGGTCACTAAATGAGGACTATCGGTAATAAGCATGTTGTTGATTTATTACTGTTTCCTACTTGTTTTATTGTTTTAGTATTGCTGTACATTAGCTACAGTTGCTTGGATGACAGAAATGGCTTCTAAATTCAACTAATGGAATTGAATACACCTGTAAATCAATAGAGAAGTCCAACTAAAGGTACTGTACTTTTGATGTAAAATTGGCCAGAAATATAAAAAATAAAGTGTTTTCCAGAGGATCTGTCGGGAGGCTTTAGCTTCTTGCTTTTCTCTCTTAATTCTTAACAGGAGAAGAGCCATCTCTGCCTTTGCTCCCGACTTTTGGAACAGATTACCTCAGAAGTGAGGTCAGCACTAACCCTCCTGACCTTCCACAGGAATTTAAAGACCTGGTTCTGTCAGCTGGCTTGGGGCTCCAACAAGAGGGCTTCACGTTGGGGCTGGTTGACAGATTAATAACGGATCCCCACCTCCTACCTCCCCCACCTGCTCATTCTACTCCCTCTCTTCTGATCTTTTAGTTAGGGTTGTGTATTTATTTTTTTATTATATTGTTCCTATTGTGTTTAGGTTTGGTAAAATGTTATCTTCTTATCACAGATAGTCCTCAACTTACAACCACAATTGAGCCCAAAATGTCTGTCGCTAAGTGACATATTTGCTAAGTGAATTTTGACCCATTTTAAGACCTTTCTTGCCACAGTTGTTATGTGTATCACTGCAGTCGTTAAGTTAGCAACACGGCTGTAAGGTGAATCTGGCTTCCCCATTGACTTTGCTGGTCAGAAGGTCGCAAAAGGGGATCACATCATCCCAGGACACACTGCAATCGTCATAAATACGAATCAGTTGCCATGCGGATGCTGCAATGGTCGTAAATGTGAAAAAATGGTCATACGTCACTTTTTTCAGTGCTGTTGTAACTCTGAATGGTAACTAAATGAACTGTTGTAAGCCGAGGACTACCTGTATTATAAACAGCCCAGAGTTAACTTGTGGTAAGATGGGCAGTCAATAAATTTAATAGTTAAACAAATGAACCAGAAGTCAAAGGGTGGTATTTGCTTACTGCATTGGCAGGAAAAGCTCTGATCATCACAGCACTGAATCCCTTGTACAGAGACATCACTCCTTCCTCTCGAACAAGCTCTCGCAGGACATCTCTGAAGCCATTGGGATACTTTCCTGGAGGAGCTGTTGAAAAACGCAAAATACATTTCGTCAACTTCATCCACCAAGAGGCTTTGACCAGACTCCCTTCTTCTTTCGCAATCCTCTTTATTTCCATCTCTTGCCATGGCAATAGCAATAGCACTTAGACTTATATACCACTTCACAGTGCTTTACAGCCCTCTCTAAGCAGGTTACAGAGTCAGCATATTGCCCCTCCCCCAACATTTTACCGACCTCGGAAGGATGGAAGGCTGAGTCAACCATGAGCCGGTGAGAATCGAACTGCTGAACTGCTGTCAGCAAACGTAGCCTGCAGTACTGCATTCGAACCACCGCGCCACCAGGGCCATAATGGTCAAATGCTCCTCAATTAACAACAATTGATTGATTCCCTGTGCTCAATGTTTCAGTCCCTAGTCATCTCACAGTTGGACAATTGTAATAAGCTCGACATCGGACTACCCTTGAAGAGCATTTGGAAGCTATAGCTGGTGCAAAGTGCAGTGGTGCGGGCAGTTTTGGCAGCCCCCAAGAATGGCTCTTGTAACACCACTGCTCCGCAAGCTGCACTGGTTGCCAGTCTGTTTCCAGGTGCAATTCAAGGTGTTGGTGATTACCTTTAAAGCTCTTCATAGCATGGGTCCAGGTTGCCTGAGGGAACATCTTACCCCAGTGAGATTAGCCCGTCCCATTTATGCCAATATAGGAGGTATGCTGTGAGTCCTGTGAGTCTGATTATTCCAACTGATGGAGTCCAAGAGCAAGGCCTTCTCTGCTGTTGCTCCTGCCCTCTGGAACATTGTTCTACCAGCAGCAAGATCTGACTGCTGGCCCAGTGATGGATTCTACTGCAAATCAGGGCTGTTTCCAGAGGAGGCAGAGAGGACCTGGAGCTTATGGAGCAAAGGAACTGGATGAGGCTGTCGGCAGGCCCAGAGGAAGAGAGAGAGGCTTTTGGAGGAGTTGGTGGTGGCGGCAGCAGAGTGCTCCAGGGGTGAAAAGAAGCAAGGCCTCTTAAAGGAAAAGGTGGAAGAGTCAGGATCAGAAAAAGGAAAGAAGGCGAGGTTGTCAGAATACAAGTGAATTTGAGGGCTAATCCACATGGAGCCCCATTTCCATCTGTCCTGTTTGCCATCATTCACTCCCTAGAGACTAAAATGGACAATGTGAAATTTGAGCGGGAGGTGGTGACCCTTTGAGAGCTGTATGCAACAAAATTTCATTTTGATGTATGCCGATTGGTGTACATTCAAAGTGACAATAAAGTTATCATCAACATCTTGCCCCACCTCCGATGTGAGGTGGGCCCCAACCCTCCTATCCTTTCGTAAAGGCCTAAAGGCCTGGCTCTGCCAGTTGGCCTGGGGTCCCAATGGGGGAACAGCAAAGTGGAGGTGGTTGATCAAATAACAACAGTTCCTACCACCCTCCCATTCCGTCCCTGCCCTCCCCATGTAAATTATAACCCTTTGGTTATAATTTATTCACGTTTTAATGTAGATGTATACATACATTTTTATGACTGTAGTCTACCCAAAGTTACCCTATGGTAAGATGGGTGGCCAATAAATTTTATAAGTAAATATAAATAAAATAAACGATTACCATGAGGGACGATTTTCCCATTTCTGCAGCACCAAAACAAGGTGGTAGTCCCTGCCCCTACTCCTTACAGAAATCTTACATTTATCAACCTGCCTGAATTTCTAGGGAGCAAGTGAGAGGTTAACTGAGAACGTTTGAAAACTCTTTCCTCTTCAACAGCCTGTTTGGTTTCGGTAATTGCTGATGAAAAAAGAAAAGAAAAGTCCTTCCTGTGCAAAATGGTGGAAGCCAAGAGGCTGGCAGAATGACAAGTCACTGCATTCCTCTTCTCCAATTGATTTGGCAGAAATTTATTTTTTTTGTTAATGCACAAGAGAGTAGGCAGGCTATAAAGCATGGAACTTCCCCTCACTATCAGTGAAAAAATAAAAGTAAGACACACCCTTTGTAGTAAACATTTTAATAGCCAATTATGCACACAACCTACCGGTATATTGCAAATGTAAAAGTGGAAGAGAATAAAAACTGGCCAAAGAATATAAATGTAAAAACTAAAGAAACAAGAAAAGAAAAGATAAGAAAGTTTTCACCAATGTCCATCCTATGAAGCACCGTTTCTCGCATGAAGAACTTTGGACATGACTGCAAGTAGTCCTTGACTTATGACCATAATGGAGCCTGCCGAATAGAGTGGTAAGTTGTGGTGGGTCGTCACCTGATTTTATGACCCTTTTTTGCAGTGGTTGTTAAGTGAATCCACAGTTCACTTAACTGTGCACACTGCAAACGGCTATAAATGCAGGCCTGTTGCTGAGCATCCAAAATGTGGTCATGTGACTGAGGGAGGATAAGCCGATCATTGGAACTATGAAACTGGGCCATAAGTATCTTTTGGAGGATTCATGGATAACTCCATATTGTCACTAAGCAACCAGTCATCAGTAACTATCTTGTAATTAGCCACTTGCCTGTTCAGTCAAGGCAAATACCTCAACTCAGTGTTTCTCAATCTCAGCAGCTTGAAGATCTATGGACTTCAATTTCCAGAATTCCCTGAAGGCTGGCTAGGCCAGGGGCCTTCAAACTTGGCCCTTTTATGACTTGTGGACTTCAACTCCCAGAATTCCTCAGCATGCTGAGGAGTTGAAGTCCACAAGTCATAAAAGGGCCAAGTTTGAAGGCCCCTGGCCTAGCGTATTCTGGGAATTGATGTCCACACATCTTCAAACTCTCCACGTTTGAGAAACACTCTCGTAACTGATTGTATTGTAGCTAGCACACACACAGGGAAAAGGTAGATTAAGAAAATCTTTCTAAATTTATCGAAAAGAGCTGCCAAATTGCAAAGCACATTTATGTCATCACTCTTCAAAAGAATCCAAAAAAGTTTTACCTCACTTTTTTTTCACTACCTACCCAGCTATGTAATTACCAGGTCTAGAGAAGTGACCTGAAAAAAAGGCAATTTTCATGCGAGTTTATAGAACTTTCGAATTCTTTGCCTGGATGCAATTTTACATTCTCCGTCAGCTGAGCAAACAAAGTGTGATTTTCAATCTTTAGCCCAGCTACAAGAACCAGCTTCATATCTGCTTTGGAAAATGATTAATGTATGATACAAGATGGGATTACAGATAGTCCTCCTTTAGTGAGGGCAACTGGAATCAGCAATTCAGTTGGTAAGTGAAATGGTCACTAAGTGAATCCACAACTGTGCTCATGATTTTACTTCAGTTTTCCTTTGCTTTACAAATCTGTAAAGGTCCTAAATGCAAAGATTAGTCATAAAGTTATTTTCATCACACTTGTAACTGCAAACAGACACTAAATGAGACTATCCCTAAAAAGGGCTGTATTGTACTCTCCTTTTACTCCAATTTCCATGGTGACCAGAATTATACACACTGAAACTAGCAATTAGAAGAGAGGCGGGAATGGAGCAGAACAAGGAGAAAGTGTTCTGCACTATTAGCCTTAGCCAACACACCTCAGAAAATGCGAATACCTCATCTAATGCCAGATTAAACCAGAGACTGTCATGGACTGTTGCCCAGGAATGATTTTCAGAAGAGTTCCAGGAAATATTTTGAGCAAATGTGTGCTAAGAGATCTAATCTTCAACCGTGCATTCTCATGAGAATAGAGTGGGATGACAATGGAGAATGGAGAGGGAAGGAGAGTTGGTGGTATCAACGGCCCACCCTCCATGCACCTCTAAATATCTAAAATAGCAGGCAAAGCAGATGTTTGAACAGCATTGTTTTATTTCAGCTGTTCTGCCTGATTTAATAGGAAAGGATTAAATATTTGGATTAAGAGCTGCTCTAAACACCTTAGACAACTAGTCCTCATTTAACGACCACAGTTGGGACTGGCAACTGGGTCATTCAGCAAAGCAGTTGCCAAGTAAAACCACAACCGTACTTACCATCCTACTTCAGTTTCACTTTGCTTTACAGATGTGCAAAGGTCAAAAATGCAAGGACTGGTCGCTAAGTTGCCTTTTCATCACTATGGTAACTAAGAATGGTTGCGAAACAAGGTGGTTACTAAATGAGGGCTACTTGTATAAAAACCTGTTGACAACTTTTCTCCACAAATCCTACTTTTAAATCTGCCTGCAATAATCTTTACAGGAGCATCAGTTAACTCACCTGTCTGGAACCGTGACTTCAGCACATCAGGAGGGATTCCCACAGCCCAGTTGAAGATCCCTGCCATTCCTCCAGCAAAGAGTATTCTGGGTACACTGAGATCACTGACGCTGTGGGAAGCAGGAGACAGGCAGAAAAAGGGCAAACATGAATTCATCAAAATGGCTACTAAAAAGAAATAGAAGAAAAGAAAGACTGGGTGCATCTCATTCAGACTCACAGGGGGGGGCAAAGGTTATACAATAAGCAATTCCCTCAGGTGAAGTCAGCACCTGGGCTGTACAGGTAGTCCTCGACTTACAGAAGTTTGTTTAGTGACCGTTCAAAGTAACCACGGCACAGAAAAAAGTGAGTTATGACCATTTTTCACACTTATGCAGCATCCCCATGGTCACATGATCAAAATTCGGATGCTTGGCAACTGGCATGTATTTATGACGGTTGCAGTGTCCCGGGATCACGTGATAACCTTTTCCAAACTTCTGACAAGCAAAGTCAATGGGGAAGCCACGTTTACTTAAGAACTGTGTTACTAATTTAATAACTATAATGATTCACTTAACAACTGTGGCAAGAAACATCACAAAATGGGGCAAAACTCACTTAACAGCTGTCTTGCTTAGCAACAGAAATTTTGTCGTAAGTAAAGGAGTAGCTGAATTTGCCCAGCAAAGACTACTTCTTTGCCAGGATCTCTGTAGAAAAAGTTACTGGTACAACCACTGGCACGTCAAGCTTAATTTACAGTACAACTGAATTATATTGTCAGAACTGGCCAATCTAAATCAAACTGCTGGATTCAGCAAGAAGCCAGGCTGATACCCTTCAAACTGTACTGTGCTAAAAGAAGAAAACGTCCTTGTGCAATTTGTTGTTAGAATAAAAGCTTTATGTAGATTCATATACGGTAATCCCCGAGTTAAAAGCCTAATATTTGGCATGAAAGTATTGAAATATTGCTGACAGTGGTTTATTCAACAAATTATATTTAATCAAACCATGGCTTATCACAATATAGAAATCCAGTAATTCTGCCTTTGTGCTACACGCTACATACATTATGATTCATGGTAGATTATGCTAATGAATCCATTAGCCTTCCATATAAGATGCACTGACTTGATCCCGAAAAACATATTTTATAAATGCCAAATGATATTATTTATTTATTTCTTAAATTTATATGCTGCCCATTTCAGTGTCAACCGGCTCAAAGCAATAATCCTTGGTTCATCTCATCAAATTATTATCATGACGCTCTTACTTCAGAATAAAACAAATTTCTTAGCTATTCTTGTGAGAAATCCAGCATTCTGCTTACCTCTGCTCCTGAGGTGTCAAAATATTTTTCAGCCATTCATAGGTCATGAAGTACATCCCACTGGCTGGAACATCTGGTCCAATAAACAGAGCCAAATTAGAAAAATGAGAGACACAACTGCAGAACTAGTCAAGAGTCCCAATTGGCAAGGACAAAAAGGATTAAAACCTGCCAGCTTTCTGTAAGCAGAATTATAATAATGGCCTAAACAATGCATTCCACTTGCTACTTGAGACCTTGATTTGATTGATAGAGAAAACAAGATTTAAAGGACAGTCTTCCCATTTATACTGTATCTACCCTATTAGGGAAGGATGGAGTGAGATGGAGAAAAAGGGCCTTCTCTGGGGTGGCTCCCTCCCTATGGAATATCATTCCCCCGCCACCCCGGAGATAAGATTGACTCTCAACCTGATACTGTCCCAGAAGGCCCTGAAGACATGGTTCTATCAGCAGGCCTGGGAACCCCAAGTTGATATAGAGCCGACCATGTTCTGGTTTGTGTTTGTTGCTGCTGTAGCAGGGAAAGGTTTAGGAATTTTATACTATAGATTTTTAATGTTGTAAGCCAGGGGTCTTCAAACTTGGCCCTTTTATGACTTGTGGGCTTCAACTCCCAGAATTCCTTAGCCAGGCACAATACACACACACACAGACACACACAGACACACACACACATATTGTAAATAAACATTGTGATAAGATATAGAAGCACTGTTCACACCACAGAAATGTTTCTGTCATTCCCTGTCACAGTTAGCTGGCTGGGATCCTCAATGTACTGACTATCCCCTTCGTCCTTGTAGCTAGTGAAAAGGAAGACTCAGTTTCTTTTGGTGGGGGTAGGGGAGAGGATGAGCAATTTTTTAAAGAAAGAAAATACAGGTAGTCCTTACTTATGACCACAACTGAGTCCAAAATTTCAGTTGCTAAGCAAGGCAGTTGTTAAATCTTTTTTGCCACACTTGTTAAGCAAGTGACTGCAGCTGCTAAGTGAACCATGCAGTCATTAAGCAAATCTGGCTTCCTCCATTGACTTTGCTTGTCAGAAGCCGGTTGGGAAGTTTCTAAATGGCAATCCCATAACCCTGGGACAGGGGTAGGCAACCTTGGCTCTTTTATGACTCATGGACTTCAACTCCCAGAATTCCTGAGCCAGCCATGCTGAGGGGAAAGGGAGAGGTTTCCAAGCGGAGTCATGCTGGCTCAGGAATTCTGGGAGTTGAAGTCCATGAGTCATAAAAAAGCCAAGGTTGCTTACCCCTGCCCTGGGACAATGCAACTGTCATAAATACATGTCAGTTGCCAAACACACAAATTTTGATCATGTGCCCATGGGATTGCAGCAACGATTGTAAGCATGAAAAATGGTCATGTGTCACTTTTTCAGTACCGTTGTAACTTCAAACGGTCACTAAATGAATGGTTTTAAATTGAGGACAATCTGTAGAACTGTGGTGGTATGGTCACAAGCAACTTCCCATGGATAGGTCTGAAGGACCCCATCTACCTACCTCCCATTTCTGTTCATTTTTTTTACCCTTCTCCCCATGTGTCTATAGTTAGTCAGAATGGCAGTAGAAAAGGGATCTTAGAAACATGGGATTGGGTGTATTTGGGGCAAAATCAAATTCCTGCAGAGTTAACCAGCTGAATGAATTCAGATCTTCAATTCAAAATCTGATTTAATTCAGCCAGCTAACTCTGCAGGGATTAGACTTGCATGATAGGCTAACCCCCGCTCTATAATTATTTTGTCAAGTGCATTATGTAATCAGGGTTTTTTTTAAAAAAAAACATTTGGAGGGCTTTTATAGTTCCATTATTTTAAGAACAATTCTCCACAACTACCTCTCATGAGTGTGAGCACTGTTCCTTTGTACACGCCTCGAATGCCAGCTTCACGATACAGCTGTTTGGCACAGTCCAAGGGGCCCGCATACTTTTTTTCACCAGAGGCTGCTTGGATCTAAATGGTTAAAGAAATAATGGCCTCATCAATTATAACATGCTATTCCTTAAATTATTCAGTCTTCCTAAATCTAAGCTACTGCTGAAATGAGTCTGCACATCTAAACTTTTCCTAAGGAATCGCCCATGAGATTTAATCAGGAGTTTGTTGATTATGCACCAAAATGGTAACAATTGGGGGAAAAAAAAATAAACCCGTAGCTGCCATCTCTCCCAGAAAGTTTTTCTAGCTGTTTAAGCACCCAGAGCAGGCTTCTAACAGCTCTACCCATTCAAGAAGCCCCAGTAGAAAGGTTTGTGAAGAACATTATCCATAATTGTAACTGGGACTTTGTCTTTGTCATAGCGAACAGTTGTTGTGTACTGAGAGCCAGTTTGGTCTAGTGGTTAAGGCACCAGGCTAGAAAACAAGAGACAGTGAGTTCACATCCCACTTTAGCCACGAAAGTCAGCTGGGTGACCTTGGGCCAGTCACTTTCAGCCCAACTCATTTCACAGGGTTATTTGTTGTTGTGGGGAAAATAGGAGGAGGAAAATGTGTTGGATATGCTTGCTGCCTTTTTTGTCAAAATAAGGCGGGAGATAGATAGATAGATAGATAGATAGATAGATAGATAGATAGATAGATAGATAGATAGATAGATGATAGATAGATAGAATTTGTTTTACAACTCTCCTGATCACTTTACAACCAAGACATTTGCTTAATGACAGTTACAAAAAAATGGGTCTGGTCATCTGGTGATGAGCCATTTTATGACCATCCTGAAGGTAATTGTGAGGCTTAATTACAGTCATAAGTTGAGGACTACCTATTTTTTGACTAGAGATAGATATAGATAGATAGATAGATAGATAGATAGATAGATAGATAGATAGATAGATAGATAGATAGATAGATAGAATTTGTTTTACAACTCTCCTGATCACTTTACAACCAAGACATTTGCTTAACGACAGTTACAAAAAAATGGGTCTGGTCATCTGGTGATGAGCCATTTTATGACCATCCTGAAGGTAATTGTGAGGCTTAATTACAGTCATAAGTTGAGGACTACCTATTTTTTGACTTAGTATGAGCCCAGCCACAATATTCATCCAGCTATCATGCCCCGGCAAGCAGCATTCTTGGGTGAAGTTGCCTAAACTGAGAAGCTAAGGTCAGGCTGGTTTGTACTTGCGTGGGACGCTTCCCAGAAGAAGGGAGTGATCAATCACATTTATATTATTGCTAGAAAAACTGCACTGGCTTACTTCTGTGCCCCAGTTTTAGCCATCGGAGAAATCTAATATCACAATGAAACAATGCTAGGGAAACTGGAATACTGAGTTACAGGAGATAAGACATGTTCGGAAATTTGAGCATATCTCCCACACACATAATACTTTAATCTAAATGTTTGCATATATTCTCTCTCTCTCTGTCTCTCTCTCCGTGCATGTCAAAAATTTAGAAAACCATGTTGTCAACAAGATTATGATGGTGAATATGCTCAACTATCCTAAAGGAGGATAAATAAAGAATGTGGATAGGAAGATGTTGTTCAGTTGTGGATGGAGCACGGAAAGGTTCTTCTCTTACCTGTAGTAGGCATTTGATCCTTTCTCCTGGTGCCATAATTGCAGTTGTAAACACCCCCGATAACATTCCTGCTGCAAACAGCTGAGGATATCTGTACAGAGTGGACATTACATTGTGGGATATAGATTAAACATAAGAATGATAATGATAGTGATGATGACAATGACAATGATAATAATAGAGATAATAATAATAATAATAATAATAATAATAATAATAATAATAATGATGATGATGATGATGATGAAGGGACCTTGGAGGTCATCTAGTCCAACCCCCTGCTCAGGCAGGAAACCCTATACCATTTCGGACAAATGGTTGTCCAATCTCTTAAAAATTTCCAGTTGTTCCACTGATTAATTGTTCTAACTGTCAGGAAATTTCTCCTTAGTTCTAGGTTGCTTCTCTCCTTGATGCACTACTCGTAACGTCACATGACGTTGTGTGACGTATTGGAGCTTTTTTCCCATTGCCAGCAATGGGGTGGGCGTGGTTTAAGAATAATTTCTCCTTCCAAAATTCCTTTTCTAGAAATAAAAATCCAGCCAACAATTAAATTTAAAAAAGAATATAAAGATAGTCCAATCTCAGAGGTGAAAGCTCCAATTATGTGCCATGAAAAATAAATGTTCTCGGGAACATTTAATTATGCCATTTTTTCCCCATTTATATCCCAAACAGATGCCTTAGAAAGAGCCAAGGAGTGTATTCAGAGCCCTAATTTCCTCCAGCTGGTTAAATTCAGCCAAAACAGACATGGGTCAAATAAATATTATGGCTCAAGATTTTTGCCTCAAGTATCAATACGACACATCCAGGCAAATGCAGCCAACAAGGCAGAATCATTTGCAAAATAAATCTAATGTTTTCTATAAAAACAATGATTTTTTTTTTAAAAAAACACCTTATGTTTTCTAAACAAAGGTAAAGCCTGGAAAGATCTATCCATTAGTGATGGATCTTTAATTAAAGAGAATGATGTTGTTGTTTATACAATGCGCTATAGTTTATGAAACTGAGGAAAGAAAGAAGAAAATAGAATGGTTCATGTCCCATGTTAATTCATACTGCTGAATATATATATATATATATATATATATATATATATATATATATATATATATATATATATATATATATATATATATATATATATATATATATATATATATGTTTTCGTAGATTCTCGCGGGTGTCTGTATGTGTAGGTCTAGAGTCTCGGGTTTCTTCCCGCGTTCCTTTCAAACGTCGCCACAACTTTCTGAAGATGAAAGGAACGCGGGAAGAAACCCGAGACTCTAGACCTATATATATATATATATATATATATATATATATATATATATATATATATATATATATATATATATATATATATATATTCCATTTATATCCCACCCTTCTCCGAAGACTCAGGGCGGCTTACAAGCTTAGCAGTAGCCTTCATTCTATGTACATGCCTGCTTGTTAGGGCTTTCACACACACCCCAAGCGGCATTATTACAAAGTCAGCTTAATTGCCCCCAACAATCTGGGTCCTCATTTTACCTACCTCGGAAGGATGGAAGGCTGAGTCAACCTTGAGCCTGGTGGGACTCGAACCTGCACTAATTGCAGGCAGCTGGTGTTACTTAAGGAGGCATTAGCCCACTGCTCCACCAAGGCTCATATGCATTCATATGCTGTGCGACTCAAGCCACAATGATTTACAAACTATCATTTATATAATCTATGAACTGTCAACTATTGTTTATTTTAGAAATAGTGGTTTGGCATTATGAATGAATCCAGCATCGTATGCCTGCCTATCTAGAAGCCATGGTGGCACAGTGGTCTGAATACAGGGTTGCAGGCTAACTCTGCCCACAGCCAGGAGTTTGATCCTGACCGACTTAAGGTTGACTCAGCCTACCATCCTTCCGAAGTTGATAAAATGAGGAGCCAGATTGTTGGGGGTAATAGGCTGACTCTGTAAACCACTTAGAAAGAACTGTAAAGCACGGTGAAGTGGTATATAAGTCTAAGTGCCATATCTATCTATCTATCTATCTATCTATCTATCTATCTATCTATCTATCTATCTATCTATCTATCTATATCATCTTATCTATCTAGTTTACCTCTAGTAGACTAAAGAGGAAGAAAGACATAGATATATAAAGTGATTGGAGAGAAAGAAGCAGATGAGATATGTTTCTAAAAATAGTCCTCGAGTTACAACCATAAGACCATCATGGTCATAACTTATGACAGTCATAAATTGGGTCATCTGTGTGACTGACTCAATTTTATGACCCTTTTTGTGGCAGTCATTAAGTGAAAGCCGCTGTCATTAAGCCAACCAATGGTTCGCTATGAGTCAGGTACTGCTGAAAATTAGAAGTAAATGCTGGTTTTCGGCAAAACCACTGTAAAATGCAGTCATGTGGCTGCAGGGTGCTGCAAACAGCCATAAATGTTAGCCAGTTGCCAAGGACCCAAAGTGCAGTCATGTCACTCTGGGGGGAGGAGCATTAGAACTTCAAATCTGAGTCATAAGTATCCCCCAGGGAGGTCCATCATAACTTCTAATAATTGCGAAGCAACTGGCCCTAAGTCAAGGAACTACCTGTATAGGAACTATAATACATTGGCAATCAGATAGGGGAACTGTCCATCTAAGATTGACAATACAAGGCCCCTCATCCTGATTTATATTCTAGAATGATGTAAGAACTTGATCCTTTATCCTAGAAATAAACCACTGGCTAAAGGGTTGGTGTCGCCAAGAAAACTTTGGCTTCCTGGACCATGGACTACATTTCCTACGTGACGGACTCTTGGCAAAGGACGGGCTGCACCTCACGAAAACAGGGAAAAACATACTCGGAAAAAGACTGGCCCAACTCATTAGAAGGGCTTTAAACTAAAACTGAGGGGGAAGGGTGGCCAATCATTAGAATCTCTAGAACACAAAACCAATCATAAATCCCAAGAAAACAAATCAAACAAAGAGGTGGGGAGTGAGGAGAAAAAAGAAAAAAAATCAAACAACAATCAGGAGATCCCGGAAACATACCAACAGACAGACATCAAAGTCTTAAATGTTTATATACTAATGCTCAAAGCTTGGGGAACAAACAGGATGAACTAGAAGCAATAGTACATGAGGGAGAGTACAACATAGTTGGCATTACAGAAACCTGGTGGGATGAAACTCATGAATGGAATGGGCTGATGGATGGATACAAATTGGTCAAAAGAAACAGAACTACAAAAAGAGGAGGGAAAGTTGCACTGTATGTAAGAGAATACTACATATCTACTGTACAGAAATGCACATGATCAAAGATAAAAGCCCTCCAGAATCAACATGGGTCAATATAAAAGGGGGGGAAAGTGACATTGCCATAGGGGTATAGTACAGTCCACCCAACCAATCAGAAGAAATAGATGGACTCTTTGCCAACCAGTTAACAAATCTATGTAGGAAGCACACCACAGTAGTAATGGGACACTTCAACTACCCAGATATGACCTGGGAAACAAACTCTGCAGCGAGCAGATCAAACAGTCATGTGGCTGCAGGGTGCTGCAAAGCCAATCTAGCCGATGGCTTTGTCTTCCAAAAGGTACAGGAGGGAACTAGAAGTAAAGCAGTACTGGACCTAATTCTTACTAATAGAGAAGAAGTGATGGAGGTAGTTGAAGTTGCCGGAACCTTGGGGGAAAGTCATACTGAAATTCCACGTCATACTGGAATTCAATATAATGCAAACATAAGCAATAGAAAATAATTCAACCAATGCCTTAAACTTCCAAAGAGCTGATTTTAACAAACTCAGAGAGAACCTAAGAAATATTCCATGGATCCTAAAGTGGAAAACAGCTCAAGAAGCATGGGAAACTCTGAAAAATGATATCATAAAGGCCCAGTCCAGCACAATACCACTGAAAAAGAAAAACAAGAAAGGTAAGAAGAAACCAGCATGGCTGCACAAAGCTCTCTCTGACAAACTGAAAGACAAAAAGGACAAATACAAAAAATAGAAAGAGGGACACATAACTAAGGTTGATTAGCAGACAGCCAGAACATGCGAATACAGTCATGAAAGCAAAGGCTCAGAATGAACAAAGACTTGCAACAGAAATTAAGGATCATAAAAAAAGTTTCTTTAAACATATTAATAACAAGAAAAAAGTCAAGGAAACTGTAGGTCCACTAAAGAGAGAAGATGGCAAGGAAGTAAAAAGTACCGTATTTTCTGGCATATAAGACGACCCGGCGTATAAGACGACCCCTGACTTTTGAGAAGATTTTTAAGATTTTTCGTCTTATACGCCGGAAAATGCTTACATGCCAGTTGCCAAGTGTCCGACACAAGCCCGATTCAGATTCAACCCCGTCTGATGCAAATGGTGCAAAGCCACGCACTCTTCCAGGCCAGACTCTGCAAACAGCAGGCCACCGCGGGAACTCTGAGTCCCCGCCTTTCGGCAGCCTGCACGGCCAAGCACGATTCGGCTTTGAGATAGCATTTGCAGATGGAGCAGCCGCCGCGTCTGGAGCCAAGCCCCGCCCAGGAGACGGTTGGCCAGGCGAGCCCGGAAGACGCGCTAGAGAGCCGGGCTTGGGGTGGCTAAGCCGAGGCCGGCTGGCGAGGCTGGCTGGCGGCCATGCCGAGGCCAGCTGGCGAGGGCCGCTGCATGGTCTGCGGGCAAGAGGGACGCCAAGTACCGCTGTTCCGCACTCCGTGACCAGGCAAGCGATTCTGCCGGTCGGCGCGGGTAAGGTGGTGCCTCGGCAGGAGCAAAGGTGCTCCCTTCCTACGGGCGTGACATTCAGCGGGGCCCCTCTTCGCAGCACGCCGCACGGGCCTCACCCTCACCCGTCTCCCCATGGACGCGCCTCCCTTGGTACGGGAGCCACCCCCGCCATCCCTGCACGCCACAGACGCAGGCCCACCTCGACTCGTCGTGAGCCTGCCTTCTGCACGTCGGCTGCTTCCTCTGACCGGCAGCTGGCCAGCGCGCGCACGCGCAGGACAACTCTGCCGGGTCTTGCCTGGTGCCAGCGGGCTCCGCGGCGTCCATCCGGGCTGCAACGTGCCTAGACACGGTGTGGGCTGGGAAGTTTGGCGCCGACATGCTGGCTGGGAGGCGGCTTCGGAGCGCGTTGCCGGGGACTGCAGATCAGAGAGGTGAATATTTCCGGCGTATAAGACGACCCGGCGTATAAGACGACCCCCAACTTTTGAGACGATTTTCATGGGTTAAAAAGTCGTCTCATACGCCGGAAAATACGGTAATAGGCAGAAAGCAGAGCCGCTTAACTCATTCTTTGCATCAGTCTTCACACAAAAAGAAATTATAGCACAACATACCAAAAAAACTACTGCAAAAGACAAACTAGAAATAAAACTTAAAATAAGCAAGAAAATGGTAAGCGAACACCTATCCGACCTTGGCGAATATAATCACCAGGACCCGACAGATTACATCCCAGAGTTCTGAAGGAGCTGGCAGATATTATCTCAGAACCACTGCACCATATCTTTCAAAAATCCTGGAGCACCAGGAAGTAACTGAGGATTGGAAAAGGGCTGATGTGGTTCCCATCTTCAAGAAAGGGAAAAAAAACAGACCCAGGAAACTACAGACCAATCACTCTAACATCAATACCTGGGAAGATCCTAGAAAAGATCATCAAAAAACAAATCTGCAAACAACTAGAAGCAAACAAAGTTATAAGTTTTACATTTAGGCAGGAAAAATCAAAAATATAAGTACAGATTAGGTGAGACCTGACTCAAAAACAGTAACTGTGAAAGGAACCTTGGAGTCCTAGTGGACGATCACTTGTCTATGAGCCAGCAATCTGCAGTAGCAGCCAAAACAGCTAATACAATCCTGGCTTGCATAAACAGAGGCATAGAATCAAGATCATGTGAAGTATTAGTACCACTTTATAAAACCCTAAGGGACGCGGTGGCTCAGTGGGTTAGGACGCTGAGCTTGTCGATCAGAAGGTCGGCAGTTTGGCGGGTCGAATCCCGAGTGAGCGCCTGTTACTCGTCCCAGCTTCTGCCAACCTAGCAGTTCGAAAGCACATAAAAATGCAAGTAGAAAAATAGGGACCACTATGGTGGGAAGGTAATAGCGTTCTGTGCACCTTTGGCGTCTATTCACGCCGGCCACATGACCACAGAGACGTCCTCGGACAAGCGCTGGCTCTTCAGCTTTGAAACGGAGATGAGCACCGGCTCCTAGAGTTGGAAATGACTAGCACGCATGTGCGGGGGAACCTTTACCTTTTTTTATAAAAACCTAGTGAGACCACTTTTGGTCACCATAATACAAAAAAGATGTTGAGACCTTGGAAAAAGTTCAGAGAAGAGCAACTAAGATGATCCAAGGCATAGAAACTAAAACAGGCATGTCAAACTGCCAGCCAGCAGGCCGGATGCGTCATACTAAAACCGCGCCCACTCCATTGCCGGCAATGGGGAAAAAGTCGTGACACGTCGTGCATCGCGGGTTTGACATGCCTGGACTAAAACATATGAAGATCGGCTGCAGGATTTGGGTTTGGCTAGTCTAAAGAAAAGAAGAAACAGGGGTGACATGATAGTAGTATTCCAGTATTTGAGGGGCTGCCACAAAGAAGAGGGGATCAAATTATTCTCCAAAGCACCAGAGGGGAGGACAAGAAACAATGGTTGGAAACTGATGAAAGAGAGAAGCAACTTGGAATTAAGGAGAAACTTCCTAACAGTGAGGACAATTAACCAGTGGAACAGCTTGCGTTTAGAAATCGTGGACACTCCATCACTGGAGGTTTTAAAGAAGAGACTTGTCTGAGATGGTACAGGTTTTCTTGCTTGAGTGGGGGGCTGGACTAGAAGACCTCCAAGGTCTCCTCCAGTTCTATTCTATTCTAACTGCAGTTGAAGGATTTGAGAAGTGAAGGTGGAAAGGCAGGTGTGAAAGTGGCTAAGAATCCTAGCTCAGGAAAACCTTATCTGACAGGTACATGGGGCTAAGAATGTATTTACTGCCAGAATAGAATAATATCTTTACTGTCACTTTGAATGTACACTAATCGGCATACATTAAAATGAAATTTCACTGCAGTGTTCTCAAAAGGTCACCACCTCCAATGTACACTACATAAATATGACAGAAATAAATAAATACCGAATTATGCATACACCCACATATATTATATGACTGAGAGAAACAACAGAGTCTAGTTCGGATTATGTATAGATGTGCATGGCGAGAAAAACGAATCTTGCGAGTTTACCAGATGGATGGCATAGGAAACAAAGCTATTACAGAATCGGGTAGTCCTGCTAGAAACACTACAGCAAGAGACTGTAAAGTGGGTGTGTGGGGTCTCTAACAATGCAGGTGTCAGGACCCACCCCAAACCACGTCTTAGGAAGACAAAATTCTTGGAGTCAAATCTATTCCAAAAAGAATCTTTACTATGACATGCTTGGTTGTAGGAAACGAGACAGGACTTAATATTATCCCACGAAGTGAACCCTTATAAAGAGTTCCCGGTTTAACCCCCCTTAACCCCATTTGGTCAGTCCCCCATCCTTTCTCTCGTATCATCCATCTCGTGGGAAAAAGGAACTTAGGACCCTTCATGTTTTTTGCTGTCTTCCGTGACAAAAGCCAGATGCTAGCCCCCCCCTTTTGTTTCCCCAGTTCAAAAGGCTTCTCCTTTCCTTTGAAATGCCTAATACTGGTTCAATACACACCTATTCTCTTCTCTTCGGGAGATGGCAGAATCCATGGAATAATGTTTGAAACATTCCATTTATGAATATGATATAAATGGATTCTGACAGCAGGCAAGTACTACCCAGTTGAATCAAATGAAGCGATTTATAAAATTATTTAAAGCTATTTAATAAAAGTCACTTTGCTTCTTTGTTTAAATCTTAACCAAATCACCGTGCTTTCCTTTGAGTTGCCCACAGAGAGCAGGATTCAGTATCAAGACAGACAGAACCTCTAGAGATCTCCAACAAGATTCAGTTTATTTTTAAACAGCAGAAAGAAAAATACGGTCACAATCGGGATTTATGTCAAATACAAATGAAAAAAGAACTTGGGACAGTGTTGCAAATCCTAATCTACGGGATTTAGGCAGTGAATCTGGCTAAATACATGTAACAGTATTTGAAAGCTTCAAAGCAATAATCTTGTAGTCTCAATGTTTTACATGCTTCTTGAATACGCTGATGAATACATGACTAGGGAAACTGAAACACCATATGCTGCATCCTGCAAATATCGTTCCAGAAACTAATACAAATATGAGTGCCTTTATTTTTCAAATCCTCTACAAACAATCTACTTGAGCTGAAGGCACATCCGGAATTTGCAGATAACATGGGGAGTGCATTCATATGTCTACCATGATGTGCCTGGCACGTTATTAAGAAATACGTGGTACTATGTTGATTGGTGGATGAGTTAGCCCTCCAAACTGCTGCCTATGGTCCCTACAGGAATTTTGCAGTATTGAAAGATTTATTTATTTATTTAGTTGCATTTGTATACCGCCCTGAGAACACCCCGATGCCTATGGGCAACCGCTTGCTACTCCTGAACTAGATGGGAGATAAAAAAAACAAAATTCTTTTATCTCTTTGTTTTTATAAACTTTTATAAGCTTCCTTAATCAAACTTCAACTACCCAAAAACGCCATTTCATAGAGAACAGCATGCCTTCTACAATCATATTCATTCAGAATTAAGTCCTACTAATTTTACCAGTCCCTTTTTAATTGTCTAAAAATGACAGCCAGGTAACCAGGACTCTACATGCTTGCGTGGAAGTACCTCTTAAAAGAAATCTTAATATTTAAGTAAGTATGCAAGGAAGTGTAGACAAAGCAGAATGGATTTTTGTAAAATCTGGTAATTCCTTATGACCTAGATGTTGATGAGAGAGAACTGAAAATGTGCTGGGCAGATGGCTAATGTAGTGAGGATGAGTGATGTACATCACAAAGGTGGGACTTACAGAATAGTTATCATGCCATAGAGATGAGATTTATATATAGGTGGTCCTTGCTTAACGACCATTCCTTCAGCAACTGCCCAAACCTACAATGGTGCTGAATGGGATCTAGCACAACTCGCCTATGACCACCTCACCATGGCCAACTGGCCGCGGCCAATTACCCATGGGACAATTCAACACTGTATTAATTGTTTCATTTGGTTACTTTTATTATTAGTGACTACGTTTTCATCAAAATCAGTGTAACTCTTGTGTATCTGGATTGGCTTTCTTTATTTTATTATATGGTACAATTGAAATTAATTTAACTTTTGTTATTTGTTAAATTGTCCCACGGCGAGTTGTCTCGCAGCTAGTTGTCCCACGGCGAGATGGCCAGAGAGAGTTGGTTGTGGCAAGTTGTCTCATTCTGTGCTGAATGAGTGGGTGTCATACTTATAATGGTCACAGCATTCCCCACAGTCATGTGATCACCATTTGCAACCTTCTTTACATTTTCTACAAGCAAATTTAATGAAGAAACTGGCAGAAAGAATAAATGCGACCACATAATACCATGTTTCCCTGAAAATAAGACCGGATTTTTTTTGTCTCCAAAAAAGGCACCAGGTCTTATTTTCGGGGTAGGCCTTACCTCACCTCCGGCACCAACAGCCCCACCCAGCTGGTCTACTTCTTCTGGGGCCAAAATTCTTCAGCTGCAGTCAGGCCTGCATTTTGCAGTCAGGCCTTTCCAAAAGGCCTAAGCAGCCAAGTACCGAGGTATGGATTCAATCCATAGCTTGGTGTTTGGCTGTTGAGGTCTTGCAGAACTGAGCTATGGATTCTGGAAAGCCCTGTGACTGAGAAATACAGGCCTGGCTGCAGAAGAGGCCTCAGAAGAAGTGGGCCAGCAAGGAGAGGCCTGGCTGCAAGGTAAGTGGGTGCTGGCCAGTGGGGAAGCTCCAGCCCATACACACCTAGTTTGATTTTTAGGTGTGTGCCTCGCTCCAAAACTAGGGCTTATTTTTGAGGTAAGGCTTATATTAGGCCTACCCCCCAAAATCAAGATAGGGTTTATTTTGGGGGAAACATGGTATCCTTACTAAATAACCTACAGTGATTTGCTTAATGACAGCAACTGGAAGTGCAAGAATTTCCACTGCTAAGCAGCATGATTAAGTGATGTCGCATTTAGGACCATGTTGCTTAGCGACAGAAATTCCTACTCCAATTAATGTCGTTACATGAAGACTTCCCGTACTCTGAATCACTATGAAGAGAAAGTGTTACAAGCCTTTTAGGATGTACACATACTGAAGTAAAAACCTCCTGAATGGCCATCTGTTTTGCCTGGGAAGAGAACTACACAGAAACAACCCACATAATGTCTGTTTATAGCTAGTGTAATCAGTCCCACGTTTTGAGGAACTTTAAAATTTGCCAGATTTATTATTTTTTTTATTAAAAAAACTCTATTTATAACCAAGAAAAATAAAACTTCATTTTGGCTGCAATGATGGAATGAGTATTTTTAAAAAAAAAAAATAAGAGCAGATTGGAAAACCTCAAGAGTGCATCCCTGAAATAGTCTGAACAATTTCATTACTCACGTCAAGATATCATCTGGGGTCTTCTGTTGCAGCTTTTTGCCCAAGCCAAATCCAAAGAAGCACACAGCAAACATGGGAGTTACTCCAACAATGGGGGCTGCCATCCCCTTATACAAGCCACGGAAACCCTGTAAGAAATAGTAGGTCAGTATATTATTTATTTCTTAAATGTAGATGGTTGCTCATCTCAACCACAAAGAATAAAACAGAATTTCTGTATAACTCATATACTGTAAACAGAAGCCGAGAAACCAACCTATACAACATCAAGGATTACTTGAAGTTTCTGCCCAGTTCAAAGGGATCTCAATTGTCCAATCATACAGACATCTTTTCCCAAGATTCCACTTACAGAGTTGGTAAGGGCAGGGGTCTTCAAACTTGGCCCTTTTATGACTTGTGGACTTCAACTCCCAGAATTCCTCACCCAGCATGCCTGGCTGAGGAATTCTGGGAGTTGAAGTCCACAAGTCATGAAAGGGCCAAGTTTGAAGACCCCTGGTTTAGGGTAATCCAGTTCAGCTACTGCAACACGTGGGATTGCCTCTAAAAGCATTGAGAAACTGCAGGTGGTATGAAATACAACAGCCTCCGAGCTAACTGGCATTAGGTGCCATGAACATACTCCTCCTACGTTGCAGAACCTGTGTTAGTTGCTAAGCTGGATGTAGTTTAAAGTTCTGTTTTTAACGTACAAACCTTTACATAGCCTGATGCCAGATATCTGCAAGGCTGCCTTCTTCAACCCAAACCCCTCCATCTCATACAAACAACTCAGAAAAAAACTGTTACTCCTCTCCCATTACTTAGTGATTAGAAGAACCAAGATGAGAAGGAAGAGGCTTCTTTATCACAGCCCCGACACTCTGTAACTGCTCACTAATACAGTTCAGTCTAGTGTCCTTTCAGGATCTAGAGAAACAGAACTCTTCTGGAGGATTGTTTCAGCTTGTGAAGATGGTAGGTTAGGAATTGTCCAGATGTTCCAACTGAAATACAGGTAGTCCTCGACTTACAACAGTTCATTCAGTGACTGTCCGATGTTATATCGGCATTGAAAAAAATAACAGACTGTTTTTCATATTTACGATCATTATAGCATTTCCATGGACACGTGATCAAAATTCAGACGCTTAGCAACTGACTCACATTTATGACCGTTGCTGTGGCCCAAGGTCATGTGATCACCTTTTGCCACCTTCTGACAAGCAAAGACAATAGGGAAACCAAGTTCACTTAACAATTGCAGTGATTCATTGAACAGCTGTGGCAAGAAAAGTCATAAAATGGGGCAAAACTCACTTAACAAAAGTTTCGCCTAGCAACAAAAATTTGGGGCTCCATTTTTGTCCCAAGTTGAGGACTGCCTGTCTTTTTAATTTTTATGACCATTTTTATTATTACTATTTTATTATATGACAGATGCTTTTGTAAACCACTGACAGTCATGACTGTGGTGGTTTAAAAGATCAAGATGCGTGAACCCAAGGCATACTCTGGCTTGGACTTGTAAGAATAAATCATGATTTATTAAGAACAAAGAACTCTTACCTTTTAAATACGTATGCCTAAAAACTGGACAAGCTTCCTTCCGTCTCACCATTAGTTAGTTTTTCTCATTGAAAAAAAGATCAAGCTTATACTCCAAGAATGTGTAAGTGTCAAGTATCATTCCCACACAAATTCATTCCAATAATATACATTAAAAATATGACATGTCTGGTAGGCACTGCAAGTGAGGTGGCAAAATACCTCTTTCACAAGAGTCTTTCTGAAACAGTCAAAGGTCCCAGCATAAAGAAGAGCCTGTCCTGGCAAAGGTTTCGGCTGAGTTTGTAGTCTGACCTACAAAATATAAGGAACACAGAAGGAATACGAAAGATGCGTTTGTGTTTACTTACTCCATTTATTAGGAGACAGGTTTCAAGTGAAAATATCCATCCGCATCTGATTTAATCACCCATTCCTCTTCTTTTTCAAGGAACTCAGAAAACACTCTCATAATAATACAAACTATTGGTCTGTCCATCTCAGTATATCCAACAATGGGCAGCAGCAGCTTCAAAAAGGTTGGGTAAGTATGTTTTGTGGGGATTTTCCCCCACTTTATCTGGAGATAGAGAATTGAACCCAAGACCTTTGAAATATACTCCACCACTGGCAGATCTGCCCTTCCCAATTCTACCAGTTACTTTTTAATGAAAGGGGAAACAGACACAGTGCATTTAAGAAGCAGATGAACAGTTGTTATCAGTTGGCATTCAGATCAATCAGATCTCCAGATCTAAAAAGTAAATAGCAGGATTTTTCTACTAGGATTAGTACAAATACAAAGCCTAAATACAGGTAGTTCTCAACTTACAACCATTCATTTAGTGACCATTCAAAGTTACAACGGCACTGGAAAAAGTGACTTATAACCATTTTTCACACTTATGACCATTGCAGCATCCATCCCCATGGTCACATGATCAAAATTCAGACACTTGGCAACTGACTCGTATTCATGATGGCCAGTGTCCCGGCGTCATGTGATCACCTTTTGTGACTTTCCGACAAGCAAAGTCAATGGGGAAGCTAGATCCATTTAACAACCATATTACTAACTTATCAACTCTAGTGATTCACTTAACAACTGTTAAAAGTGTCCTAAAAGTCATAAAATGGGGCAAAACTCACTTAACAACAGAAATGTTGGGCTTAATTGTGGTTGTAAATCAAGGACTACCTTTATGATATCTCCTGAAACACAAAAGAAATAGAAAACATAGAATGCTACCGTAGTAGCTTTGTTTCTAGATGAAGAAGCATGGACAGTCATAGGTTTGGCATTCTAGCCTTGGGCTCCAGCACTTGGGGTCTCTGTTGGATTTGTTTGGGGGTCCCTGTCGGATCTGTTTGGGAGGGGGTACATGTGTTATCTGGAGACACTGTAAGTTCTTGGTTCTCTTTTATAATTTTATTATATTTTCTTTTTTGTTTGGTTTTATATACTCCACCCAGAGTCAGTTTGGAGTTGAGCAGTGCCAAGGTTGAATAAATGAATTAAATGAACAAAACAGTTTCCATGGGGGACATAACCAATTAGAAATTAATGACTTACCATAACATTCTCTGAATTCTCACTCCTATCAACCCCAGTTTTTTTGTTGTTGCTATTGTTTTGGTGCCTTCAGATCAATCTTGATTTCTGATTAATAAATTGATGAGTCCCTGCAGTTTTCTTAGCAGCATATTCAGTAGTGATTTTGGTGCCAAAGAAGATATCCACAAGCTCATCACCTATCCCCCAACAAAATGGTAACTTCCACCTATAAATCTTTGCCTTTGTATTTACAGAATATATTTTCAAGTATCCTTTATTTTACCCATTTTTAAATACAAGCATGACAATAAGGACAGTACTGGAAGATATCTGAAGACTAAATCTTTGCAAAGATGCACGTGAAAACATCAGTGTTGGCAGTGTACTTATCTCCAGTTTTTTATCATTTAAATCTGATACACAAATAAAGCTGTATATTGAATAGTTATATCATTTTAAGATCCAAACTTTTTGTAACTGTATAAATAATAAAAAGATTTGTTAAGTAGTAGTTCCTAACAGACCATGGTCCGGTACAGAGGTTGGGGACTGTGACTGACATATGGAAAAGAATCAGTTGATCTGTGTTAATTTGGAATAGCAGAGCATCTAGGAATGCCACATTTCTCTGCTTTTATTTCTGCTTTAAAAAAAAAAACAAAATCACCTTTTACCTTTTTACTTACGGTAGTTTAGGCTTCACTTTTGTATTCTGGCAAATGTTCAAGGATGTTTTTCCCCCCTTTATTTAATCCTGTCTGATTCTCACATTCTGCCTCGACAAGTCCCTGCAGTTTTCTTTGCAAGGTTTTTAGAATTAGTTTGCTGCTGCCTGTTTCTTAGAGCTGAGAGAAAGTGATTGGCCCAAGACCACTCAGCTGGCTTCATGCCCAAGGTGAGAATAGAACTCAAATCTCCTGGTTTCCAGTTGATGCTTTAATCTGTACACTAAACTGGCTCTCTCAAGGATTACAACATAAAAAAAATAAATAATCAACAGAAGGACAATCTCTTGCATGCCAGAAGGCAAAAGGGCGTCTCCTCTTATCAACTGAGCAGGTCTCTAAGGACAAAGGTGGTCCCTTAGATAGCAGGACCTACAGTTGTCTGAGGCTTTAAAAGTCAACTGCAACATCTCCAATTACGCCCGGCAAAGTATTGTGCCCAACAATTGTTTCTGACCTAGAGACTCTGTTGTGTGCGTTATGCCAGCAATTGAATGGGCATGCCCATCATGAGACTAAAATGGGCTAGCTACTCTATAGCTTAGTGCATTTGTGATCACAGCCAAAGTAGTTTGGTTCTGATTCATCATATTTGTCCAATCCAAGCAATTAGGCTCGTTCAACAAACTATAGTTCACTGTTCCATAGGTTAGTCTGTTGCATGTACTTAGGATTATGAAGAAGAGTAATGATCCAAGCGTCCAGAGCCAATGTGCTAAATAAAGTTTAAATTTAGATTGGAAAAATATTCTCAGCTACAGAAGCTCAGAGTGCCTTTGGACTATCACCAAAACATACACCCTTCCACCAACCACACAAGGTTGTTGCTGTAGAAAAAAAAATTACAGAATGAAATGCTACTGTATACATATATCTTGAGATCTTGTAGGAAAGGTGGGTTATAAATCTGACATGCGAATAAACATATTTTTAAAACTCTGCTCTTTCACATGTTTAAACTGGTGTCAAGTCTGTCCCTGCTCAGGAGTGCTAATTCTTTTCTTTGAGAAAAATAATTCTGAGGCTCCTTCCACAAAGAGCATTCTGGGAATGGTAGTTCATCGACCCTTGTTTACGTATGCCTCGCCTTCCCATTCGCGCAGTGTCTACCGGGGGTTGTAGTCCTTTCCCCCCCTCACCTTGATAGTATCCAGTGGGTGTCCCACGAAGACCAAGCAGACGCCTCCGAAGCCACCCGCGAAGAAGTTTTTTACCGGGCTAATAGGTGCCTGAGGGGACTTAGGCTGTTCCGCCATAGCTGCTTCGGAAGCTAGACCGCTCAACAAAACTCTCCCAGTTTTTTGCTTCGCCTCTCAAAGCAACCTTTACCCTGCTTTTCCCTCCCCAACCAGGCGGAAAAAAGGAGAACCTCCGAGATGCCTAGAGAGGCTGCTATTGTTCCTGCTTCCGCCACCCGCGATCTATACCTTCCGTGGAAAGAGTTGTTATATTAGCAAGTTATTCCGTAACAAGCTGCTGGTGTTTTTTTGCAGTTTCTATTGTTCCGTTTTAAATATGTGTATTGACTAGGAATAGGAATAGGAATAGGAATAGGAATAGGAATAGGAATAGAATAACAGAGTTGGAAGGGACCTTGGAGGTCTTCTAGTCCAACCCCTTGCTGAGGCAGGAAACCGTATACCTTTTCAGACAAATAGTTGCCCAGTCTCTTCTTAAAAATTTCCAGTGTTGGAGCATTCACAACTTCTGGAGGCAAGTTGTTCCACTGATTAATTGTTCTGTCAGGAAATTTCTTCTTAGTTCTAGGTTGCTCCTCTCCTTGGTTTCCATCCATTGCTTCTTGTCCTGCCTTCAAGTGCAAGTAAATTCTAACCATGATGCTAGAACTCCATATTAATTTAGTAATATGGACAATAATTACCATATTTGGCCTTTTGGTGAAGATCAAATGTGACATTTTTCAAAACTCTTTGTTTTGCAAACAATAATAACAAAAACCCAGGAAGTACTAGATCGCTGGGTTCATAACATTGACTGGATAGGAGGATGAAACCAAAGCTAAGAAGTTTCTTGATTATCTCTGGCATGATGAGCAGAGTAGTCCTTCCCCCATGATTAATGTTTAGGATATTACTGTATGTGCACACAGTCACAACATTCAGTTTATCTGCTAATCCATTTTTTCCCTCGTTCAAGTTCTGATCTGCCCTTTTTTCTAAAGGCAAATAGTGGGAACACTGGTAATTTGAAGAGGTTAAAAGGGCACTCGGGTGAGAAGCTAAGCCAAAATATGTAATATACCAGCTCTCTTTGCATAGTATAAATGACAAAGCCCCTTCGGTTGATTCGGCTTTCTGCACCAAGAACTTGTAAGAATTGGATTTTTATGAACTGGCCATTTTTACATTCCTCCTAGTCAGAATAAAGAGAGAGAGGCTCCCACATATTTCTAAATATATGCCCCATATATTTAGTCAGCAGAGCAAATTAAAAAGAGTAAACATAATGATGGGATCAGTGTTGGGGCAACTGAGTCCTGCACCTCTGTGGGTAGGCTTAGCAGAAAGATATTCCCCATTTTTCTATATATGGTATAGGAAGGGACCCTTGCTAGTTTGGGGGCTGTAAATGGGATGGTGGACTGATGTACTTTCAGACTTCCAAGATTCTGCTGATGTACAATAGACTCTACAAAAAAGTGGAGCTAGTTCCGCTGGGTATGCTTCCTGACTGGTCTTGACTGCCTTTACGAGGCTGACATATAGCCACAGAGAGGGAAAATTTGGAATTGTAGCAGAGAAAAGATTCATAAAAACCTCCTTTTTGCAGTGTCTTTATAGCACATCCTTTTAGTCTCAGTAGAAATAAATATTGGTTAATCCCCAAGATAGTTTGCAAGATACAACCATTATGTTAATCTTCAAAACTGGGGTTAAATTTAACCTTTATGGGATTAATAGGCTGGATGTATGACATGCTAAAAGGGACGTGGTGGCTCAGTGGGTTAAGATGCTGAGCTTGTCGATCAGAAGGTCGGCAGTTTGGCGGATCAAATCCCGAGTGCCGCATAACAGAGTGAGCGCCTGTTACTCGTCCCAGCTTCTGCCAACCTAGCAGTTCGAAAGCACGTAAAAATGCAAGTAGAAAAATAGGGACCACTACGGTGGGAAGGTAACAGCGTTCCGTGCGCCTTTGGCATCTAGTCATGCCGGCCACATGACCACAGAGACATCCTCGGACAAGCGCTGGCTCTTTGGCTTTGAAACGGAGATGAGCACCGGCCCCTAGAGTTGGAAACGACTAGCACACATGTGCAGATGTGTCATCAGCAGTCAAGGCCTATTTTAGGGCTTGTTCATTTAAAACACATGCTGGTTAGATCTCTTTAGGTCTCTTTGTTGCTAACTAGTGGGCATTCTGACATTTGCAGCCTGAATGGTAATTCTACAGTACACAAACGAGCTGGAATCTCTGTACTGTACTCGAATAATAGAAACCTGTGGTGGTTAGTAGCAAATGAAAATTGGTTTGTGTATGCTTATAGTCTTTTTGTTCTACCCTTCCTTCTTGAGAAATTCCACTAAAGTCATTTCCTGCCTTGCTTCCAAAGCCAAATCTATCTTACAAGTTTTTTTTTCCCTGTTGCAATGATGCCTATCACAAAAAATTTGAGTGTGGGCAAGACCCATCTGCTTCCTCTAGTTTTGGCAGATTCCAGCAACTGTTGCTCCAAGCAGCAGATATTGTTTTATTATACAATCTGGAGGGATGTCCCTTCAGACAGACAATGGTTTCCTTCCAAGCACTGAATTGAGATACTTACAATTGATGATTCATTTTGTAAATTGTGTAGGACTTCCTTTGTCTAAATGGAGGGGTTTAGTCATAGTGAGGACAAATGAGGATTAAATCACACGGTAAATATGTAAAGAGTGAATGGACCAAGAGAAAGGGCAAACCAAAAAGAGGTGCATATTTTAAAGAACGAAAGGCAATGTATGAAGTGGTGTATGAAGGAGGCAAATATAATTTGGAAAGCTAGAAAGTTGTAGAGATGTATAGTGAATGGTGTTGACATAAACTAGTTTTAGTAATATGCCCATGCTTGCAATTTGCTTGGCTTGGCTATTTTTTTTTCCACACTACAAAATATTGCCTACTAGTAAACTGAATAAGCTGATGGCTAATTATGCATGCAAGAGGTACTGGTGAAAAACTTCCCTTGAAATTTCTGTCTTTTGGGTTTCAGTTATTAGTTATCTCTCTAGTACAGACATGTCAAACACAAGGCCCAGGGGCCAGATCTGGCCCACGAAGTGGTTTCATGTGGCCCACGAAGCCATCCTGGAAACAGTGAGGGAACGGCCCCCACTGCCTTGGCCCTGGCCCAGAGATCCTCCTTCTGCCAGAGACCCTCAGATCTGTCCCACTCCTGCCCAGGCCCCCTTGATGCGAATGATGTAGAGCTGGCCACGCCCACCCAGTAGGCCATACACACTCTAGCCACGCCCACCCAGTAGGCCACGCCCACCCTGGCCATACCCACCCAGCCCCCTGAGGGCAACCGCAATGCTGATGCGGCCCTCAATGAAATTGAGTTTGACACCCCTGCTCTAGTAAATTTCATACCCACGTAGCTTTTCCTTGTTTTCACAAGGAAAAAAACACCATCAGGGGAGCAAGAGAGAGAGACATATACATATAATTCACATATTGCTCAATTTCTTAACATGTATTTCAAGCAGGGGTCCTTGGTGCTCTCTGAGCTTGGTTGTTTTCTTGCAGACGTTTCACTGCCTAAACTAGGTAATATCATATAGCATTGATGATGTTACCTAGTTTGGGTAATGAAATGTCTGCAAGAAAACAACCAAGCTCAGAGAGCATCAAGGACACCTCATTTTGACCCTGAGCTACAAATATTCTCCTTTATTGGTACATAACAGAATCAACTTGCGCACAAAATAAGCAAGTTTGTGTGTTACTGATTTTACTATTTTCAAAGCAGAATTTGAATGGTTTCTGCAAGGAATCTGGTAATGTTAATATGAACACTATACACTCTTAGATGGCATTCTAAGTAATTTAGTATCTGTGCCAGGAAGATAGAAATACAATATACGAAGTAGTTGTGCTGACATGAATTGGCTCTGCTTTTCAAATAAAACAACAGCTGCTGATTGTGTCCAATCTGCTTTAAGGATTACATCTAGAATAGCACATGGCATTTGTTCCCACTGGAAAGAATGATAAAATGAGAACTCTTTTGCCACCTAATGGTAAACTTTTATTGTAGGTTAGCTGTTTAACACATGAATTGAAGATACAGAAGAAATTTGTATTTTCTGTGCTAAAAATGTCAAGATTTTGTAGCTGCAAATTATTTGCCCAATGCAGCACACCTGTCACATTTAATTATACTTGGCTACATTGCTCCCCCCTCCCCCCTCAAGAGCAATCAGACCAAATCTTTAGTAGTCAATATCTTAAGGCAATCTTTTCTCAATCTTGGCAACTTTAGGATGTCTGGACTTCAATTACCAGAATTCCCCAGCCAGTGTGCTTGAATTTGCTAAGGTTGAGAAAAGATATACAGATGGAGCTGCCAGGACATGAATAGATGAGGCTGAGATAGCCAGTTTTGTATCATATATACATTTACTCTGTGAGTAACCCACTTGTCCATCAATTCCATATTGGATAACACTGCAAAGTAAACATCCAAAGTTTGTGGAAACTCCACGGATATTGGATAGGATGGGGGGAAAAACTGCCTCCTTTCACTATCTTGTTTCACTGTAATTGGGAGTTGATTGAAAAAAGGGGGGAAAGATTGTGACTAGAATAGTCATTTTGCATCCTCTAGTCTGAACACCCATTTATATTCACATTGTGTATGTACATTAGCATAGCATAGTACATTCACGGCATGCTAAACCAAGGTTTAACAATGGATTATTGAATGAAATAGAGTTGGCTATTACACAAATTATATTAGAATATGGCTTAATGTGATGCATGAACCCAGGAGAGAATAGCTGCTGGGAAACAGGAGGGGAGAAACCACTGTTTCAATATCCATTTTGTTTGTGAACTTCTGTGAAAAGAGAAAAGATGGACAAGGCAGAGTTTTAATTTGATCTAATCTGTATCTTTTTATAGAAACTCCATTGAATTAAATGGGACTTCCTTTTAAGCAACTACTGTATTAAGGCCTTGCAAACCATTCAAGGTTCACCCCACCAAGTGTGCTGGTGTGATCAAAGGACCAGTTTCTTTGAAATCAGAGAAACTACCTTCTCTCAAAGGCTTGCGGTAGTGCTTACAGAATACAGAATAACAAAGCTGGAAGGGACTTTGGAGGGCTTCTAGTCCAACCCTCTGCTCAAGCAGGAAACCCTATACCAGGGGTAGGCAACCTTGGCTCTTTCATGACTCGTGGACTTCAATTCCCAGAATTCCTGAGCCAGCATGGCTCAGCTTGGAAACCTCTCCCTTTCCCCTCAGCATAGCTGGCTCAGGAATTCTGGGAGTTGAAGTCCACGAGTCATAAAAGAGCCAAGGTTGCCTACCCCTGCCCTATACTATTCTAGACAAATGGCTGTCCAATCTCTTCTTAAAAACCTCTAGAGATGGAGCACCCACAACTATTAGAGACAAGCACTGGTTAATTGTTTTTGCTCTCAGGAAATTTCTCCTTAGTTCTAGCTTGGATCTCTCCTTGATAAGTTTCCATTGTTTTTGTCCTGTCCACAGGTGTTTTGGAGAATAGATTGGACACCCTCTTCTCTATGACATTCCCTCAAATATTGGAAGACTGCTATCATGTTACTCCTTGTCCTTCTTTTCGTTGGCTATACATACTGCTCCTGCAAGCATTCATGTTTTAGCCTCCAGACCCCTAATCATCTTTATTGCTCTTCTCTGGACCTTTTCTAGTCCCAACATCTTTCTTTGTACCAAAACCGGATGCTTCAGGGACCTTTCCAGGCCATTTGTGTGTGTGCATGTGTAGTCACAAGGCTCCCTTGGGAACTGAAGGGGGAAAAATAGCTATGTAAGTGCATGCATGTAACATTGTCCTAGACCTAGAGGCTCTCAATAGCCATGCCTGGGCTTATGAAGGAGATAGTCGCCCAGTGCTTTGTGGAAGGAGCCTTCACTCTTGCTCATGGACTTCATAAGATTCTCATTCAAACGTTTTCACAGCTCTGGTATGTGTACAATTGAGCAGAATTTACCAGGCTTCTAAATAAAAATGTAGAAGTTATTTATTCCTCCACCCTCCCCATCCTGGAACTATTTCAAGGAATGTCCTTCATGTAAGTGATGCTCTGACTTTTGCTGATCCTAGCTAGGGAGGCAGCTGTGTTCTTCCTGCTTGGAGTGCCAGTATGCCAGCAACTGAAATTTAAGACTTCAGATTTAAACATTGGAATGGCCACAGTGGTGTACCCCAAAATAATTGAATAAACACCTGAGTTTATGAAATACATTCAACATAAGCCATACTTTAGAAATCACATTGGCTGAGCTCACAGAACACAATTGGTAAGTTCACATAGTATTCTTCATGTAACCATTGTTTACTCAATCTCATTTTCTGGATTTGCATGACCCAGTTGATTGACTGATGACCATAAACTGATCATGAATCATAAATTGCATTGGTTGAAATTGCATCATTTGCTAGGCTGAAACGTGTTTAGCTAGTTTATGGTTCAACGTATCATGCAATTAAGTGTAGTTAAAACCACTTTTATTTGGTTACTTGATGTAGCTGGCTGACAGGCCGTACTCAGCGTGTGGTCCTCAATGGAACTGCATCTACATGAAAGGAAGTGTGTAGTGGGGTGCCCCAGGGCTCTGTTCTGGGCCCAGTGCTCTTCAACATCTTCATCAACGATTTGGATGAGGGGATAGATGGGGAACTCATCAAATTTGCAGATGACACCAAGCTGGCAGGAATAGCCAATACTCCAGAAGATAGGCTTAAGATACAGGAGGATCTGGACAGACTCGAACACTGGGCACTATCTAACAAAATGAAATTCAATTGTGAAAAAAGTAAGGTTCTGCATTTAGGCAGGAAAAATCAAATGCACAGGTATAGTATAGGTGGTACCTTGCTCGATAGTAGTAACTGTGAGAGGGATCTCGGAGTCCTAGTGGACAATCACTTAAATATGAGCCAGCAGTGTGCTGCAGCTGCCAAAAAAGCCAACACAGTGCTAGGCTGCATTAACAGAGGGATAGAATCAAGATCAAGTGAAGTACTAATACCACTTTACAATGCCTTGGTAAGGCCACACCTGGAATACTGCATCCAGTTTTGGTCACCACGATGTAAAAAAGATGTCAAGACTCTAGAAAGAGTACAGAGAAGAGCAACAAAGATGATTGGGGGACTGGAGGCTAAAACATATAGGGAACGGTTGCTGGAATTGGGTATGTGTAGTTTAATGAAGAGAAGGGTGAGGGGTGACATGATAGCAGTGTTCCAATATCTCGGGCTGCCACAAAGAAGAGGGAGCCAAGCTATTCTCCAAAGCACCTGAAAGCAGGACAAGAAGCAATGGATGGAAACTAGTCAAGGAGAGAAGCAACCTAGAACTAAGGAGAAACTTCCTGACAGTTAGAACAACTAACCAGTGGAACAACCTGCCTCCAGAAGCTGTGACTGCTCCAACACTGGAAGTTTTTAAGAAGAGACTGGACAGCCATTTGTCTGAAATGGTATAGGGTTTCCTGCCTTAGCAGGGGGTTGGACTAGATGACCTCCAAGGTCCCTTCCAACATTATTATTATTATTACTATTATTATTATTATTATTATTATTATTATTATTATTATTATTATTATTATTATTATTATTATTATTATTATTTCCCGAGAATTGTCACTCTGAAAGGGCACCTGTATGCCATCTTTGGATATGATGGCTAAGACTTTGGGAAGTGTACCCATGTTGTTGTTAGTTGTGAAGTCATGTCCGACTCATCGTGACCCCATGGGCAGCGTTCCTCCAGGCCTTCCTGTCCTCTGCCATCTTCTGGAGTCCATTTAGGCTCACGCCTACTGCTTCAGTGACTCCATCCAGCCACCTCATTCTCTGTCGTCCCCTTCTTCTCTTGCCCTCAACCTTTCCCAGCGTTAGGCTCTTCTCCAGTGAGTCCTTCCTTCTCATTAGGTGGCCAAAGTATTTGAGTTTCAACTTCAGGATCTGGCCTTCTAAAGAGCAGTCAGGTTTATCTCCTCTAGGACTGACCGGTTTGATCGCCTTGCAGTCCAAGGGATTCGTAGGAGTCTTCTCCAGCACTATAAGTTCAAAAGTGTACCCATAGTCCAATACTTACTGTATGGAGGAGGAGGATCAGGAAAAACCAAGATTTTTGTTCACCCAACGTGCTTACTACCTAAGTTAGTGACCCTTGGTTATGTTTCCTCTAGCTTAGCATGTTTTGCAAAACTAGCCCATTTGGTGAAAAGTTCAGTGTGTTGTGCAAACTATCCAATAGCCAGTTTAAGCATGCACGAATATGGAAGAATCTCTACCAAACCTAAGTTTAAAGCAAAGCTTAAACACTATTCCATGCGAACACGTGGTTTTAGTCCCAATATTGAGACTTTACCATTCCTGTGATTTTTGGGAGGACTCGACGCTTCCAAAGAGTTTAAGGTTTATTAAATTTATATGCCGCCCTTCTCCCTGAGGACTCAGGGTGGCTCACAACAATAAAAAGTTTAAAAGATATACATACAAAAATTAAAAGAGAATTAAACAATATAAGAAATAAGAACAATTTAAACCAGGGGTCTTCAAACTTGGCCCTTTTAGGACTTGTGGACTTCAACTCCCAGAATTCCTCAGCCAGCAAAGCTGGCTGAGGAATTCTGGGAGTTGAAGTCCACAAGTCCTAAAAAGACCAAGTTTGAAGACCCCTGATTTAAACCAATAAAAAACCAAATTTAAAAACTATAATCAAAACACACCTAAGGGCCGGACTCTTGTTAATACCCCCTTCCCTTCCCATTTCATTAATTCACGGCACCCTACATTTCTTTTATAAGGCCGATCGCTTTGAAGCTGATGGAAAAAGAGCGTCTATCGCCTACACCGCCACGTCCAAGAGGTTCAGCCCATCAGCCCTCTTCACTCCGGCCAGTGTTGCCTTTCGACCTTTTTAACTCCCCCGGGCCCGACGCTCTAGGCTGGGCTTCTTGCGTTTCTCATCCTGCCATTTCTAGCGGCGGAAGCGACGCTCCGCGAGGGACCGGAGCTTCCGGTGCTCAAGCCATAGTGGGCCGGCTAGAGATGGAGAAGCTTGGGGGAAGGTGATTTTTTGTTGTTGTTGTTGTTGTTCCCCTCTCCTTTTCCCTCGCTCCGGGTTACACCCGCTTTGGTCGGCGGGGCAGCGGCCGAGGCTCTCGCTCTGAGGCGCGTCCGAAGGGGCGTCCGGTCCCGCCCGGCCTTCTTCCCCACTTTGGGTGAGCGCGCAGAGAAAGGGAGCCGGGCCTTGTTTACATGGAGGGAGGGGGAATGGAGGGAGGAGGCTCTCCCTTTCCTGGGGCTGCGGCTCCCTTTCGTGGAATTGCAGGCGGGCTAGCGGGCTAATTGCGGGACAGATGTGGCCCTAGTTCCCCCTGCTTTGACTCCCGGAGCTGGAGGCCGAAGGAGGAGTTGGGAAAGCCGGGTAGCAATTGGGGGAGAGGGGGAGGGAGGCTGGGACAAATCGCTGATTCTCAACGTATCCAAATTAAACAGACTTTTGCGAAAAGAAGATTATTTGGGGAGGGGGGGAAGTGATGGTGGGAAAAACCAGTTGTGGGATATAGCTGGGGTGTTGTTTTTTTTTAATCATGCAGTAACTTTCTACCCAGAAAAGATTCACATCGCTTCTTTTGTTGTCCGAGTGACATTTAATAATAATAAGAGTAAAATTCTAAATAAGGGTAAAAAATTGTCCTATAATTCTTAGCTGCTTTGTCTACTTACCGCGAAGTTGAGTTACTGTGATATCGGTGTAACCTTGCTTTAAAATGAGGTGCAAATGCAACTGCTGCTTAAAAATGTAGACTACTAGGCAATAAATGTAATGGTGAAGAGTTAAATTAATTTTAAAATGTGCAACAATGGTATTCTGAACTCTTAATCCGCCATTTTTCTGCACTAGCACAATTTGCAACGTGGTGTGGGGCAATTTTCTTCTTCCAGATGAACTTTGACTTGGCAAAAAAAGTTCAGAATGCTCCAAATTTTGTGCCAGGATTGCTTTTGTGAGCTTTCTTGTTGCAACTAAATTCTATTCAGCTAAGTGTCATTAGTTTTATAATTTCTTTAAAGAATGTGCTGGTTGCGAACTTACTGAATGCGTAAAAAGATGGGTGACTACAGTGAGAACTGCTACAATAAAAAGTTATTGATTTAATTTTAATGCAGCAGGCTATTTTGTTGAAATGGTTCATCTGACTTTTTAAATTAGTCTTGGCTTTATACTTTAAAAACTAGTTATTTCAAAATGTAGTATTTCTGGACAACATTTTTTTGATGAATACTACGTTATCTACTATAGTATATAGGTTCTTTGATAATACAACTATAGTTTTTAAATGAAGTTGATTCAAAATGGTGCTAGCTAAAGAGAGGCGAAGAGATTTAATTATTAACAGCATTTCCTGTTGCTGTTCAGCCAAAAAAGGATCCTAGGGCATTTTACAGGAATTTATTGTGTAAATATTTGTGCACACAAAAATTACACTTTTCTTTTTGCTGCACTCAGACATTATAAATTGGGTTTCTTGCTCTGCGAGAGATTTTAAAATAAAAGCAAATGCTGATTAAATGCACTATGGTGTACCAGAAAGTACATCCGTCCTTCCAAGGAAAGTTCAGTGTTACTGTAACACACAAAAGCAAGAATCTTAGATGCTTGAAATGAACAAATTTAATATTTTATAACCTTTCATGGTATTTCCTGGGTTCATCAACAGCTTAAATATATCAGGGGGAAGGAATGATGAAGAGGAGCACAAAATAAAGCATGCTGCCTTATATTTTAGATTAAAAATATAGTCTGAATGTAAAGTTAAAAGAAAACCTGGCAGGCACCAATAGGCATTCAAAAACTGCAAGAACAGTAGTGAATGTCATTAAGAAATCTTCCAACTATGTATTTAAAGGATATTTTGAATACCAATGGGTGTTATATAACTTAATAGTTAATAATGAGGAATATTAAATGCCTCAAATGCATTTTTGTGGTTGTGGTAAATCTTTTGAGTTTACAAATAGTCCAGAAAACTGTAGCTGGAGATTTTAATTTAATTTTGCATTGGAATAATATTTTAAGGGGGAAAATGGCTAGCTGACAGCACTGAAATGTTTTTCATAGAAACAACTGGGAATTGTTGGTGAATAGATAGATACAATTAAATCCCAATGAATAGAATTATACTTTTTATCAGCCCTACATGGCATGTTTCAATATGGAACCATTTCTTTAAACTTCTTTGCAATTCAAAGTTTGATCAAACAGATGCAGTGGAAACAGGAAAATAAACACAGTAAACTATTGCCTTCTTGTTTGAGATTTGAAAAGTAAGATTCTTTGAGAATACTTCATAGTAACTTACAATGAAATTCTCAATTTATGGCATTTTGGTATTGTGTAGATGTAGAAGTAGCCATAGAGCGGATGATTTTTTTAATGCAATAAATCTTCTAGAGTGCCCATTCAGTGAATTTAGATATACCAATACATTTTAGATATTACTGAAACAAGTGACATCTAGAAAGGTCCTTGGGTTTACATGAGATAGCGATAAGTATTAAAAAATGCAAGGACTTCTGTTTGTTATCCATGCGTAAGGAATCCTTTTTCAAAAGAGCCCCTACCATTATCAAATTATGAGACACACACAAGTTATTTTGAAAAGTCTTCAAACATGTAAAACAATCCTATAGACATGGATATCACTAGATGGAGTATACATACTTTGTATTGACTATATTATTGGTAGAAAAAAGTAGAAGAGTACAATTGTAATAGCAAAGATATGGTCAGAAGCTGACTATCATACCAAAATTTGTGCAAATTCTACATAAAAATTATAATGGAAAAAGAAAACCAGCCAATTGTCACAATATAATCTTGAGCGTATCACCACAATTTTCAAAGAGAACATCAGGAATAACTTTGAAGTCCTGAACCTCATTGATAGGGAACCATGGAATGAAGTCAAAAAAAGTTATTAAGATTGACTATAAAAAGGGACTGCCAAAACCTGAGAAACAACAGAAAATCTCAGAACAAATAGTGAGAAATATTGCAAAGTCAATCTGATAGGGATTCCAATCTCAAATTGGTAAGTTAAAGGATGCCAGTGGGCGGATAGTAACTGTCAACAACTGCAATCAACGAAGAAAAGAAAACGAAAATGTTTGACTTGGGTTTTGTTTTTTTTATTCTTTTTACTATTTTTTTTGTCTTTCTCAGTTTGCATCAGCAATATTGCTTGTTTCTCATTAATTCCCCTAAAACCTGCCTGTACTTTATTTTCAGCCTGTACACTGATTACAATGACTCAAGCTACATACTTAAAAAACACCCACTCACATAGAGTCGCACACATCCTGCATTAGTGTGTGTGCCCTGGTTGTGTCCATCAGTAGGATGGTTGTTGTAGGCTAGATATTATTACTATCCAAGTGGTAAGAAGAAGTTAAACTTTAAAGATGTTAATATATTATTGAATTATATCCCCAGATATGAAGGGCTTTGAATAGTCTTGGGTTGTGGTAAAAGCAATTATATGGACCGTATCATACCCGTATATAGGAATGTTCAAAGGTCATGCATCAAATGAGTAAAGGAATATTTTGAAGAAAATGCTACCAATTCAATGTAATTTATAATTGGGCCCTGATTTTTCATACATCTTTTGTATTCTTTAGAGGAGCATAGTGGACTCTAAAAATTGCTTTAATGAAATGTGTCAGCTCTCAGCCTTTGAACTAGCTTTTCTTGGCAGAGATGCAAAATTGAAGAATGGGCTTTCCTATAGTCTAGATTTAATCTGTGTTCAAAAACTGAATCACAGTGATTTATATAGTCATGCCGTTACTATTTTAACCATTATTGAAAACTGCAGAAATGTTATCCTATTATATTGTTGCAAGCCTATTTTAGATTTATAAGTTGTGTTTAAGTATAATTTTAGGCATTCAGGTTTTGTTGAATAGTATGGAATGAAGTTAGTGCTTTTTCAACGTTTTTATTTAACTTAGTAAAATACAGTTTAGAAGATACCTGTGTGCACACTAGATGTTATGTTGAGAACTCTGGGCCCATCATACATAATCAGTGGTAATTAGCAACATTAAAATTAAGCCCTTGCTTGTAGTTTCAGATGAACACACATTGTTGTGAGAGAAAGTAATGTTCACAGTTAACGTAATATTCTTCCCGTGTAAAATATCACCTAGTTTTAAATTAATCTTTTGCAACAGAATTCTATGCTTTGGAAGTTACAGGTAAATTTTATCCTGTTCTCCCTTCCCTTCTACTTGGGTTTATTACTTAGATTTCATTGCCAGGCCCAGACAGAAATGTAAGAGAAACCCAGTTTAAGTTACTGCAACCTCTGTGTGAAGACAGGAGATAACCTATATGAGTGAAAATGTAGACTGAGACAGGTTTTAAAGCCCTTGAATACTTTCAGTGTGGATGGTATAAAGTATTTTGTGTGACAGTCTTGAATTACTTAATGAAGGAATATAATATTGATATGCTGAGATTTTCTTACCGTATATTTCTTACCACACATATATAGTTATATATGAAAATGTAATATCAACATTTCTGAGGCATCAACTTGTCTTTGGTTGTATAGAATATTTTAATTTTCCCTCAGAATAGCCATAGTATGGATGAGCCTGTTTCTTTGTTATGCTTAAGTTAATTTGGGATGTCATGAGGGTTCTCACCTGTTCTCACTATTTTTTTTATTTTATGTTTTAATTTTGGCTGTTTTCTTCCTGTTTTTTTCCTGCTAGCCACCAAGCATCATACTTGTGTTTAATACACATTTAGATGTATTAAATGCCTTTTAAAAATAAGTGTGCTATATTCTAATCCTATTGTAAAACTGAATTGAGTAAAAAAGGCAAACCACACAGTGAATAGATAACATAGGTTTTAGTTATCTATTCAATGCATAGTTTTTCTCCCCTCCCCCTAGTAATCTATACTTATGACTAGATGCAACATCTTTAAGATTAATTTATGAATAAGCATTTATGAGGGATATCTTGAAAAATATTGATACTACCAGTGAGGACAATGATACATCCAGAATTAATTAACCAGACAGATTGCCTGTCTTGGAATGACACAACCAGTCCTGTCTACAACAAGGTCAGTTCTTGGTAAAACATACTTTCATTTGGACATAGTGTCTACTTTTAGAGAGAGAGCTTGGCAGCCTTATTATTTGGTAATCTGGTGGCAGAAATATCTTAAGAGCCTCTTGTTCAAAATTGCTAACATACCCACTTCTGTTTATGGTCACTTCTGTTTTACATTACTGAGGGTGGAGTACTCTGGGCTTGTCTTTAAGTCATTTTGAAAGTTCAGTTGTCTGGCATATCATGGTCAAACTCTTTCAGGAGATGTAGCAAAGATGCATATTGCACACAGATCCTTGCATAAAGAAATATTTGAAACTTTTTGAAGTGACAACTTTAATCCTTTAGGTTTTACATGGTTAGAAAGAATGCTTTCTTTAATATTTTCTACCTTTAAGCTCATCCAAGTAGACTGTATGGGCATTGCTGCTATCAGATTCTGCTATGTGACATCCAAGGCTTATGGCTGTTGTGACTCAGGGTCAGCCTGTGGGCCCGGCAGCCGGCTCGGATGTATCGGACGACTCAGATGAGGGGGAGGAGGAGGGTGTGGAAGACGAACCGGCTGATGATGGCTTGGAGGCTTTGCAGAGCCCTCAGCCGGGGACCTCCTCTCAGCTGCGTGAGCCCGATAGTGCGGAGGATGATGACCCACAGCTGGCCCTGTTCAAGGACGCCCGACGCAGGAGGCAGTCGAGCAGGAACAAACAAAGAAAGGCTGTGGGACTCCTCGGGAGGAGGCACAGGGAGACCACGCCCTGAGCTCTCAATAAAAGGAGTGTTTGGGGAGGGGCTGGTTGCTGAAAGCAACCCTTCTGCTTGAGGATTCAAGTTCCGGAGTTTTGGTTTCTTGTTTTGTTAATTGAATAATAAATCTTGGCAAACGCTTTTCAGCCTTGGACGCTCTCCAGTCTCTTCTGTTTAAATAGGGGTTTGCCTTTCTACAAGGCCGGAAGAGGGCTGGTTCAGAACAATGGCTTCCCAGTAGAGCAGGCATGTCAAACTCGCGACGTCACGTGACGTTGCGCGACGTATCAGAGCTTTTTCCCCATTGCTGGCAATGGGGTGGGCGTGGTTTTGTTGTGACGCATCCGGCCCATGGGCCGGCAGTTTGACACCCCTGCAGTAGAGGCATTCTTCCTTCTGGCCAGCCATAACGTGTGTTTTTTAAAAAAAATTAGGGAAACTGCTTAGAAAGCTTTTTCTTGTTACACATGTAACTGGAGCCAGCTTGTATAGGTGATCATATTATAAAAATACCGATATACTCTGTTGATACTTTCAATTAAGGAATTTTATGGTATATGTATGCTTTTTGGCATGATGAATTTTTTTGGTTTTGCTGGGAAGCAGGATACTTACCTAATAATTAGAAAGCAGCCTAAATTATTCAGAGAATGAGGAACTGAGTCACTGCATCACACTACAGTATGGATTTTTGTAGCAGCACTGCAAGTACTGTTACCCCAACATTTTCAGTAATTTCCTATGTAATGGGTTTAATGAGGAAGGACAAAAAAATTAGATTATCATAGTTAAAAGAGTATTAGTAAACAAACAGGAGTTTGATTAAGGATCCCTGTTTGGATGCAGAAATAATATAGCTGCAGCTAATTTTTTTTTAATAAAAGAATGATGATGTATGTCAGATATAAATACTGATTCTTTTAAATTCAATTCCCTGTAGGAATTAAATTGCTGTTAAGATTCTTTGTTTATTAATCAGACTTGCAAATGTTTTTCCCACTCCCTTCTTTCCTCGTATGTTCAATTTAGGTGGCAAAAAAGTCAGATGAAGTCCAAAGAACGATAGTACTGTACTGTAAAACCAGAAACTGTCATAGCTCACTTGCCTGGTGGTCTGGCAGAGCATTAAGATGTCTGTGGACATGAACAGCCAGGGTTCTGACAGCAATGAGGAGGACTACGATCCAAACTGTGATGAGGAAGAAGATGAAGATCCTGGGGACATTGAGGGTTACTATGAAGGGGTTGCCAATGACGTGGAGCAGCAAGGAGCAGATTCCTTTGATCCGGAGGAATATCAGTTTACCTGTTTGACTTACAAGGAGTCGGAGAGTACCCTGAATGAACACATGGTCCGCTTGGCTTCTGCATTAAAGGTAAGGAGTTCTGCAATATTTGATGAAAGTGCCCTTTTTATTGTTGCCCTTTATTGTTCCAAATAAAAATGCCATATCCAGTTCTTTTGTTGATTAGGAAGCTTTGTTATAGAGAAAGGAGCGTGTGATTCACCTATCCCTCATAACTGCTCTACAAGATTTGAGACCCAATCTGGTGACATTCTCTTCCCTTGGTGTATCTATATCTATATCTATATCTATATCTATATCTATATATCTTATCTATCTATATCTATATATCTATATCTATCTATATATCTATCTATCTATCTATCTATCTATCTATCTATCTATCTATCTATCTATCTATCTATCTATCTATCCCTTCGTATTGAATTGATTTGGATCTCTAAAATAACAAAAGAGGAAGCTGCTTCAAGGAATAAAGGGAAGTGTTCCTTTGTTTTCTGCCTTGCTTCTTATGAAATGATTTTGAATCGGGGTGTTGTGTTTACCATGCTCTGGGTAAAAGTGACTGACTGAAGCCAAATAAGATTGTGATTCATTAACATGGATGTTAGGGAAATTGGCGATAGGCCAATTAGGTTTGAACCAGCAGTTAAAATAGATTTTATTATTTATGCTGAGTCCAGAATTTAAATGTAGAATAAAAAAGACATACCAATGGAAGAGTCCTTGGTGCTCTCTGAGCTTGGTTGTTTTTTTAACAGATGTTTCATTACCCAACTGGGTAACATCATCAGTGCTAGAAGGGAATGGGGTTAAGAAATAAATATTCCGAGGACTTCCGGTGGCTGCGCGGCGCCGGAGACAGCCTTCCCGGGCTGCCCGCGGCTCAGCTGAGTAATTTTCACCCGAAACAGCGCCGAACAGCTGTTCGGGTGAATTTGAAGCCCCCTCCTTGGGAGAAGAGGAGGGGGTGAGGCCCCAGGTAGGGGTTGAGTTCTCCGGGGCCGCCTGAGCTTGTAGCTTGGGCGGCTGAAGGATTGAACTCCCCCGTAGCCTGGGTCGCTCCCAGCTGGCCAGCGTCTCTGCTCCGGATTTCTTGGAGCAGAGCCAGGCGTTTGCGACCACCCCTGCCTGAAGGAAGGACTATGGAATAAAAGGAGCAGGCAGAGCGGTACAAGAGGGAAAGGTGAAGAGGATTATTATATTTTACTCTCGAGCTTGATGGACTTTTTAAACTTAAAGTGAAAGTGCGTCACAAGTGAAAGTAAAAGATGGCGGCTAAACCTCCCCCAAAAACTCTTCGGAGTGGTGGAACTTCTCCGGTGCAACAATCATCTTTGCAGGCGTTGCGTCCTCCTGATGTATTGACACCGAAGGATTTACAAGATGCTCTTGAAAAACATGCCCAGGTAATTCTGGAATCAATGGGTGATAAATTTGCACAGATGGAGGAGAAATTGGAGAAATTGGAGGAGAGAATGGAAGAGAGGATGGAACAGAAGTTCAGTGTGATGAAGGTAGACATTTTGTCTTCAGTGCATAAAGTGGCTGAATGTGTGGAAGATCTGGATGAAAAAGTGGAAGATTTGACTCAAAAGAATGCCATATTAGAAGCAAAAGTATTGGAGAATGAAGATTTAAGAGACAAATTGGACAGAGAATTGAGTCTTGCTCAATATTACCAGATGCAGTTTGCTGTTAGAATCAGAGGCTTAAAAGAGAATATTAAGGAAGATCTAAAGCAGCTGATTTCTGAGGCTCTGGAAGTGGTATTGAATCAGCCAGCATCTGAAATAAAGGGAGGCATGGATAAAGTGTTTCGTGTGAATTCATGGATTGCTAGACAGAGAAAGCTGCCCAGAGATGTGGTGGTTTATTTTGCAAAGAGGGAAATTAGAGATGAAGTTATACAAGCTGCCTATGATTCTAAAGTTGTGATTGCTGATCAAGAAGTTTTGGTTCTAAAAGAAATTCCTCCAAAGATTTTAAGGAGAAGGAAGGATTTTACATTTCTTGTGCAAGAGCTCAAGCAACGAGATATAAGGTTCAGATGGGAGATCCCAGTTGGGTTGATGGTGATGCATGAAGGTAAAAGGTACCGTCTGGTTACTGTGATGCAGGCGCGAGATTTTTACAATAACGTTTTAAAAGCAACCTCATTATCACTTCTGGAAGCTGCAAAGAGATCTGGAGAAGGAGAACATCAAGAGGCTGAAGATGGACAGACAGAGGAGAACGGTGCTGGAGGAGATCAAGCTACAACTTCTTTGGATGATCCTAGAGAGCAGAGGGTGACGCGTGCTGCTTTAAAACGATCAAAAAAAATAAAAGAACAAGATCAGCAGAAGTCTATGGAATTTCCACAACGTACTTACAGCCAAGCAGTGGGAGGAGCACGGCCTAAAAAAGATAGTCCTATCAAAGCAGTGCTTCAAGAGCTTTGGGATGATATGCATGACAACTAAATTTTTAACTTGGAACGTTAATGGACTAAATTCACCACAGAAGAGGAAGAAAGTTTTTCAATATTTAAAACAATTCAAGGTAGATGTTATATGTTTGCAAGAAACGCATATTAGAGTTGTGGATCAAAAGTATTTATCGAACTCAAGGTTGGGTACGCAATTTGTTGCTTCTGCAATGAATAAGAAAAATGGAGTGGTTGTTTATGTTAAAAGTGCTTTAACAGCAGACTTAATTGAAGCAGATAAGCATGGAAGATACGTTATGATAGAGCTGCTGCTAGAAGGTAAAAAGACGCTTCTAGTTGGATTATATGCTCCTAATCAACAACAAGCTGACTTTTTTAGTTTACTTCATACAAAGCTTACCCAGTTGGATTATAAATCTTTTATTTTTATGGGGGACTGGAATGGTGTTTTGGATGCACAGATGGACAAGGCTGGAGCTTTTAAGCGCGTCCCAAGTCATGCTAGACTGCCTAAATCCTTTTTTGAAATGAAGGATGACTTGGAACTGCGAGATATTTGGCGCGAGAGACATTTGCAGGAAAAGGATTATACTTTTTTTTCTGACAGACATCAATCTTTTTCTAGGATCGATTTTATTTTGTTGACTAATGATTTTTTTTAAGGACTAAGAAGGTGAAGATTTGTGCAAGAACTATTTCTGATCACAGCCCAGTTTGGCTAGAGGTTGATAAGGAGAATAGAGATAGGCGCTCGTGGCGCGTAAATGAGAATTTGTTTAGAAATCAGAGAAATGTGGAAGAATGCAAACAGCGGATGAAGGATTTTTTTGAAATGAATATGAATAAGGGCACCTCTATGGACATGGTTTGGGATGCTAGTAAGGCCTATATGAGAGGGGTGTTGATATATATGAATAATAAACATAGACGTGCTGTGGAAGCTAGGAGGAAAGAACTGGAGAATGAAATAAAGGAAAAAGAAAAGGCTTTGATTTTGAATTCAGAGGATGTGAAGATTAAGGAGGCTATTAAACTGTTAAGAGGACAATTTGATAAATTAATGGCTGACCAAGTGGCAACCAATTTGCGGTTTGCCAGGCATAATACCTTTTGCAACGCCAACAAACCAGGTAGATGGTTAGCTTATAGATTGAGGAAAAAGCAAAGGGCTTCTAATATAGACAAAATTGAGCATAAAGGAAAGGTTGTGTTCCAACAGGACCTTATCAAGGATGCTTTTGTGGATTTTTATTCTAAATTATATGCTAAGGAGAAGATTAATGAAAAAGACATTGATATATATTTGGAGAATGCTAGCATCCCGGTTCTTACGCAAGTACAAAAAGAGGGGATTAATCAATTAATTACAGAAGAAGAAATTTTTACAGCAATTAAGGAATTGAAGATGGATAAAGCACCAGGTACGGATGGTTTGTCTGCGGCTTATTATAAAAATTTACAATTAGAGATGATGAAACCGTTAAAGGAACTGTTCCAGACAATCCAGAGGGGAGGAAAGGTGCCACCGTCTTGGAGAACAGCTTTTATTTCCTTGATTCCGAAGGAAGACCAAGAGGCTACTCAAGTTAAAAATTATAGACCGATATCGCTTTTAAATACAGATTACAAGATATTTGCTAAGGTGTTGGCTAATAGACTGATGAGGGTTCTGCAACAGGTGATTCATGGGGACCAAACGGGGTTTATTAGTGGTAGGCAAATGAAAAATAATGTGAGGCATATAGTTGATGTGTTAGAGTTTTTGGAAAGGAACAACCAGATCCCTGCGGCGCTAATCTTTTTAGATGCTGAAAAAGCTTTTGATCAATTGAATTGGCAATTTTTGATGAAAGTTTTAGACAAAATGGATTTTGGGGAAAAATTTTTACAACCGATTAGGGCATTATATCAAAAACAAACTGCCCGAATTATAGTTAATAATAGTTTGACAGAAGTATGTAATATTGAGAAGGGCACAAGGCAAGGGTGTCCGTTATCGCCCCTGTTATTTGTGTTAACATTAGAGATATTATTGGTTAAAATACGGAATTCGGAAAAAATTAAGGGTATACAAATTAGAGATCAGGATTATAGATTGAGAGCATTCGCAGATGATCTGGTTGTTACAGTGACCCAGCCAGAGAACTCTGTTGTGGACCTGATGGAGATAATAACACAATACGGGAAGGTTTCTGGATTTAAAGTTAATATACAGAAAACCAAAATTCTGGCCAAAAATATGACAGTTTCGCAAAAGGCTCTCTTAGAAGGATTAACTGGATTTGAGATTGTTAAAAGGGTTAAATATTTGGGGGTGCTTTTGTCGCCCTCTAATACAAAGTTATATAAAAATAATTATGAAAAACTATGGGGGAATATTCAAAAAGAATTGGAGAGTTGGGAAAAATTGCAATTGTCCTTGTTGGGACGGATCGCAGCAGTGAAAATGAACGTCCTGCCTAAATTTCTATTTTTATTTCAAATGATACCGATTCTTAAGAAAGATTCTAATTTGGAGGAATGGCAGCGAGGTATCAATAAATTTGTTTGGGCAGGGAAAAGGCCACGAGTTAAACTTAAGATTATGCAGGATACTCGTGAGAGAGGTGGTCTTAAAATGCCTAATCTTAAACTATACTATGAAGCTGCTGCATTAGTAGGAATAAGTGATTGGATTAATTTGACACAAGAGAGATTATTAAATCTTGGCCACGATTTGTTGTTTGGCTGGCATGCATATTTGTTGTATGATAAGAAGGTAGACAATGTGTTTAGAGTGCATATTCTAAGACAGGCATTGTTGAGAGTTTGGAAGAAGTATAGACATAAGCTGGATTGTAAAATACCACTGTGGGCAATTCCGAAACACGCAATAGAAAATATACATGCTGGTTTCAAACATGATGTGACTACGTACAAGGAGATTCTGAGCTTGGAAAGAAATGTTTGGAGTTTGAAATCATATAGCCTCTTGCGAGAAGAGAAGGTTGTTCAAAATTGGTTTCAATATACTCAGCTACGGGCCAGGTGGAAAGAAGACCAGAAAATTGGTTTTACAATGACTGATGAAAATTTGATAAAGCAAATTAGAAATCAGGGTCCAGCACATATCAAACGGATATATCTTGCATTGATAGAAATTGACTCAGAAACAGAGCTTGTTAAAGATTGTATGATTAAATGGGCCCAAAATATCCAAGAAGTTGTTACAATGGATACGTGGGAAAGGATTTGGGTGAGGAACGTAAAATTTACACAAGCTCAAAATCTAAGAGAGAATTTTTATAAAATGTTTTATAGATGGCATTTAGATCCTAAAAAGCTTGCAAGTATGTATCCGAATTATCAGCCTAAATGTTGGAGGTGCGGTGACGAAGACGCAACATATTTTCACATATGGTGGACTTGTAAAAAGGTTAAGGCTTTTTGGATAAAAGTCTGGTGGAACATGCAGAAGATTTTTAAACAGAGGATAAAGTTTTGTCCGCAACTTTTTTTGTTGGGAATAATTACAGATGCAACAGTTGTGGACACTAAGTTGATGTTGAATTTAATTACGGCAGCAAGACTCTTAATAGGTCAGTATTGGAAGAAGGAGGAACTGCCGACTATAGAAGAATGGACTTTAAAGGTTTCTGACCTGGCAGAGATGGCAAAGATATCGGCCTATTTGAAAGATCATTCGCAAGAACGCTATATTATGGAGTGGAGAAAATGGATTGAGTATATCCAGAACAAATATGGGACTAAAAAGTTTCATGTAGCATTTGAATAAGTCTTTCCTTCTTTTCTCTTTTTTTTTCTTTTTTCTCTTTTTTTTATATATTTTATATTAATAGTGTTTGTAGTTATCCTATATGAGCTAGAGAGTGATAGATTTTAGAGTTTACGGTTGTTAACATATGGTTGTTTATGATTCTTTTTTTTTGTTTTTTATACCTTGTACTTAGCTCTGGGAAGTCGGGGGGGGGGAGGGGGGGAGGGGTAAGGAGGGAGGGATAGGGGAGGGGTAGGGGGGTTTGTTACAGACAAAATGTATGATAAAACTTTTCAATAAAAAAAAAAGAAATAAATATTCCATTCCAACCTGTATAAATAGGAATTAATCCTTTTGATTGTGTTTTGCATTACTGAAGAGGCCTTTATGTAACTAGCAACCATTGTAAGTCTTAGTTACTATCCTTAATAGCACTTATCTCCACCTTGATCTCTAGTCTAGAAATTATAGAAAATTACACAAAAAGAAACCCAAAATGCTGTGCAAATTGTATCAAGGGTAAAATAGATTCTGAGCCATGGGGAAATAAAATGCATAAACATTAGGAGTACCAATCTGCCAATAAGATATTTTGTTATCTGTTTTAAGAAGTAATAATAATGGTGTGTTTTAAACAAAGCAAAGTGACTATAAAGGTAAAGGTAAAGGTTCCCCCGCACAATTGTGCTAGTCGTTTCCGACTCTAGGGGCCGGTGCTCATCTCCGTTTCATAGCCGAAGAGCCAGCGCTTGTCCGAGGACATCTCCGTGGTCATGTGGCCGGCATGACTAGACGCCAAAGGCGCACGGAACGCTGTTACCTTCCCACCGTAGTGGTCCCTATTTTTCTACTTGCATTTTTACATGCTTTCGAACTGCTAGGTGGGCAGAAGCTGGGACGAGTAACAGGCGCTCACTCTGCTACGTGGCACTCGGGATTCGACCCGCCAAACTGCCGACCTTCCGATCGACAAGCTCAGCGTCCTAACCCACTGAGCCACCGCGTCCCTATAAAGTGACTATACAACCTCATAATTACTATACAGGTAGTCATAGCTGTCTCCTGCTGACGATTAATTGTCCTCTAAGAAAAAAGATAATTTTTAGCAAACTAAACTAAAAATAGCAATAGTCTGTAAGTGTGAGAACTTGATTAATCAATAAACAACATCTTGTTGCAGCAAATTTTTTTAAAAATTGCTGCCTCTGTTTGGCACTTTCACTGATGAATCTGGCACTATAGAGCTGTGGTTGGCCTAGTGGTTAGAACGCAGCACTGCAGGCTAACTCACTCCTCACTCCAGGAGTTCGATTCTGAGCAGCTCAAGGTTGACTCAGCCTTCCATCCTTCCGAGGTCGGTAAAATGAGGACCCAGATTGTTGGCAATATGCTGACTCTGTAAACCACTTAAGAGAGAGCTGTAAGGCACTGTGAAGCGGTATATAAGTCTAAGTGCTATTGCTATTGTCTTAACACATTGTAATAACTTGCCATGAACCTTTACAGACACCAATAGCTGAATTTCTTATCACTAAGTTTTGTATTGTAGAAAATAGTTTTGTTACATCTCCAATTATTTTATCTGAATTTAAAATATCATTAAATTAAATGGACTAAATGCAATTATGCTTCACCAAATGCTGGGAAATTGATCAAGAAATAGTTAAGATGTGTGTCACTTGCTTTCCAGTAAGAGTAAGTTTTTGAATGTTCTCTGATGTTGGCTTAAGTGCTATGGTAATTTTCCTCTCAAGATTCATGTTGCTACTCTTAGTTTATTTGCCTATCAGCAGTTGTGTCTGTTTACCAGTTCTCCCCGCTGTTTGGGACAGTTGATATTCTCTACAAGACAGTTTCAAAGTTGTTCTTGTCTATCATTGAGTTATTAATATGCTCACCTCAGCAGGAAGGAGGATGATACATGTCTTGTGAAAACTAAAAGAAATTCAGTCCGAAGAAGTTTATGCAATTAGAGAATTGTTTTAGCCTGCTGTTTGTTTTTTCTGTTATCCGGAAAAGATGTTTGCAAAGTCAAAGGCTAATTTAACAAGAAAAGGCTAATTAACAACATCTACTCCTGTTAAATTGTACTTGAGATATTCTCTTATAAGTAGCCTACTGAGAATCCTGAAATTCGCTAAGTCGGAGTTGGAGTCCCCACAGACCAGATAGTCTTGTTTCAAGGAAAGATCTAATTGTTTTTGCCTGAGCTAGACAGCTATTCCACTGACTTTCAAAGCATTCTTTATACTTTTAAGTCTCAAGCTTGCTATGTGATATGCGGTGTCACCTTTTGTAAAACAAATTTGTATAGCATTGGAGTTTAGGCTGTTTTTTTGACAAGTGTTGGTATAATTCCATCAGAAGGACCTAAGTTGGTCAGCCACGTACACTACAGATTTGAAATGTGATGCAATTTCTTCACCGGAATGAGGAAATCAGCCATACCCAAAATATTATTTTCTTTGTTGTTGCTCTGATTCATGGATCCCTTCAAGGTTCCGGCTTTTAGGCTTTGCTGAAAACTCATTTTGTAGCTGTTGAGGTTAGTAGTGCACAAAGAGGAGAATTATCTGAATGACATGTCAGTATTTCTGCAAGGAGATTGTGGTAGTCTGTCATTTATCTCTACCATGGAAGCCTCAATATCATTTTTTTTAAAGAATCCAAAACATGTTTATTCTTCAAAAGAATCTATGTCTTTCAGAAAAAAAAAGTTGTACACTCTTGAAATGGTGGGGAATCACACTATTCCAATCCCCCATCAAGCCCCAATTTTCGTAAGAGAAACTTGTTAATCTTACCATAGATCCTTAGAAAAGTAGGAAAGTTTTAAATAGATGTCATGTAAATCATCCAGAATCTTGGGATGGGCAATGTACAAATTAAAATTATATGGATATCAAATTGCATTTGCAATTGGTAATTGGAAGAATGCAGTTATCTTTACCCAATTTCAGATTTTAAAAACCCAACAGGAACCACTAAAGGATTAATTAGTTAAATGTGCTGAAAAAGGATTTGGCAAATTTCTGATTGAAAAAGGACAAGAGTTGAAAATGAGTATTCCATATCTTCCCTGAGTATCCCTTTAACTCTTTTTATTTAACATACCTAATAGAATTGCTATTTGAAATTAAAAAGTTCTTATTGTTTCCCTTAATGTTTTCATCTGCACTTCTCAAAATTATTATTGACCACATACTTTTGCCGATCAGGGTTTGCGCTTTTAGTTCTTTTCATTGTTTCATTGTATTCCACTGTTTGAAGAAATCATCTTAAATTGTGCAACTTCATGAATACTACTAGAAAACCATTCTGACCTTTTCCTGGACTTGATTGATTTTTCTATATTACGTGATAAATTCTAAATGCAATTATTGCTTTAGACAATCTGTAGACACTATAAAGAGATCTGGATTTCTTGTTTTCTGTTTTTCTTTTTTTAATCAGTCTCCTAATTTTTTAGGTGTTTTTCCCAAGGTAAACATATTTAACATATTTGACAGTGGGTCCCAGCTGTCAGCTTCTGAATTTCATATGTTTTAAATCAGGGGTCTTCAGACTTGGCCCTTTTAGGACTTGTGGACTTCAACTCCCAGAATTCCTCAGCCAGCCATGCTGGCTGAGGAATTCTGGGAGTTGAAGTCCACAAGTCCTAAAAGGGCCAAGTTTGAAGACCCCTGATTTACATTTTACAATATTACAGATAGTTTCCTGTTCTACAATGCTTACATCTCAGTCTAAATTACGGTCATATCTTTGGTTGTTTGCCCTCTGGCTGACTCCAGGACTGACTAGGTATTTTGTGGAAATCAATCATTTAGTTATTTATTGTGCATAGATTTATTGTGCATAGATTTATTGTGCATATCTGAAGATAACTGAAACCCACCATTATTACACGAACATTTCCTATGCATCCTATGCATCTAACTCTTTTTTCACCATCTCAGAATCATTCTCATTGATTACTGTCACTCAATGGTCATTCAACAGATCGTTGTTTTGATTAGCTGGGCCATAACAGATTTCCAGATCTAATTACGTTTGTGACCAGTACCCTGTGGTCTTCCAATATTTAGGATATTTAGGATATTAGATGTTATATGTTCTGTTACAAAAAGAGCAACAGCTTCCCCAATATGTCTTTCCTTGTCCTTTTTATATCCCTGTTTCATCGTGTTTGTTATACCTACACAACCAGGTACATTTACCGTATATACTTGAGTATAAGCCGAATTTTTCAGCCCACTTTTTGGGCTGAAAAATTCCACTTCGGCTTATACTCCAGTCAACAAAAAAACTTAACGAGGACTTGTGCGCGGCCGAGGCTTTGGTGCTTCCGGGATCGTGCGCACCTCTCCCAAGCCACCGCCGTCCGGAGACCTGCCGAAGTTTGGGGAGGTTTGGGGAGGTGCGCGCGCAAACCTCCCCAAACGTCGGCAGGTCTCCGGACCTCCGCGCCCTGCCTGCCTGCTTCTTTCCGCAGCGGAAAGAAGCAGGCAGGCAGGGCGCGGAGGTCCGGAGACCTGCCGACGTTTGGGGAGGTTTGGGGAGGTGCGCGCGCACCTCCCCAAACCTCCCCAAACTTCGGCAGGTCTCCGGACGGCGACGGCTTGGGAGAGGTGCGCGCGATCCTGGAAGCACCGAAGCCTCGGCCGCGCGCAAGTCCTCGGTAAGCTCCGGGCGGTCACTTGCTTCGCGTCTCCTGAGGGAAGGGGGGGCGACTGGAGCGGGCGTGTTTCCTCGCCTGCTGGGCGCCGCGATTTGCCCAGGGAACGCGCGGGCCCCGAATGGCAGCGTGGAGCGAGGAAGCGGACAGCCAGGGCTTCCCCGAGAGCCGCGGCCACACAGGGTATTCCTGTGTATTCAGGCTTGCAAAATGGCGGATCGAGCCTCTGCTGGCGGCAGAGGCTTGCAGAGTGCGGATCTAGCCTCCGGCGGCGGAGGCTTGCAGAACGGCGGATCGGCTTATACTCGAGTCAATAACTTTTTCCAGTTTTTGGGGGTGAAATTGGGGGTCTCGGCTTATACTCGAGTCGGCTTATACTCAAGTATATACGGTAATTCCCTATCTTTACTCAGAGGCTTCTAGATCTGAAATAGAAACATTTATACATCGTGTACTTTTTCGGATGGTTTGGCGTGAACCTTACGTTTTGTGCTATGTTTTAATTATTTATTTAAAAGATTTGTGTGGCTGCCTATCTTGTGCCACACAATTCTGGATGGCTAGCAGAAGCAATAAAAACAAATGAAACAATAGAACCAATACAAAAAAAAGAAAGAAAGAAAACAAGGAAAAACAGGAACCTAAAACATAGCTATATCCATTCAATATTTTATGACATCTTGAAAGTTTTATGGCTCACCGATGACTTAACGTGAGGTGCATTCTGCGATACATCACTTATTTTCCAGTTTATTCTTGACTTGTTTTATGTCTGTGTCCAACACTTTAATCGTTTGCAAACTGGGAATTAACTAGATGAGTCATAATTGCTTTGCTCATTTGCAAAATCTTTTCTAGCTTCTTCAGCAAACGTGGTTAAACGTTCCCTGAATTTGTCTGCAGTGGAAATACAGCCAGTTTTTAGGAAAAACAGATGGGTCTGTTTTAAGAATAAGTGGCACACTATTTACAGAGCATCAGAGAAAATGCTCAGGAGAAAGTAGGTCGGTCATTCATCAAGACAGTGACACAAATTAAATGGTTAAAACAAAGGAAAATTAATGTTATACAAGGGCCAAGTCAACATCCTGACCTTAATTCTTCAGAAATGTTGTGCAAGGACTTGAAGCCTGCAATTCATACAAGGAAACCCACCAACATTTTCCTTATATCTGTTGTAGTAAAAACAGACACAAACAGTTTTAATTTTTTTTTCTGTAGTCTTTTTCAGTTTTTGGGGTTTTAACTTCTGTCATCCAATATTATCCTGTTTTTTTATGTTTTTAAATTATTGTTAGTAATTGTCTAATTAGATAACAATTTCTTTTAGCATTTTGAAATTTTTACTTCCAATATTTCTTTAAGGGCAAGCCTTTATTCTCGTGGTTTTTGTGTATTATTAGACAATGTTTCTGATCTCTTGAGAAAGTCTTTTGTCTATTGGCTTCCTTTTTACTTAGCACTTCCTAGCCTCTATATCAAGGGTGTCAAACTCAATTTCATTGAGGGCCGCATCAGCATTGGGGTTGCCCTCAGGAGGCCGGGTGGGTATGGCCAGGGTGGGTGTGGCCTACTGCTTGGGCGTGGCTAGAGGGTGTGGCCTACTGGGTGGGCGTGGCCAGCTCTACATCATTGGCATCAAGGGTGCCTATGGGGGCCTGGGCAGCAGTGGGACAGATCTGAGGGTCTCTGGCAGAAGGAGGGTCTCTGGGCCAGGGCCAAGGCAGTGGGGGCCGTTCCCTCACTGTTTCCAGGATGGCTTTGTGGGCCACATAAAACCACTTCGTGGGCCGGATCTGGCCCCCGGGCCTTGTGTTTGACATGTCTGCTCTATATCATCTTTCCTGATCTATAGTATTTATTACCACAAAGTTTCTATTACTGTGATCTTTTAGTTATTTGGGAATGATGTCACCCTTTTAATCTCTTTTTAAAAGAATCTTCATATTTTCCCCCTTGTTTAGTTCCCCTCACCTCAGATATTAGGTGTTCATTTCATTGAAAAATTTCAGATACTACAAGTTTCAAGTTGCTTCTTTTATGATGCGCTGTAATTGCTGTAATCTTTAAAAACAGTTTTAGAATTGAGCACAAAAAGCAATACATAAATACTGGTTAAGTAGCTGGAAAAGGAGCAGCATAGACTCTCTATTTTGCAATTTAGCTTAGTGGACCCTTACTGCATTTGCCATGCATCAGGCCTGTGGAGAAAAATGGAAATATCAGCTTTTTAGATGAAGATAATCATCCAATCATCATTTACTGCTATCCAGCTGTAAATCAAGATGATGCCAGTTCTTAGTGTTTTTTATTAATCAAGTTTTGCAATCCTCTGCACAATGATAGGTGATCTGGACTACCCAGGCCATCTGTAAGTATTCTGTGATACAAATCATTTTGTATGGATTCAGTAGTACAGATGGTCCTTAACTTACAACCTTTTGTTTAATGGCTGTTCTAAGTTACGATGGCATTGGAAAAATGACTAGTCTTTGCACTCACGACCATCACAGAATCCCCATGTTCACATGATCAAAATTCAGGCACTTGATAACTGGCACGTATTTATTATGCTTGCATCATCCCTGGGTCCTTTGTTTGCTATTGGCAGCCTTCCCAGTGAAGGAAGCCAGATTCACCTAACAACCATATCATTCACTTAACGGCTATGATTCCAATTGTAATCATAAGTCAAGGTTTATCTGTATCTTCAGATGCTAAATAACCTATTGTACGAGGGCAATTCAGAAATAAACCCCTGTTTGGTTATCAGTGACAGATACAGAACTTTTATTATTCACATTAGAAAACTACAACATTGCATTACTTTTTGACATAATTGCCAGTCAAATTGAGGCACTTGTCATAACGTCTTACAAGCTTTGAAATTCCTTAGTAGTAATCACTCAGTGCCAAATATGGGCTATTGGGGGGGGATCAAAAACATCCCCATGGAACTGCTTCAAAAGTTCTTGGGTGCATCTAGCGGTGTGCGGGTGAGCATTATCGTGAACCAACCCCATACTGGAAGTGGTGCCATAGAAAATCCTGACAAATGTGAAGATGCCAAAGGAGTACTGCTTGTGAAGTGCATGGAGTGTGGTTCGACCACCAATTCAGTATTCCACTGTGAAACATTACGAAAACTCAGATGAGCCATTCCTAACAAGCATCGGGGCATGCTGAATTCCGGTGTGGTGTTAGTTCACGATAATGCTCACCCGCACACCGCTAGATGCACCCAAGAACTTTTGAGTGTCTGTTATTGATAACCAAACAGAAGTTTATTTCCGATTTGCCCTCCTATAATGAATACATATTGGACTGTCAGGTCATTTGTATTAATAAGCATCATTATTTATTAGGGTAGTTGCTTATCAGAGGCAACCTTAATTTCTGGCTATAAAATATGTGAATTGCTTCAGTTTGTATTCTTCTGCATGCATAATTTTTCTGAAGCTTTTCTGGAAGCTTTTTTAAAATTCAGAATAGTGGGGGATAACGGAGAAACCTCAGTAGCAGTCCTTGGTAGTAGAGTTACAGGACTGCCTGGCACTCATTAGACTTTCCCCTGCCGCTCAGAGGACAAGACACTTCTTTGAAAATCATTTTTGGAGTGACAAATGTTGTGCTTTCATGGTATTTGTGTTCCAGATCTTGAATGTACTAAACACGTTTTCAATTTCACCATCGGGGTACGATTTGATAGTGTATTTTTTGAATTCTGATATTATAAAACATAATTTCTGATATTGTCCCCTTTATTCAGCTGCTTAAGTACAATTTCCCTAGCTTTTGAAAAACAAATTGTTAGCAATTCCCTCAGAGGTGACCAAGTTACTACACAGCTAATAGTTCTTCTAGTGATCAGGTGCAGTAATTCTGTACTCAGTTCTTTACCTAGTTCTTCTAATTCTGGTCTATTGTACCTTAAGCATTGAGTCATGTCATTTTTGCAAATTTTGCATCTTCTGGATAGTTATTTTGCATTTTGTATTTATCACAGATTTTTGCATTAACTCTATTCCACAGTAATAAGTACTCAGAATACAATTAAAGTGAAAGAGATGACATAGTGACGAATAATGAAAAAAAGTTACACAGTGCTAGATATTGGCCATTTGTGAAGGAGCTATGATGTCATATGTGCTAGATATATTTGCTCTTTTGGGGAACAGATTGGAGTTGCTTAACCATGCAGAATCCATGATTTCCAGTTTGACAGGCACTGAGCCGTAAACCATGATTTACAAAGCACAAATACAGGATTCCATACTGTGTTAAGCCAAGCAAAACTATATTGCTTACTGTGAATGCTGTCCATGAACAGCTGGACTGTGTTGCAGTTTGACGTGAGATAGGAATCTTCTCTGGTGAATCTTCCCTCCAGTTATTAATAGATAAAAGGTTCAAAGCACAAGGCAGCCCAAATGTTATTCAGTGGAACTTCCATCCTTCTTTATTGTTTTTCCAGCTGCATAGATCTGAAAAGAACTGAAGTCCAAATATATTGTACATGGTGAGCCACCTGCCACTTATCTCTAAAGTAAATCCTAAATAGGAAAAAAAGAACAATATTCATATTGTTTACAGAAGGCAGACTTTGGGCTTCCTTTTAGTGCTAAAATTTTGAAATTGGAATGAACAACGTACACTCTTGGATGGCAGATACGTTTTATTCCGATATGAAACTGAAAAGCATAGTGCATAAAAGAAAAACAATAAACAGGAAGGGATCCTCAACTTTCCTCAAAACATTTCTCAAATTGTGAAACATAAATGTAGTTGCAGGCCATGCGTGTTTTATAATTCTACTATTCATAAATTCATTTTTTTCTTTCTCTTTCTCTTTCTCTCCCCTCTTAGGTATCTCACGCAGTAGCTAAACTTGTATTAGTTAGCTTCCATTGGCAAATCTCGGAAATTTTGGAAAGGTAAGCATATGACCTTAGATATGTGTAAATCATCTTTGATGCTTTACAATGAAAGCAGGCACAAATATTGTTTCTCTTGTTAGATTCTTGTAAAGAAATATTTTAAAAACCCACCATATGTTTGGATCAGAACCATGGTAAAATACCTCTCTCTGTTCGTTCTCCTAACTTTATGGACTTGCTTGTAAGGTTGCCCTAGTGCAGGAGTAGGCAACCTTGGCTCTTTTATGACTCGTGGACTTCAACTCCCAAAATTGAATATGCTGGCTCAGGAATTCTGGGAGTTGAAATCCATGAGTCATAAAAGAGCCAAGGTTGTCTACCCCTGCCCTAGTGAAATCTATAATGTGGATTAGTCCCAGAAATGAATTGAGTGAGGAAAAATGACAAAGATTTATTGCCTTATGTTTAGGATTTTGAATAATGAATTCAGTTTATGTATAGGCAGTCCTCACTGACCACAATTGGGACTGGGAATTTTGTCACTGTGTGGTCATAAAGTGAAATGTGACCATTGAATGAACCTTTATTGTCAAAGTACAACTATGTGTACATTGAGATTAGCTGAACTTACCTTTGTGCTCCCACCCCCCAACACACAGTGACAACAAACCCTTCATCTTACTACACCATGTGAACCAACTACACCACACACCGGCCTCCCAAGTCAATTCTGCGTAAAATTCACAAAAAGTATTTCTCATTCAAAAGCCTAGTAGCCCACGGATAAAAGCTGTTTTTCAGCCTGTTGGTGCGGCTGGCTATACTCCTATATCTCCTACCTGATGGTAGGAGAGTAAAGAGATACCATTCAGGGTGTGAGGCATTATTTCCAGCTGTGGCCATGAGGCGAATCATCACAGGTAGTCAAGCACAACGTGACTGCAAATTGCAACTTCCTGCCAATTTCCCCATTGACTTTGCTTGTTGGAAACTGGCTGTGAAAGTCGCAAATGGCCATCATGTGACTGCAGGACACTTTTATGACCATTGTAAATGCATGCTGGTTGCCAAACACCCAAACTGTAGGCAGGTGATTGCGGGTATACTGCGACAATGACAACTTTGAGGACCTGTCGCAAAGCACTGTTGGTCAGCACTGTTGTAACTTTGAACGGTCACTGAATGGGTGGACAGTAAGCAAGGACTATCTCTACTGTCTTTATAGCTAAAGGGCATTAAAAGTCATCTGACCCTTTATGGTGGATGAATGTAACATCACTGGCTACACCTTCCACCATCCTGAGGTTTTGATGCGCAGCTCTTTCTTCATCCGCCATCAGAATTGGGTAGCAAATCACACCGTTACATTTTGTAACAAGCTGGGTTTGAGAATAGTATTGGATCCGCTAAGATTGGAATTGGAAACTGACCACTGAAAAATACTTAGACTGGCATAATAACTCAAAAAATGTGCCTGTGTATACATCTCTCTCTCTCCCTGACTGACAACTCTTCTGTAACAGAACTGTTGTTCTTGCTATGTCCCCATCTTCTGCTACTTCTGTACCCATTTTTGGAGTGTAGCCCTACAACACTGAATTATGATCTCAGCTGAAAACAAGATTACCGCCTTTGTTGTGCAGCATTTTGCTCAATACCGGTAATTCTTCACTATCTCTTAAAATACCTTTACTTTGGAACTTGTGTTTAAGATTATTTCCAACTTCATGAGATTCTTCAACTGATCTCATTTTTGGAAATGTCCAATCCATGGATTGGTGACCTTTTTTTAAAATTGATGTAATATGTGCTGGTGGCAGTACCTGTTCTGTTCCAGCCTACTACCGGCCCTGCAGAAATGTCAGGGACAACCCCTTTTCAAAAGTCAATAGGCTGAAAGTAAGCCAACCAAATTTATGTGCAAAAACTAAACGAAACAGTTCAAAACAGAGTAAAACAAATACAGACCGAGACTATATCAGAAGCTCTGCAAACGGTTGCCTTCAGCAACCAGCACCTCCCACTCATTCCCCTTTTAAACACAATTTCAAGGGGTGGCTTCTCTTTGCCTCCTCCCGAGGTGCCTCATTGCCTTCCTTTGTTTACTCCTGCTTGTCTGCCTCCTGCTTCGGGCGTCCTTGAACAAAGCCCGCTGTGAATCATCTTCGTCCAAGCTTTCAGGCTCACACAGCTGGGTCTGAGGAGGAACAAGACGGGAGGGGCCTGGCTGACAGCTGTGCGATGCCTCAGAACTTTCCTCTGCAAGCTCTCCAATCCTCTCCTCCTCCTCCTCCTGCTCCTCCTCCTCCAAACCCACAGGCTGACACTGAATCACAACAGTACCTTAGAAGAAAAGCCAAGAAATTGCAGTTAGGTACAGAACGCAGAGGCCACATTTCTATCCTGTGCTTCAGGTGAAAGGAAGGGGCATTCTCCTGCTCTTTTTGCACCAGTTTTCCGTAGGTTTCCAAGGTAGATTCAAGACATACATCTCCATATAGCTGAGACCCACTTATTTGATTGAACGATTGCCCCTGTATGTTGTATTCCAAAAGCTGCAGTTTGGAATTTTGGAATTCCTTTCTCCATAGTTCAACTTGCTTCTCTGACTAAATTTAACAGCAACCTGGAAATGTATTTGTTCCGCTGAAACTTTCCTCTGTATTAGTTTTATAATGTATCAACTGCATTTTACGTCTATATTTTTATGTGTGTTTTTTTTTAAAAAAATTACTAATATAATTGTTTATGATGGTGGTTATTTTCCATTTGATTTTGTTATTAATAATATTTTTGTTAACCTTCATGAGCTGGCTTTGCCAGGAAAAGTTGATTATGGTATTTATTGATTTAAGATTGTGACCTGATGAATTCATTAATTTCACAGGTATGGCCCTATATCTGTCTAATTTTTTTTTCTGCTCTCAGGAACACATCTAATTCAGTTCAATTGCTAGTGGAAGCAAGGGTTCAGCCTGCCTCATTCAAACACGTGAGTAACTCGATTTTCTAAGGCCAAGAGTCACTCTGGTTAGTGAGGTAGGCAGCACGTATATTTACTAAATAAATAAATATTTTGAATGCATGTAATTCAAAGATGCTACGTAGCAGAGGGGTGTTGATATATATGAATAATAGACATAGACGTGCAGTGGAAACTAGAAGGAAAGAACTGGAGAATGAAATAAAGGAAAAAGAAAAGGCTTTGATTTTGAACCCAGAGGATGTGAAGATCAAGGAGGCTATTAGACTGTTAAGAGGACAATTTGATAAATTAATGGCTGATCAAGTGGCGACCAATCTGCGGTTTGCTAGGCATAATACTTTCTGCAATGCTAATAAACCAGGCAGATGGTTAGCTTATAGACTGAGGAAAAAACAAAGGGCATCTAATATAGATAAGATTGAGTATAAAGGAAGGGTTGTGTATCAACAGAATCTTATTAAGGATGCCTTTGTGGATTTTTACTCGAAATTATATACTAAAGAGGACATTAATGCAAAAGATATTGATAAGTATTTGGAGAAGGCTAGCATCCCGGTTCTTACGCAAGTACAAAAAGAGGGGATTAATCAACTGATTACAGAAGAAGAAATTTTTATAGCTATTAAGGAACTGAAGGTGGATAAAGCACCAGGCACGGATGGCTTGACTGCGGCCTATTATAAAAACTTACAATTAGAGATGATAAAACCGTTAAAGGAACTATTCCAGACAATCCAGAGGGGGGGAAAAGGTGCCTCCGTCTTGGAGAACAGCTTTTATCTCTTTGATTCCGAAGGAAGACCAGGATGCTACTTTAGTTAAAAATTACAGACCGATATCGCTTTTAAATACAGATTATAAGATATTTGCTAAGGTTTTGGCTAATAGACTGATGAGGGTTCTGCAACAGGTGATTCATGGGGATCAAACGGGGTTTATTAGTGGTAGGCAAATGAAAAATAATGTGAGACATATAGTTGATGTGTTAGAGTTTTTGGAAAGGCACAACCAGATCTCTGCAGCGCTAATTTTTTTAGATGCTGAAAAGGCCTTTGATCAATTGAATTGGCAATTTTTGTTGAAAGTTTTAGATAAAATGGATTTTGGGGAAAATTTTTTACAGCCGATTAGGGCATTATATCAAAAACAAACTGCCCGAATCATAGTTAACAATAGCCTGACAGCAGCATGTAATATTGAGAAGGGCACAAGGCAAGGGTGTCCGTTATCGCCCTTGTTATTTGTGTTAACATTAGAGATACTATTGGCTAAGATTCGGAACTCGGAAAAAATTAAAGGGATACAAGTTGGGGATCAGGACTATAGATTGAGAGCATTTGCAGATGATCTGGTTGTTACAGTGACCCAGCCAGAGAACTCTGTTGTGGACCTGATGGAGATAATAACACAATATGGGTAGGTTTCTGGATTTAAAGTAAATATACAGAAAACTAAAATTTTGGCTAGAAATATGACAGTTTCACAGAAGGCTCTCTTAGAAGGATTAACTGGATTTGAGATTGTTAAAAGGGTTAAATATCTGGGGGTGATTTTGTCGCCCTCTAATACAAAGCTATATAAAAATAATTATGAAAAACTATGGGGGAAAATTCAAAAGGAATTGGAGAGTTGGCAAAAATTGCAATTGTCTTTGTTGGGACGGATTGCAGCAGTGAAAATGAATGTCCTGCCCAAATTTTTATTTTTGTTTCAAATGATACCGATTCTTAAGAAAGATTCTAATCTGGAGGAATGGCAGCGAGGTATCAATAAATTTGTGTGGGCAGGGAAAAAGCCACGAGTTAAACTTAAGATTATGCAGGATACTCGTGAGAGAGGTGGCCTTAAACTGCCTAATCTTAAATTATATTATGAAGCTGCTGCATTAGTAGGAATAAGTGATTGGATTAATTTGACGCAATTGAGGTTATTAAATCTTGAGGGCCATGATTTGTTGTTTGGCTGGCATGCATATTTGTTGTATGATAAGAAGGTAGATACGGTGTTTAGGATGCATATTTTAAGACAGGCATTGCTGAGAGTTTGGAAGAAGTATAGACATAAGCTAAGCAGCAAGATACCATTGTGGGCAATTCCAAAACACGCAATAGAAAATATACATGCTGGTTTCAAACATGATGTGACTACGTACAAGGAAATTTTAAGCCTGGAAAGGAATGTTTGGTGTTTGAAATCATATAGCCTCTTGCGAGAAGAGAAGGTTGTTCAATCTTGGTTTCAATATATTCAATTACAGGCCAGGTGGAAAGAAGACCAGAAAAATGGATTTACAATGACTGATGGAAATTTGATAAAGCAGATTAGAAATCAGGGGTTAGCACATATTAAACGGATATACCTTGTATTGATAGAGATTGACTCGGAAACAGAGCTTGTTAAGGACTGTATGATAAAATGGGCCCAAAATATCCAGGAAGTTATTACAATAGACATGTGGGAAAAGATTTGGGTGAGGAACATAAAATTTACACAAGCTCAAAATTTAAGAGAGAACTTTTACAAAATGTTTTATAGATGGCATCTAGATCCTAAAAAGCTTGCAAGTATGTATCCAAATTATCAGCCTAAGTGTTGGAGGTGTGGTGATGAAGATGCAACGTATTTCCACATATGGTGGACTTGTAAAAAGGTTAAGGCTTTTTGGATAAAAGTCTGGTGGAATATGCAGAAGATTTTTAAACAGAGGATAAAGTTTTGTCCGCAACTTTTTTTGTTGGGAATAACTGCAGACGCTACAGTTGTGGACACTAAGCTGATGTTGAACTTAATTACGGCGGCAAGACTTTTGATAGGTCAATATTGGAAGAAAGAGGAACTGCCGACCATAGAGGAGTGGACTTTAAAGGTTTCCGACCTGGCAGAGATGGCGAAGATTTCGGCTTATTTGAAAGATCATTCGCAAGAACGCTATATTATGGAATGGAGAAAATGGATTGAGTTTATCCAGAACAAGTATAGGGTTAAGAAGTTTTATGTAGCATTTGAATAAGTCTTCTTTCGTTTTTTTTTCTTTTTTTTTATTCTAGTTTTTTATATATATTTAATATTGTTAAGGTGTGTCTTATTCTATATAAGCTAGAGAGTGATGGATTTTAGAACTTATAGTTGTTAGTATATGATTGTTTATGATTGCTTTTTATATATATACCTTGTATTTAGCTCTGGGAAGTCGGGGGGGGGAGGGGGAGGGTGGAGGGAGGGGGGAAGGGAGGGAGGTTGGGGGGAGGTAGGGGGGGAGCAGGGAGGGGGAAGGGGGGTTTCTTAAGGGGAAAACTGTATTTTAAAACTTTTCAATAAAAAAAAAAAGATGCTACGTAGTTATTCTTTATTCCAAATAAGATTGATTACAATGCTGCTTTCTTCTCAAAGCATTTTTGTATTTCCATTGTATTCTAAATAGAATTGTGCAATTTAAAAAATTGTTGTAAAGGTTTTTGAAATAAGAAAACAAAATTGCCATAGTAATAATATACAGCAATCATTCAAACTTATGATGGTGCAGAATGAGTGATCGTTTTGGATTGCCCTTGAAGTTCTTTATCACAGCATCCTCAGCTTGTGATTATGATGTAGCAGCAAGCCATGGTCACGTGATCACAATTTCATATGTTCCCTGCCAGCTTTCCACAAGCAAAGTCAATGGGAAAGCTGGCAGGAAGTCAGAAGTTGCAGTCATTTGTGGTTCTTGCTTGACAGTTGGGACTGCCTGAACCTCCATCACTAAGTGGCATGGTCACTTTATTTTGTGTTTTACAGCCATGTCGCTTGGTATCAGCAATTCCATGGACTATCTGTATTGTGAACCAAGTGATGTGCAATATATAAAATATACTTGCACCTCTCATCTTATGTAATAATTTGCCAGGGTCTGTTTAACACAGTTCCCAGAAAAGGAAAGGCAGCCTTCGTAACCTTATTATGAGTTGAGATAAAGAAAATTTTGGTCATGTAAATCTCAGAAGTATAAATATTAACAATTAAATATTGATTTGTGCATAAACATCATGTAAAGGTGATTAAGATAAGATATAAGTTATATAAGTTATATATAACCTGCAATTAGTGCAGGTTCGCATCCCACCAGGCTCAAGGTTGACTCAGCCTTCCATCCTTCCGAGGTAGGTAAAATGAGGACCCAGATTGTTGGGGGCAATTAAGCTGACTTTGTAAAAATGCCGCTTGGGGGCCCCCGAAAGCCCTAATAAGCAGGTATATACATAGAATGAAGGCTATTGCTAAGCACATTGTGCTTTAGATTGTAAGCCGCCCTGAGTCGTCGGAGAAGGGCGGGATATAAATGGGATTAAAATTAAAAATTAAAACTTTATTGAAGTAACAATTATACCTTTATATAGCAGTAAGGGAAAAAAATATTAGTTTTGAATATGAGATAGTAGATATAAAGAGGAAAAGAGAGGAAGCATTAAACAAGGCAATTAAAGAAAATTTGGTTATTAAATTTAAGATTTTAAGATACTTGAGAATTATTAGAAAATAAGAATATTATATAGTATTATTAATTTGTAGATGTAGATGGCGAGAAGTTATATGGATAAGATGTGTACCCTGAACACTAGATGTTGGGAGTAATTGTGATAAAGGAATTGGGATCATTTAAAACTTGGAAATGATAAATATTAAACATTAATTTTAAAGATTAATGGAAAATTAAAACTGAAAAAAAATATTAGGTTATTGATTGTCTAAAAGATTGAATGTTAAAACAATTAAGATATACATAAATTAAAAACTATTGATAAATGTTAGAAAGTTACTTTTTATTTGAACGATAGAATAAGAATTGTATTAGTTTAAACGTGAGACAGTATATACTAAGGGTGAAAGAGAGGGAATGGTTATTGTAATAGTTGGAGATTTGTACAAATGATATCTATATGTAATAGAATTATTGTACTCACCCGCCACGTTGCTTTTCAAATAAGTATATGTAATATTAGAAAATCAATAAAAAAATTTACAAAAAAATAATAGAATTTAGTAACAAAATTGCCAACTTTTAGTGGTGTTATATTTGTTTAATATTCAAAACTAAGATTGGGATGAAGGGAGAATGTGAGTTTCTGGAAGTGAGACTACCTTTATTTCTATTTTTAACCCCTCCAAAACTAGCTAACTAAATAAATAATGCAACTTTGGGTGGTTTTCAGGCTTTGAGGATGTTTTAAGGGTATAAATTGGACTGGTTTGTAAGCCATCTGTTCCCATCCCCATCATTTCAGCTCTGAAAAGGACGTGGGAGGAAAAAATGCCCTCCCCTTCATATGATGTTAACAACTGGAAGGGCCTCCTGCTGTTCTTTGGAAAGTTGGAAGCCCCCAACCCCTCAAACATTGTTTCTCTCGTAGCATGATACAGCTTTATATAATATGCTTTGTTTTTGGCGAGCTACATATTTGCAGGTAATCTTTGTAAAGTTAATGGAAGTGTCATTAACTTTATCTTGATTTGGCAAAGTTGTCGAGCTGCCTTCCTGGTCTAATAATAATAATAATAATAATAATAATAATAATAATTATTATTATTATTATTATTATTAGTAGTAGTAGTAGTAGTAGTAGTAGTAGTAGTAGTAGTGGTTGGAAGGGACCTTGGAGGTCATCTAGTCCAACCCCCTGCTAAGGCAGGAAACCCTATTCCATTTCTTCAAGTATAATATGTTGAAGATTCTTCTTCAGTGGGAGTTGCCCAGTTTGAAATTAAGCGGATGATGAGGGGAGTAGCCACTTTAACGTCTTGGTGTAGTTATTGTGGTATGCAGCTAACACAAGGAAGGAACTGCTTATTCTTGACCATAAAACCGAACTGAATTTAAAATACCACAATAGGTCACAGCTTTTCTCACTAATCTGTTAACATTTAAAGGCATTTTATTTATTTAAATAGGCCATCAGAATTTCTCTTCTTTATCAATAATCTCTCTCTCTCTCTCTCTCTCTCTCTCTCTCTCTCTCTCTCTCTCTCTCTCTCTCTCCTCTCTCTCTCTCTCCTCTCTCCTCTCTCCTCTCTCCTCTCTCTCTCAACAGGCAATGGTACATTCCTCCCAGCACTGTGCAGTTTGCATGCAGTTGGTTCGAAAGGAAAATCTATTATCTCTAGCCTGTCAGCATCAGTTTTGCCGTAGCTGTTGGGAGCAGCATTGTACCGTGCTCGTCAAAGATGGAGTGGGAGTTGGTAGGTGCAAAGCAATGGGTCATTTGGCTCTTTTGGGGATACACTGGCATCTCTTACCTACTGCTTTCGGCTGCTGGTAAAATTTTCTCTTAATCTTAAAAATGGAGCAGTTCAAGGGGGAACATCTCACATTCTTTTTATGTCTTCTTTTGATAGCAGCAGATCTTATCTTGGGTTGTGGGACTGACAACAGCTGCCTTTTTTGGCCCTTTGGATTGTCTCCCAGACATTTACATCCTACCTTCTTTGAGTGGACTGTTCCTACCAAATTCTTTTTCAGCTGTCTCTGATGCAAGAGGGAAAGTGTTTTCCATTCCTGACAATAGTCTTTTCTAACTATTCTGACAATAGTCTTTTCAGAGCCAGGTTTCCAGAAATTCTGTGAAATTGGACACTGTTTGAAAATCTTCTTTTTTTTAAATGAAGGAATGTCCTCTGATGTCATTCAGCTCTCTGTTTTTGAAAACGGCCTTTTGGGCGTTTTTTTTTCCTCCCCCCCCCCACTAGGTGTCTCCTGCATGGCTCAGGATTGTTTGCTTCGGACCCCAGAAGATTTTGTATTTCCACTGCTACCCAGCGAGGAGCTGAAAGATAAATACAGACGCTACCTCTTCAGGGACTACATTGAGGTATCGTTTGTCATTTTACATTCAACACTCTCTGTTTTCTACATGAAGGAAATGACTCCAGATCAACTTCAGTGGATTTATCTGTAAGCTGTGTTTCTGTAAATTTAAGACTGCATCGTGCAATTCCTTAAAAAGTTTCATTTGCTTTTAGAAAGTTCAGTTCTCTTTAAAGGGCTTTAATTCTAGCATTGGGAATTGGAAGCCTGCTTTGCGATAGCTTTGCTTTTCTCTCAACAAGTGATTCCAGTGGGGGGGGAGGGGGATAGAGGCGACCTTGGTGGCCCCTGTCATGTGAGGTGTTTCAGGAGTTTGTCCTTCAGCATCTACATGTAGTTGCTGGGATATATTATCTGATACAGGTAATCCTCAACTTGTGGCCCTTTGCTTAATCGTGGTTCGAAGTTAATAGTGTCCTCGGAAAAAGTGACTTATGATCCTGTGGTCACAGTGATCACCTTTGTAAAGATTGCGGAGTCTTGCAGTCATGTGGGTGCGATTTGAGACCTTCCTGGCTGGCTTCTAACAAGCCAAGTGAATTGGGAAAGCGGGATTCGTTGAACCATGTGATTCACAATGGCCAAATAATTCATCTGATGACCATGGTCAAAATGGTCATAAAATCGGGTCCAGTCATGTAGTGACGTATTGAACAACTACATTTCTTAGTGAACCAAATTCTGGCCCCAGATGTGGTTGTCAGGCAATGATTACCTGTAGGTTGTGAAACAGGCCGCAGTATGCTCAACGTTGCTACTCAGATTGGGTGAGAAACCTCCTTGATACCTTAACTGATTGTCAGGGTTTAGATGGGACAGAAAATTCTGAAGGTGAACCCCAAACAAAACAGATCAGTTTATTCTGGACTGGCCAGCACCACCCTTGAAGAACCAGATTTGCAAACTAGGGTCCTTTTGGACTCACGGTTCCTGCTAAAAGGGGTGGAAATCATGGCCAGAATAACTTTTCCAACCTTGCTTGGTGCACCGAAACAGTAACACATGTCTTCATTACAGTCTGGTTGGCATACAGTGCTCTGAAATAGTAGCTGTGTGAGCCATCAAACGAAGAGAGAAAGGGGAAGTAGAGGCTCCAGTTTAGCCTCAAAGTGCAGCTGCACTGTCATGCAAGCTGCTAAGTTGTCCTGGCTGCTACCCAGAGCTGTTGTGGGAAGTTGTAGAGACACCAATCCTATTAGTCCAGCCTGGTATGTAGGTGTTGGAGACCGAAAGCTCTGGGGACATGCCCACCTCCTCAGTTACTGGGGGAATATGTTGCAGTCTGACTGAAAATTTAAGAGTGAGAGAGAAAAGAAGGAGATTGTAGAACAGAGTGGCCGGAGAGTGAAATTACGTGAGTGTGTGGAGCAAGTTGGACTCCAGTTGGAGAGAGAGAAGAAAAGTCCATGGGTGTATGTTTGTGTGTGTGTGTGTGTGTGTGTGTGTGTGTGTGTGTATGCCCTGGACAAGGAGAAGTCCCATAGAGAGAACATCTACATGCAAGACCCAAGACAGGAAGGGGACATGACAGTCTTTGGCAAAATCCTGGCCTCTGGGGCGTGATTTGGCTGACGGCCATGAAACAGGTTCTTCCCCTAGGGAAGGAGATGCAGATGGTTCAGCTGAGTAGATCTAAGGAAGAAGACAAGCTGTGTTGAGCATACTAGCGGTAGATCCAGCCTATTCCTTTGTTTACACTCTCTTGATAACACTAGAAATGGGGAGGAGGTAAAGCAGTTGGTAGAAGAGCTAAGAGTGAGCAGACTTTGGGAGAGAGAATTAGGAGGAAACGTGATACTGGGTAAAGGCCAGGATTGTGTTGTGTATACCTGTTGTAAGTAACTTCACTTATAAGGGAAAAAAGGCATAAAACACCAACTGTCTTGTTTTCCTTCCCTAGGGGAAGAATCTGTTTCACGGCCGTTAACCAAATCACTCCCCAGAGGCCAGGGTTTTGCCAAAAGCTGTCATGTTGTCATCACTGCAAACCAAAATACTGTTGCCTGATGCTGGGTGCATGTTATAACCTATCATCAGGCCTTGCCATGGCTACCAATTGGCTTCTGGAGACATGCCAGTTTTGCCCATAAAGCCCTGTGGTTTTAGCCGTAAGACTGCTTTCTGTAATCAGAATTAACTTGACCTGTTAGCTCATTCCAGAGAAAACTATTCCTGATTCCCCACTTTGGGGAAATTGTGCTCAGGAGGCACTTCTTTTTCACGGCATCACTGAATTCTTTGGAACAGTCTCCCATATGCAGTTTTGTTTTGATGAAGTTCTTTAAAATACTTTTTACAAAGGACTTACATTGTTGTCCCACAGAGCCATTTCCAGCTGCAGCTCTGTCCTGGCGCTGACTGTCCTATGGTCATACAAGTACAGGAGCCCAAAGCCCGCCGAGTGCAGTGCAATCGCTGTAATGAGGTTTTCTGGTAAGAAAGGGAAATTGCATACTTGATGTACATAAATGATAGAGATGGGAAATAGGAAAAAAAACTTCTTGAAATGAGGAACAGCCTAAACAAATGCAGCACTGACAAAATGACTGTTAAACTGTTGAATTTGCCATCCAGTTCCTTGGGTGTAGGTTTGAGAGTCTTGTGTAGCTTGAAGAAGCAGGCAAATGATTACCTGTTTTGAAGATTAAACTCTGAATAGGTGAATGGCTGTATTACAGAGTTGTGAGAACAAGTGGACAATGAGAACTAATAAACCTCTGAGTAATTTACAAGGAATGAGCAGCGGTTATACAAACCGACTCTATTCTGCCAACGCCAGCTTCTAGAATCAAATAGATTGAATGTGTTGGGAAAGGGGTAGTAAAAGTAGCATGTGGTCGTTGTAAATATGATTTGGAGAGAGAGATGTAGCCTATGGATTGTATATCCTCCTATAGGTGATCCCACTATTACACTGCAGTTTCTAAAAGCTAGTGTTACGTATGATCTGCACAAAAAAGTGGAAACTGCCCCATGCTAATTTAAACACCAAAATCTGCAGAGGTTTTGTACTATTTTGGCATTTTCCAAGTGAAATAAAAAATCAGTTACCAGCATTTAAGATTTATTTATTTATTTTATTTTAATTCCATTTATATCCCGCCCTTCTCCGAAGACTCAGGGCGGCTTACAAGCTTAGCAGTAGCCGACTAGGAGTAGGAAATCCAGGTTCTAATCCTCCCTTAGATATAGAAGCTAGCCAGATATCTTTCAGTCAGTCATTCTCACTCAGTCTCCATCCTAGTTGGGAAAATCCAAAAATATCTTTATCTACCAGCCCATTCTAGACCAGTGTGATAGATAACAGTCCACAAACCTTCAGTGAAGACGCTGCCATCTTGCACTGGATTTATTTGTATTGATACCGTGATAACGTTCCTCAGGATATTGTATTCGACTTTTTACTGCCAAATTCTGCCATTGAATGGGATACATATAACTCCACTCAGACTTTATGCGGAAGTATTAGGAATGCAAGCTTTCTTATGGGTGCTATTGTCATTTTCAAATAGTTTTTGAGTACGGGTAATAGATTTTCTTTAAACTAGACATGCATTTATTTTTGCTTAAGTTTCAAATGTCGGCAGATGTATCACGCTCCTACAGATTGTGCTACCATCCGAAAATGGCTCACTAAGTGTGCAGACGACTCTGAAACAGCTAACTACATCAGTGCTCACACTAAAGATGTAAGTTTGTTGGGAAGGGGACACTTTTAAATATTGGTAGTTTCAGACAAATCTGTGTTTTATGAATGGAGGGCCTGGTAATTGAATTGCTTGTCCTGTATCTGAAGTCTTTCCTCCTTGCATCCCCTCTTTTCCTGCTCATCTTGTCAATTGCCACTTACCTCCCAAACCAAACTAAAGCCAAAATGGAAAGAGGGTGAAGAGTAAAACCGATATTGTGTGTTCCAACCAGAAGCAAGGTGGATGGACTCAGTACACACTGAGTGACAAGTACACACTGGAAGACCTGATACACCAACCTGGGAACAGGTGTTCTTGTGGAAAATCTGTGTTGTTGCTAATAGTCAACACTGACATGATGGCATATAATCAGGTTGTTTGATTATACATTTGCTCATACATTTATTGAACGTACTGCATCTACCAGAAGGAAAGATTAGATCATATGTTTCTCCCCTTCCAAGGTAATAAGAGAATTGATATCCTGAGCAGAAATGTAAGATTAGAGGAAACATCTAAGATGCGAACTAAAAGAATGAGAAACTTTGTGATAGGCTAAATTCATTTTCTTGAGGAAAAATTAAGAAGCCTGCCGTTGGAAGACACATTTTTATGGAGGGGAAGACTGAACATTTCATTTAAAAAAAACTAAACGGATTGTAACATTTATTTATTTATTTATTTATTTATTTATTTATTTATTTATTTATTTATTTATTTTTATTACATTTATATCCCGCCCTTCTCCGAAGACTCAGGGCGGCTTACAAGCTTAGCAGTAGCCTTCATTCTATGTATATGCCTGCTTGTTAGGGCTTCCCCCCCCCACCCAAGCGGCATTATTACAAAGTCAGCTTATTACCCCCAACAATCTGGGTCCTCATTTTACCTACCTCGGAAGGATGGAAGGCTGAGTCAACCCTGAGCCTGGTGGGATGCGAACCTGCACTAATTGCAGGCAGCTGGTGTTACTTAAGGAGGCATTAGCCCACTGCTCCACCAAGGCTCTATATTAATAAAGACATTATACAAAGACAATATACATTAATAAAGACAATATACAAAGAGGAACATTGCAAAAGTATTGGATTGGTTGAGATAGGGATGAATTACAAAACATGAAGGGAAACACAAGATTTTTTTTGTTTTTGTTTTTTCCTCATCTGTTAAAATGCCCCGTTCAAAACCCTGTATCTTCCAAGTGAAAAGTTTCCATTCTTAATTAAAATAGGGCCCTGAAATTATATATATTTAATTAAGGAGGTATATAATTAAAAGAAGGGACGCGGTGGCTCTGTGGGTTAGGACGCTGAGCTTGTCGATCAGAAGATTGGCAGTTTGGCGGGTCGAATCCCGAGTGTCGCGTAACAGAGTGAGCGCCTGTTACTTGTCCCAGCTTCTGCCAACCTAGCAGTTCGAAAGCACGTAAAAATGCAAGTAGAAAAATAGGGACCACTACGGTGGGAAGGTAACAGCGTTCCGTGTGCCTTTGGCGTCTAGTCATGCCGGCCACATGAGCATGGAGACGTCCTCGGACAAGCGCTGGCTCTTTGGCTTTGAAACGGAGATGAGCACCGGCCCCTAGAGTCAGAAACAACTAGCACGCATGTGCGGGGGAACCTTTACCTTTACCTTTATAATTAAAAGAATTGAAGGCCCTTAGCTGAATCATAGAGCAAATTTTCTGTATGGGAGAAGGCCCAGATTCAATGTTGGCACTTCCAGGTGGTGCCAGGAAGGGCTCTTGTTTGAAAGCCATTAATGTTTCACATAGCTTGATAGATTAATGGTTTGCTTTATAAGGCAAATTTCTTCTGTTCCTGTGAAGAGCAGAATGAAGGCTGCACAATTACAGAAAGCAAATGGAGTGGCAAACTGGAAGGCGTGGAGTGTGGGGAAAACTTTTTGTTAGGTTAATGTTGTTCTTTCTTTTCTTCTCAGTGTCCCAAGTGCAATATCTGTATTGAAAAGAACGGGGGCTGCAATCACATGGTGAGCAGTCTCTAAATATGCTTAAGAATCACCTTAAGTTTTTTTTTTATATCTGATTTTAGATTAAAACTTTGTGGTTCGTTAACTTTTGTTTTCTCTCTTTCCTCCAGCAATGTTCCAAATGCAAGCACGGTAAGTGGACCGCTGCCTTTTTGAACTGGGAAAACGTTTACCTGTTCTTTGCTTTAAATGTTATCCAGCTGACCCATTAAAGCGTTTGTGGTACTTTGGTTACTGCTCTAAGGACTCGTTCAGTAGCCTGTTCAGCACAGCCCTTAAGGCCAGGGGCAGGCAACCTTGGCTCTTTCAGGACTCGTGGACTTCAACTCCCAGAATTCCTGAGCCAGCACGGCTGGCTCAGGAATTCTGGGAGTTGAAGTCCACGAGTTCCTGAAAGAGCCAAGGTTGCCTACCCCTGTCTTAGGCTGTTGTGGTTTTCCATAAGATAGATGCTTTTCTATTAACCATCTTTTGCCTCCTCATCTCTTGTAGACTTTTGCTGGATGTGTCTAGGGGACTGGAAGACTCATGGCAGCGAATACTATGAGTGCAGTCGGTACAAAGAGAATCCTGATATTGTAAATCAGAGCCAGCAAGCACAGGCCAGGGAGGCCCTCAAGAAGTACCTGTTCTATTTTGAGAGGGTAGGGAAACATCTCCGTAGCCAAAGCTAACTATAAACTTTTCAATGCATCCCGCCTTTTCCAGAGAGGCACAAGGATTAATGTTAACAAGTCTACGTGATTAAGCATTACATTCTGCGGTCACAGGATGACCGCAGAACGTAATTCTGAATCCTTCCGTTTCCTTTCCAAGACGTAAATGTCTTCCTAGGTCATTCTTCTCTTTATTGTAAACAAAGAGTTTTTTTTCTTTTGTGGGATCCAGCGGAAATAGTTGTACACTTTTGAAATTGGATTGATTCTTTTCAAATGTTGCCTCCGATAAAAGTACATCCCCTGTCTTACGGATTTGTATTCCTTGCTCCAGATACGCTTAAACCATTTTCTGTATCCATATATGTGTAACATATTTTAAAGTGGTGAATTTCTAGTTTCTGGTCTTACAAATAAGGTACATGGATGAAATTCAGTGCTGTGTGAGCCGATTGTTATTACTATTTTTTATTGCTTGTGGATGCCTCCCAATTATTCCAAAAAATTGGGGGGGGGCAACCTCTCTGGAGGAGCTTCTTAGGAGAGATTAACCAATTGGATAATTTCTCCCCTTGTTCTGTCAATAGAAATAGCCTTAACAATATCCCCCACCCCCAAAGAAATCAGTCTGTTCCTTTTGATTCCTTCTTAGCTTTTTTACTGTTTCTTTTGAATGGAGTGTAAATGTGGTTTATCCCTATGTGTCTATTAATGGCTGATTTATCTGAATGCCAAGCATCCAGAAATTCCCTAATTACCCAAACATATCGTTTTCAGCAGTCCACACTCAGATAAGTGGGGACTAATATCAGACAAACACTTATGCAATATCCTAATCAAGGAACTACCAAGGAGAGAACCTCACCCTTACCAAAACTGGCAGAGCAAGAAATTGTATGTAAACAAGGAGCAAACCCCACATTCACCAATGATATTACCTAATTGGGTCAAGCGAACAACCAAACTCAGAGGGCACCAAGGACAATTATGTAGTTAACTAGATAATCCAGATGTAGCTAAACGATAGTTGAGGTAATATTTTAAAGATGGCAATGCTATTACAAAATATCAAAGTTCAATAGATGGCACAAGGGTTTCTTTTATTCAGATTTACTAGCTAGCTGTCTGTGGGCAGCATGCAAAACTGGAATATCCATAAAAAAGATAAAACATTAAACCAAACAGACAGCCAAGACCAAATCTTACAAACAACATAGAACAGCCCCCTCCCCCGCCCAAATACAGTGATACGTTAATATACCAATCCCAGGCCTAGGACCAAAGTCAGGTTTTTAAGAGCCTTCCAGAGGGTACCCCTCTTGTCAGTTTGAGGACTCCCACATTCCTCAGCTACTAGCTGTATTCAGTAATTGTGCCAGAAGAAGTATGTAGCTTGAGGTTTGCAGGTGTGGATGGGAAGATCAGTGTCATATAAGAGGATCTGGAGCAGTACAAGAGAACTGGAATATTGGAGGAGAGCTGCCATTTTATAGCTGTGTGCTTCCTGTCTGGGTTGACCTTTGCTTTCTAGCTCTGTAATTGAACTAGCCAATTATACTATATACCAAGTGGGAAAGCCAAGATACATGATTTGCCTTGCCTTTTTTAAGAGTCCACTAACAAAAAGCAGCTTGCTTTTAGAACAAGGGTGTCAAATGGCCGACCCACGGGCCGGATGCATCATGCGGCAGCCGCGCCCACCCCATTGCCAGCAATGGCAAAACAATCCTGATATGTCATGCGACGTCACATGACGTCGCAAGTTTGACATATCTGTTTTAGAAGCTGATTGGCATGCTTTTTTCCGCCTAGCACAGGGGTAGGCAACCTTGGCTCTTTTATGACTCGTGGACTTCAACTCTCAGAATCTCTGAGCCAGCCAGCTCAGAATTCTGGGAGTTGAAGTCCACAAGTCATAAAAGAGCCAAGGTTGCCTACCCCTGGCCTAGCATAACATGTCTTTTTGATACCAGAAGTGCTTAGTATGGAAAGCTATCCTTTTCTGCTAGATCCCAGCTTGGGTTTTTTGCTTGCTTTTCCAATGACAACATTCATTTTGTGTATTCCTTTTTTCTATTGTGAAGTGGGAAAACCACAACAAGAGTTTACAGTTGGAAGTGCAGACGTACCAGAGAATTCAAGAAAAAATCCAAGAAAGAGTCATGAACAACTTGGGAACTTGGATAGACTGGCAATATTTACAGAATGCAGCAAAACTCCTAGCCAAGGTAAACTATCTGTAACTCAGCTTTGTTAAATACCTAAGGCAGGGTAGGTTAAGCTATATTGCTGTGTTCAGGGTTATATAGCTATGGAACACTAACTCTGACTTTAAACAGCAACTAGGTGCAATGGATATTATCAAAGGAGTTACTATGTGTTGTTCAGTACTCTGGACTGAACCTACAGCTGAAAACTAAATTAAGTTCACCTGGGATTACTTGAGATGTAGGAGCACATTCTGTACTTCCTTTTGAAGCTCTTGGTTCTGCTGCTTCTACTGTTGCTGCTTCTACTACTACTACTACTACTGCCACAAACCTGGGAAAAGAGGAGCTCAGCTGTCTCCTGCTTTCATGAATATAACTTACTGCCAAGTTCATATTGTGTCCTGTGTATTACAGTACCATACATAGCTGCAGTTTCTAATAAGGGCTGCTTTTTCATATCATAATGCATATGGACTGCTGCCTCTGAAATTTGGAGAGAAGTAGCAGATAGCTCTATTGGCCTAACATAAGTATAACCTACTAATCTTACTTCCTTTTTTTTAAAATTGCAGTGTCGTTATACACTACAGTACACCTATCCATATGCTTACTACATGGAATCTGGTCCCAGGAAGAAATTGGTAAGACCATGTAGTTCTGTGTATTGAGTGATAACTGAAATTCTTAAAGAATGGGGTGGGGCGGGGGGAGAGACAAAGTTGGGACTATGCGAATCTATATCTAAACATTGCCTAAAACCACACGGTAGCTACCAGTTGGTGAAGCTGAGCGGTTTGATTCTTTGTAGGTGGTGGTGGGGAGACCCTGGGAAGCCACAGATAAAATATTTCAAGCTTGGAGGGGGAAGAAAGAATACAGTTCTAATAAATTACATAGGAAGGGATTTTGTTTTTGGTCTTGGGATATCTTAAATAGCATGTTAATAGGCAAATGACCTGTCATAAGTATGTTGAGTGTTGAAGAAAATGTTAAATATTTGTCACCAGCAACTCGTAATTCTACTAGTTTTCAACCAGACTTTCAATAATTTAAAGTTCTTATAAGCCTTAATGAATATTATTACTATAAATATGGTATATAGGAGAATAAAGAACAAACATGCCCAAGTCTAATCAATTACAAAGGAGGATTTGTCCATCCTTAATTTCATATTCTTTTATGTTGCTCAAGCTACCATGACTGTTTGCACTCATTGAATTGGCTGCAGTGTTTCCTTAATTTGAAATGCTTCCTGCTGTAATGCAAATAGTGGCACCAATGTATTATTAATCAGTGCAGCAAATTTGGCTGAAAGATTAAGATAGAAAGAGATTTTCCTATATCAGTCCTGTTTTTCCCCCATAATGTTTTGTTTGATTTTCAGTTTGAATACCAACAGGCTCAACTTGAAGCAGAGATTGAAAATCTCTCATGGAAGGTGGAAAGAGCAGACAGTTACGACAGAGGGGTGAGTAATAAACTTAGTTCAACCCATTTTCTCAGTTGTGAGCTCATTTTTTACTCAGACGTCTCAAGAGAAATTGGTATCAGTAATGGAGGAAAAGAAACTACTACTGCTCCTTTTGTTTTTTTAATTTTTTATTAGAAATTAAGAGAATACAGATACAAAAAATAGACTACAAAAAATAAAAAAGTAAAAAAGTGAAAAAATAGAATTTCCAGCATACATACACCTTTCACAACTTATCACCATTCTTTAAAATAGAAGAAATAAATTCTTCACCCCATATGTCACCTCATTCTCTATACGCATGTCTATGAAATCTCATCTTCCATCCTAATCAGCAAAAGTCTCTTAAGAGTTACCAGAAATAACCACATATGTTATAAACTTAATCTAATAAACTCACTCAGTTTCCTACCTGTACATTTATATCTGTTTAACTCTTTTAAATCCCCAAATCTCATCAGTCCTTAAAAGTCCCTAAGAAACTAAAGGTCCCAGAAACAGTAACGTAACCATTTTCAAGTTCATGAAATACATTTATAGGAAATAATCTCACATGGCCCATTATCATTAAAAACAAAAGCTAAACATCTTCACGACTCCAGAAGATGGTAGAGGACAGGAAGGCCTGGAGGAACGTTGTCCATGGGGTCACGATGGGTCGGACGCGACTTCGCAACTAACAACAACAAAACATATCTTCATAATTAAAAAAAGAAATGGAATGTCACCAGAAATGGAAATCTTGTCCCTTAGAACTTACAGCATGATCTTCCAGACTTAGTGCAGAGAAATGGTGAAATACGGTAACCAAGCTTTTGGTGAGTGACTGTCACTAAGATAGTATTATATCTGTTGTCGAGGCATTGCCCCGATTGCTGAAGGCATCTGGGTCCAATTCAAAATGTTGTTTTTGACTATTAAAGTCAATTGGTTCTGAAGTACTTTAGAGTCTGTCATTTCGAGATAGAATTTGCCAGATTGTATATGCATGCGTAGCGGAGAGACTAAGAATATCATCCCTACAAGAATTCAGAGAGGCATCATGGGCATTCCGTCTCACGGGCTGCTTTCATCCTTGAAAACGCCTTGCTTTCTGAGGGTTGCCCAGTAACCTCCCTTTGAGCCTTCCACAAGTTAGTGAAAACTGTTTTCTTTGAGCATTTAGGATCCAGAAGGATGGATGTGCAAGGCAGTGTTATATTTAGGCTGTTTTACATTTTATGCAGTTGTTTAAGCAAACCCGGCTTCCCCCAATGGGTGGTTGGTTTTTGTTTTGGTTTTTTTTGCCAGAAATCGGCAGAAGAGCTGGCAAATTACAATCGCATGATCATAAGACGCTGCAACCAATTGTAAAGGTGTGCCAGTTGCCAGGTAACTGAATTGTAGATCACATGGCTCCTGCAGTCAGGTGATCACAGTTCAGCTACCTAGCAACTGATAGCGTGAGCAACAGTCATTAAGTGTGAGGACAGGGAGGCCATTGTAATTTTGAACTCTTCTTAAATGGTCGTAAGTCAAGGAATGCTTGTATGTATATTCCTGTGAGGAACATGATGCCAGCCCATGAAGTATGGGCGTCTTAACAATATCTTTTAATGACCCACCATGTCAGGGAAGTGAAGGGATCTGTAGCCCACAGCCAGTGTTTTTGGTATCAAACCCCCACATTACAAAATAGCTTCCCTCTACGCAGTCAGGCTGATACCCTCATTTTTTGGCATTGCCACTACTACTTCATCAGAAAATTCAGTGAATGGATAATTCTCTGTCACTGGAAACAGGATCATAGTCAGTAAATCTGTGCCCTACTTTGAGGACAAGATTCCATCCATAGCATGTACAAAAAAGGACGTGACCGATGTCAACATGAAATTCTGTAGAGACATTACCAATCACTGTAGGCCAGACACTGGGAACTCTTTTGTAAATGAGCACTACATTTTCATTTTGTATTATTGCTTAGCCTTCAAAAGCCAGATGGGGGCGTGCAGCTGACACACTATTATCGCAACGACATCACTATTAACGACAAGAATCTCAGAGATGCTGTTTTGTATTTGATAAAGACAGTCAGTTTCCCATTCCAAGGAAGTCTTGCTATGCCCCGCCCCAGTCTTCCAGCTTTTTTTTTTTGAAACTAATGAAATTAATTAAAACTCCAGACAGAGCTGTTTTGGAGGCTCTTTGGATAGTGAGTGCTCTTGTTTGAGGATAGTTTTTCATGTTTTTATACTTTATGGTGCAAACTGTTGGGAGCCACCTCCTGTTTCAGTAAAAGAGCAGTGTTTCTCTTTCCCCTTTCTAGAGCTCCTCTTAGTGTTGATCAATTTTCTCCCAGCCGATAGAAACAATAGCAATAGCACTTAGACTTATGCACCACTTCACGGTGCTTTAAAGCCCTCTCTGAGTGGTTTACAGAGTCAAGAGTTTACAGAAATAACCCCTCTCTTATTCCTTCTGTTCCCACCCAGGATTTGGAGAATCAGATGCACATTGCTGAACAGAGGCGGCGGACTCTGCTGAAAGATTTCCATGACACATAAGACCGCAGGAGCTACCAGGGCACAGAGCTGAGAGCATAGTAGCAAGATGGCGGTGCGAGCAACGAGGGAAGCGATCAGAGGAACCAGCCACTGCTTTTCCATAAAAGAGGGCTGAGGACATCACTGCACCCTCCCCTTACAGATCAGACACGAGCTAGCACCACCACTCGGTCTTCTATTTTTCTTCTGTTTTCTGCTTTTTCATTTTTGGCAGGTAGAGGTTGAAATTCAGTTGGCATCTTTTCCTAGGACGTTTTGTTCCCCAGCTCTCGGATTGTTTTAGAGGGGAGTTTTATTTCCCCCCCCCTTCCTGAATGGCTGTTAATAGTTTTAGATCATTATAAACTTCTGTAATTTTTTGACAGTTGTACAGTGATACAACAGTGGTTGATACAAATTGAACTCTAAAATAACACAAAAGCCCTTTTTAAAAATAAATTGGGACTGGAGAGTGTTTCTTTTTTCTTCTTCTCCCAATAAGCAGTTTGTAAGCTTAATGGCTTACTTCTCTTTCCCCTTCTCTAAACTCACTTTGCCATGAAAGTTATTAAATAGTCCAGCTGTTGGTTTGTTTCCCCCTTTTCTGGGCACTTTCTTTCTTGCTTGTTCCGGGAGTGCATGAGATGGACAGGGCCTGGACCACGCAGAATCAGCCGTTGCCAAAGGACAGCATAAGTATTGAAAGGTGCTGCTTCTTCGACTGAGCTGGAGCAATAGGGCAAAGTTCTCGAGGCAGCATGGGGACAGTTCCAGTCCATCAACGTGAAGTTGATCTCCCGCATGGATTTATTGCTTTGTTTGGTTTCCCTGGACTGCTACGTACTGCCAGATTTAAAATACTTGGAGGAGTTGAGGGAGCATAACCTGTATTCTTGGCAGCATAAGACTGAGCATTAGTTTTGTTTAGGGCAGTAGACCAAGCCATAACTTGCATATGTGTGCAGCTCAGTCCTACACAGTCTGATCCTTTATATGGCTAGAAGGTGATACACCAGAGTTGACCTCTACCACCGTAACAAAACCAGGCTTTCCTGTTATATCGAGGGAAAGTTAAATTCATGATTCAGAACACACACACACACACACACACCAGCATACGTCAGATCCTGCTTACCCTTAAGCCACCACTGTTTTTGAAACCGTTCTGCTGCTAGCTAAAAAGTAACCAGCAAAAACATGGGGAATAGTTCATAATTTTGAAACAATAGCATATATTTGTGGCTCGGGGTTTAAATTTTGGCAGTGGTTTGCTCTCCCAAGTTTGTTTCAATTTAGTTTCTGAATGTTTTGTTACCAGACTAGGTAATATCATCAGCAGGATTTTCTCCTCCTGATTTCCTTAGCTTATAAATGTCTTGTGTGCCAGTGTGTCAGTTGGTCATGTGACTGGTTGTTTGTTTGGAGCTATAATTAAATCCTGAGCAGCTGATTGGTTCTCTTGTTGAACGGTAGTTCGAACGGTCTGGTGTCCTATCTGTTCATATGCTGGATCTAGATCAGTATGTTTATTAATAGCTCCTTTGGTAGAATACCAGGCTTCATTAAACTCTTGTGTGTGGCGGATGTTGGCATGCCCAATGAAACACCTGAGTTTATTGAAGCCTGGTATTCTACCAAAGGAGCAATTAATAAACATACTGATCTAGATCCAGCATATGAATATATAAGAAACTAGACCATTGCAATTACCCTTCAACAAGAGAACCAATCAGCTGCTCAGGATTTAATTATAGCTCCAAACGAACAACCAATCACATGACAAACTGGCACACACACACTATATATATATATATATATATATATATATATATATATATATATATATATATATATATAGAGAGAGAGAGAGAGAGAGAGAGAGAGTGTGTGTGTGTGTGTGTGTGTGTGTTTAGCGGGTCAAATCCCTAGTGCCGCGTAACAGAGTGAGCGCCTGTTACTCGTCCCAGCTTCTGCCAACCTAGCAGTTCGAAAGCACGTAAAAATGCAAGTAGAAAAATAGGGACCACTACGGTGGGAAGGTAACAGCATTCCGTGCGCCTTTGGCGTCTAGTCATGCCGGCCACATAACCACGGAGACGTCCTAGGACAAGCGCTGGCTCTTTGGCTTTGAAACGGAGAAACGACTAGCACGCATGCGCGGGGGAACCTTTACTATATAAGGAAAATAGGAGAAGAAAATCCTGCTGATGTTACCTAGTCAGGTAACAAAATGTTCAGAAACTAATTTGAAACAAGCTTGGAAAGCAAACCACCGCCAAAATAGTTCATAATTGCCGTTAAGAATCATAGGTGGCTGCTTACTGGCAGAGTTTTGTTAACTCTTGAAATGTGTTTAATGTCAGCAGTTCACATTAGAGGCCAGCTTTTAAAATAGCTATATAAAATACATACTAGGTTCTGCTCATAATCTGTCTAGAAATGGAAGATGGAACTGCGGTTTCCGGAAACTTGCTCCATTCGATGTCTTGAAACAAAAATTTCCTTGGATCCATGTTTACAAGAGCATGTTGCACTGAGATTTTTTTATGTGCATTGCTTGTGACCTTCGGGATTTGGATTAGAAAGCTTTACAAGAATCATTGTTTTCTGCTTATGACGCCTGTTTTCCTAGCCTTTCGGTGAAAGTTATTTTATTAGCATTTTAGATTTTGTCCTAGCTTTTGGAGGTCATCAACCAAGCCGTCATCTTCCATTCAGCTGCTGCTGCTGCTGCCACTACTACCTCAGGCACCCCAAGGAAAATGATAAGCTTGTTTCTTAGACCCTAAGTCCTAGCATGACTTCTCTGTTCCCAGGTAACCTCACACTAAGCCAGTGGGTGGAAGAAGTAAAAAGCTTGTTGGGAAAGCAGAGAGAAAGTGAACTTTACCCAGATTCACACTTGCTCTTTCCCTTTGCCCATTCCACTGGACCCTGGTGGCATATGTGGTATGATGACCTCAGCAGGTTTGATCTTTTAATCCATATCTTTGTCAAAAACAGAGGTCATGCTTGTTTTTCTGGCTTCAATATTTTAATTTCTCTGCATGAAAAACCACTGCTGGGCTTTGAAACTTAGAAACAGGCAAAACCTTTTTATCCAATGCAAAATGTTCAGTGTGTGTGTCAGACACTGCTTACTAAGGTATCCGTTTGCATTAATTCTGTTCAGTGTTAGCACAAAATTATTGGCATCTTGATAGGGAAAACTGCTGGCTTCCTAACTTCCTCGGTAATGCTGTCCTGATCTTGCTTGCTTGCTTACACAAAGTTCAGATTTTGAGGGAGGTGAGCATCTTTTTCTCTTGAAACTTTTAACATTCAGACTGAGCTGTTCCGCTCATGAAATTAACTAAGATTAAAGCATACATGTTTCTTGTTCAGAATTATCCAATGCAAAAGAGTGGTGTTACTTGCTATAGCTGCCAAATACCTGCAATTGGTTGAATTTACTGTAGCACAATCACGACTTGCAGTGGCAAAGTTTTCTCTGTCTGCAAAGTTTGGCATATTGTTCAGATGCTTAGATCCAATCTCCCATGGTGCACTAAGATGTAATATACAATTGTCACATCGCATAATGCAACTTTATTGAAGAGAGGCTTCTTGCTTGCTCAGGAGAATATTCTCACCTTTTGGTCTCTGTGACGGCCCTCTGTGCCCTCCAGGTTTTGGGGAGAGATGGCTGCACAGAGAGGAGGAATCTGCTCAGCTGATGGGTGACAAATACAATTAGGTGTTACCGCACAGCTGATCCTAAGTTTGGAATCAATAAGATTTATTCCAGAATTTAGAGATCAGTAGATTCCTTACCTCTTAATTTCTAATCTTCCCTGTTCTAGAACAGCACAATGATTGGGTGCTATCTAAAAGTTTTTATCATTGGCAGAAAACAGTCCTTCCTCTAGAAATATATTCTCTTCATTCTGTAGCATTTTTTCAAAGTGAGCCTAAAATAAATAAATAAAAAAACCTTGTTAGAAAATTTCACTTTGTGATGGAATGGACTGTAACTAAGGGACATCTAAGCCAAGAGGTAGGCACTACATTTCCCTCAGAGCAGGTTAACATCCTATACTAGGAGTTTCGGTCTTCCTCTTGTTCCATCAGGCTTGGCCTAAGCCAACCTGGCAGCTATTTTCATCCTTCACTCTGCACGTTGAGATTGTTGATTTGGCTTACCCTTGATCGCAGTGTTTATTTCCATTTAGTTTGGTTTACTTTTAAAATTCCCTCTCACAACTTGCCTTCCTCCTTTCTAAAAGAGAAGGAAATAAAGCTAAGGCGAGTAACCACCTCCCGATAGTAAACATTGAAGCACGTAGGTAGTATCCAATTCTCCTGTCCAGTAGAATTCTGTACATATCAAAAGCTTTCATAACAGAAAGCAGTTGAGGCTGTGCAGATAAAGGAGAAATCCCGTAACCAGTTTTATGCTTGTACTTTTCTAACATTCATTCTGTAGCAGAAAAATCACAATTTTTCTTTTAACACATAATGCCATGCTAATGTTACAGAAAGAACTGAAGATTTTTTGTTACTGTACTGTGTTGATCCATTTAAATTCGTGTTTCTGATTTTCAAAATTCAACTTCACTTAAGTAACTTTTTGTTTAAAAAAAAACAACCAACTTATGTGCTCGCTTAAGTCTGGACTGTTCCAAATTTTCAGGTAATAGCTTCTGCTATAGAAGCTTTTTTTTATTACGCAGAGTGCTACATTATCATGGCTGCCTTTGCTCTGTCCCTCACTGAGGTTTGGGGGAAAGCAATCTCAAGAAACTGCCAACACTTTTCCGGCATTAGGAGGGGAAGAGGGCAGAGGAGAAAGAGCCCTTTAAATTTTCCCCTCCTGAAATTGTTTTATTTGAAATAAATTGTGAATTTCTAATTTTAATTAAGTGTTCTGTGGTGTTTACTCTGGCTATGTTTTCATATTTATGTGATCTCCATGTTTGAAAAAAAGGGTATTAATAGAGCAGGAAAAAGAATTGGGCAACAAAAAAAAAAGTTCAAGTAGGTTGAATATTTTCCCTATGAGAACAGGCTAAAAAGTTTTAAGATTCCTTAGGTGGAAAAAAAAGGACAGGAAGTTTTTATTCCCCCTATTTTTCAGTTAATTATTTTTTATTAGTTTATCAAAATATAAAATACAGAAATACAACGAAAAATTAAAACAATGGGGAAGTAGGGGAGGAAAAGGAGAAGAGGAAAAAGTGCAAGATAGAGGAGGGGAAAGAAAAGATAGCATTGACTTCTGACTCCTTTAGGCACAGTAGATAAGGCAATAACATACAACCTCAACTTTTTACTTTTACGTAATACATACTAGCCATTTTTATAACAAATCTATCAACAAAACCCAAAATCAACGTTTCTTTTTTTTCCACCTCAAGCACCAAGTCCAAAAATGGTTTCCAAGTAGAAACAAAATTAATAGTATTCTTTTCTTGAATCAAAACAGTCCATTTAGCCCTTTCTGCTAAATCCAACTTTTGCAGCTATTCATCCATTGAGGAAAATTCTTCTTCCGCTGTCAAAACACTAGAATTGAGGATCATCAGTGGAATTCATTGAAAGGAGAGTTGGAACAGACAAAATTAGATTATTTCTTCACATAGCAACCAAACTGGAATTCATTGCCGTGAGATGTGGAGATTATGACTAATCTAGATAGTTTAAAAGGGATAAATGTATACAGAGGTCAGGTCTGTCCAGGGCTATTGGTCTTAATATTCCCTGTTACTACTGGGTTGCAGGCACCTTGCCTCCAAACAAAAGTTGCAGGACCATAATTTTTGGAGGTAAAGTAAGTCTTTAGCTGGTTTAGCCCCTGGGTCCAGTCTATTCTTCTGCTTTGGTCATAGAGACAGACTGAAGTTTTGGTCAGATCCATTTACCACACACTGGTGTACTCCCCTTCTCCACCCGTCCTACCCAGACTTGGAAAGCAAGCATCAATTGCTTTCCTTTGACCAGGACTTTTGAAGACTTAGGGTTTCTGTATTAGCCCCTCAGTTGATTTACATCAGTGAGGCTGTGAAAGAAAAATATTTCCATGTTCTCACTTTGGCTAGGAGGGGAAAGTAGCAGAACTGCCAACTTTATTTAAGAAAGGCCTATCATTTCACTGCTCCATTACCAAATGTGTTTTAAAAGGAAGCCAGATTTTCATCAGTCCTGTTGAACTTACTTAAAAATTGGAGAGGAAGAGATGTTCCTGCCATAATGCACTTTAGCCAATTGGAGCAGGGGTGAAGGAGCTGGCCACAACCAAATGAAGCACAGGTGAACTGGATAGATCACTTGTGCTGGTACAGATTAGAAAGCTGATCAGTCAGAAGACAGACTTGGTGGAGCAGTGGGCTAATGCCTCCTTAAGTAACACCAGCTGCCTGCAATTAGTGCAGGTTCGAGTCCCACCAGGCTCAAGGTTGACTCAGCCTTCCATCCTTCCGAGGTAGGTAAAATGAGGACCCAGATTGTTGGGGGCAATAAGCTGACTTCGTAATAATGCCGCTGGGGGGGGGGGCGAAAGCCCTAATAAGCAGGCATATACATAGAATGAAGGCTATTGCTAAGCACATTTGATTTGTGCTTAGATTGTAAACCGGAGAAGGGCGGGATATAAATGGGATTAAAAAAAATACTTCCTAGTTAGCTGTAAATCATGATATTGCACATTCCTGCCCTGGGAAAGAGTGGCCCATACTGTTCCTGGGAAAGCTAGTCTTTTACCTTTCCAACCTTTTCCCCATTTTTGTTAAAAGATCATATATAAGCAGGGTTTAAATGTGAAATTAGGCATGAAACCAGCTGGGTGACTTTGGGCCAGTCACTTTGTCAGTCCAATTCACCATACAGGGGGTAGTTCTGGGGAAAATGATGAAGGCAACTTTTGCAACCTGACAAAAGTCAATGGGGACACCAGATTCACTTAGCAATCGTGTTACTAAACTGCATTGCTAACTTAACTCTGGCAAGAAAGGTACAATGGGGCAAAACTCAACTGTCTCAGTATCAGAAATTTGGGGCTCAATTGTGATTGTTAAATTGAGGATTACATGTATTAATTCCCAGAGTTATTTATACAGTAATAAAGGCAGGATAAAAATCTAATAATTTTTGCACTCAGTAGCATGGTAGTTAGCAAGATGGCCAAAAGAAGAAATCAGCCGTAAACAGCGGTAACTTTTAAAGATTCTGCCAGCCCAGATACTGTAAGCCAGGGGTCTTCAAACTTGGCCCTTTTATGACTTGTGGACTTCAACTCCCAGAATTCCTCAGCCAGGCACGCTGGCTGAGGAATTCTGAGAGTTGAAGTCCACAAGTCATAAAAGGGCCAAGTTTGAAGACCCCTGCTGTAAGCGCACAGACTGAGTCTTAAACCTATCGTTCTGATATTTTGCGATGAACGAACTCTTCAAAAGCACGCTAGAGATTAGGTTAAGGCCCCAGCACGTTTGCTTCCGAAAGGCAGTTAACGCAAGAGGCGTTTTGCCCTTAGTAATGGTCTCAGATTCTGAGCATGAAACCGATGACGCCCTATTCAAAAATGGCTTCCTACGTTACGGGCAATGAGGGAACGAGCGCGACCGTCGAGTTATCGGCGCTAAAGTGGCTCTTCTAGGGAGAGAAAATCTCAGCCTCCAAGGCACGACGCCGCCCTGTTAAGAGTTCGTCTTGTACCGCGGCTCGGACCACGTCTCATTCCATCTCGGCTCGTTGGACCGGAGGGCCGCAAACCGCGCTCGCTTCGCGCGTGGTGACTTCGTGCTGTAGTAGCGTGACGATCGGAGGAGAGTTTCCCAGCCGCGCTCACGCGGGGTTGCCGTGGTAACGCTTCAGCGAGCCTGGCCTAGGATGGCTGCGGCGGCGGGGGCAGCGGTGGCCGCGGCGACAGCCGAGCCGGACGACGGGCCGCTCCTGCCAGGCCCTCCCGTCGGGCGACGGGCCGTCTGCTCCCGACCCTACTTCGTCGTGCTGATGGTGTTCGCGCATCTCTACGTGATCAACGTGCTGGGCTTGCTGCTTTTCGTCCACATCAGCGCCGACGATGGAGGGGAGCCGGAGCCGACGAAAGAGACTCCTGGCCCCGTCCCGGAGGCGCCCCTACTGCCCGTTTCTTCAGGCAACTTGGACCCTCGGGCTCTGCCTCGCCTGCAGGGCATTAAGGCAAGCGCTTTTCCGCGGGCGACGGAGTGGGGGGGGGGAGAGGGAGGAAGGAAATCGGGGCTGCTTTTTTCAGGAACTCCTTTCTTTTTTTTTTTTATTTATTTTAATCCCATTTATATCCCGCCCTTCTCCGAAGACTCAGGGCGGCTTACAATTTAAAGTACAAATCAATGTGCTTAGCAATAGCCTTCATTCTATGTATATGCCTGCTTATTATTTGTTTTTATTTATTTTAATCCCATTTATATCCCGCCCTTCTCCGAAGACTCAGGGCGGCTTACAATTTAAAGTACAAATCAATGTGCTTAGCAATAGCCTTCATTCTATGTATATGCCTGCTTATTATTTGTTTTTATTTATTTTAATTCCATTTATATCCCGCCCTTCTCCGAAGACTCAGGGCGGCTTACAATTTAAAGTACAAATCAATGTGCTTAGCAATAGCCTTCATTCTATGTATATGCCTGCTTATTATTTGTTTTTATTTATTTTATTTTAATTCCATTTATATCCTGCCCTTCTCCGAAGACTCAGGGCGGCTTACAATTTAAAGCACAAATCAAATGTGCTTAGCAATAGCCTTCATTCTATGTATATGCCTGCTTATTAGGGCTTTCGGACACCCCCCAGCGGCATTATTACAAAGTCAGCTTAATTGCCCCCAACAATCTGGGTCCTCATTTTACCTACCTCGGAAGGATGGAAGGCTGAGTCAACCTTGAGCCTGGTGGGACTCGAACCTGCACTAATTGCAGGCAGCTGGTGTTACTTAAGGAGGCATTAGCCCACTGCTCCACCAAGGCTCATCCTTTCGTCGGTTTTTGCTCGAAATAAAAGTTTTAAAAAGCGGGGTAGAAGCCGGTCCCCCGCCTCGGAGCAGCCCTGTCTCCTCTGGCTTCTGGTAAGGCGTCTGCACCGAAACAGCAGCCTTGAGGGCAGGGCTGAGTCCCCGCTGTCCTCCATCAGGTGACGTCGCCGCTTTGTCTTTGAACTCTGCATCCCTCCATCCCCGGCCATCCTGGTCCCCAGTCACACCGGTGAGAGAAGCTGGCGGTCTTAAACTATGAAAGGTGTCCCTTTGAGAAGAAAGCCTCCTCGGATATATCCTGTAGCCATCGGTTTGCCATCTCCCATTTTGATCCTAATAATATGTGCCTAATGTACAGGTAATCCTCGACTTAACGGCAGTTCGTTTAGTGACCGTTCAGAAGTGACCACAGCACTGAAAAAGGTGACTCGTGACAGCTTTTCGTACTTATGACAGCCGTGGCATCCTGTGGTCACAGGGTCGATTCATAGTTATGACCATTGCAGTGGTCCTGGGGTCATGTGATCACCTTTTGCAACCTTTTGCCAAGCAAAGTCAATGGGCCGGTCAGATTCATTTAACAAACGTGTTGCTAATGTGACAACTGTGGCGATTCACTTAACAACTGTGGCAAGGAAGGTCGTAAAATGGGGCAAAATTCACTTAACAAATGTCTCACTTAACAGAAATTTTGGGCTCAGTTTTGGTCGTAAATTGTAATCCTTATTTTAAAAAGGATGCTTGACATCCTTTTTCCCCCAAAAAAATCAGTTTTTCAGATTTTTTTAACATCTCCCTTTCTTAGTGGTGGTGAGGAATTTCAATTTCAGTTAAAAAAAATGGAGTGAGGAGTTACATTATCTTCTATAAGTGTATGCACATTCTCTCAACTCACCATCCCAATCTGGATAGCTAATTTATCTTTTGTGTTAAGAAAACAGTAAGATTAACATACAAGGTAACCTGGACCTTCAGAAATAGGTGCTGAATAAAATTATTTAAATTCTTTTAGATGCTTATTTTGTTCTTTGTACAACTGCAGATTTCATTAAGAAAAAAGGTGGACTGTTTCCTTGCTACCTTTTTAAGGGCTACTAGTTAAATGTTTGCTATTTGTGCATTTATCTTAAACTGAATTCCCATTCAGTTCGATGAATCTTTTTTACCACGATGTAAAAAAAGATGTTGAGATTCTAGAAAGAGTACAGAGAAGAGCAACAAAGATGATTAGAGGACTGGAGGCTAAAACATATAAGGAACGGTTGCTGGAATTGGGTATGTCTAGTTTAATGAAGAGAAGGACGAGGGGTGACATGATACCAGTGTTCCAATATCTCAGGGGTTGCCACAAAGAAAAGGGAGTCAAGATATCCTCCAAAGCGCCTGAAGGCAGGGCAAGAAGCAACGGATGGAGACTAATCAAGGAGAGAAGCAACTTAGAAATAAGGAGAAACTACGTGACAGTTACAACAATCAGTGGAACAACCTGCCTCCAGAAGCGGTGAATGCTCCAACACTGGAAGTTTTTAAGAAGAGACTAGACAGCCATTTGTCTGAAATGGTATAGGGTTTCCTGCCTGAGCAGGGGGTTGGACTAGATGACCTCCAAGGTCTCTTCCAACATTGTTATTGTTGTTATTATTATTATTACCTTTCTTCTGGGTAGACCTTTAGAAGACTTCAGCAGTAGAAGTATAATCATTCCAATAATTCCTACCTTCTCTGGTATGCATAGGTGGAAAACATGGCATGAAATGTTCGACCCCTGTATTTCCTATAGCTCATGATATATAGTTTGTTTTTAAAGGGGAATCTGTTTTTTCTCATTTTTCATTCTACTTTAACTTTTTCCAGTGTGAATGTAAATTCTGGAAGAACAAATTTATAGTATTCTGTGTGAGTTGAGCTTATCATGATTAGAGTGGGTGAATGCTGGCATTATTGGGTTTTTCTTACTATAATCTTAGATCAGTTTCTATTCTGGAATTGTGCTGATCTTGATCAAAATAAATAATGGAGTGTCTCTTGACTGTAAATGTTCTGAACTGAAGCATTTGTTTCATCTCAATTGCCCTGAATTGCTGGGACTTGGATGGCATATAAATTTAATAAATTATGGTTCATTGCACTGTCAGCCAGATGTTTAGACTGAATCTGGCATTTTTTATCTACCTATCAAGTCCTTCCCAAGGATCTGGATTGGGAAATGTAATTTGATGGTGTTAAAGGTATTGTCACAGGATAAATTATTATTACGGCTAGTTGCAGAGTCAGCTACATGTTGAGACTGTATTTGGCATTTACATCCAGCTATTAGTTTATTTGTTTGTTTATAACATATAGTCACTTGTCTTTCAAACAACTCTGGGTTTCCTAATTAAAAATTAAAGTGCATATAAAATCATATTAAAGCTAAAAATGCAATCTGATAAAACATTAAACACAACAAAAACCCGGTGCCAAATCGGTTCTCATGTCCAATCTAGTCTTCTCCGAATGCTGGGGGGAAAGCCAGATCTTTAAAGCCTTAAAGGTAAAGGTAAAGGTTCCCCCGCACATGTGTGCTAGTCGTTTCCGACTCTAGGGGCCGGTGCTCATCTCCGTTTCAAAGCCGAAGAGCCAGCGCTTGTCCGAGGACATCTCCGTGGTCATGTGGCCGGCATGACTAGACGCCAAAGGCGCACGGAACGCTGTTACCTTCCCACCGTAGTGGTCCCTATTTTTCTACTTGCATTTTTTACGTGCTTTCGAACTGCTAGGTTGGCAGAAGCTGGGACGAGTAACAGGCGCTCACTCTGCTACGCGGCACTCGGGATTCGACCCGCCAAACTGCCGACCTTCTGATCCTAACCCACTGAGCCACTGCGTCCCTATTTAAAGCCTTATGGAAGGCTAAAAGAGTGGAGGCCTGACGGACTACAGGAAAGCAGTGTGTTCCACAGGCAGGAGTTATTATTACTATTATCTTTGTAGAACTCATCTCTCTAAATACTTGAGGTTTCCTATCTGTAATGAATTTTCCTAGATTGATTTTTAAGTGTTGCCATTGCTTATGTCTACTCTTAAAAGAAATGCAGCTACTATACGTGTACAGGAAATAAGTTACAAAGCCTTCAGACAGTTAAATATGGTTTTGAAAATGGTATTCTGAATGTAGTCTTGGCAATGCAGAATGCTATGTATTGGCACTCTGCTACAAAATAACATTAGATAATTATAAATCTAAACTTGTTTTCCTAGTGGCTAAAAAAGAAGCTTTATGTTTGTTTTATAAGCTGCCATGAACAACTCCACTAACTGTTCCAACATTCTCCAAAGATTCTTTGCAAATGTTTCAATGTGCTGTCTTAATCAGCATGGAAAGTATGTTGTCTCTATGAGCAAACTAAATCAATAAAAAATATATTGTTTATTTCATTTCCATCTTTATACCTGGCAATGCTTATAACACACTTTTAGATCAGTAATATTTTATCAAATGTTTTATCCAGTGAAAAAAGTTTAAATTTATGCTTATTTTTAGGCATGCCAGTGTTTGTGCATCCTTGTATAGTTTAATTAAACATGCTACTGCTCAACATCATCGCTGTGTCCTGTCTGGAAAGCTTAAAGTTTGCTGATACATAGGTGAAAGTTTTTGACCAAATCACAACTCTTTTAACGTGTGTGTGACATAATTCTACATATAGGATTAAACCAGTTAATTCATTACTTTATTATCTTTTAAAGGTGGGCCATAAACAGAAGTTGCAACTGGTTCCTAACAAAATCCATGTTATGAAAACTCTCAGCTTGAAACCACTTCTTTTTGGTAAGAAATAGAGGCTATTTAAAAATATATCTGTACATCCTATTCCAAGTTCTAGGTATATTATTATAGGAGCAATCTGTCTTTCGGTCTAGCTAGACTTAACAAGTGTTGAAATGAGGGCAGTCAAATTATCTTGAATGATGCCCACCTGAATATGTTAGAGTTCTGATTGAGTCATTGGGTTGTTTGCCTGCCTAATCATTTAAAAAAACACTGTTTTTCCCTCTCTCTTTGTTTAGGGGAAAAACAATATTTATTTAGAGACCTTTGTTTAGCTGGATCAAGTGTTGGAGTTTTGATTGCCAGAGCTTTGTGAACTAGTTAGCCGAATTTGGGTGTAAACTTGGAAGTTTTATTGGCTTACAGGATGTAATCTGCAAGATTTCTATTTTAAGTATGAAACAGAAAATTAATTGTGGACAGTGGTATGCATCTTATTTTGGCATGAAATTAACTTGTGAGCTTTATCCCTGGACTTTATTGAAAACATTGCTCTCTCAGTGCAGTTCAATGAAAGCCTTTTAAAACTTAACAGTAGATTGCTTGTTGTTTTCCTCATTACAAATTTATTTAATCAATGGATGGCAGGAAAGTTAAGGACAATGGTCCCCTAAGAGGAGTATGTTTTCTTCAGTTGTACTCTTTGCTATTTTTATTTCTTCTGAAGCAGGTAACAGTTTCTGAGCTCTGCTGGCTCAAATGAAAGGCTGAGCCTAAACGTGTATCATAAATCATAGTTTGTGGCTTAGCCTTAAACTATGATCTGTTTTTCTGATTTGTTCACAGATATTTAGGCAAAATACCTTTTTTTAGGATTGGAAACGTTGGTGTGTGTACCGAGATATTAGTTCCTTGCCTCATAACTGTGGAATATTTGGACCCAACTATTTCCTGCCTTCATAAATCATCTTAAGCATCAATACCGGGATTTAAGTAGCATTGGATTTTTGAATGTTCACCTTTGGATGGGAAAATCATTTTCTTGTACCTTTCTTCCATGTTAGAAATCCCAGATTTCCTGAGTGAAGATGAATGTAAATTAATTATACATTTGGCTCAGCTGAAAGGCCTACAGAAAAGCCAGATTTTACCCACAGAAGATTATGAGGAAGCCATGGAAATGATAGATATCAGCCAGATGGATATCTTTAATCTGCTGGATCACAACCAGGATGGACAACTGCAACTTAAGGAGGTATTCAGAATGGAATGATTGGCTATTAACTGGGAAATATTAACCTCATTCAGGTATAACCCTGAATCAAGTCCTGTAAGAAAAGGACTGAGAGCCGTGGGCTGGCTCATACCCCTGCACTCTTATGACGAGAAAATTAAATATATTTGTAAAAGTTTGTAATTACATTTGAACTTGGATAAACTGCACTTTGTTTTAACTACTGTTTGTTCTAACAAGCCAGCTTCAATATACGATACATTCTGTCTTTTATTTGGATAAACCAATCACTTCCTAGTCTGAATGTAAGGAGAAATTGTGGTTAGTTAAAAATAAGAGGCATAATTTCCAGTTTTGCTTTTGTGGCTATGTCAATAGAGGACAAAAAGGAGATGGGGAAGTGTAAGATCCTGCAGCTTGCATCTGTAATGGAAAATAATGAGTTAGTCTTATATCTGAAAGAAGTCATACTGTGTGAATATTGAACATTTTGAATGATCAGACCTTAACTATTGTGTTTTAACATCCTGGTACAATTCTGCATGTTGCATCATTGACACGTTGTTGTTAGTTGCGAAGTCGTGTCCGACCCATCGCAACCTCATAGATAACGTTCCTCCAGGCCTTCCTGTCCTCTGCCATCTTCTGGAATCCATTTAAGCTCATGCCTACTGCTTCAGTGACTCCATCCAGCCACCTCTTTCTTTGTCGTCCCATTCTTCTCTTGCCCTCAACCTTTCCCAGCATTAGGCTCTTCTCCAGTGAGTCCTTCCTTCTCATTAAATGGCCAAAGTATTTGAGTTTCAACTTCAGGATCTGGCCTTCTAAAGAGCAGTCAGGGTTGATCTCCTCTAGGACTGACCGGTTTGATCGCCTTGCAGTCCAAGGGATTCGCAGGAGTCTTCTCCAACACCATAGTTCAAAGGCCTCAATTCTTTGGTGCTCAGCCTTTCTTATGGTCCAAGTTTCACTGCCATACATTGCAACTGGGAAGACCATAGCCTTGACTATATGCACTTTTGTTGGCAGGGTGATGTCTCTGCTTTTTAGTGTGCTGTCTAGATTTGCCATGGCTTTCCTCACCAGGAGCAAGCATCTTTTAATTTCTTGGGTGCAGTCCCCATCTGTGGTGATGTTGAAGCCCAGGAAAATAAAATCTGTCACTACCTCCATTTCTTCCCCATCTATTTGCCAGGAATTGAGAGGGCTGGATGCCATGATCTTGGTTTTCTTAATGTTACGTTTTAATCCAACTTTTGCACTCTCCTTCTTCACCCGCAACAAGAGGCTCTTTAGTTCCTCTTCACTTTCTGCCATTAGAGTGGTGTCATCTGCATATCTTAGGTGGTTGATATTTCTCCCGGCAATCTTAATTCCAACTTTTGATTCATCTAGCCCTGCCTTTCTCATGATGGGCTCTGCATATAAGTTAAACAGGTTGACAGTATACAGCCTTTCCTCAGCTATTTGAAAAGCTTCCTCAGACAGCCATTTTGCTTTCTTTTTTTCTCTAATATTGAATGGTTTGCCTTGGATTCAAACTGAGATCATCCTGTCATTTTGGGGATTGTATCCCAGTATTGCTTTTCCTACTCTTTTATTGACTATGAAGGCTACTCCATTTCTTCTGAGGGATTCTTGCCCGCAGTAGTATACCTGATGGGCATCTGAATTAAATTCACCCATTCCTGTCCATTTTAGTTCGCTGATTCCTAAGATGTCGATGTTCAGTCTTGTCATCTCTTGTTTGACCACGTCCACATCCAGCTTGCCTTGATTCATGGATCTTACATTCCAATCATTGACACATATATGAGGACAAATCTCCAAATAAAGCAAATAACTAGAGGAAATTTTGTTCCTGTCTGAAAAACTGGTGGCCCTTTGTATATCCTGGGATCCAGTGCAACCAGAAATAGGGGTGCTTCCTGGGTGTTTCATCGATTATCTGTTAATTTTTGAGTTAGTGGATTCTACTAATGCTTCTTGATTGAATACATAACTCGTCTTTTAACGGTAAGGTCATCTGCACTGTGTTCCAATTGCAGGTGCTGACACATACCCGCCTGGGAAACGGTAGGTGGATGACACCCGAGAGCCTCCGGGAGATGTATGCCGCAGTCAAGGCAGACCCAGATGGCAACGGTAAGACAGAATGCTTTTTAATGCACTGTGTAGCATTGTTCCCTTCCCTATTATTCTGTCACATTAGATTGGAACAAATATAAAAATAGTCATATGATGGTTTTGTACTAACATTAGGATCAAATCAGGGGTAAAACAAAAACAGCCAAAGTTGTAACAATCAACAAGTATTTCAGTGACTATAAAGCAACTTACATTTAATTTTATGGCCAATCAGACAGTGGCAAACAAACACCAGCTTTACTTTTTAAGCACTGCTGTGTAGGATCCAAAGCAGAACATGCAGATTCAGTCATACGGTATTAACCTTGTGAACTCTAAAGCTTCCTCTTTCCGCTACGTACTGTAGTCAAGATGGTTGGTGATTAATATTTATATGTTATTTATATGTAAGGGTGAAGGTTTATACATCTGTTGTATATATAGCATGTTTAAACGCATGTTATGTATATGTACACTTTTGAGAGGAAGCAACTAAATTTCATTTTTAATGGGTGCCAATATTCCCACACTAAACAAATGACAATAAAGGTTCTCCTCTCTTCTCTTAATTCAACCCCAAGTGATACCTCTGGCTTTAGGTACTGACACCTGTTTAAAAGCCAGAGAATCATTCTTCTCTGTGATATTTTAACTTCAAATTTTGGATTTTTACTTGCATTCTCTTCTCTTAATTTCTGCTCTCCCACCCCCACAGCTTTTTGTTTGCTAACACTGTGCCTTTTATTAATTTTATATAGATAAACATTCCTGCTCTTCAATAGCCCTTCCCCTCCATGTATGTTAGAGTTGCCCAGTTAAAGTAAATCTCATAGGGATCATCAGGGAAGGTTGGGTCCTCTGGTTCTGATGCGACATACCTCCTGACATCATGTTTACACTGATCAGTTTCTGGCCTGACATGGGGACATATGTTCTTTTCCTTCATTTTACCCAGGTGTTCTAAGTTTGGAAGAATTTAAACAATTGAACATTCAAGACTTTCACAAGTACATGGGTAGCCAAAAAGTGAAAATGAGCGATCTGGTGAGGAACAGCCAACATACATGGCTGTACCAAGGTGAGGGGGCACATCAGGTCATGCGCTCCATACGGCAAAGGTAAATTTATCTCAGCCATTTTTACCAATTAGCCTTGCTGTCGGCTTGCTGATCGGTTTTGCCAAAATGCACAAACCAGTGCACTTAATGCACCTACTTTGCAAAGCACTAGAAATCTAAATGGCATTTTGTTGGTTAGTGATATATACCCTATTTTTCCGTCTATAAGACATACCCTTATATAAGATGCTCTGGCATGCGAGTTTCTCCAAGCTGGCAAATCCTGAAGTTCGGCCAGCTGACAATCTTGCCCTGTCCTCCCTCCCATTAGTGGCAAGCCCACAGGAGCTTGACACCTGCACCAGGCAGCATGACAACCCACACAGGCATGCCCTGGGCTGCAGAGGTTACCATTATTTTTCCGTGTATAAGATACTGCACTTGTATAGAACGCACCTGATTTTTGAACAGGGTGCTTGCAGGAAAAAAAATAGTGTCTTATACACAGAAAAATACGGTACAATGTGAGGAATTGTATCTACTGAAAACCTGAGGCAATAGCATTTCAAAAGGACAAGTTTTAATTAAAACTGGTCGCTATGTTTATAAACAGAATTTTCCTAATAGATTTTACTACTTAAAATGTACATTTTCCTTTAGCTTTGTTTTGAATATTTGAGTTAAAAAAAGCTTTGGAAAGAGTGGCCCATACTTAGGTGAAACAGAGAAAGAGATTGATTAGTGTTTACAGCTCTTTTGCTCAGTTTTATTAATTCTTGAGTAAAATGAGTTTTAGATTATTCTGATATTGTCATTTAAATCTAATAACTTTACACCAGGTGTCTCAAAGTCAAATGAATATTAGACCACATAATATAAAATGTGGAAAGTGGTGTGGCGCATTTATGCATATGCAAAAATGCAACAAATATTAAATATTGCTGTTAATAAAAATGTATGACTAAATTAATACAAAACTTACAATAATTTATAATAATATAAAAATACTTGACTTTATTGAAAGTTAATAAAAGCAAAATATGTTCCCTACTGTAAATCAGCATTATTATATTACTGATTGATTGATCAGACTTGTATAGCTGCTCATCCCAAATGGATTATATGTGTGGCTGTAATGTCCAGCCTATCTATTGTCCCTTATCATACTGTTTTGTTGTTCTGTGCACACCCTGGCATAATGACAAATGGTGATGTCACCAGCAGTGATCCTTCTGCATCCGTTCAGGGCCATCACATAAAGTGCAGTGTCCTTGAACAAGACAAGACAACAAGGCAGGACAGCCCCTGCCTTAATTTTTATTGTAGGCCACATATAATATACTGCTCAAAAAAATAAGGGGAATACTTAAACAACACAATGTACTGTATTTAATAGTAGGATGTCTTATCTTGTGTTCCCTTTATTTTTTTGAGCAGTATAATTCAGCAGGGGCATGCAGCCTACCAGCCAATGTCTGAAGTTCCTGGTTTATTTTTTACTCTTTTGAAGTTACATGTAAAAAAATATTTAAAAACAAATTTATGTTGACTTGTAGTAACTCTCGCTGACTCACATCTTGCTTAGGTTCCTGATTTCCCCCACCAGTATCATATGCAAAAAGTGCAACAAAATCTTAAAATGCCAAGCCAGAAAAACCTGCACCTGTTCAGCATGATTTACTCTTACTTAAAAATAACAATTGTGAGGTGAATCAGAAGGACTTTGTCAGAAAATGTTCTTGCTACAGCTCTACTGCAGATCCTCTTTGTTTCAGACTATTTGTCTTACCACTCTTGCAGAATGGCTGGCTGGTGTTAAGCATGTTTACGGAAAAATTTTTACCCAGTGTGTCTAGAATTGCAACATGAGTAGATCTCCCTCTGTGTTGTTTTTCCCGTGATTCTTTCTGAATAGTTTAAATCCTTCCTTATTTCTTCATGAGTTTCTATGTTCCATTTGTGTCTTAAGCAAGATTTTTTTGTACACTCCTTTTTTTGTATGGGAACGGATGCAGATGATCAGGGCCAGCATTGTGAACAGAATGTTTTTTGAAATAGCTCTGCCTCCACCAGTATGACCCTTTTTGAGTAATTGTTAAGAAGCCCTTTACAAATGCTCAAAGTAATCTTGATGGTCTGATACTGGCTAAGGCAGGGCTTTTCAACCAGTGGTACGGGTAGCACCTGTGGTACATTGTCACCTGCCAGGTGGTACGCGACCATCCTAGAAAAGTAGCGGGGGAGGGGAATGAGCTGAACCGGTGGCACCACCGCACAAGCCTGAGTGAGAGATGGCTGGAGCTGCAGGGCTGTCAGGGCTCAGCGGAAGCACCAGGATCAGTGCCAGGCTCCAGCTGGAGCTCGGGACTGATCCTGGCGCTTCTGCTGAGCCCAGAAGCGTCGATTAGCTGGAATGTATGGTCACAGTGTCCCAGGGTCATGTGAAGTGACCAAAGCCTGCTGCAATCACCCAGCAGAGGGGGGGAATAAAAACCAAACACCCCCCACCCCACCCCTGCTGCCAAGCCTCAACAGAAATGCTCACAACAATGAAAACCTCAGACAGGAGGAAGAGCGCCGCCGGGCAGGCAGGCAAATGTCTTGGTCAGCTGCGGCTTGGGGAGCACTTTTTTCAGTGCCATTGTAACTTCGAACAGTCACTAAGCGAACTGTTGTAAGTCGAGGAGTAACTGTACTTCATCACTTTTTCCCTTTTTAGGGGGGGTGTCATCAAGTTTTTGACACCTTGCTAGGCGACTGGAGATACTCGGATGTTGCCATATCCTAAAAGTGGTACAATGGGTGAAAAGGTTGAAAAGCCCTGGGCTAAGGGAATCTGAGTGGCTTGAATGGGAATATTTGTGGGCACCTGTTCACACTTTCTTTCCATCAGCCTGCCTCTCTGCTTGTCTATCTTCAGGGTAATTAACTTAACCCATCTGTCGCCAGAGATTGTGGAGCACAGCGAACCGATGCAGGTCGTCCGCTATGACCAGGGAGGACATTACCATGCTCATATGGATAGTGGACCAGTGTTTCCTGAAACTGCCTGTAGTCACACCAAACTGATTGCCAACGAAAGCGCTCCGTTTGAGACGTCTTGCCGGTAAGCCTAGAAACCGAAGACAGAATGGGTTTCCTGGCTATCTGGTAACAGGGATGGTGTGTTGGCTTTTAGTATAGCAAGTCTTGTTCTCTTTCTTACAGCTATGTGACCGTGCTGTTCTACCTAAATAATGTGACGGGAGGAGGCGAAACTACTTTTCCAATTGCAGATAACAGGACTTACGAAGAGTTGGTAGGTTTGTCTTTCCTGTGCAGCGCGTATTGGCTGTTTCTATAAAAAAGTGCTTTATTCATTTGGCTTATATTTCATACTTCTACTGAGTTAAGTTCTCAAAGAAAAAAAAACAATAAAATTCAATAAATAACAATAAAACACTCAAATCCAAACCATTCCTTTCCGTACAGATAGACACAGAAAAGCCTCTTCTTCTGTAAAGGTCTTCTGTCGGACACATTGGAAATAGGAAAGATGCTCCCTAGATCAAAGGTCCCCAACCTTTTGGGCACCAGGGACCGGTTCTGTGGAGACAGATTTTTCCATGGACCGGAGAGTGCATGTTTTTTCTGCATCCCGTGGATGAGACTTTGCTTGTTTGTGCGGACCGGTTGTTGGCAATGCCGTGGCCCGGTACTGGTCCAGGGACCAGGGGTTGGGAACCCCTGCCCTAGATAATCCAGCTCTCAGCATTTTAGTGCTTTGAAAGTGAATGGCATAGCTATAAATGACACTCTGTAATTGCACATCTTTCAGCATAAGAAGAGCAGACCAGGTAAATGCAACTGGCAGATGCTTTTTAAGGATAACCCATTGTAGAGAATATTGCAAAAAGATAAGATAGTTCAAAATTGCCAAGCCAGTTGGCTGAGGAACAATAGCAACTGGACCGTGGCTGTGATTATGTAGATGCACGTCTCATCATAGCCATCAGCTGATGGCAATTGAAGAGGTCCTTTCATAGATTCCCCAATGAACATCCTTTTATACATTCCCTAATGGCCACCCTTTCTTCAGTCTCTAATCCAGAATGACGTTGACCTACGTGATACTCGAAAGCATTGTGATAAGGGAAATCTACGCATAAAACCTCTGCAAGGCACTGCCATTTTCTGGTATAATTACCTGCCTGATGGGGAAGGTAAGTTTCTTCCTGAGGCAACCCGATAACAATCTTTGTATTATTTTATTTTATTTTATTTTATTTTATTATTTTATTTTATTTTATTTTATTTTATTATTTTATTTTATTTATTTATTTATTTTATTTTATTTTATTTTATTTTTATTTTTATTTTATTAATTAATTAATTAGGTTTTTATGCCACCCAACTCCCCTACAAGATGACACTGCTTGGCTTTTACTTAATCCTTTGTTGGCTATTTTGGAAAGCTTAGAGCTGCAGTTATGTGAAGGTGATCCCTGGAATCTTGTTTCTTTGCAGGCTGGGTTGGTGATGTTGACGAATATTCCTTACATGGAGGCTGTTTGGTCACTGAAGGAACCAAGTGGATTGCCAACAATTGGATTAATGTTGATCCTAATAAAAGGCGACAGCTCCAGTTCCAGAAGGAGATGGCTCGGTACATCAACAGTGAAAACGAGGACCAAAGCGAATGGACTGTGGACAAATCCTACAGCAACGTGCATGTAGAGCTGTAATGTTTGGAGATGCCTCTTGGCTGACCTGGAAGCACCTTTTTTGCACTAGCATTTTCAGCTCTTCTATTCTCCCACATTTCCCAATTATTATGTTTCTTCAGAGAATGTAGGGTTGCCTTTCTAGGTGGATTGGGGAAAGGAGGAGCAGGGCACTCGATGCAGTTTGAGGGAGAAGGGATTATGTGGAGAGAAGGGACAGTGGCTGAGGGCATCTTTTGATTTAACGGCTGGCTTTGCTGAAGGAGATTCCGAGTCTGTCTCTGAATCTTCCGTGTGACATATGCAATCTCCCTTCAAGGTTCCTTATCATCCTGACTTCTCCGGCTGAATACATTTTTCTTTTAGCTGGTTTTGTAACTATGATCTTGTAATCTGCCCTTCTTTTCCTTCCGTTTCAGTTTCTCGGTCTTTGCAGGCAACTGATACAGCTTACATAAGGGCAGTAAAACCCACATCAGCAAAACGAGGCCTGCATATTCTAGGTTGCTCTGTAAAGAGTGAGGCGACCACTCTTAGCCTGTATGGGCACAGATCGGTAAAGTGGTATAGAGGTTAAGGTGTCGGGTGAAGCCTAAGGAAACCCAAGTTCAGGTTCACGCTCTGCCTTGGAAGCTCACTGGGTAACTTTGGGTCAATTTCTATTAGCCCAACCTCCCTTTATGAGTGACTGTTGTGGGGATAAAAATGAAGAGAGATCTGACTTGGTTGTCTGTGCAAATGGGGGGGGGAATTCTAATCAATCCAATTTGACCGCACAAAGTATTCAGCAGGAAGCCAACTCCCAAGTAAAGGTGTATCTGATTGCAGGCTTCAATCCAGAGTTATGCCAAGGGGTCTTGGGCATGTTTATGTTCAAAGAACACGCAGGGAGTAAAAGTACTAGAGGCCTTCCGTGGGGTGGGGTGTGCTGATCGTGGAAATTTTTCTCAGGGTTGGATATAGTTCTGAATTACTATTCAGAAATATTTATACCAGTAATTTATCAGGGAAGTGATGGAACGGTTAATATGTGCAATTGGAACGTGTGTTGTATGTGTTGCAATTGTTATTTCAGCCATTTTATTTGTGTCTTTAAGAAGTTGTTTATCTGCAGGAAACCTTTTGTTCTGTCTAGTTTGTTTTTTAAATTTGAGGCAGTGGCATAGGTAATATTCCTCCTAGAAGATAAATATGTATTTAGATATCCAGTATGGAACCAGCAAGGTTCTCAGTTAGGAATTTAAAAAAGTGTTCTGTAGGATTAGGTTTAAGGTGTATGCAGATCATATACTTTGGGGCTAATCGTATTGTTTCTCATGAAATGAACAGCACTTTTCCACTGTTCCTCTGCGTTCAGAGAGATACTGTCTTTGAATGAGGGACTAGATATAGTAGTCAAGCCTAAGAGTATCTGGTAGACCAATCTGAAATGGATTTAGCTCCATTTTAAATCTGTCCAATAAGCAGCCTTGCCAAGCAGCATCTTGGACTGTGAACCACATTGTCTGGACTATACTGTTCTTCCTAATTTTTTTTCTGACCAAGAGCTCTCAAATAAAATACAGGTAGTCCCCATTTAGCAACTGCCTCTTTTAGCAATCGTTTGGTGAAAAAGTAACAATAAATCCTCTCATTTACGGCCTTTGCAGGCCTGTGAAGCAATGGAAAGCTGAAGTAAAATCAGACATACAATGGAGATTTCACTTAGTGACCGCTTTGCTTAACAATTAGGTTGCTGCTCCAATTGAGATGGCTAAACAATGACTACCTGTAATCCTTTGTCACATCAAAGGTTCTTTGAATATCTTATCACTTGAGGGCCCTTTGATGCACTTTTCCTAACTATAAAATAAATTGGGGTGGAGGGTGGGGGTAAGACTAAGCAGAAGGGGTTTCCTTTATCTCAGTTGAAAGTGTGAACTGCCATTCCCCACGTCCTCATTTACTGGCATGAGTACAGGTAGTCCTCACCTTGCGACCGCAATTAAGCCCAACATTTTTTGTTGCCGAGGCATTTGTTAAGTGAGCTTCGGCCCATTTTAACACCTTTTATTTTATTTTATTTTATTTATTTTAATTCCATTTATATCCCGCCCTTCTCCGAAGACTCAGGGCGGCTTACAAGCTTAGCAGTAGCCTTCATTCTATGTATATGCCTGCTTATTAGGGCTTTCACACACACCCCAGCGGCATTATTACAAAGTCAGCTTAATTGCCCCCAACAATCTGGGTCCTCATTTTACCTACCTCGGAAGGATGGAAGGCTGAGTCAACCTTGAGCCTGGTGGGATGCCACAGTTGTTATGTGAATCACTGCAATTGTGAAGTTAGTAACACAGCTGTTCAGTGAATTTGGCTTCCCCACTGACTTTGCTTATCAGGTTGCAGAAGGTGATCACATGATCCCAGGACACAGCAACCGTCATAAATATGAGTCAGTTGCCATGCATCTGAATTTGGATCACATGACCATGGAGATGCTGCAACAGTCATATGTAAAAATGTTCATAAGTCATTTTTTCAGGACAGTTATAACTTCAAACGGTCACTAAATGAATTGTTGTAAGTTGAGGACTACCTGTACTGATACTTTTGCTAATAAGTGTCAGTAATAAAATGAAATGGCATTAAACCAGGAGACTGGGGAATTTCTGATGCACTGCATTTTACCATAGGTGAATGCCAGTTCTTGGCAAATATCCTCATTTTTGTGTACAAAGGCTAGAATTAATTGCCTTTTTTTCTTTTTTCTTTTCCCCTCTTACTTATTGGGGAGACTGAAAAAGGATTTCCAGTTACAGAATTCTTAAAGGAATTTGGACATCCTGAGTTGAATCAAACTGCAGGTTTGATAGACTGATAGTCATTGGTAGCCTGGTGCAGAGAACAGGAGTGCTTTTGCTTTGGCTTAGTTCACATTTAAATCACAGGGAGTAGATTTGTATAGCTCAGCAGAGCAACGGCTGGTTTTGATGTGAGAAAACTAATACCGTAATGAGCCTTCTAGCCTGCTGAGAAAATGAAGCGTGTTTCCCATCTCCTGTTACGTTTCGACAAAACCTCTGTTTGGTGACTAGAGGAACGCATTTTAAGGCTCAGTCTGGTGGCTGTTATTTTGCCCCGGTGCCTCCATTGCAGTATGAACAGCATTAAGCGGTAGGATATTTGCATGCTTCAGGACTTGCCCTTCCTACCTATAGCCTCATTGGGGTAGAAATCCATTGTTATTGTGATTGTCGCATATGGAATCAGTTGGTGTTTCTTCCAGTGAATTTCATTCCAAGCGGTTAGAAGTGACCACCTCTAATTTCATTGGAGCTCTTCAGTGTTGCCTTAGAGAGTTGCATGGCATGTTGTCTCCTAAGCCAAACATAGCCCACCCACCACGTTATGTAATTTGGCAGATGTTTGACAGCATTCTTGTTAGTCAATTTTTGCAGTCCCTGGCAGACAAAACCCAAACCCTGGGTGCTTGTGTCACTTGGTGGAAAACTAGTTATGTAGCTCTCCTGTTCTGTTAGCGTGTTTGTGATCAGGTGAACAAGTTGCAGAATTTTTCCAGATGATAACCTGAAGGATCAAGCAGTGAAAAATTTACTCCAATCCTCAGTAGTGTACTCTCAAATGTAATGGATTTCAGTGCAAATTGCTTCCATGAAAAATATTTGCGATTGCAGCTGGATTATAATTCTGTTGCAATTTTTCATCTGGGAAAAAATTTAGCTGCTTAGTAATTTGTACCCTGAAACTTCTTGGGTTTCTAGATGTGGCCTTGATTCAAGAACTGTCACTTAACAGATAGTTTAATGTCATTTAAATATTTTATTATTTCCTTTTTAAGACCCGTTTAATGACATCAACCTAGCATTCATTCATGGGTTCGATTTTCACAACACACTTCTGAAATGCGAATAGGTTAGATGCAAAATGGACACCACCAGCCTCCTTGTTTTGGTTTTTGTATGTGGTCTTTGGGATCTAATGTCATATGAGTTTTTTTCAAGTAGCAGAGATTATCTCAAAAGAACTTAGATATGTTGTAAGGTGTTTAAAGAGCCATCAGTAAGGTTGGGTATCTGATGGCGCTTTGTGACTGCAGCCTACAAAAACTTGCCAATGTGTGATTGCTTTAAACAGCTGCATGGCTTGAGAATAGCCTGGTTCTCTAGCTTTCAGGAATGTACAGGATTTCTTGGGGCTCAATCACCTGCAGTGAACTTAGTGGCATTACGACACTGGTTTGTGTTATGTTCTTCATTATCCAAAGAGTTGTCTTGTATCCATAGAAAGACTTGAACTTCTTAGTAATTATAGCTAGTTTGGATGATGTGGTTTTGCCAGTTCCATATTTGTAAGTAACTGGTGAATACTGAGTCTTTTATTTTTATTTGTGTGTGTTCCCAACAATTCTGCATTTTGGATACTTTTTCCTTATTTAATATTTATTTTATTTATTGTGTCCCATGCACTGATGACAGGCTGTCAGTCCTGCAAATAAATATTTGAAACCCATGTTTCGTATGTGTAACAGTCTCCACATGTATAAAAGTTTTTATTCTCTGAAGGGGATCAATAAAAATAGTGCTATTAATGCTGACATTCTTCAACATATAATCAAATTCTCCTGTCTGGTGCAATGGTTCTGTTTTCTAAAAATTTCCCTGTAACACTAACATTTATTATCACAATTTAACTTTTAAATTAACTGTCACACCTGCTTTTTTATTTGATGTACACACACACACACACAAACACACACACACACACACACACAGAGAGAGAGATAATGCTAAAGGCAGAAAATCAATGTACCGTAATGCAGTATCCCAAGATGAATGTAGAGATCATCTTATGCTGAGGGAAGAAGGAAAATGGCAGAACAGGACAGAGAGATTATTAATCCGTTAACAAAAATAAATGGTAAATAATAAGAAAATAGTTTAGTTTAGTTTAGTTTAGTTTTATTTGATTTCTATACCGCCCTTCTCCCTAGGGACTCAGGGCGGTTCACAGGGCATATATAAATAACGATACAAAAGTTAAAAAGAAATTAAACCAGTGCCCAGTAAAAAACAATAATAAAGTACTAAAAAACGCCAATTTTAAAACCCATATTGATGATTGTTGATTGTTGATTGTTAGTAAAAATAATCTTTTTGAAACCAAATACATTATCCTGTTCAAACATAAAAGTTGAATATTCCATAAAAATGACTACTTTACTTTCCTTTTTCAAAATCATTTAAAATCTACCTATTCTCATCATAGAATTAAAGTCAACAAAGTGATTGTATTTTTACAACCTTCAGACAGTTTCTATGACAGTAAAAATCCTTCATTAAAAAGTTGTTTTAAATCTTTAGATAAAATGAATATAGTTAAAATTGACAGTTGAGTCGTGGTGATGCAGTGGTTATAATGCAGTATTGCAGGTTAATTCTGCTGACTGCCAGGAGTTTAATCAAGGGTGATTCAGCCTTCTGAGGTCAGTAAAATGACCCAGATTAGGGGGTCTTCAAACTTGCCCTTTAATGACTTGTGAACTTCAACTCCCAGAATTCCTCAGCCAGCGTGCCTGGCTGAGGAATTCTGGGAGTTGAAATCCACAAGTCATAAAAGGGCCAAGTTTGAAGACCCCTGACCCAGATTATTGGGGACAATATGCTGACTGTAAACCGCTTAGAGAGGGCTATAAAGCACTGTGAAGCGGTATATAAGTCTTAAGTGCTATTATTATTGCTATTAAAGCACCGTGTATATATAAATAGGAACTATGCAAAGAGTTTGGAAACTGATCTATATTAAGAGAAAGAATACCCAGGAGTAACCCCTATTGTATTTATGAACCAATAATAGCTTGATCTTTTTCTCTGAAAACTGAAAAAGTTTTTAATGACTTTTTAAATCCTTCTAGAAGTCCATTAGCAACTGAATCAACCTTTTGACAATCTGAATGTTTGGGACAAGGGGGGGGGAGGAAATTAGCGGCGGTGTCGGCATCCGACTCTTTTGCCCTCCGCAAGTTGCTCTTGCTCAGGGGTAGGCAACCTCGGCTCTTTTATGACTCATGGACTTCAACTCCCAGAATTCCTGAGCCAGCTTGGCTGGCTCAGGAATTCTGGGATTTGAAGTCCATGAGTCATAAAAGAGCCGAGGTTGCCTACCCCTGCTCTTGCTCTTCCCGCGCGTCCCTTTTCAGCCACGCTCGCTCCGATCTCGAGGTCCAGCTGTCTCGTTACGTTCCGGCATGCTTTCCTCGTGGCCGCCAATCCCACCTGCCAGCGGGCGGCTGTGCCTTTAAGAAAAGGTTCCTTTCCCCTTCCCTACAATCGAAGGGAAGACCCACCTTAGCAACCACCGGCCAATGGCGTCTCTTCGCGAAAGGGAAGCGGGAACCAGCCTCCCGAGGCCTTAGCCAATCGGTAGCGGCGCGCGGGTGAATTCCAAAGGCTTCTTAACTCGCGAGATTGTGGCGCGAAGGCGCCGCCGCTGCGTTACTTTCTTTTCCCCCTCCGCTGATTTGTTCCTTGCTCCGCTCGCCGTCCTTTTCCCTTGCCGGACGAAGCGGAAGAGTCCCGCACATTCCGATTTTGTATTTGATGGGCCCTTCCTCAGCCTGGCCTGCCTACGTCCTTGGCTCTACGGTTTTCCTGCTCTCTAGATCCCGGAACGTGGAGAAATGTGCTCGGCTCCGTAAAATGAATTCTCCGGAAAAGTATTACATCGGACGGGTGACCAAGTGGCATTTGCAACGTTTTGCAGCAGAAATTTGTGCTGATTCAGCCAGAACTTGGGGGATGCCAGTAGCAGGGCAAGAGTGTGTAACTAAACTAACGCAGACACGTGGAAATCTGTGACCGCAGTTCTTCGAGGGTTCTCTGTACAAGCTTTTCTGTGCTGTTGTACTAATTTTATCTAAACATGAGAAGGCGAACCAAGGCTCAGATTCAAAGTGGGCTAATGCCTCCTTAAGTAACACCAGCTGCCTGCAATTAGTGCAGGTTCGCATCCCACCAGGCTCAAGGTTGACTCAGCCTTCCGTCCTTCCGAGGTAGGTAAAATGAGGACCCAGATTGTTGGGGGCAATTAAGCTGACTTTGTAATAATGCCGCTTGGGGTGTGTGTGAAAGCCCTAATAAGCAGGCATATACATAGAATGAAGGCTATTGCTAAGCACATTGGTTTGTGCTTAAATTGTAAGCCGCCCTGAGTCTTCGGAGAAGGGCGGGATATAAATGGGATTAAAATAAATAAATAAATAAAAAATAAAACCAGATCTTCGGAAGCTGCGGGCTTCTCCTTTCTGCATTAGAATGACTCTGCCTGTCTGGCAGTCTTCCTTAAGTCCCATCAAGTCGTTCACAACTCGCACTGATGCCCAAGATCGATTCTCTTCCAGATGATTCTTCTTTAGCTTTTTGGTCTCCCAGTGGTGGATTTCACCTTGTGGCTGGTGGTCACCTTCCAACTTTCCTTGCGTCAGTGGGCTTCTCCGGAGAGCCAGGTTTTTCCCCTAGACTAGTGTGTAAAATACAATAGTTTGAACATGATTATTTGTACCTCAAGAGAAAGTTCTGCGCTGATTCTTCGAAATAGGCTTTTCTAACTCCCCCCCCCCAGGCATAGTGGGCCCTCTTCTTGGCAAACAGACTCAAAACCACAACACCTAGTCCAGGGGTAGGCAACCTCGGCACTTTTATGACTCATGGACTTCAACTCCCAGAATTCCTGAGTCAGCATAGCTGACTCAGGAATTCTGGGAGTTGAAGTCCATGAGTCATAAAAGAGCCGAGGTTGCCTACCCCTGACCTAGTCAAAATAGACGCTACTTTGTAAATACTGTGTTTACATTGATTTCCTTAATATAATTAACAAAGTCTGTATGCAAAGATTTTGTATATCGGGACTTGATATTTTGTTTTTAGTTCCTCACGTGTTAACTTTTAATGCTCCTCTATAGACTTAATTTTCTGAAACACCCATTCAAAAATATTTTCCATTTAAAAAGAAAAGATTTATCTGGCTATCCAGAATTTACCTGGGAGCTGTCTTTCATAATCAAACTTTTGGATTCTGCTTGGGGGTGGGGGAAGGGTTTCTTAGCTCTTCATGGTTCCTGTGTTGTACATCAAAAGGTAGCTTGTTCCCATATTTTAATGTCATGGATCTGATAGATGAGACCAGTAAAAACAGAACTCCAAGGCAAGAGGTTTCCTTAAAGAACATATTTATTGGCTACAAAATATCGGCACAGTCAAAAGTGAAATGGAGACTGGAGTTCCCTGCCAAAGGTTACAATGTTACAAAGTTGAATTTCCCACCCCAGCACTATGTCACTAATCACATTCCCCAATAAACTACTTTGGCTGGCTTTCTAATGGAAGGCTCAGCCCTCCAAAACCCAGGCAGCAATGACCTTGGTTCCCACGGGACAATTTATTGTTTAGTCTAACCTTAAAATCACTCATCCCCCCTCCTATTACTGTGGAAACTGAAAACAAAGCAGAAATGGCTTCAGCCAAGATCGTTGCAATGTTGACACCTGTTTGAGCTGATGTAGTTCTAAAGGATTTTTCCTCTTTCCTCAGAGGTCTGCATCTCCATATATAAAAGGGAGAGAATCAGGAGCGGCTTTCATCTCCCATCCTTGAAAAGTCATGGAAAGAGAACTGCTATTGGCTCCTATAACAGCTCTGGAGATTGTGGGAGATCATCTTATAGCAGGTGAATATTTTACTTTTGCTACAATGGGAGACTAGAATCCCCACTTTCCCCCCATTTCTTGGGGATATGGTACATTGTCAGATGGGACAAATATGAAGCTTGCTAATTCAGGGTTAACAACCATTTCGCTGTAGGCTGGTTTTAGAGTCAGTTTTCTGCTAAGCTAAACCAAGATCACTCCCCTAACCAAGCAGAAGCTGACAAAATGTAGTAGCCTGTGATTAAAGCCTAAAACAAGAGGGAAAGCAAATAGAAATCCTACTTAGGATCAGTAAGAAATATGAAATACATTAATAGAATTCATAGGAATTTGGCAAGTACTGTATATTTATGTGGGTGGGCAATTCTGGGAAAAGGGACTGGTATTTTGCTAGCAGATGAAATATGCTGACTTGGCCTTCTGGTGTTCATCTTCCTTTAGGAGAAGGACCCAGCATAGGGGTATACAGTTTGAAGCCTGATGCCAACCCATCAGCAAGATGCTCCAAGCAGCTCCTTCAGAACTATACTGTCCATGGTATTAAGGAGCAGCGGAGTTTGAGCCCTAGAGATGACAAATCCTCAACCCTGGCTATCTTTGGAGGCAAAAGCTTTGTGGTTGTAAAGCTCAGCTTCCAGAACAGCTCAGTGGAACTCAGTGAAGTCTTTCCCTTCTGTGAGCTGCACGACTGGATCTGGGACCTGCAGTGGATGGAAGGCAGGACTCAGATGTCCAGCAGTGTAGCTGTGGCCTTGGGACACAATTCAGTGGCACTGTATGACTACGTCGGCCAGAGGGTTCTCCAAGAAGTGCACTGCCAAGAGAAGTGTATCCTCTACTCTGCCCTCTTGGTAGGGAGCTGCTGGGAGACGTTGGTTCTGGTGGCTGGCACAGTCTTTCATCAGTTGGTGATCTGGTGTGTGGCTGACCAGACAGATGACCAGACAGGAAGAATAAAGCCCCACAGCAGGATCGGTGGACACAGCGGGGTCATCTTCAGCATTTGCTTCCTGGAGAGCAAAGGCATCCTGGCCTCTGCCTCGGATGACAGGAGCGTGCGACTCTGGAGCATCTGTGACCTTAGAACACCTCCTGCTCTGGTCCCGTGCTTGCTGGTGTGCTACGGGCACCAGTCCAGAGTCTGGTCAGTAAGACTGCTAAGGGACTACATCATCAGCATTGGTGAGGATTCAGCCTGTCTTGTGTGGAACTATCAGGGGAAGATTGTCCACAACTTCAAAGGACACAAGGGTCAAGGACTCCGGGCAGTGGCTGTGGATGAGGAGCGAGACTGGGTGTTTACAGGAGGAACTGATTCGGGCATTAGACACTGGTGCCTCAAGGAAAGGAGCACCACTAGAAACAGGCTCTGGCAAATGAATTTTCCTTCCACTGACAGAAAAGGATCCCCCAGGGCCGTAAAACTGGTGGATGTAAACCATCTGCTGGTGATGACTGATGCCGGGGCTGTCTATTCCTGTGACTTGACTTCTGAAGCTTGGGCATTGCTCCTGGAGGACGCTGCTTATCAGTCTTACAGTCTCTTAGAAGTATCCAAGCTTGCCACTGGAGGCATTCTCTGTGCCATGGGCAATTTGTCAGGGAAGGTGAAAGTTTTTCCGTTCAGCAGTCCTGCACAAAGCAAGGAGTTAAACCTCTTTGAAGGGAAAGTGCACACTCTGACTTGGGCCGCAGATCCAAACCAGAACCCCAATACTTGCAGCCTCTTTGCCTCGGGCCCAACTGGGGCTTTATTGTGGTTGGAGGTCTCTTGGCACCTATTTGAGAGAATAACTGTGGTGGTAAAACAATGCTTCCTCCTGCCAGCCTGCAAGCAGCGATGGCACACCTGCATTGCTTTTTTGCCCCAGGGAGAATTTCTGCTTTGTGGCGACCGCAGAGGCTCTCTTATGATGTTTGCCTGCAAGCCAACTCTGGGAGTGGAAAAAGCACAAGGGGGAGGTGAACCTGGCAGCTCTACTTCAGAGATCACCTGTGCCTTGCCTGGATTTTCCTTCCCTATTGAAAGTGGAGAGCCCCACGCTGAGAGGCCCATATCTCTGCTTTTCGGGCTTCACGGGAAACAGGGGGTGACCTCCGTAACCTGCCATGGTGGCTTTATTTACAGCACAGGGAGAGATAGCTGCTATCGCCAGCTGCAAGTGCAGGATCGGCAGCTCCAAATGCTGAGGAAGCAAAAGCTTTGCAAAGACCTAGAATGGCTGGAAGACCTACGCTTTGGCCCTGATGGGAAGCTGAGGGTGCTGGGCTTCCACGCTACCCACTTTGTAATTTGGAGTGCCAGCAGCAGTGAGAGGCTCCTCTCCATTCCCTGCGGAGGTGGTCACCGCTCCTGGAGCTATGCCTGTTGCCTTTCCAGGGAGACCTTTGCGTATATCAAATCTGGGGGAATTTGGTTGCACCAAAACAAAGCCTCCAGTGGGCAGCGAATCCTGAAAGCAGCTCTGCATGGCAGGGGGTTGACATGCATGGGTCACATTGGTACCCTGGAAACCTCTGGGCGAGAAAAGATCAGCATTCTTGCTACAGGAAGTGAGGATAACACAGTGAGCATTCTCGCTTTTAATGTGCAAGCTCGCACCGTGACCCAGCTAGCGGCTCTTGGCGATCACATCTCCAGTATAAGAGCTCTGACTGTGGTCCAAAACGGCGCTAGTCAGCCTGAGAGGGAAAGGATCTCCGTGATGCTTTTTTCAGCTGGGGGGCGAGCCCAGATTGAGTGTTATCGATTAACACTCAGCCCTAAGCCTGATTCCAGCAGCAGTGTAGCCTGTCAGCTGGTTCATGTCGCGTCGCATCGCCTCGATGAGCATTGGGATTACAAGAAGAATAAGCACAAACTCATCAAGATGGATCCAGAAACCAGGTAGAAATAAATGGTCTTTCCCTATAATTGTATATTAGGACAACCTGAACTGGTGCTGTGACTGATCCCCATATACAAAGTATAAAACCTTGCTTAGCTTTGAGTCTAGACTGTTGATTCTCTTTTGTCATCAGCTCATTCAATACTTATACATGTGGTACAAGTAATCCTCATTTAATGATTGGTTGCAAGTGTTTTGACATTACAATGGAAAAGGTATTTATGACCCAATTTCAAAGTTCTGACAGCCACACACCTGCACAGGCGCACACATGCACACAGAGTGACGTGATTTCATTTTGGGCGCTTGGTAACTGGCTTGCATTTTTGGCCATTTGCAGTTGGCAGGATCGCAATTTTTGGTGTTTTTGCCAATTTGCAAGGTTTATCACCAGCTTCCGACATAAGATCATTGGATAAAATGGACTGATTTAATGACTGCCACAAAAATGTTGTAAAATGGAGCATGGTCGTGTGTTGACCTGCTTAATGGTTGTAACAATTTAGAACTATAATCTAGGCTCAGTTACAGTTGTAAGTCAAGACCTGCCTGTATCCATTTCTAATTGTCCTCCCAGTGTAATTTTCATGACCATTTGGTTTCTTTTTTCACAAATCAATCAGGTACTGCCTATAATAATAGCTGATCTATAGAAGCTTCATCAGTAAGTGGCAAAACCTATTGAGGTTCTAGGAGTTGCATCAAAACATCAAAACCACTGTGAGGTTTTCAAGCTGCTTTGTGGTTTGTCTAAAATCCTGCACACCCCAAAAAATTGATTGTCAGCAGAATTCTGCAAAATTGGATTTTGTCAGCAAACTTCTGCAAAGTTGGAGGGGTATCTGCAGCACACACACACACACACACACACACACACACACACACACACACAAGGAACATAGGGGAACTATCAGTCTTTCCTGAATAATCTTAAAACTGGTTTGAAAGGATATGAAAAGGGTCATATGATTTTTTTTTACCAAAATGTCTGAACATAAAGCTTTCTCCTCCAAATTTAAACCTTTGAAGTATGGAATGGCCCTGTATTCTGTGGAAGTAGTGATATTTAACACATAAATGTGTGCATACCTTGATTTTGCAGTTCCCCCATAGAACTTATGACCATGCAGTTGCACCATGCTGTGTGGAAAAAATCTGGAAGTCAAAAGTTCACACATCTTAAAATTACTGGGAAACACTGGCCTAGACTGCTAGACCAGATTTTTGTTCCAATTGTGGTATAGTATTTTTAGTGTGTGTCCAGTAAAGAGAACTGGTGATAGATACCAGATAGCAAGCAGCGTGCTATTTTTTAGCTTGCATATGCCTGCTTCTGTTCTGGAATACAAAGCTGGCAGCAAATGAACCAGAAGAAGTGACTGACTTGTGTGTTCCAGGTACATGTCTGTGGTGGTGCTTGCTAGGATAGAAGAGGCGGGATTGCCGAGTCCCTTGTGCTTCCTCGCTGCGGCTTGTAGTGATGGATCTGTCCGGTAAGGAAAATAATTCTGCTCCTCTTGTTGGTGATTGGGATGGTTGGAATGGGCTTTGCTTGTCAGAGCAAATACACCCAGAGATGGGGGAAGTAGGGCAAAAAAAGGACAAAGTGGGGCAGATGCTGTTTACTCCTATGAAGACTTTTCCCCACATTCAAGCAAGAAATAGGAAGTGTTAGATATTTAAAGAACGTATAAAACAGCCCATCTCACAGCAGTGACTCTAGGTCAGTCGTGGCGAACCTTTTAGAGATCGAGTGCCCAAACTGCAACCCAAAACCCACTTATGTATCGTTGGGTGCTGGGTGGGCGTGGCCCATTGGGTGGGTGTGGCTGCGGTGGTAATGGCAGACTGGATGGGACTGAAAAGTTCAATGAATCAATTCCAACTTTGCGAGATCTTTCCCCCCCCCCACGAAAAGTTGAAATTGATTGATTGATTGAATCTTTTCTCTTTTTTTGGCCCACAGCAGCGGAGGCCTAAAGCGAAAAGGTTTTATAAAACCCAGCTGAAGGCCTAGGATTGGGGCAACGGTGCGCGTGCCCGCAGAGAGGGCTCTGCATGCCACCTGTGACACGCATGCCATAGGTTCGCCACCACGGCTCTAGGTGATGTGCAAAGATTAAAATATCACAACAGTATAAATGCATGATACCTCAGGTTAAATAACCTTCCAAATAAAACCGCATCACCAGTCGAATTCATCTAATTATCTCTCTCAAAGCCTGGAGAAACAGCCATTCTTCAAAGCCTTACAAAAAGCTATCAGGAGTAGTTTCATCTGGATTTAAGATGGTTAAGGCTAAAACATGATAAGCAGTTGTAGGAACTGAGCATGTCTAGTTTAACAAAGAGAAGGACTAGGGGTAACATGATAGCAGTCTTCTAATATTTGAGAGGCTGTTGGAAAGAAGAGGGGGGACAACGTATTCTCCAAAGCATCTGAGGGCAAGACAAGAATGGATGGAAACTTATCAAAGAGATCCAACTTAGAACTAAGGAGAAATTTCCTGACAGTGAGAACAATTAACCAGTAGAACTGCTTGCCTTCAGAAGTCGTGGGTGCTTTGTCACTGGAAATTTTTAAGAAGAGGTTGGACAGCCATATGTCTGGAATAGTACAGGGTCTCTTGCTTGGGCAGGGGATTGGACTAGAAGACCTCCAAGGTCCCCTCCAATTCTATTATTCTGTATTCTGTATATCTGGGGTAGCTGGGGTGCAGTTCCAGAGCTATAGAGAAAGCATGGCTCCGGAATCCAACAAAATGGTGTTGTTTGGTGAAAGAGACCTGGAACACGCCCTTCCTGATAGACCTGGTGAGACAGGCAGAAACAGTGAGAGACTGCAAATCGCCTGGTCCTATGCCATGTTAGGCTTTATAGATGGTGACCTTGAACTAGATTCAGAAGCCTACATGGAGTCAGCATAGCTCACAGAGCAGCAGTGTTATATCAGCATATTAAGAGATACCCTGAAGAAAATGGGAGCTCTGTGTCCATTTGAGTGCCTTCTTTCCTTCTTTGGTAGACTGTTCCTGTTGCTTGAGAGTGCCAAGAAGTTGTGTCTTGTAGCAGAATCCTTTCACCATCAGCACTGTGTCCTGAAGGTCGAGGCGTTTGCCTACAAGATGGCTAGTGGGAGAAGGTAGGAAGAGCAGAGCAACGGCATGTGAGTGCCATCTCCCTTGGCCAGGAGATGCTTGCATGAAGTTTGTTTGGAGCAGAGAATCAGACTGGAGGACTGCAAGAACTAATTTTAGGAACATCTCTTTCTTTTATAGGAGACACTTTATGGGCAGTGCAGCCACTGATGGGAGCATTGCATTTTGGGACGTTACTGCTGCCCTTGGCCACATTGCAGCAATAGTAAAGACAGGAGACATTCAGATGAAACCTCTAGGTAGGTGTTGGCTGTCTTCATGGTGCAGCCTAAAGAAACGCCAGTGCATCCTCTGTCTTGTAAAGCTTCTCAGTTGGGGTTTCTGTTCATCTGAAGGTACAGCTGAGCATTTGGATTGTGTTCAACTATTTCTCTCCAATCTTGGGCCCTTTCAGTGTACTAGCTGTTTCTCATAATCCTCCCTGTCAGGGAGTTGCGCAACCGGTGCCCAAGTGGAGTCAGAGACGCTGACATGAATTTATAGTTTGATATAAATAAATATATTTTACATTTACATATACAGCGAACAAGATAGTCAGGCACATCACTACATCATGAGGTAAATCAGGAGTGTCAAACTGCCAGCCCTCGGGCCGGTTGCATCATGCGGAGGCCGCACCCACCCCAGCTCCGGCAGTGCTAAAAAAAAGTCACGATACATCGCGACACGTCGCGTGACGTGGTGAGTTGGACACCCGTGAGGTAAATCGTCAAGTAAATCTCAGAACAGCATATAGAGCACACAAGGAAAAAAAGGCCAGAAAAAGGGAAACTCCCATTTCTCACCCAGCAACCAATCATAACATAGATTGCTTCATGCAGGAGTCCACACACTCCCAACAGTCAACTACAACTGGGTGTTCTGGCCTATTATACACCTTACTGTTTCAGCTATTGAATTAAATATCTTAAGACTACCCCACCTTTCCAATTTAAAAAAAGAAACCCTGCCCAAGGAGCCAACAGTAAATCCTCTGCATAAAAATAACCAGCACCTCTGTTCTTTTCCAGCCCTGGAATCTCCAGTCCTGGCCATTCAGGCTCACAGCTGCGGTGTGAACAGCCTCCACATCCAGAAAACAGCCGAGACACGCTTTGTAGTGGTCAGTGGCAGTGACGATGGATCCATCTCTGTCCATGTTATCGATGTGAAGGCCGAAAGCGCTGTGGGCCAGGAGACCGCGGCCAGGGCTGGCGTCAAAGTGGTCAGAAAAGTATCGAGGCTTTGCGCTCACGCAGCTCACGTGACAGGAGTGAGGCTCCTCCACCTGAACTTCCTCCTTTCTGTGTCAGCGGACCAACGCTTGACACTCTGGAGCCTCTGTGAGGACAGCTTGTCTTTCGTAGGGAGCAAATTCTGCCACGTGGCTGATGTGGCCGCTCTGGAGTGTTGGGAAACTGAAGGACACAGTTATCGCGGTGTGATCTGTGGTCAGGGGTTGGAAATCCTTTCCTGGGGGCTGGATGTGCAAGGTAGAGAAATAACAGATGGGATCTGAAACAGCTTTATTCCACTGAAGTTCAGAAAACAAAGGAGGACAACAGCAGGGAACCAAAAGGAATTCTGCTTGTAACATCACTTGTAGCAGGGTGAAAGGCGGTTGTTGTCCTAATTTCACAAACCTTCTTAGAGGGTTTGGATCTCAGGTCCTGAGAAGACTGTCTCACCCACTTCACAGGGTTGTTGTTGTGGGGAACGTAGGAGGAGGAAGGTGTGTTGGATTTGTTCACTGCCTTGAGTTATTTGTAAAAACAATAAAGGCGGGAAATAAATAATAAATAGGCATTCCAGGGCAGTAGGACTTCCAGGGGCAGGAGAGAGGAGTACCGTGTGTGGGGTGTGTGTGTGCGTGTGTGTCCCCCAAACTCCAGTTTAGAACAAATGGCTCCCAGAATTAAGGACCTTTGCCCTTCCCCACGTATGCTAGACCTTCCCCATATATGCTAGACTATCTCCATTAAGCCCAATACTCAGTTAGGATTCTTCTTTCATCAGTTTACTTAGCCCTGACAGTTGTTGAGATACTGGGTAAGCGATAAGACCTATGCTGGGTAGCATCTTTCAGACCTGTACTTGATAATCCAGCATTTCATTCCTGGCTTGACTGTGGTTATGGATTCTCCAGAGCAAGATGCATATTTCATGACACAGCACGGTTATACCCAGATTCCTTTGGTCCACTTGGAACTAGCATAAGCAGCAGAATAATAACTTGATCCCTCCATTGAAAAACACTTAATTTTGCAGAGTCTTCCACACCTTACAGATGCTACTTGCTAATCCGGGATGCTACATTTCAATTCAAGTCCAGCCACAATTTGCTCCTGAACAAAATTAGGTTATCAACAAATAGGATCCCTGGAAATAAGTGGTAGTTCCCTTCAGTGGGTCGGTCTATGGCTCGCAGCTCACCTTGCCTACAGCAAGTGTCATTACTTACCCAGGTTGTATCATAAGGGCAAGTGTGACTTCTTCCTTTGGGAAGTGCCAGAACCAAACAAGAAATCACCCTGCTCCTGAAAGAAGCAGGTGGACAAGCTAGCTGGAAAAGACAGGGAAATCCCTAGTACACATGTGATTTTATCTTATCCAGGAGACCAAGGCAGCACATCTGGCATGTCCAGATGTTCAGCTATTGCTGATGAAGGAGAATCTGGACTTCAAGTCCAGCACTTTATAACTTACCATAAAGAAAAGTAGAGGAGAAAAATAATTTGGATCAGCTCAAAATTTAGTCCTCGAAAGTCTAACTTATCTAAGATTGGCTACAATGCAAATCACTCATTGGCCTGATGAAGCAGTGGCAGTAACTAATGTCTAACGTTGACCACATTTCCCCAAAGAAGATGCCAAACTCGCCGCCCTAGACAAAGAACTGTGATATCCATCAATCAATACTATCTGATGGACACAAAAAATGCCATTATGTGATGGGCACATTAGGAAAAAAAAGTATGAAATAAAAGTGGATAGCCCACATTTTATTGCATTACTTTGTTCTCCTTATAACGTTATGGTTCATGAGAGCAAGCTCTGCAGTCTGTCTCTGCTGATATAATCTCAACCTTCTTTCTCTTGTCTTTTCATAAGCCGTATATTTATTTTATTTATTTATTTATTTATTTTAATCCCATTTATATCCCGCCCTTCTCTGAAGACTCAGGGCGGCTTACAATTTAAGCACAAACCAATGTGCTTAGCAATAGCCTTCATTCTATGTATATGCCTGCTTATTAGGGCTTTCACACACACCCCAAGCGGCATTATTACAAAGTCAGCTTATTGCCCCCAACAATCTGGGTCCTCATTTTACCTACCTCAGAAGGATGGAAGGCTAAGTCAACCTTGAGCCTGGTGGGATGCGAACCTGCACTAATTGCAGGCAGCTGGTGTTACTTAAGGAGGCATTAGCCCACTTTGAATCTGAGCCTTGGTTCGCCTTCTCATGTTTAGATAAAATTAGTACAACAGCACAGAAAAGCTTGTACAGAGAACCCTCGAAGAACTGCGTTCACAGATTTCCACGTGTCTGCGTTAGTTTATTTACACACTCTTGCCCTGCTACTGGCATCAGTTTTTATTGTATGAAAATAAATGTTTCCAATTTTACAGCAGAATTGAAAAACATGTAAGTAAACAGTCATTTGCATCCATCAGCTGTAGATTCGTTCGGCATAAGGATTCTTAACACTGTTTCAACCCAGTGCGATCTGAAACAAGCTTCAGAAACAGAACACAGAATACTTGCCTCTTTCTCTGTCCCATGACTGGCATTCATTATCTCCCAAGAATTTCAGAATCATTTCAGAGGAAGTTTACATCTCCTGTTTTTATCAATTCAGGGCATTCATTTCAGCAACAAAATAGGTATCCTGCAAGGATATACTAAGTAGTTGTTCACTGGTCAGTTCAGTGTAACGTTTCCACGCTCTAGTCTCCCTCATAGGAATGTGCTCCCATTTCCTCTTCACCAAAGGGAGGCTGATGCAGTTCCCAAGCACAGGTCTGAGACCAACCTGATCAGATCTGACTCAGAGGAGGTAGGTGGAAGGTGGCCAGGGCACTGTGGAACACTTCCCTCACAGCTCTCATCAGCTGCAGCCGGGCAAACATCTGGCTGAATAAATGGGGACGTGGTTCCTGTTGGAGGCAGAAGTACTGTAAGGTAAAGGTAAAGGTTCCCCCGCACATGCGTGCTAGTCGTTTCCGACTCTAGGGGCCGGTGCTCATCTCCGTTTCAAAGCCGAAGAGCCAGCGCTTGTCTGAGGACGTCTCCGTGGTCATGTGGCCGGCATGACTAGACGCCAAAGGCGTGCACGGAACACTGTTACCTTCCCACCGTAGTGGTCCCTATTTTTCTACTTGCATTTTTACGTGCTTTCAAACCGCTAGGTTGGCAGAAGCTGGGACGAGTAACAGGCGCTCACTCTGCTACGCGGCACTCGGGATTCGAACCGCCAAACTGCCGACCTTCTGATCGACAAGCTCAGCATCCTAACCCACTGAGCCACCGCGTCCCTTATAGAAGTACTGTAATGATCAACAAATACAGCTTTCTTTTTGCGTGAAGTTGAGGGTGGGAAGAAAAAGGGATGAAATCCTTTCTTGTTCTCTCTTTCCTTTCTTTCTGCGACTGTGCTTGGAAAAAGACACACTTCACCATCCAGAAATGAGACGGATTCACACAATACACAGCCATCATTGGGGGGATTTCATTTTTAGTAACCAGTAAGAAGACACTTTTGTGCTATGGGACTTTCCAATGTTATGAGACCTTTGGCCAACAGGAAGGGAAAATGCTATTGGAGTATAAAAACTGGTATTGCTGTCATCGCATCAAAGAAAAGGATTCCCACACGTTAACAATTCGCTTGTAAAAATGGTAAAGGCAGTTGAAATCTTACTATTTAAGAAAAGCTTCTAGTTTTCACATAATGTGGGGACAATGTCAAGAACAAATCTAAGCCTTTTGTCCTCAAAATTCTATCAGCTTCATTAGAATGTTTGTAAAATATATTGTTGTTTTTCTTGAGTATATTACATTTTTAGTAAATCTAGCCCACAGCCTGGGTATTGTTGGGTGGTTTCCCATCTAAATTATGAACCAGCCTGTGGCGGTTTGGATTTTTTTTTCAAGATCAATGCTGTCACCAACTGCCACACTTGGTACTGGAGGGCTCTTTCTCGTAGCCATGTTAATATTTATTCCTTCAATCCTTGAATCAGCAAAAAAAATGCAGTCATGATTTGCTGTGCCCTGATAACTGAGCTTTGATTGCCTCCAAATAGTAGTAAAAACACATGGCCATACAATATCCCTTTTGACAGAAGTAAAATGCTTAATACACTAATTAGGAACAAACTCAGCAATAAATGGTCAGCATTTCCCCTCCTCTATTTTTTAACATAAAGGTTTACCATTCTTTTGAAAAGCCACTCTACACCTGTTGAACAACAGGTCTAGCAGTCTTCCAAAAGACTGGGATACCACTGTATATAAGGAGCTCACTGTATATACGAAGCCCACCAGAATATTGCTTTGCAAAGAGCGGATGACCCATTACACGGGCAAATCCTTCCAACTGTCTAGGTTTTTTCCCCAGCAGTGGACCTAAAATCTCAATGAAGGACAACATCAGGAGAGGATGTGTCCATAGTCCATAGATACTGAGGAGATGACATCACCCAGATTGTGCATGAAGTGTCATAGACCATTTGTATGCCAAGACATGTATTGGGGAAAAAATTCTAAACTCAACTTTAAAACTGGAAGAGCTAAGGATGAACTCAGCCTTCCTCCATCGTGGGTTGGGAATGAGATACAAGGAGTTTATCTTATAAACAGTTTGTAGGAGTCTTCAAGCTATAGTTAACAGGACTTACAAGCCAGGTTAAATTATTCATAGTGCTTTAAGTCTCTTATTGACTTACAGTAAACCCATCATTTTTTTTCTATTTACTATAATGAGAGGCATTATATGGTGCCTTTTGGACTTACATTCTGAATGTTATATATCTTCATAACCTTTCTAGAGCACTTACCCCTAGAATGTGCACTCGGTTGTAGTAGGAACTGAAATCCATGCTTAGCTGAATCAGGAACTTACACATCTATAACAAAAGCAAGACAATTACATTTCTCTTAGTGCAAATACCTTGGGAGAATGAAGGTTGCTGCCAGTTGGTGTCTAGGAGATGATTAAACATTTCTCCAAAACTGCTATCTGAGGTCTGTTTTAACTGGATATTACAGAGACTAAATCAGATGCAATCTAATGCCTACCGTAGGAATTTAATAACTATCCCAATCAAAGCAGCTTCTCAAGTGAAAAATTATCTCCCCTGTCTGGAGTCTGAACTTCAGCAGCAATTCGTGTTTGAGGTTTGGCATAAGATGCTAAAATCGTTCCCCAACACATTGAAAAAATCAAACAAGATGAAGGAAGAGAAAGGAATCATAACATTTTGCCATGCAATGTCTCAGCTTACCGCCTCCGTGCTAACTGTTATTCTTATCCCACCACTGGGGAGCAGGAACTGCATTATCTGCGTCAAGACCTCCTGGAAAGGCAGGATACTATTGAATAACAAGAGCCATTCCCCCTAGGAAAAACGTAGAGCAGAGGATTGGGTTTGTCCAACAGAATTCATTCCAAATGCTATTTCCAAATTGCATCTAGCAAGTAGAAGCATCAACCTGGCTTCATTGGGGTCATCAGTGAATAGGATGGGGAGAGTGGAAACCATGATTCCCTCCCAAAATATTTATATATATTCTTCCCACTCCCATGTACGAATAAAGTACTGGATCACCAATCTTTCTCTCAACACTCAGCTTAAGCTCGAGAATGGAGGAAAAGAGTGGCGGTACTGCATATATGCTATAGGGAAGGAAGGAAGGAAGGAAGGAAGGAAGGAAGGAAGGAAGGAAGGAAGGAAGGAAGGAAGGAAGGAAGGAAGGAAGGAAGGAAGGAAGGAAGGTCTGTTTCAAATTGCAAACTAGGAGGGAAATGATCTTTTTGCGTTTAAACTTTTATCATAATATACAAATGAGGGAAATGATCAACCAAGGAGACTTCACTTCAGCAGCCAATGTCTGTGCAATAGATGTTCCCTCTTACTGTGATATACATAACAAACTAGAAGATCATATGGACTGATCATGGAAGGCAAATTACTGGGACCTAGTTTTTATTTGGGGAATTAGGTAAAACAACCTTCTATCCTGAAAATGAAGTTTTTCATTTCCAACACATTGTATTCTTCAAATGAATCTAGAGAAGTCTCCAGGTTTGGGTCTTTGCAATTCTTTGCTCACCTCTTCCCTGAGAGAGGAGTAGTTCAGTTCAGAAGACTGGGGAAAGACTGGATACAGACCTGAATTGGATGGCAGATATTAGTCACCACAGTAAACAAGAAATGTAGTAAGATTAGTCAGAGTTGAAAACAAAATTAGTTAATGCACTGTAGTGGCAGAGTGGAAGACTGGTGAGGACCTGGTGGTATGATCCACTGTTTCCTTCCGTATCTATAAGTACTCTAACAAGTCATTGCAAATTGTGTGCAACTTAGCAAGCTTTCTATTACAAATTCCTCCACTTGCACACTTAAAAATTTCTTACAAGCACTGTAGATTGCCTGTCTGTATTGCAAACCACTCTATGTTTATACTGCTATGCGTAAACAATTAAGATAAAGAGGCGATGGGTTCTAACACCTGCAGAAAGGAGGAAAGTAATGGTATGTTAGAAATATTAACACCAGTATAAACATCTTTGACAGAGGCTGAATCATCTGTTTCCCAACTTATTAGAAAGATCTCTTGATAGTCATCCCCAGGAGTTGTCCTCTAGTCTAGAGCAGGGCTTTTCAATCTTTTCACCAATTGTACCACTTTTAGGATATGGCAACATCCGAGTACCACCAGTCGCCTAGCAAGGTGTCAAAAACTTGATGAACCCCCCCCCAAAAAAGGGAAAAAGTGATGAAGTACAGTTAGTCCTCGACTTACAACAGTTCGCTTACTGACTGTTCGAAGTTACAATGGCACTGAAAAAAATGAATCAGTTGCCAAGCATCTGAATGTAAATCACAAGACCCTGGAGATGCTGCAACATTCCAGCTGATCGGCGCTTCTTCTGGGCTCAGCAGAAGCGCCAGGATCTGCGCTGAGCTCCAGCTGAAGCCTGGCGCTGAACCCTGGCACTTCCGCTGAACCCTGACAGCCCCGAAGAAGCGCCGATCCAGGAGCTTCCACTGAGCCCTGAAAGCCCTGCAGCTCCAGCCGTCTCTCATGGTGCTGCAACCAGTTCAGCTCATTCCCCTTCCCCGTCACCACTTTTCTAGGATGGTTGCATACTGTTCTGTACCAGCCTACTACCGGCCCTGCAGAAAAGGCAGGGACAACCCTTTAGAAGAAGGCAAGAGGCTGGATCTAAGCCTGCCAAATTTATGGACACAAAAGCAAACAGAGCAAAACAAAACACGAACCATGAAACAGGGGCTATTCAAACGGTTGCCTTCAGCAAACCAGCCCTCCCACGCATTCCCCTTTTAAACAGTTCAAGGCATGGCTTCTCTCTGCCTCCTTCCGAGGTGCCCCATTGCCTTCCTCTGTTTACTCCTGCTTGACTGCCTCCTGCGTCGGAGCGTCCTTGAACAGGGCCAGCTGTGGGTCATCTTCATCCACGCTGTCAGGCTCACACAGCTGGGTCTGCGTAGTAACCAGATGAGGGGCCTGGCTGAGGGCTCTGCGGAGCCTCAAGGCTATCCTCAGCAAGCTCTCCAACACCCCCCTCCTCCTCCTCTGAATCGTCCGACCCAACTGCCGAACCCACAGGCTGACCCTGAATCACAACACATACCACCTGCCAGGTGCCAATGTACCCACAGGTGGTACCCGTACCACTAGTTGAAAAGCCCAGGTCTAGAGATCCTGTTATATTTAAAATATCCCTGGCAGTGAGTCACCTGTTTAAATTACAATCGAGACACTGATCAAATATGCCAACTAAGCCATATCCAGGTGTTATTTTTTTATCCTCCTTACCTCGTAAGAAAAGAACAAAAAGTCCCCACACCCTTTAAACCTCAGTGAAATCCCAAAGACTCAGGAAAAAAACTCACAACAGGTGGTTCAAGAGAGTTCATGCACTGCCATTTCTCGGTGGTCAGCAAGCTTGAAGGAACAGTGACTAGTATACACATATCCCTTGAGTTTTCACTGTAATTGAGTTTGGAATTATGGTGGTCGTTAAGTAGATCACTATGCAACCATGACTGATTTTATGATCTTTTTGGCAGCAGTCATTAAGCAAATGCAGCATTCATCGAATCCATTATATCCAATGATTTTTATTATTTTTTTGCTAGAAACTAGAAACAAATGGCGGAAACCGGCAAAAAGCATAAAAAATTATGGTTACGTGACTGCAGGATGCTGCAAATGGTTGCCAAGTGCCCAAAATGCAATCACTTGACCATGTAGAGGGTGCAGCAAAAGAAATTATCAGTTCTTTTGAGGGGTCTTTGTTAACAAGAAACACTGTATCTTTTTTTCTTCAATTTTCTCAATATTTATTCAATAACTTTCTTTTTAGTATTTTATTCTGTTTGGAGCCCAATCTTAGAAACACGTAGAGTAGAACATCTAATGCAAAACTCTTTCGAAATAATGCAAACACGGCCAATTCAGCCAGGCCGAAACGTGGATGAACCCAGCATCCCAAGCCGACAAGACCTTCACCTTTTTCTACTGATCTCTGGTATGTTTCGAAGAGCGTGGCAAGTCGAGCACAATTATACATCACAAAAGCTCCGCCTTTGGTCCCCTTCGTAGAGATGTTGCTTTCTTCTACGTCCAAGAAAACCTGAGGGGACAAAAATAATTTCTTGTTGGCAATGAGATCCTGAATCCTGCCCCCGTAATCTTGCCCATCGATTACCCTAAAACAAGGTCCCACTGTGAGAAATGAATTAAAAGAAAATACTGTAGCCATGGTTCACAGTTGATGAAGATTAAGTTCTCATCAGACTGAAGAAGCCTCTTGGATAAGCCTCTTGGATAAGCAGCAAAAAGTTTCAAATCAACCAGAATAAAAATCCAGTTGTCATGATTCAACTTCCAGACACGGTTCTCAGTATTTTCTGTTTTAGGCCCAGACTGCCAGAGAAGATCCCACCAAGGAGAAGATCCCACCAAGGATCCTATCAAGGAAGACTTGAAGTTTCAGTGTCTTACCCTCAATCCTACCGTACCTACAGTATGCAAACTACTAGTTGGGCTCTGCTGCATTAAGGCACCATTCAGTCTATATAAAAAACTGTTTTTATTCAGCCTTTTCCCTTCTGGTGACTCCAACTATGTTGGAACTGAAGCTCCCAGGATGCCTAGCCTGGTTGGGGAAGGCCAATGACACATCCAGCAGCCTGAAGTAATTGCTAAAATTGCTCTTTGCCAAGAAGTGACATTGCATTGATTCACTTGCTGGTTTCCCCCCCAAATTCATCAACTTGTGACAGCAATCTCTGTTCAATGTCCCATATACCACTGCCTTCCCCCTTGTGGATCCTTTAGATGTTATGAATGTTATTTCCCATGATCCCATATATAGCATGAGAACAAAAATGTTTCTATCCAGAAAACTTTAAGATAGGAAAAGCTAATAGGGTAGATATCATTCCTTTTCCTCTTAATTCATGTTCAGTTTCATCTGGAATATAGGAATATAAACAAATTCTGTATTCAACATAATTACGCAAATTTAGGTAAGTTTATGACCACGTTGTGTTTATAATCCAGCATGCTTATTCTAAATACGAATGTGTGTGTTTTCCAAAATTATTCTATCTTTCCATAGCACAGAAATCTTATTATTTCTACTCAAGAGGCTGACCCTCATTGCTTACCTGATTCTGATGAACTATACTCAGCATCTCAAATCGGATAGCAGCTGATGTCAGTACGCTGATTACTTTGGTCCATGAGGCATCTGCAAAAAAGGGCAGAAAAAAGAGAAAATTCATCACAAATGAAAAAAAACCCTTCTATTGAACTTAACCCTCAATAATTTGTTTTATTAATTAATCAGATTTATAGACTACAATCTCACCAAAGTCAATTGAGGATCTAGAAGGGGAAGCCTTTGATTTCTTTCTGAAGTTGAATGTAAAAACTAAAAAATTCAACAAGACTCATAAGAAAGTATTTCAAGCAGTTGGGAGAAACTGAAAGTATGACTGGCAAGGTCTAGGTTCAAGACAATATACAGCCATGGAAGAGTTAACAGAACTGAAATGTCGGATGTGGTAGATAGAACAGAACAATCACAATTTAGAAGAAGAACCCTGACAGGTCCCTCCTCACCACGGAGCAACAAGGCAAATGAGTAGGAAAATTTGTCTTTGTAATGCTTAAGCCAGGGGTCCTCCACCTTGGCAACTTTAAGACTTGTGGACTTCAACTCCCAGAATTCCTCAGCCGGCAAAGGTTGAGGACCCCTGGCTTAAGCAGTTAATGAATAGGTTAACAGAGTCTCTCTATATAATGTGTTCTTTTGAGCCTTTCATTGCTGCATAAAAGTTCATATCAGGAACAGAAGCACACTGGATAAATTTGGGCCAAAAACATTCTCTCAGCACACAGCAATTCCTCACAGAACTGCTATGAGGATAATATATTGGTGTCAATTCTCTCCTGGAGAAAAGCTGAGACATAAATCTAACAAATGAAATAAATAATATATTTTTCCCCTTGCAATATTGGCGAATATTTGTAGCTACAGATATTTTCCCTTGTTCTAACTAAAACAAGTTACCATCCAGCAAGAAGATACATTACCATTATTCTCACGGGTGACACAATTTCCAAAAAGGAGCACAATAAAATGAGAGGGAAATGATGATTATATATAGCAGGATGAACAATTACCTTTAGAGAGATCTCCGTATTTCAGCACTGAAGCTTTATACATCTGGGAGTGTCGTAGTCTACAAGTTAGAAACAACAAGATCTCAGCTGAAAAACCATGTATGTTTCTTCATCTGCCTACAATATCACTGCTGCTATTTTCCAAACAGTAAATTTATTATTTATTTATTTATTTATTTATTTATTTATTTATTTATTTATTTATTTATTTATTATTTATTTATTATTTATTTCCTGAAATGTTAACTCTTCTTCTTCTTCTACAATAGTTAAAAAACAGGGCTTAAGAATTCTTCCAGGAAGAATTTCCCTTCCTTCAAGTATTCATTTCATTGTGGTCCAGCTCTTCCTTTATTTTATATTCTACTGTAACAACCTATAGTTGCTAAGACACATGGAAATAGAAAAAAAAAGTACAACCACAGTAATGTAATGGACCCCAGCCCTGGACCAGCTCATTTCACCTACTTATCCTAAATGGGATGGGTGGGACTGTTGGCCCATCTTCTGCTAACCATTAGGCCCAACAATCTTGTCTGACGGTGTTTTCCAGATCAGGGCTCTCTAATCTGGCTCTGATACAGCTCTGACGCAGCTCAAAATTGATGCTGCCATTCACCTTGTCTAAGTTCTGTGATCCAAGAGGAGTCTTCCCAAGATGTCCCCACCAATGCCTCTTTAAGATATTTTCTCAGACCAGGCACATGCTTCTCTTTTACCAAAATACTGAAATATTTATGTCAAGGGGAAAGAGTATTTTTCTTTTATATCTATTCTCTCTTTTTATTATTGGCTGCCAAAGTTGATGTGATGGAAAACCGTCACTTCCCCAGGAAGAAGTCTTTACACACTGCTTACAATTTAACTCCCGCCCATTTTGGGTTGGCCCTGCCAAAAGTCTCAGTGTGAATTCTACCCACTCACAGGACTATCCTGCTAGCTCAAGACTACTAGACCTGTCTTTCCATTTCTAGGGGCCTTCTCAGGGACTCTAACGTGTACAAGAATGTTACAGATTTACACAAATCAAGCAAGGTCAACCGACAGTAAAATGGGGATTGCTCTGCCTGGTGAGCTGCTGTGACACGCCTTACTTTCTGGAGCATCCAAGTAAAAGTGTTACCAGCAGCTTGTTCAGGAAGGAAAAGAGGTCCTTCTTAAAGGAAAAGAGACGTAAGTGGAATTAAGGGATACTTCTGCTGAAATCATGAGCGAGAATGGGAACTTACTGGTAGTACTGAAAAGCATTCATGCAAGAATCAGTGCAGGTAATTTTCACAGGCCCACAGACGAGGTGTTTCTAAGAGATAAAAAACACCAACCACTAATCACAAGCAATCTCCTGACAAAATTTACTTTCCATCATTAAATTGCTTTTCACTTTTTATGAAAAGATGTTGGCACGCAACAGAGGAATAGGTGTTTTGGGGGTAGATAAGATACCTGGACCGTTTAGCAAAAGTCACAGAGCAGGGTTGCTGGAATGGGCTGAGCATGAGACACGGGACAGGGTAGCTTTAGTAATGTGTGTCATCTTTTTTTAAGGCAATCCAATCGAGTGGGGAAAGTCTGGCTGTACTGTATACAGTATATCCTTCCCCAAAGTAAGTTTGGGACAGTGGCTAAGGCAACAGGCCAGCAACAGGGAGTCTGAGAGTTCTAGTTCTACTTTAGGCACAATGCCAGTTGACGACTGGGCCAGCCACTCTCTTTCAGCCATTGGAAGAAGAAGGCAAAGGCAAAGCACTTATGAAAGTTTCACCAAGATAACTGCAGTAGCTTGTACAGGAAGTTAACAGGAGTCAATATTGATTTGAAAGCACCCAAAATAAATAGTAATAATAATAATAAAAACCCTTCCCAGAAGACGCACCATTCCATACCTGGTGAGTTGTGAAAGATTGTGGCTGTGTTACTAATCTCCACAACAGATCCACCTTCTGCTGCTGAAAAGCCTCCTCGCTGTTCACAATATGCACAATACTGCAGCAAACCCCTGGCACAGCCTCCTGGAGAAGAACAGCAGTTCCCAAGAGAGTCATAGACAGGTAAGACTGCTATTTCCACCCACCATGAGCCAAACCTTTGTCAATCTACTCACCGTGCATTGCTGGGCCACACGCTGGAGCTCAGCCACATGGTACAGCTTCTCTTCCGTTACTGAAACCCGAAAGGAGATTACCAAGAGGACACTCAGGCTGAAATCACTATGTATATGTATCCTGGAGGTCTCGCTTCATGGACTCTTTACCCCGAGTCATATGGAGTTGAAATGCTCTCTAGCTCTAACTGTAACCCTTTCCCTTATATAACATCCATCTGGACAATAAACAGTAGAGCAGGACCGGATTTAGCTCACAATAAGAAAGTAAAAAACTAGGGCTTTCTCAGCCACCACGTTCCAATTATGGAACTCAGACCCCAAAGAGAGGTAACTTTACAGTTTAAAATCTTCCCAATCATTCAGCATTTGAAAAATAGTAAATACTGCAGGAACAGACTGTCTTTCAGGTTGCCAGTCCACCCACCCATTTTTTTTAATAAATATTGTTTTACTTGCTTTGTTTATTGTTCCTGAGCATTACTATTTTCTTGTGATGGTTTAACACTGTATATATTGCTGTTTTGTAAGCTTTCTGGAAGGAAATGCAGTATGCAACTAAAATCAAATCCTGCAGGTCGTCATCTCAGCCTGAATGTCCCATCCATACAATTGAAGTGTTCACAGTAACCTAATTTGCAGGATTATTGCATAAGGATGGATATAATAATGCTATTTCTCTATATTCATCATGGAGAAAATCTATCTATATGGTTGCTAGGAGTCAAAAAACAACTTGATGGCATATAATCAATCAGTTCATATATTATCTGAAAGATATAAGTGTAATATTGGAAAATCAACAAGAAAATTTATATTTAAAAAAATATTACCTGAAGGAATATCAGCCACTTACCAAGAAAGACATCCAAGTTGGGGTCGTAGCCTTCTAGTCCCTCTTGCTTCTCCAGGAACTCTTTCAAGTGCAGTTTACATACAATTTCATCCTGGTCTGTCTGGATAATTGTGGTATATGGACACTGGCAAAGGGTTTCCTTCAAGGCCAGAATGTCCTCAGGAACTGGAGAGGCTTCTGACCCAGAAGGCCAATCAACTTGTATCTGATGCAAGAACTGATGGATTTCTTCATGGATAAAAGCTGGAACCAGCTCCACGTGTATTCTGTTTGTGCAAAACAAACAAAGGAATTCTACAGCAAACAAACTCACAATCATTGAGTTCATGCTACCGCTAATATAAACGGCAGAAAATCCTCTGAAAAATGATACTATGCACTGCATTATTGTATAGAATAATAGAGAGATTCAAGGGCCATGAGCCAATGGAAGTGCACCTAATTTGCACCTCATAAATCTCTTGACAACCCAAAATGAAAGGACTTTTGAGGAGTAGGAAAGCCATACGTGTTTTTAGAGCCTGAGCTGTAAAGTGATTGACAAAAAAGGCTCATTCCATGCACTAACCCTTGAGCTTGAAGCAGGCCTGCCAAGTGGTCAGTGACCAAGATGGCCCTCAGATGACCCAGACTGAGTGACTTCAGTTCTTTCTGCCCATGCAGAGGCACACAATTGAGGATGATGCAGGGTCCCTGGGATGTCAAAGGAAGCTTTGTATATGCAGGAAGAGCTGTCAGAACCTGCTCAAAGACCGTTGGTCTATCCAATTGCACAGTCAATCCAGCTGGAACAGTTTGACAGCTGTGAATGGGAGGCATTCCTGGGCACTTCAGTGAAAGTATACTCTCAACAATGTCTTTGGGAACCTATTACAATATAAAACACAAAAGACAAGCAGATTTGACTTCCTTCTGGTGCTTGTTGTTCAAGAACAGAAACAAAGCATGTCAGACCTTAGAAATGAAGATATTGTCACTTTAAAGCTCCAGAATAAGCCACAACAATGGCATTGTAGATGAGGGCTACTAGTTTCTCTTACAAACCAGAAGAAAATAAATTAATTCTATTTCCATTATACAAACCATAACATATGTTGTTCAGAAATACATTTGAATTTTGGATTTCCAGTGGATGGAAGAATTAAGTGTAAGTGTAAAAAAAGTGGGGATGATGACTGAGGCAAAGATTGAAGAATCAGTGAGTAGACAGATTCTTCCAACCTTTCTGAATAAAGAGGAGATGGGGAGATTACCCACATGTATTCCAGATGGCTGGTCCTCATGAGGAGACCACAGGACAGCAGTCTCTGACAGGTTTGAGTGCCAGGAGACAAAGGATCAAGCCATCACAACTACAGCAGAGCTTTTAAAAAGGATATTGAGTTAGCTAATTTCAATTTTTATTACCCAATGTTCTAATATTTCTGCATCAGGCAAAGTTTGTTTTATATTTATCATTCCTTCATTAACATCTGTTGGACATAGTCTATCCATAGAAGTAGACAACATTGCTGACATTTCTTACATTATAGCTACAATTTCTGGTCCCATTCTTTAAAAAAAAACCTGGAATATTTGTGCAATTTTGAAAATCCCTGTGATCAAAAACCAAAGGAAACTTTCCCCCCCCCTCCGCCTTTTCCTGGAGTTTTTAGTTCCCTCTAGGGCCCAATTTCTGAAATTATAAAATCTCAAATGTCTGTTATGACAATATAGATAAATCAATTTGGTTCCCATGAAAAGCTATTGATTTGTTTCCAAAATCTCCAAACTGGTAACACTGTCAATATTCCAGATTTGTCTGTACTCATTTATGGCTGTCATCTAGAATAATTGTTTTTTCTACTATTCAAAACTCACAGGGAATCAATGCCTTGACCACTTGCTTTCTGAGGTATCACATATACCAAATATATCTATCATTTGTTTCCGTACCCTATAAAGACTTGACCTGCTCTCTCCCTCCCCCCTAAATAAATGCTTTTTGCTGGGCTTGAATGATTTGGTGATTCGTATTTTCAGGTGGGCAAAGACACCTCTTTGCAAAAACCTCTCAAACCGAGGGTTCAGTTATCAGCTTCACGCCAAACTCAAAGAGTGCCTACGTTTTGAGGCAACAACAAGCTACTACGTTTGCAAAAAGACAGCACTAATTTATTTCTGTGTTCCTCGGGGATGGTTTTTCAACTCCCAATCTAGCCTACAACCCCGAGGTTTCCTGATGGCCTCCCATCCATGCATTAGGTCGCATTGTTTCGCCTTTGGACGACCCGGCATGGTCGGGCAGGTGCAACTACGTAACTCATTCGCACGTCGACTAATAAACGTTCCAGCTTTTTTTTTTCTCCTACTGCAGGGGTAGGCAACCTCGGCTCTTTTATGACTCGTGGACTTCAACTCCCAGAATTCCTGAGCCAGCCAAGCTGGCTCAGGAATTCTGGGAGTTGAAGTCCACGAGTCATAAAAGAGCCGAGGTTGCCTACCCCTGTCCTACTGGGTTAGCCAGCCGGCCCGCCCGCCCCATTCCCTTCAATGCCCCGCCCATTTTAGCCACGCCCCCCACCTGTCCGTTCGCGAAGATGGCCCTTAGAGCGGCCCTGGGGGCCAGGAAGTCCCGGCTCCGTAAATTTCGGGCGCTGTTCTCTTTGAACCAAACGGAGGCACGAGCTCCATCTCCGGCCTTTCCTCTCAGAACGGCGTTGAATGCCTCCAAGGTCTCTGACACGCGCAGCCGGCCGTCGGCTGTCTCCATAGCGACAGAGGGGAAGAAAAAAAACACCACTCTACGGTCCAAACAGTCTTCACGAGGGCAGGAACTGAGGGGGTTTCCCTTGCACGAGCTTGACGGAAGTGACGTTGGGAAAGAAAAGTCGGGGGGGAAAAATCTGTATAGAACGGGGTGTTTTGCCACTTCTCACTCGTGTACTTCGAAAGTGGGTTTATTTATTTATTTATTTATTTATTAATGGGATTTATATCCCGCCCTATCTCCCGAAGGACTCGGGGCGGCTAACAACAAAACATATAATAAGTACAGAAATTAAGATAAAAATAAAATTAAAATCATCTGTGCAATAAATTAAAATTAAAAACTAAAAATAAATTAAAAATTGTAAATGCCTGTCAGTCCAGGTCAGCCTGGTGGAATAGGAGTGTTTTGAGGCTGCAGCGAAAGGATTGGAGATTGGGTTTGGAGTTACTCCGTTTACTTCTGCATATGTAATTTTTAAATAGACTAACAATACGCAATTTCGTACTGTTTTTCTTTCTCCTTGGAAGATAGTAAGATACTAAGTCGTGCTGCTTCTTAGACTAATGCAATGTTTCTCAACTTTGGCAGCTTTCAGATGTGTGGCTAGGGAATTCTGGGATTTGAAGTCAGCTGAGAGCAGCCAAGTTTGAGTCACAATGTAGGACTAAGGTATATCTGAAACCGGGATGCCCTGTGTACAGTCACTCATGCGCTCGTGACCTCTCGTCTGGACTACTGCAACGCTCTCTACATGGGGCTTCCCTTGAAGACCACTCGGAGGCTCCAGCTGGTACAGAATGCAGCCGCGAGAGTTGTCTTGGGAGTTTCCCGGTACTCCCATGTTACACCTTTGCTCCGCGAGCTGCATTGTCTGCCAGTTGTCTTCCGGGTGAGGTTCAAGGTTTTGGTAATGGTTTTTAAAGCCCTACATGGCATGGGTCCGGAGTACCTCGGGGACCACCTGCTGCCGGCGTCAACTTCCCTCCGCCCTGTGCGTTCCCACAGAGAGGGCCTCCTCAGGGTGCCACCGGTCAGAGAATGCCGGCTGGTGGCCCCCAGGGGGAGGGCCTTCTCTGTGGGCGCCCCGGCTTTATGGAATCAGCTGCCGGTTGAGCTCCGGATGGCACCTGACCTTCGCTCCTTCCGACGCGACTTGAAGACCTACCTGTTTGAACAGTCCAGCCTGGCCTGATGGGGGATGCGTTGGGGTTTTTTATTGGGGATTTTTTACACTTTTCTACTGTTTTTAGTTTGGGCTCGTGTTTAATTCTCTTTTAATTTTTGTAATTTTGTATTTTTATATATGCCCTGTTCACCGCCCTGAGTCCTTCGGGAGAAGGGCGGTATACAAATATAATAAACTTTAAACTTTAAAACTTTATATTATACGGTATGAGACCTGAAAATACAGGTCAGGCGTTTATGGGCTTTGCTGCATTATTAACTTTTTAGTCTTGAAAACTTTGTGCCACAGTAAGTGCTCGCTTTTGAGATATCCCACGGCATTGTAGTTTGCAGGGACTAATACTCTGATCTGAATATATAATCAGATTTCAGTCAAGAAAAGCCATTTCACTGCTATTCATTTCAGCATGCTAATCAGTCATATACAGGTAGTCCTCGACTTATGACCACAATTGAGCCCAAAATTTCTGTTGCTAAGTGAGACATTTGTTAAGTGAATTTTGACCCATTTTACGACTTGCCACAGTTGTTAAATGAATCACTGCAGTAATTAAGTTAGTAACATGGTTAAGTGAATCTGACTTTTCCATTGACTTTGCTTGTCAGGTCGCAAAAGGTAATCAGGTTACCCAGGGACACTGCAACCATCATAAATATGAGTCAGTTGCCAAGTGTCTGAATTTTGATCATGTGACCATGGGGATGCTGTAATGGTCGTGTGAAAAACTCAAGTCACTTTTTTCAGTGCCGTTGTAACTTCAAACAGTCATTAAACAAACTGTTGTTAAGTCGAGGACTACATACATTGTTTCCAAATGCATGTTTTTGGCCATCAAGTCTTTCTGAGGTGGAAATGTGTCTATTTGTATGGATTTGTGTGAATAGGTTTGATCACATAAGCATTATCTTTCATTAGGTAGATTCATTCATAAGAAGCATAAGGAAACTTGAAAGCTATCAAAACCAACAGTAAAACATTATTATTAGACCAAAAGTAATACAAACAGAATGTAGATAATAAAATAGTTTTTGTTTGTATATTTCATATTTTTATTGAATATCCAAAGCTGCACCATATGTATCTGCACTGGATTTCTATATTTGAAGTTTTTTGAATTACCAAAGACCTCAATCCTTTGTGACATTTTGTATAGTTATTTGATATATTTTCATCATTGTTGTCTTTAAGCTTTTAGCCATTCAGAGATGAGTGGCCATATAATGGTAATACTTGTAAGTGTATCTTTTTCTGCTACATAATCCTCACAGATGACCAACAAAGAGCAACATATAAAGTTGTCCTTCTTCTTTGATGCTATTGGCCTACTTAATAATGTCCATTAATTCATCATGTAAGTTTGCTTTTGGGTCTTTTACTGGAGAGAGGCCTGTGGAAACACAGCGTGCATGAAATGAGACATATTTATGGGAGTGATCTGGGACAGCACCTAGCTGGCCTTGAATAATTTTGAAGAAAGCTCAGCTTGGTCAAATAGAATTTGGACCAATAGGGGGCTGGCTTGGGAAATCCAAAATATTTTCCAGAAGACAATGATAAACCACTTCAATTTGGTTCTTGAGAAAACAACTGGTTTATTGATGTAATTATTACAAGCAAAGTTCTATTTGAAGGAAACTGAGGCTTTAGCAACATTTGGGCAGCAAAGCAAGGCAAAGCACGAACAGTCCAGAATATTTGAAGGAGCATGCCACAAAAAGACAAAGCCATCAAGTGGATTATAAGCATCCACTTCTCTTTCTGCTTTTTTTTCCTAGCAGAAAAAGATACATATTGCTTTTATTTTTTTTTCTTGGTTACAGCTTATCAGACACACTGAGGGAAGAAAGATTATACTTGCCGAGCCTCTTTGATCTCAACAGCAATCTTTTGTTTTGTCTCTTACATGGCCTTGGCCGCTTCATTTTTAAAACCATATGTGCAAAATAAATTTTCATGTATAGTCAGCACTTTGTGATGCTTTTTAAGATTCCTTTTTGATTAAACTAATCCTTTAAAAAACTCAACTATTGAGGCCAAAATAAGAAATTCCTGATCTAAGGGATCCAAACCTCTTCTCTCGTTTTCTACTTTTCTCCAGTGGCCCCAATTCCAAAAGCATAGTTTCAAATCCAGATATCAAATAAAACCTTTCTTTCACACTTTCAAAATTCATCAAGTGAATTAATTATTGCTTTAGTAGCTTGTTTCTGAAAGCCAGAATTCCTTCTCCTTCTTGGACACAAGGCTGAGAAAATAGGGTGCTCATCTTATTTTCTCCACCTAATCAGCTCTTCCTTGCCAATTAAAGGGATATTCTCCATGTACAGTATTGCTAGATATTTCAAACACCACACTCACTGAATGTGTAAAGGGTTTTTGCCACCATATTTCAGTCTTGCTTGGCATTCAGCTCTTCAGAGCAAGCAGAATTAGAATAAGTGAAAGCAATAGATTTCTGGTGCATGAATGCATTTGAATAACAACCCAGGAATGCACACCTAAAAGTAGGTAAGCCTGAGACAGAACCGACATTTGGTTGAATAGGATTGCTTATGTATTTAATCATTTTTATTTCTCTTTTTTTGTTTTCTTTGTCTCAGTGCTGATTTCTGGCAATTGTATGAACAAGTCCCTGCAGTTTTCTTAGCAAGATTTCAGAAATGGCTTGCCAATCCTTTCTTTTTAGGACTATGAAAACTAGCAACATTTGGAAAGGATAGGAGAGTCATCCCCAAAGTTTTTCATCCGATTTGCACTGTCTGTAAATTCAGCATTATAAGTCCTTTTCTTCCTTTTTGTATTTTTAACCTTAAGGAATGCAAATAAATTTAAAGTTTATGAGTTAACACCAGAAGGGGATGTTTGTGTGTGCATGCACGCGCACGCACATGTGTGTACAGTGCTGGGGAATACAAGTCAACGAAGACGATAATTTTCCACTATGGAAAATTCTCTGTGCTACATTTCCCCCACAAATAGCAGAAGCAAAAATATTATTACCAATCAGGATGCAGAGTTCTGATTCACTTGAAAAAAGATAAATCACAAATTTCAGGCTTTTTTTGATCAGCAATACATGTTTTATTTTTATTTTTTAGCACCGAGTTCACAGATAATTTCATTCAAGTTTTCCATTCTTATTTCACTGTTTTTCTTTCGGTTGTGAGACACTAACAAGAAAAGGGGAAGAAATTCCCCTACACCATCCACAGTCAAGAGATGATCTGAGATTTCCTGCTTACCCCAGACCAACTACTGACTGTCAGCAGTGGTGGAAGATGTTGGGTGTTCAGTCCTTCTCTGCATGCTCATAATTGGCATCCTTTTGGGGGAGGGGGTGTGACGTGCGGATGGTTGCAGCAATGAAAACTATTGCAAGTGTCGAGTAGAAGAGTTAGCCCGCTGACATAATGCTGCCACCTGAGGCCCTAGTACAGATAAGTTTGGATTGTTCTCATCTTTTAAAAATGCCAAGTTTCGTCTTACATTTTCAAAATGGATAATCGTGTATCTAAGATGCAATTAACAAAACTTTATTATTACCTTAACAATATTGTATTATTATTCTATTACTGATAGTTGCTGTTCAGTTCCCATTTATACCACAATCCTGTGCGTGATTAGTAAACTTAGTGGGACGTGTCCGTTTCTGAATAAATGCACAAAGGAAATTGGTTCCTCAGTCTCAATCCAGAAACAGTAACAATTAGCGCCATCTTGAGTTCCTTTTGCTTCAACTGGAGAGGTGACCAAGGGTAGAGAACAGCCTTTTTCCATAAATTTCATTAACTCATATAATCTGAACCGTTGGAAAGATAAAAACCACCACTAATGGAAGATGGCAGCAGACTGACTTTTCTAAGTCATGACTCTTTCACCACAATGTTGCTTCTCTTGTCTGCCCAGTCGTTACCATTCTTTATTCCATCCTTAGCATCTGCCACCTTAGCTACTGCTACCTTTTGTACAATGGAAGGGCTGACGCCCCCATGACCGTAGCACCCTGGGCAAAAATGCAATTGGTCCATAGCCAAATCTGGCCCCATAAAAATGGGTTCTAAATCAGCGTTTTAAGATCGGAGGTACTAATATAAGTAGCTGTTATGGGAACGTGGCAGCCAATAATAAGCATTCATATTATTTTATCCACAAACCTCACTCTGCCAATTTTTCCAGTTAAAAGACAAGGCTGGATAATGGTCTCAAACTGGAGTCCTGCCATGGAAACCATCAAAGCAAATAATTTTGGGGTAATTTCACCAATATTCTATTTGGGTAAAAGATAGCACTGCATGGTTACTTACCACTTGTCTGGCGTGGTCAAATTATTAAAATGATGGGTGTTGATATTCAATGCACCTGGAAGATATCAGGGCAGGAATTCCTGTTTATAATTTCGTGATTTCAGAAACATGGAGAATCTGGACCATTTTTTTTTATTTACAGGTGTACATCATGTCATTTACAAAAATGTTTGATTCCCCACTCCTATATGCAAACCTAAAATAATCAATGCTTACCCTTTAATATAAGTATTTTATTAGCAAACGGTAATGTTACAAGATAATTCCCATTTTGGCCTATGTATACACCAGTCAGAATAAGTAGGAAAACTTGGATATATTTGTTTAAACATTTAACCAATTTATTACCCCAACCATTTAATTGTTTGCTTTTGCTTTTAAACCAATAATGAATTGTCTACACTGTAATAATATTTTCTTATAAAACATTAAAGTTCCCTACTTCATGCTATATAATATTAATGTTAAGATGCTAGAAATTGCCTTGGGCACATCCAAAGTGTAAAACCCTTAAGGTTTTTCCTTCTCTTTTCCTTTTTGTGTAACATTACACAATTTGAGGCTATTCCAAAATAATGATTTATGCCACTTTATAACATCATTTAATGCTGTGGTGATGAATCAATTATAAAAGCCAGCATTATAGTATTATGGTCAATTGCTAAGTGATTTGGTCATTAAACATCACATTACCAGACCTGATTTTACTACCATTTTTTTATGGCAGTCATTAAGCAAATCATGTGATTGTTAAGTAAATCATCATGTGGTCATTAAGCAAATCCAATTTATTGCTTATTGGAAGTTGGTTGGGAAGGTCACAAATCATAACGTGACCGCAGGACGCTGCACCTATCATAAAGGCAAGGTGGTTACCAAGCACCCAAATTGCAATTGTGATCACAGGGGTAATGAGATGGTTGTAACTTTTGAGGAAGGGTTCTAAGTTACTTTTTTCAACACCATTTTAACTTAAGTCAAGGACTACCAGTAACACCGTTAAGATGCTAAAAAACATCAATATGGAAATGACGGTAGGGAAAATTACAGTATATCTATTCTTGGCGGCTATGACAACTCTGATAACCCATTAGGCTAAAATGCAATTTATTGGTATATGGTTCAGGGTAGTATACAAACGAGCAACAGATTAACTGAGTGTTGTCTAAACACAATCTCTTTGTTCCAAGTTATTCTACTGGGATTAGAACTATTGTAAATAAGAGACCAGACACAAATAGCATCACACAACAGCAGATGCTTCCAGTCCCTTTCATGGGCTCATCTGGGATCTTGGAAAAAGCTCAGGACAGACACGACAGCCCCGTGGCTCTGTGTCCACTCGCTCAGCGGGAGTGATCGTGTCATTCCTTGGCAATTTCTCCTCCCGAATCTTCCTCCAGACCTGAGCATCTAGATATCTGATTCACGATTGATGTGTTCCCACATGCACGCATCCCTCTTCCTGCTTTTTGCCTTGTCTACCTATTCCTAAGAAGAGAAGCAACACTAATGTCAAATAAAAAGGCAGACACTGGAAAAAACGTTCTGGATCTGTTGCAATGAGTAATTTGACTTGAGAAGCCCAACAAATCATCTATTAAAAAAAAGGCATGCTTTTCCCACATGAGGATTTGAGGCTACTTACCCCAACTTAATGTCCACCAGAGGTATCAGACCTCATTTTACAGCCAGGAAGATAGCATTCAATCCATTTGGAAAACACCAAACTCAACAAGGCTAATCTGAAGCACATACCTTGGCATTAAATCTAATTTAATGACAACACAGTCAAAGATTGGAAAAAAAGCCCTCCTCCCAGTTCCCATTGGGCTAGAGCAGGGGGGTAGGCAACCTCGGCTCTTTGATGACTCATGGACTTCAACTCCCAGAATTCCTGAGCCAGCCAAGCTGGCTCAGGAATTCTGGGAGTTGAAGTCCATGAGTCATCAAAGAGCCGAGGTTGCCTACCCCTGGGCTAGAGTTTGCCCAAGGGCCTTTCAGTCTATACCTTCTGATTCCCCCCCCTCAAATGGGCAGAAATGCCTTCCATTTTTTTTTATCCCATTTATATCCCGCCCTTCTCTGAAGACTCAGGGCGGCTTACAATCTAAAGCACAAATCAATGTGCTTAGCAATAGCCTTCATTCTATGTATATGCCTGCTTATTAGGGCTTTTGGGGGGCCCCAAGCGGCATTATTACAAATTTGGGGAGTTAACAGTTGTATCTTGCATCATCTCAATTTGTCTATGGAGATTCTCAGTCATCCACGTCATGGTTGTCCCAAAGGTGCTTTTTCAAGAGGCAACTGGACTGTTTTTCTTTAGGATCATCTCAATTTGTTTGGGGAAGAAAAAAAATGTTCAAATGTCATCCATGAAGAAAAATTATCAAGTGGGATAACCCTGAAGACATTTCTACCCTCAGGATTCCTTCTCATCACAATCAATATGCTAGGACCAAGCACTAGGGGTTTCCCCTTTTTGGTAAGAAGTTTCAGCCATTCTCCTGCTGACTCTGTAAAATGGGTAGAATGATGTCAATCCTCACAACAGCCTACCCTTTCAACCCTATGAAGAACTGCCGTTCAGCAAAATCTAGAGGCGCCAGGGATCTCTTTTATCCAGAACAAGCATCCATAGTAACTATTTATGATGCAAGCTAGAGAACTGAAGCCAGAATTACAGTCGTAACTCATGCTGGTAGTTAAGTGAGTTACCACGTAACTATGCCTGATTTTACAACCTCTTCTGTGGGAGCTGTTAAGTGAACCTGGGAGTCATTAAGCAAACCCATTGCACCCAATGGGCATTTTTTGCTGGAAAGCAGAAATAAACATTGTAAATCATGATCACATGACAGGGCACTGCAAACGGCTCTAAATTTCCCTCAGTTAGCAAACATCCAAAATATGATCACATGACTGGGAGTCAGAATTTTGAAACTGGGCACTAAATAACCCTGGGGAGGTTGGTTGTAACTTCACATGGTGACCAATCTTGAGTCAGAGACGACCTTGTTACAGAACTCTCTTCAAGTCTCTATAGCCCAGTGATATTGGGTGCAAGAGCTTTTCTACCTTTAAAAGGATGCGGGAAACAGTAGCAGTTTTAAGGATACAAACCCCCCTTTGTTGGGAAAATGAAAAGCATCCCAGTCAGGCTCAGATTTGGCCAAGAGGCTCAGGATGTTAGCTTCTTTTGGCTGAGTAGAGGCATCTGCCTTCATTTTTGATCATGAAGGAAAACAACTGTATCCCTACACATTTTTTGGGGGTAAAGCACTCGAGGACGACACAAATTGGCATGAATGAATGCACCTTCTCATCCCTCAGTTTTGCCTCCAAGGGTGTTGTGTTTTATTTTGTTAGTTAGAGCCTTATGCTCTATTTTTATAGTGTTTTTTATGGCTTTAATGTGTTTTTAATAATGTAATGGTTTTAGGTATTTATTGACTGTTTAGGTTTATTGTATGCCACCCAGAGCCAATTGTTTGGTGTGGAGGCTATAGAAATTGAATAAATGAATGAATGAGATATCATGCTGAAGGAACTCTTTTGGCCTCACAATGAACATAGGACATGTTCTGAGGTATCTAAATCCAGACTGACCCCTCTGAAGCAGCAACTCACTTTTCAGATTCCTCATTAGGTTACTTAGAAATTTATCAATCCCCTTGATTACATGACCAAATTCACATCGTTTTCCTGGCAGCAATGGGGAAGTCGTTTACCACTGCCTCATTTGGAGAATTTTTTTCTGCCTTCAGAGTTTAGCCTTGTCCATCTATTCTTTGGAGTAACCAGATCTGATCTGGCTCAGTTTCCAAGCCCAAGAAAAGACAAATGATAAATACTATCCTCCCAGGCACTAGGCCCACTCAGCCAGGCCATTTCCAAATGCATTATTTTGTTTCCTCTGAACTTGGGGAAAATTCATGCCTGCTTCAAGAGCTCTGGATGGCGCCCGACCTTCGCTCCTTCCGATGCGATCTGAAGACTCACTTGTTCGAACAAGCCGGCCTGGCCTGATGGGGGATGGGTTGGGATTTTATTGTTGTTTTTAATATATCTATTTATTGTTTTAGCTTGGGCATTGTGTTTAATTCTTTTTTAACTTTTGTATCTTTGTATTTTTATATGTTTGCCCTGTTCACCGCCCTGAGTCCTTCGGGAGAAGGGCGGTATACAAATAAAATTATTATTATTATTATTATTACATCCTGCTCACTTTGCCTTAAAGGGAACTCTAGCCTACTGCAACATCTGCAGGCCCTAGCTCTACTGACTTCTGTCCAGGAAATAGTTTTTTATCACCACTGCACAGAAAAATATGAGGAAACCTGAAGGAGTTCCTCCTCCACAAACACACACAACATTGTAATTCAACTTATCAACAGTCCCACACTCAGTCTGTTCCCTCCTGCCAAAGCTCCCACTTTCAACAGAAAGAAGGCTCCCTCACTAATATTCCATTGGAAGTACAGGTAGTCGTTTAATGACCCTAACTGGGACTGGAATTGTTGTTGCTAAACAAAGCAGTCTTTAGACAAAATTGTCATGTGACCACAACACTTAGGAACAACAGATTGTCGTGTGCTCTCTGGAAGTCCGCAAAACCCTACGCACCAGGACAGCTACCTCACTGAGAGACCAGTTGTCCATGAATTGGTTTTATGGCATCTTCTCCCAACTTGACACTCTCCAAATAAGCTAAGACTTCTAGAAGTTGCAGGCTTAACACATGTCGGGAAGGCCACCCTCAACGACAATGACTTTGAAATTAGTTCCTTGACTGTGCAGCTCATGGAGGAACAGCAGCAAAATTCACCTTTCAAGATTATTCCCGAGATTGAATCAGCTAGGAGGAAAACATGTTTTATTACTATCATTATTACTGTTTCATGCTTCTTGATATTTAGCTGATTTAAGAACTACCAGTCTGTTTAAATCAGTCTAATTTGTTGCCACTGAACAGATTGTCCTGTGGCATCCATTACTCTTGGTGGTAGCCAGCTCAGACTTTTTTTGGTGTATGTTGAATTTATTGCTTATCATTTTAAAAATAAGTTTCTAGTTCTCACGATTGACCAAAATGGGGCCTTTGTGCTTTATTTTTTTTTAAAGTTCTTGTTTCTTCCAGTGGCTCCCCAAACAGTTCACTATACCGTAAGTTACAAAAGAGAATGAATGAAGTCCCGGAGAAGTGGGCAAAAGAGCAAGGAACGGAATCCAAGGGCAGCTGGAAAACAGAACAAAACAGCTGCTTTTGGGATTCCGTTGCCCATTCTTAAGCCTTCGCAGAAGCTGGTAACAGAGTGAAAGCAAAATAGGAGGAAGTGAATTTTGTGGCTGGAGAGACATAGCTACACAGTACAAACCCCACAGTATGACACAATGCAAGCGTGTGAGGATCATTTCAGTGACAGTTAACACTGCATGGTTAAATCCTGCAAGTAGACAAACCTCAATGAAGGTCAATAAACCCATCTCAAAGTCTCAGCAGCTGGATTCATATCCCTCTGAAGACTCAGATCTGGCTTTTCAAGGTTCAGATCTTTATCTGCACACAGTGCATCATTAAGTGGCAGGATTCATTACCATAAGATGTGGTGATGACCGGCAGTATGGATGGCCACATAGAAATAGGGCAAATTCCTGACAGACACATTTCTTAAGGCCTGTTAATCTTGAAGACTCCATGTTACTTTCCGGTTGGGGGGTAGCTTGCCTCCAAGTTCCAGTTGCCGAGAGCCATATCAGGAGACATTTATGTCTCCATCTCCTGCATGTGAGCCCATAAGGCAGGTCGTTGGCCTCTGTAGGAAACAAAATACTGGATTAAGACTTTGGCTGTCGAGAAGAGTTGAAAAAGCTAATAAAGGAGCCACAACTACATGACTGAAGCTTTGTCCCCTTTTCACATCAGCCATCCATCTCATCATCATCAAAACAAGATGGCTGGGACCATTTCCACTGTGACTGCTAATTGATGTGGATTAAGTAAATTAGGAACGGTAGGTGTGCTCTGGTACCATCAAAAAGTGTTATCCCTGGAAATTCAAGAACCAGAAAATAGATAAGGAAAGTCATAGACTTCTTCTGCTTCAAAATCGATTAACTCTGATCCAGAAATTTATTAGGACAATGGCAAACAGGTTCTGGTAGATCTGAGCCACAAATTGGTCAAATCTTCCAGAACTATCCGAGCCAACTGACCATCACCATATCCTGTTGCAATGATTTTCACCAGCTAATTAACATATTCCATTTCAGGTATGTTATAAGAAGCCCAAGCCACCTGTAGATTGAAAGCACCAGGTGTGCAGAAAGATTTCTGCCTGAAAGCGTACCAAGAAAACTTTTTCAGCCCACAAGACTTGTTTGGAAATGTTGCTAATGCAGTATTGAATGGCGGGAGAAAAATGTTTGCAAATCAGAGATCTATCCCAACATCACTCACGCAAGCAACTCGATAATTGCTCTCCAAGCAGAACAGGCCTTTTCCATGGCCACAATCCATTCCTGCTGCAAAACCTTTTTTGGATGGATTATTTCTCCCCCATCCCCCTTTCACCTTATTGATTTGGCATACAAGAAAAAAGATTGAACTTGGGGGGGGGGGAAGTCTTCCTGCGTATCCATGATCTTCCTCCTGCCTGTTGCCACCCAGTTCCCCAGAGCTATTATATTCTCTGGGGTGCAGCCAAGTGGATTTACCTGGGTCATATTTCAAATCTTTTATTGCTATTCAACTTCCTTGTAACCCTTTCTCTTGCAGAGCAGATGTAACCATTGTATGATTAGCCAGGAAATTAGAGACGAAGAGAACCTACAGGAGAAGAGACTCTCGTGGGAACAATGAGAAGGGTTGACATGGGAGGACCAGAGAAGGACCTCAATGAGGGAGAACATATTGGCTTTGGGGGAATGGGCCACTAACAGCCGCCAAATCCTTGGCTCTAATCAATACACCTATTCCACAAATTCCTGAAGCTCCAGAGATAAAAGGAAGCAGAGCACCTTTCTGTGTAACTCTTAAAGGTACATCACCCTTGAAAAGGTCTAAGTGCCACTAGGAATAGGGAAACTAAATATTGCTGAATTACCAACAGCATCAGCCAGCATGGGCCCAGTATTTCATTAATCTCTGGATGCCCATAGGTTTTCCACCTCTGCCTGGTTATTTCCACTCATCCCTCCAATCCGCAGACTCAACCCTTCACTCCAAAATAAGAGGAGGTGATTTTACATGAGACTGTGCTATAAAACAAGCGCTGGATTGACTGGCACCTGCTTCACATTACTTGCTTGGCAACTGTATCAATGGCGCAAGCAATGGGTGACATTCCTAAGTACTTTTAGTAGAATTGTTATAGGATTCTCAGGCCCCGTCTAATTTCAGAAGTATCATGGATAATATAATGTTCAGTTTCTCACGTTTTACAGGTAGTCCTCGACTTACGACCACAATTGAGCTATTGTTTTTTTTTTTAAAACAAGACAATTATTGAGTTTGGCCCATTTTATGATCTTTCTTGCCACGCTTGTTAAGTGAATTACTGCAGTTGTTATGCTAGTTAAATGGTTGTTAAAGTAAACCTGGCTTCCCCACTGATTGCTTCTCAGAAGGTTGCAAAAGGTGATCACATGACCCCAGGATACTGTAACTTTCATAAATACATGCCAGTTGCCAAGTGTCCGAATTTTGATCACATGACCACAGGGATGCTGCAACGGTTGTTAAATGTGAAAAATGGTCGTAAGTCACTTTTTTCAGTGCTGTTTTAAGTTTGAACGATCACTAAAAGAACGTAAGTTCAGGACTAGCTGTATTGGGAAGCAGAGACATCCAGATGTAATCACCTTTCATTTCTCAGCACTGCTTCCGGTATTAAACTGCTCAAAGCAGTATATCTCAACCTTAGCAACTTTAAACTGCACGTACGTTGATGCCCAGAATTCCCCAGCCAGCATCCTGGCTAGGGAATCCTGGGAGTTGAAGTGCATACAGCTTAAAAGTTGCCGAGGTTAAAATACATTCTCTTCAAAGATGTCCATTTTTCAAAAGAAATCTGAAAGAGTAATGCAGTTACTATAAGTATTGGCTTCCACAGTAGTCCATATTCATTTTAGTTTAGCCCATTTTAGCATGTTAGGTAGACAATGGAGGCATGTGGATTAAAAACACTGGAGTAGCAGTATTAATGATGTAAAGCACTAATACTGTAGTACTGCTTTGCAACGGCAATATAGGATTATATAGCAGAGATGAGAAGCTCTGACCCTACAGGTGTTCTAAGCTGGGGGGTCCTCAATCTTGGCCTCTTTTAAGACTTGTGGACTTCAACTTCCAGCAAAGCTGGCTGAGAAATTCTGGGAGTTGAAGTCCACAAGTCTTAAAGTGGCCAAGGTTGAGGACCCCTGTTCTAAGCGGTATGATCAAAAATGAGGCATGCAAGGAACTGTAGTTCAATAACATTAGAGAGGAATGTTTCCAATCACTGTTGTAGAAGCTCAACATAGGTACTTTTTGCATACATTCGTTTGGTAATAATGGCTGGAGATTTGCACATACTGTATGCGTGTGCATTTTTCAGTTTTAAGAAGAAAACCAGAAAATGCTATTTAAAAGCCCAGTTGAAAAAAAAAACTAAAAAGGTTTTCAGTTTGAAAACCTTCCACACTCAAAAGGATATGAACATTTATTGAACTATCTAAGAAGTCACAACTTACATCAAAACCACATCCCTTTATAAAGAACGCAGCTCTGCATCATATATGCATCATATGTTTCAGTGAGGTCAAACGAACACCTATCCGAACAAGCCCAGTAGTCTTACCTAATGCCATATAGTTTTTTTCAGTATTCCCACCTTAGATCATAGCCGCAATCTTAAGATTTTCTAAACTGTACTTTAATCTTCACAAAGCCAACCCGCCCCCCCTTTTAAGGAGGTGGTGTATAAAAGCATTTTTAAAAAAACAGACACAAAAAGGCAAGTATCAACAGAACACACATATACGGGTACTATTCCTACCCACCTCTTCAATTTCCTCTTTTTAAAAAAAGAGAAACAGTCTCATGCTAAGTTCTCTCCAAGCTGTTTCTGAACTCCTGAAAACAATCTGCACACAAATCATCCTGGATCATTGTTCAACCTGTGGTTGTTGGGCTTGATCCAGGCGTAGTCATAACAAGAGTAAATCTATTGATATCCATGGGACTGAAGTCATTCATGACTAATTTACAAGCTGCTGATTTCAATAGCCCATTTTCAGGTTACGACTAAATCTGGAACCAATACCTTAGTCTTAAACTTGTAAAACCTCAGCTCGTTTGGACATTTTGTTCTGTTTAAAAGCTCTCTAAGTCAGTCTACACACAAAATGCCTGGAATTGGCATTAGCTCCACAGAAGAATATTCCTTTTTCAACAGGACCTACATAGGGTTGGCCATATGCAAAAGAGAACACCTTTTGTTTAGTAGAGGAAAAATCATCTACTTGTATCTAATGAAATTCCTTTTCCTAGATAATGAAAAAAGCAGTAATCCAGTCTTCTTTTGAATTCAGCTCACCGGCCGATTTCAACAACATTAATAGAATTATTTAGTGCAGATGGAGGCAATAATTTGCTGCCACTGGTTATGAAGAACATCAGTGAATACCGCCAACCAACTAGATGCCACTAATTTGGCACCCCAATTTAAAAGAAAAGCAATTTCACATCTTTTTAAAATGTGTTTTCTCCACTGGGGGAGGGGGGGGGGCGGCGGCTGTTTCCTAAAAATCAAAATGCTCAATGTGAGAGCAGGAAGGTTTACTACAAGAAGGGAACTAGGATCTACAGGAATCTATTTCTGAAAGGAGCTGTGTCTTTAAAAGTTGCATAATTTCAACAGATGAAACTAAGGAAACCATGAATAGCAGCTTTTTCTGGAACGGAAATGCAAGAAGGGGGAAACTTCATCTTCTGAAAGACACAAACTTTCTATCCATCAAAAAAAGTTCCCCTAATGCATGGGGGAAGTAATTTACATCCAAATAACAGCAGAGGCATTGTTCGGCTTCTATTTCTCCCCAAATACATTTTTTCTTAAAAATAAATACATAAAATAAGAGGCAGGAGAGTCAAAATACAGCTTTCTGTTTTCTAATACGGTAGGCAACCAGCAGAAATAAGAACTTGTATATTCAGTTCTAATAAACTGAGTTGGATCAACATGTTTCCTTTTAATTCAAGCTACAATCTTATTAGTTAAGATTTGCTTTCCCGTACAATACTAATTACTTATTGAGAAGTACATCTGTATCTAGGATACTTCTGGTCCTGGGAATTAGGGGATGCTCTGAGATTCGTTTTACAGCAGTCTTAAAACCATTGCTATTATTCCCATGTTGCAGATTGGTTGCCTGAGGTCACCCTAATATTAATTTCTGGCAAGACAAAGGGAAATACCGTACAAGACAAAGGGAATAACCGTACTTGGCACCATGGGATGAATCATGGCCGCTTCACCCAAGATGAGGAGTAAAAAAAAATAAATGACCCCACACTTCTGTCTTTTTCTCTCACGGGGCCCGACTCAGATCACCAGGAAAGGCCCTCACAGCCCAGAAGGAATTTTTTCCCTTGCCTGATCAAGATGCAGCCATCAGCTGGAAGCTCCCACTCGTCGCACTTACTAAAAGGAATCCCAAGGCCAAAGAGAGATTAGAGGTTACCCTGAAGAAGATGAGGGGCAAACCCAACCTTGGCAGGAAGGCGCTCAGCTCCTGGCTGCTTCAAGGCCACGCTCCGCTTCCTTAACCCGGCCGCGCCCTGGCCCCAGGGCCGGGGGCAAGTCCTTTCCGCCTCCCGGCTCAGCCGCCGCCGCCTCGCCGAGTCCACCCTTGGAAACGCTTTGAACTCCCGTAGAAAAGTCACGGGTGGAAACGCGGCGGCGGGAGGAATCGGATCTATTCGCGGGTCTCGCCTCTCCCGCCTTCTGGCGCCCACCTGCAAGAGCACGTGCGGCTCTCCCGCTGCCCCCGTTTGCAGAGCCCTCCTTCCTTCCCTCTCACCTGGCCGACTTCAGAAAGCGGCATCGCCGGGCAGGTGGTCTTGCTTGGCCCTGCTGGATCGTCTCAAAAGTCAGCAGGAGCCCGGCCAGGCCTCGCCTGCAGGGAGACAACCGTTTGACCGGCTCGCCGCGCGCACAAGCTTGCGCTCCGGACCTTTCTGCTCCGTTCCTTCCCGGGCATTTTATGCTGAGAAGATCGACGAATTCCGCCCCCCCCCCGCGCCGCGCCACCGCCTTCTCCTCCTGGGAAGCCCATCTCGACCAATCAGGGCTGTTGGGGCAGGCCGGAATCCCCCCTCTTATTGTTTTCCCCCCACACACACACCAAGCCTAAACTAACTTCTGCTTTTTTTTTTTTTGCTAAGCAAGCTGCCGTCGGTGTTGCAGCGGCTGTAGTTGCCGCCAAGCCGCCCAGCTACTTTCGCTTTTGCTATTAACTTCTGGCCGAGCCGCTCCTGGGCTGTTGCCCGCCCTGCTACTGGCTCCGTAGTGACGGACGCTTGTCTCCTATTACAAGCTGACCGACGGCCCCGGCTTTTTTCCCCCTCTCTCCTCCCGAGCGTCCGATACCTCCGCTTCAGCGGAGGAATCTCCCGGAGCGGATGGCAGCGTAGGCTTTTCGACGGGTCGGTTGGCAAGAACAGGCCCGCTGGAGTCGGTGGAGGTTACAGGTCTTCGGAGGGAATTGCCCTGGTGGCAGCCGTGAGGTTGCGTGGCCTTCCGCTCTGTACAGTCCAGGGGTCGGCAACCTTGGCTCTTTTATGACTCGCGGACTTCAACTCCCAGAATTCCCGAGCCAGCATAGCTGGCTCGGGAATTCTGGGAGTTGAAGTCCGCGAGTCATAAAAGAGCCAAGGTTGCCGACCCCTGGTACAGTCGTTTATGCTCCGTTACAGATCTAGCGGCTGCGATGCAACGTGCCAAACGCACTTCATTAAGTACTGTTTCTCTCTTCCCCCCCCCCACGCTCCAAACATACTACTCACTTTACTACTTTTTTTTCCAAATTATATTTTATATTTATTATATTTTTATACCGCCCTTCTCCCGAAGGACTCAGGGCGGTGTACAGGGCAATAAATATAAAAACGAAATACAAAAGTTAAAAAAAAACAATTAAATATTATGCCCGAATATAAAACAGTAATTAAAAGACATATTAAAACCCCAACCCTAACCCATCAAACCAGGTCAGATTGCTCGAATAAATAAGTTTTTAGATCGCGCCGGAAGGAGCGAAGGTCGGGAGCCGTCCGGAGCTCAACCGGCAAGCGGTTCCACAGGTCTGGCGCGCCCACAGAGAAGGCCCTCCTCCTGGGGGCCACCAATCGACATTCTTTGATCGGAGGCACTTATCAGATTATCAGATTCTGCTTTTCCAGGCTATTTAGTATTGTTGTTTTTTTTTCAAACTTCCTACGAAATTAAAGACTGCGTTTATCAAACTTACTACTCACTTCGTTAAATACTGCTTTTCCAATCTACTACTCGCTTCAGTAAATACTGCTTTTTTTCTTTTCCCAAACTTCGTTCTCCTAAGAACGGTGTGGAAACCCCGTTGCTTAGTTGATAGCTCAGGGCATTGTATGAATTTGGCAAACTGGGCTTAATTCAGTTACCCCAAAGCCTTTTTATGTAAACCCAGAGTATGTATTTGCACAACACATTCAACCAGAACTAGCCAATCATGTTTTAGCAAAGGGTGTCATATGAACCCCACCCAAGGGGTTGGTATATGGATCAGTTAATTCCATAAACTGTAATTTAAATTATCCGTGACCGAATGGAGCACATTTGTATATAGCCACTCTCTGAGCTTTGTGATGTCCTTTTCCTACTGAAAGGCCTAGTGAGGCTGGTGAATGAGAGAAGAAGCAGATTTGAACAAGATACTTGTGTGCTGGTCAAATCAGTCACCCCTTAGTCCAGGGGTTCCCAACCAGGGTGCCTGCACCCCCCCCCCGGGGGTACGAGACGATATTCCAGGGTGTGTGAAAACTTGTGTTTTCAAAGTTATAGTGTATATGCATAATTTGTTGCCATTATTTCGAACTTTTCTAAGGGGTGCGAGAATATATCAGAGGCGTTCTAGAGGTGCGGGGTATAGAAAAGGTTGGGAACCACTGCCTTAGTCCAAGGTTAGACCATATGAGGACCACATACATGAGACATCTCCCTTGGTGCTTATTAGTTTTAACTTAGATTCTTAGAAGAATAGAAGGTAGACAAACTACAAACTGCTGGCTTCTGACATCATTTTCAAGAAAGTACATGGGATTTGTGTAGGCCAGGGGTAGGCAACCTCAGCTCTTTTATGACTCATGGACTTCAACTCCCAGAATTCCTGAGCCAGTCCACAAGTCATAAAAGACCCAAGGTTGCCTACTCCTGGTAGGCCCAAAAAAAGTGCTTTAAAAAAACAAACAAAAATAGGTTATTAAATCTCATTCTTTACTCTGGAAGCTGGTCTACCTCTATAGAAAAAAAAAGTCACAGGTATGGTATGGTGAAGTGAGGGAGCTATCTCAATTGTTGGATTCCTGAGAAATGGGCATTTGAGTTCTAGATAAGCTCTTGCAGCGGCCATTTTATTAATGGGTAACCTGAATCCCAAGTGCCGCATAACAGAGTGAGCGCCTGTTACTCGTCCCAGCTTCTGCCAACCTAGCAGTTCAAAAGGACGTAAAAATGCAAGTACAAAAATAGGGACCACTACAGTGGGAAGGTAACAGCGTTCCGTGCGCCTTTGGTGTCTAGTCATGCCGGCCACATGACCACAGAGACGTCCTCGGACAAGCGCTGGCTCTTTGGCTTTGAAACAGAGATGAGCACCGGCCCCTAGAGTCGGAAATGACTAGCACGCATGTGCGGGGGAACCTTTACCTTTACCTTTTAACCCGTTATTTGGTGAGAATAAGAGTCCAATGAAACCAAATAAAAACGCTGGACTTCCAGGGTAGCTGACTTAAATTGTTCACAGAAAGAGAATCGCTTGCATTTGGCTTTGGAGGGTGAGATAAAATGGGTTAAACCAGTGATTTTCAACCTTTTCTTGATCACGGACCCCCTTTAAATGACCTTTGTGGCCACAGACCATAGCCACAGAGCCCTAAGACTCAAGATTTAAATCAACGCTTCTTCAAGCCTTTGTGGATCCCTGTGACAAAATAGCTGACCAGCGTACCCGTGGCGGGGGGAGGGGTCACTATCTAAAGAGCCATTAGAGAGAGAAAACAATTACAATACCATGATTATGTTAATAATTCCTTTTATATTTTAGATGAATTTGTTGTTGTAATTCTTCAGGCTGGAGTTCTAAATGTACAGGAAAATATACTGTTTTTTCCTTCAAAGCACATTTTCTTTGTGCGCAATCCTGCTGAATTTGTCCTGCACCAGTTTGCAGACTGTTCCCCCCACTTTTTTTTTAAAAAAAAAGGCTTCTTCAATGAGTTCTGCAATTTAGAAGGACATTTCTGGTGCTGTTTCAAAAGCTTTCTTTTGAGAAAGGTTATGTTTAAAGAATCTGTGTTTGCATCAACTTTCTGCATCAAGTCCAGCTTAGAGGCTATTCTTGCATGGCAGCCAGGCTGAGTTTCTTCCTTTAATATATCTACACACGTTTTGTAGCACATGTAGCAGGAGAACTTTGTTTTTGCCTCTTGTTAGACTGGATTCTGTTGGAGAGAGCTGTAATTGTCTCAGCTTTATGCCTATTTCCTAGGTAAGTCATCCACCAGTCCTTCCTAGTTTACATGTCATTTTTACTTCAAATAATAGGGTGCTTAGTCTTCAAGCCCTTGTTGGTGATCTTGTTCCAGACACTGCAGCTGCAGAAAATCCAAGTAGGTACAATCAAGTCTCCTTTCTGCCTTACACATACTCATGCCTCTCCCAGCTGAATATATCAGAACCCAAATAAAATTAACTGGGAGGAGAAAGGCTTTGTTTAATTACAGCTTTTGTCTTAACCAAGGTGCATACGGGTGCCTGTCTGAGAGAGAAAGAGGGAAGAAACAGAAATGCAAGGCGCCAAAGTGACTTCAGCGTCCAGATGATCGCAGATGGCCTCAAATGATGCCAGTAGGAAGGAAGAGGCAACAAAGGGGTCATGTCTGCCTCCCAGGCTATTCATGCAGAGAATCAGGGAACACAAGACCCTCACCAAGCAGCTTAGGGGAGTTGGGTTTCAGGCATGGCTGTGATCCAATGTACAGGTGTACAGAACATCCATCTCTCTCTAATCTCCTAAGTCTCCTACTGAGACAAAACAGCAAACTTGAGACAAATATCGTATCAACGGTGTAGATAATTATTGCCTCTGCACAGATTTTTAATTCCTTACTCTGTCTTGTCAAGATATTCCTGATTTCCCTTGCTAAGAAACAAGGGGAATTCTGCAAGGTTTTAAAGATAGCCGCCAAGCTGGGTTGTTTTCAGCAGAAGAGAATACTTGTAGCTCAGAGTAGAACTGTATAGTCCTTGGTGCTCTCTGACCTTAGTAATTTTCTGGCAGACATTTCATTACATGTTCATCAACTAGCAATTGTAATGAGTTAAAAACTCACTGTGTGTTTGTTGAGATCTTTTGAGTGTGTCAGAAATCTATTGATACATGTGAGTTCAGCAGTGTCTCGGTCAACTGTGCTGGCAAAATTTCCTTGTTCCCAAATAGCTATTTTTGAGTATCCCTGCAAGGTTAAAATTGGAATGGAATGGAATGGAATGGAATGGAATGGAATGGAATAGAATAGAATAGAATAGAATAGAATAGAATAGAATAGAATAGAATAGAATAGAATAGAATAGAATAGAATAGAATAGAATAGAATAGAATAGAATAGAATAGAATAGAATTAGAAGGGACCTTGGAGGTCTTCTAGTCCAGCCCCCTGCTCAAGCAGGAGGACCTATACTATCTCAGACAGGTGATTGTCCGTCTCTTTTTAAAAACTTCCAGCAACGGAGCACCCACGATTTCTGGGGGTAAGCTGGTTGATTGTCCTCACTGTCAGGAAGTTTCTTCTTAATTCCAGGTTGCTTCTTTCTTGGATCAGCTTCCAACCATTGTTTCTTGTCCTTCCCTCTGGTGCTCTGGTGAACAACCTGGCCCCCTCTGCCTTGTGGCAGCCCCTCAGATACTGGAATACTGCTATCATGTCTCCCCTATTTCTTCTTTAGACAAACCCAAGTTCCACAGCCGTTGTTCATACGTTTTGATCTCCAGGCCTATGATCATTTTAGTTGCTCTTCTCTGAATTTTTGCCAGACTCTCAACATCTTTTTTATGATATGGTGACCAAAACTGGCTGCAGTATTCGAGATGTGGTCTTCTTAGGGCTTTGTAAAGTGGCACTAGTACTTTGCGTGATCTTGATTCTATGCCTCTGTTTATACAACCCAGGATTGCCTTATTGGTGAGACGGGTGGCATATAAATATACATAAGCAAATAAATAACATCCAGATGGACATTGCTGGCAGAAGATGGCTGATATCATACTAGAGGGTGTCTGTGCATTGTGTGCCTGCTTGGTGGGGGCCTATGATGGTGCTGTTGGTGCAAATGTGTGGCAAAGTATGCATTCAGCTTTGTTGCAGGATCTGTTTCCCATTTTAGCACCACTGTTCTATTAACTAGTGATAGATACAAAGCGGAGTTCAAAATAAATGTTAAACCTCCCAGTCTAACTGATTCTGAATAGAAAGTCTCTCTGGGCTGTTGCTTGCGTAGTAGGGAGTTAGCTGTCTTCTCTGGCTGGCAACCATCTGGCACTGATTCAGCAGTCTCTCATTAAACATCGCACCCAACATTTGAATTATGGTTAGATATGAACTATTTTGCCAGAGTCTGCTTTGCTATAAGCAGCTTCCAGATCTAGGCTGCAAAAATCTGGATGAACAGTAGATGATAGCAAAAAATCAAAGCTTTTATATTTCTTTGTTCTTACCCAATGCTCATCCAGAATTTTGCAGCCCAAACTCAGCCTGGCAACTCTATTGTAACACGATACAATATTAGGACATTTCATAGGCATGCTTACCCATCTGTTGTTGGATAGGGTAAAATTTATTAGCGTTCTTAATTAACATGCAAGTGCTCTCTCTACGGCTGGTGGAAATACCCCAGCATCCCCCAGGTTGGGTGTTTTCCACCCCTTCTGGTTTAAATTGATGAGGGATGCAGAGCAGGTGTGAAAAGTGTACAGAGAAAAGAAACCGGGTGCCGAGTATCCGCAGGGGACATAAAGACCTGAAATTCAAGTCAGCGTGTTTGCCTGATTCACCACATAAAAACAAAAATAATTTTAATGTGAATTTAACTCCTTATCTCCTCTTAATTCACATCTGGGGAAACTCCCAGATGTGCCTGGCTGCACAGAACACCATTGCTTAAAAGATTTTTGCAAGGAATACCATTATGTGTGATTTAAAATTGAGTCACAGAATATAAACAAAGAAACACCAAATTTCCCCTTGAAATTTGGATTAAAAATCCCCCCACAAATCACAACCCAGATTGTTGCGGCCTTCATCCAGTTCTCTCTCCCGCCAGTAATTATGCACAGCACCGTTGGCCATGCCAGTCTGACTCTCAGTATTTTGATCTGAAGACGGTAGTTTCCGCATCAGGAACTGATGCTGTTCTCCAGAGACCAAACTGAAATGCATATTCTAAAGAGCACTTAATATCATACTATATTATCCTGCTTTATCTGTCCCCGTAGCCAGGACTTGTCTAATGTTTATTTGAAAATACATTCAACAAAGGGCCTTTCCATCATTAAATCCAGCCCTTGGATTTCATCTCATTGTTTATAGCTGGAAGATTACTGATGCATAGCTTCTTAATTACCCCCAGGGGAGTAGAGATACTTTAATTACTGGTTATCTTTCAGTCCCTCCCCCATGTATTTTTAAATAATAATACAGGACTATTAAAAAGAGAAGGGTTAAAAAAAAGAAAGAATAAATTGCTCCCAATCCACCTTCTCAGGTATATATGTAATGTGACGCTCGAACAATTAAGAGAGTCTGTTCTGGGGACAATTAACTAAACTCACCTAAAATTAGTAAGGATTAAACTGAGCATGATGTGCAAACAGGCAAGCTTCATTTAAAAGCAGGCTTGGCAAATAAGAGTTGGACTTACATGAGACTTCATTAGTGATTGCAGCTTAGATTGAGTGGGATGTATGGGGGGAAAAAACTAAGTTGAGGGGTCCTTGGTGCTCTCTGAGTTTGGTTGTTTTCTTGTAGACATTTATTTACCCAAACTAGGTAATATTGCATCATCATAATGTAAGTTGCTCCATCAGATAGGCAGAACCTAAACCCTGTCGGAGGAAAAATCCAATGTTTTGAACCCAGGCTGTAGTTTATCACAAGATACGTATAGGACCAGTGTTTTCCCTGTGTACCTAGAGCAGGGCTTTTCAACCAGTGGTACAGGTACCACCTGTGGTACATTGGCACCTAGCAGGTGGTACGCGAACATCCTGGGAAAGTGGTAGCAGGGGAGGGGAATGAGCTGAACTGGTGGTAGCACCGCAGAAGCCTGAGCGAGAGATGGCTGAAGCTGCAGGGCTGTCAGGTTTTTGATACCTTGCTAGGCGACTGGTGGTACTCGGATGTTGCCATAAGCTAAAAATGGTACAATGGGTGAAAAAGTTGAAAAGCCCTGACCTAGAGACAGTGGTGATGCTGAGATTAAGTAGTCTTCTTCTCCAAAAAAAGGGGAAAAAGATTTTCAAGTTACAACCTGAAAGTTTGTCTCATGAGGATTGAAGAAAGCATATAATTTGAAAAATATTACATATAGATAGGTAGTCCTTGACTTGTTGTTGTTGTTAGTTGCGAAGTTGTGTCCAACCCATCACAACCCCATGGGCAACGTTCCTCCAGGCCTTCCTGTCCTCTACCATCTTCTGGAGTCCGTTTAAGCTCACGCCTACTGCTTCAGTGACTCCATCCAGCCACCTCATTCTCTGTCGTCCCCTTCTTCTCTTGCCCTCAACCTTTCCAAGCATTAGGCTCTTTTCCAGTGAGTCCTTCCTTCTCATAGTCCTTGACTTACGACCACAATTTAGCCCAAGCCCAAAATTTCAGTTGCTAAGCAAGGCAGTTGTTAAGTGAGTTGTGCCCCATTTTATGATTTTTTTTGCCACAGTTCTTAAGGGAATCACCGCAGTTGTTAAGTGAACCATGCAGTCATTAAGTGAATTTGGCATCCCCCATTAACTTTGCTTGTCAGAAGCTGGCTGAGAAGGTCACAGATGGTGATATCACATGGCCCCGGGACAGTGTAGCTGTCATAAATGCATGCCAATTGCCAAGTGCCCGAATTTTGGTCATGTGACCATGTGGATACTGCAATGATCCTAAGTGTGAAAACCAGTCACAAGTCACTTTTTTCAGTGCTGTTGTAACTTTGAATGGTCACTAAACAAAGGGTTGCAAGGCAAGAACTACCCGTAATGAATTAAACACATCCTGGAACTAGAGAAGTAAAAGCAGCATTAATATAAGAGTTCACCATATGTCATGCATTCAGCATCTGTGTGAAGTTAGTGTCTATAGCCAAACAAAATAGGCAGACATTTGGTATCTATAGGTAGATATTTAATGGTTGGTATCCTAGTTAAAACAGCCTTCTCTAAGCCAGTGCTTCTAAGACAGGGGTGTCAAACTTGCAACGTCACGTGACTTTTTTTCCATTGCCGGCAATGGGGTGGGTACGGTTTCGGCATGACGCATCCGGCCCACGGGCTGGCAGTTTGACACCCATGCTCTAAGATGTAGGAAAATTCTGGGTGCCACTTATCCAGGGGACCTCTATTTGGAGGAAATTTGCGCTAGAACATTGGAAAAAGGAAACTTGCCAATTATTATTTCTCAGCCTAATAGATTTTTGAGGATTACACAGCAGAGCAGCAAGCTGCAATATATTTATTTATTTATTTAGTTACATTTATATACCGCCCTTTCCCTGAGGACTCAGGGCGGTTTACAGGGAATTAAAAAATCCAACATACAAAAGTTAAAACCGAATTAAAAAATATTAAATTGACCCTGTACACAATTAAAACCCCAATTAAAAATTTCTCCTCAGCCTGGGCCCGAGAGCTCAAAGAGCCAGGTCTTCAGGCCCCGGCGGAATGATCGGAGGTATATATATATACCTCAATTTCTTGGTGCAAAATAATAAATACGTTATGTTTACAATTATGTTTAATAAAATGAATAGTAGATGAAACACACTTAATTTGTTAGATTTTTATCCCACTTTTATTACTTTATAAGTAACTCAAGGTGGTAAATATATCTATTATTCCTTCCTCCTTCTATTTTCCCCACAACAACCGTGTAAGGTATGTTAGACTGAGCGTGACTGGCCCAAAGTCAGCCAGCTGGCTTTCATGCCTAAAGCAGGACTAGAACTCACCATCTCCTGGTTTGTAGGCCATCACCTGAACCACTACATCAAATCACTACATCCATTTACAACTGAAAAAACCCTTGTCTTTGTTTTTCCTCTGGGCATGGATTTCCCTTTGGTTGACTGGATTTTTTTTTCTTGGTTAGTTGGATTTTATATTTGAATTCTTTCTATTGCTGTATTTAAAAGCATATCCTTTGTGGTTTCAGTCTGTTCTGAAAGCACTGGAAAAAGCTCGGCGTATTTTTAAAATAAATTCATATATGCCATGTACATATAGGTAGTTGGCAATGCCCTCATATTTAATGAATTGATATGATGGGGAAGGGTTTGAGGGATTAAAAAGCAAATTATACTACTGAAAATGGATGCCATTGCCTCTTCTTGCTACAAATAAGGGATTCAACTAAGTAAAAGTTTTTACAGTGGTTCTCTTTTCGGAGTGCATTGCCCATGTTTTCCAGGCATTGAAGTGGTACCATTAACTGTTAAGTTCCCAGCACTTCAATAGCTGTAAAATCAGTCCAAAAACATCTAAAATTACTCTTTTGTTTTCTTTCACTTTTAAGTGCAGGACTATCAACATTTAATGTTTCCTTATTAACAAAACTCAGCTCCATCTGGTGGTAGCACAAGAAAGAAATCTTGGGTTAGAATTAATTTAGAATTAATTTAAATTTTAGATGCTTGAGGAAGACATTTCTGCTAAGTATATAGATCAGGGGGTCTTCAAACTTGGCCCTTTTATGACTTGTATACTTCAAGTCCCAGAATTCCTCAGCCAGCGTGCCTGGCTGAGGAATTCTGGGAGTTGAAGTCCACAAGTCATAAAAAGGCAAGGTTTGAAGAGCCCTGATATAGGTACTCCTCGATTTATAACCAATCATTTAGTGACTGTTACAACAGAAACTGAAAAAGTGACTTATGACTGGTCCTCAATCTTATAAGTTGTCACAGCATGCCCACAATCATGGTGATCAAAATTTGGGTGCTTGGCAATCAACATGTATTTACAATGATTACAGCATCCCTGGATCATGTGATTGCCATTTTGTAACCTTCCCAGCTGGCTTCTGACAAGCAAAGTCAATGGGGGAACTTGGTTTCATTTAAAGACAGCATTATTCACTTAACAAGTGATGTGACTTGCTTAACAGATGTGGCAAAAAAGGTAAAAAAAATGGGTGCAACTCATTTAGCAACCATCCTTGCTTAGCAACAGAAATTCTGGTCCCAGTATAAGTTCTAAGTTGAGGACTATGTATATTAGGAATTGAGACACGGAAAATACTAGTTTAGGTGAAGTTTAGTTTTACTTTTGAACCTCCAGACAATAATATAAGAACTTGTTGAAAAATAGATGATTGCTCCAGATTCAAGTATAACATTCTAAAGAAGTAACTGGAACCCACCTAAGATATATCCTAAAGACTAATTTCTAACGCTACTAGTCTGTCTCTCCAAAGATCCTACTTAAACATTTGAAGGCTTTCTTCCTTTTTAGCTGCTTAGGATCCTGCTGATGAGTGATAAACACGACCAAGATCCTCTTGGGGGAAGCACTCCAGTTGGGCTTGGCAGGAGAAAGGTGCCTCTTGTGTCTTTGAAACAAAAATAATGTTAAGATGGGTAAAAATTACCGTATTAGAGAAGATTCCTGAGAAAGAAAAGAAGCTGATGGATCATCAGACAAGTCACTGCCGTTATTAAGTCAGTCACATGGTTGTTAAGTGAATCTGGATTTCCCATTGACTCAGCTTGTCAGAAGGTCGCAAAAGCTGACCACGTGACCCCAGGACACTGCGAGCGTCATAAATACGAGGCAGTTGCCAAGAGGCTGAAGTTTGATTATGTGACTACGGGGAGGCTGCAACGGTCATAAAGTATGAAAAACGGTCCTAAGTCATTTTTTTTTCCAGCACCGCGTAGTAAGTTTGATGGGCACTAGATGAACTTTTGTAACTGAGGACTTACCTTTATTAGATGCCCTCCTTTACAGCACCGCCTTTTTGGAGGGGGGGGGCGCAAAAATAGAATCAAGATAGAATCAAGATCAAGTGAAGTACTAATACCACGTTACAATGCTTTGGTAAGGCCACACCTGGAATACTGCATCCAGTTTTGGTCACCACGATGTAAAAAAGATGTCAAGACTCTAGAAAGGGTAAAGAGAAGAGCAACAAAGATGATTAGGGGGCTGGAGGCTAAAACATATAAGGAACGGTTGCTGGAATTGGGTATGTGTAGTTTAATGAAGAGAAGGGTGAGGGGTGACATGATAGCAGTGTTCCAATATCTCAGGGGCTGCCACAAAGAAGAGGGAGTCAAGCTATTCTCCAAAGCACCTGAAAGCAGGACAAGAAGCAACGGATGGAAACTAGTCAAGGAGAGAAGCAACCTAGAACTAAGGAGAAACTTCCTGACAGTTAGAACAATTAACCAGTGGAACAACCTGCCTCCAGAGGTGGTGAATGCTCCAACACTGGAGGTTTTTAAGAAGAGACTGGACAGCCATTTGCCTGAAATGGTATAGGGTTTCCTGCCTGAGCAGGGGGTTGGACTAGATGACCTCCAAGGTCCCTTCCAACTTTATATTTTTTATTATTATTATTATTATTATTATTATTATTATTATTATTATTATTATTATTATTATTATTATTATTAAATGGACAATATGAAATTTGAGCGGGCCACGAACAAGAAGTATATATCGGAGGCGGTGACCCTTTGAGAGCTGTATGCAACGAAATTTCATTTTGATGTATGCCGATTGGTGTACATTCAAAGTGACAATAAAGTTATCATCATCATTAAAAAGAACGGACAAGCCGAGCAAGGGGGGGGGCGGATTGGCAGCTGCGCGTCCTCGCTCCGACCACCGCTAGAGGGCGCGGGGCGGCCTTCCCCGGCAAGGCCCCGCCCGCTCTTCCCGCCGCTCTCATGGCTGCCCTCCGGTCGCTGGGCTCGGCTCTCGCCTGGAGAGCAAGGCCCGTTTTCGCCCGCAGGTCAGTGCAGCGATGGGGCTGGAGACCGAAAAGCGCCCAATTCGCCCCTTTGCACCCGGGGAGGGGGCTGGAGCTGCTGCAGCTGCAGCTGCATTTCGGCTCGGCGCTGGGGAGCTCCGCCTCTCGGGGGGTCCAGCCTGGTACTGAAGCTCCGCCGTGCCCGTCAAAGAAACGCCCGGGGCTGCGGGGGGCTCCGGGCTGCGGCTCCTAACTGACCTTGGCTGAAGCTCAGCAAGCCGGATTTCCAGAGGGGCGCTCGGGGAAACGCCGGCGCGGTCCTGGGGAGGGCGAAGCAGCCTGCTCGGAGGAGGCGCCTTTCGCTCTCGGCGGCTGAGAAAACTCTTGGCCCGCGTGGCTGGGAAATTTTTCCCCTAAAGTAGGAGCTTTCCTGCAGGAGGAACTAAACCCCTTTTTCTGTGAGGGAGTGCAGGGGGTGGGGGAAAAAAAGAAAAAAAGAAATCGCTTGGTTTAGTTGTGGCTCAGAAAGGGGCAGGGCAGTCCCAGATCTGGATGGATTTGGAAGTTATGTTGGGAGTCTGAATTAAAATTGGATTTGATCTTGGGAGATCGGCTGCCTGTTATGGTGCCGAGGGTTGGGATGGGACGGGAAAGGCGCTTTGGCTTTTGTTGCTTCGCTGGAAGAGGGTTTCAGGGGTGCACACTGTTTTACATGCACACACTTTTCAAAGCCCATTTGTAATTACGGCTAGTCCTCTTACGATCATTATTGAGCCCAAAATTGCTGTGTCTAAGACTCTTTTAAGTGAAACATTTTATTTCATTTCATTTATTATATTTGTATACCGCCCTTCTCCTGAAGGACTCAGGGCGGTGAACAGGGCACATAAAAATACAGAATACAAAAATTAAAAAAAAGAATTAAATAAGAGCCCGAGCTAAAAACAGTAGAGTAATAAAAATCCCCAATAAAAACCCCAGCACATCCCCCATCAGGCCAGGCCGGCTTGCTCAAATAGGTAGGTCTTCAGGCCGCGTCGGAAGGAGCGAAGGTCAGGTGCCATCCGGAGCTCAACCGGCAGCTAATTCCATAAAGCCGGGGCGCCCACAGAGAAGGCCCTCCCCCTGGGGGCCACCAGCCGGCATTCTCTGACCGGTGGCACCCTGAGGAGGCCCTCTCTGTGGGAACGCACAGGGCGGAGGGAAGTTGACGCCGGCAGCAGGTGATCCCCGAGGTACTCTGGACCCATGCCATGTAGGGCCTTGAAAACCATTACCAAAACCTTGAACCTCACCCGGAAGACAACTGGTAGCCAATGCAGCTTGCGGAGCAAAGGTGTAACATGGGAGTACGGGGAAACTCCCAAGACAACTCTCGCGGCTGCATTCTGTACCAGCTGGAGCCTCCGAGTGGTTTTTTAACGTTTGTTAAACATTTTATTTAATTTAATTTTAATTTAATAATATTTCTATACCGCCCTTCTCCCGAAGGACTCAGGGCGGTGAACAAGGCAGGGATAAAAATACAGGATTACAAAAGTTAAAAAATAATTAAATACATGCCCATATACTAAAAACAATTAATACATCTTAAAACCCCAATAAAATAACAATAACAACCCCCCCAGTCCCCCATCAGGCCAGGCCAGCTTGTTCAAAAAAGTATGTTTTTAGCTCGCGGCGAAAGGAGCGAAGATCGGGCGCCGTCCGGAGCTCAACCGGTAGCTGATTCCATAGCTCCGGGGCGCCCACAGAGAAGGATCTCCCCCTGGGGGCCACCAATCGACATTCTCTGACCAGTGGCACCCTGAGGAGGCCCTCTCTGTGGGAACGCACAGGGCGGAGGGAAGTTGATGCCGGCAGCAGGTGTTCCCTAAGGTACTCCGGACCCCTGCCAAGTAGGGCTTTGAACACCATTACTAGTACCTTGAATCTCACCCGGAAGACAACTGGTAACCAATGCAGCTCACGGAGCAGAGGTGTAACGTGGGAGTATCGGGAGACTCCCAACACAACTCTCGCGGCTGCATTCTGTACCAGTTGGAGCCTCCGGGTGGTCCTCAAGGGCAGCCCCATGTAGAGAGCGTTGCAGTAGTCCAGTCGAGAGGTCACGAGCGCGTGAGTGACCGTGCATAGATCATCCCGGCTTAGATAGGGCCGCAACTGGCGCACCAGGCGAACCTGGGCGAAAGCCCCCCTAGTCACAGCTCCTATATGGTCTTCCAGGGTGAGCCGTGAATCTAGGAGGACTCCCAAGTTGCGAGCCCTATCTACGGGGGGTAATAGTTCACCCCCCCATAGAAAGAGGTGGAATATCCGAATAGACCCGGGATGAAGGTATGCAAAGCCACTCAGTCTTGTCGGGGTTGAGTTGAAGTCTGTTCCTCCCCATCCAGACCCGAACCGCCTCCAGGCAACGGGACATCACGTTGAGGGCATCACTGGGGTGGTTTGGGGTCGAAAGGAAAAGCTGGGTATCATCAGCATACTGATGATACCCAACTCCAAAACCACGAATGATCTCACCCAGCGGTTTCATATAGATGTTGAACAGGAGAGGCGAGAGGACCGACCCCTGAGGAACTCCACAAACGAGAGACCTCGCGGTCGACCTCTGCCCTCCTGTCAACACCGACTGCGAACGTCCCTGGAGATAGGAGGAGAACCACTGTAAAACCGTGCCTCCCACTCCCAATCCCCTGAGACGCCGCAGCAAGATACCATGGTCGATGGTATCGAAAGCCCCTGAGAGGTCTAATAGGACTAGAACAGAGGAATGTCCCCTGTCCCGAGCCCTCCAGAGATCATTCACCAGCGCGACCAATGCCGTCTCCGTGCTGTACCCGGGCCTGAAACCCGATTGGTACGGGTCTAGATAATCCGCTTCATCCAGGACCAGAGGGAGCTGATGCGCCACCACACTCTCAACAACCTTCGCAAGAAAGCGAAGGTTGGAGACGGGACGAAAGTTGTTCAATACAGCTGGGTCCAAGGCAGGCTTCTTGAGGAGAGGCCTCACCACCGCCTCTTTCAAGACGGCGGGGAAGCTACCCTCATTCAGAGAAGCCGAAATAACTGCCTGGAACCAGCTGCGTGTCCTCTCCCGGGCTGCATAAACCAGCCAGGAAGGGCACGGGTCCAATAAACATGTGGTGGAGCTCAGCCTCCCCATGATCCTGTCCACTTCCTCCGGAGTCACAGAATCAAACTCCTCCCAGGTGATATCGACAAGACCGCCCGTGTCCTGATCGTCAGACTGCCCAGTCAGAGTCCAGACCGGTCCGAATCCGAGCGATTTTGTCCGACAGATGCTGGTTAAACTCCTCGGCACGACCCTGCAAGGGTTCTTCCCTCACCTCCTGATTCAGGAGGGAGCGAGTCACCCTAAACAGGGCGGCCGGGCGATTATCTGCGGACGCGATAAGAGTAGCGAAGTGGTTAGACCTTGCCTCCCTTATCGCAGCGAGATAAGACCTAATATGGGCTCTTAGTCGCAATCGGTCGGATTCGGATCGGCTGGGTCTCCAACCGCTCTCTAGGCCCCGTCTCCGACGCTTCATCTCCCGGAGCTCCGCGAAAAACCATGGAGCTCGACGGGATCTGCACCGGGTCAGGGGCCGCAAGGGTACAACTCGGTCAAGAGCCTCAGTGGCTGCCCTTTCCCAGGCTTCCACTAAGGCATCTGCCGAGCTGTGAGCAAGGGAGGCAGGTGGGGACCCCAGCGCCGCCTGGAACCTCTCGGGATCCATTAAGCGTCTGGGGCGGTACCATTTAATTGGTTCCACGCACCCACGGCGAGGGGTGGCAAAACGGAAGACCAGCCGCAGGAGATGATGATCGGTCCATGACAGGGGCATAACAATTGGGGAGCCCCCACCAAGATCATCTAACCACCGTCCAGATAAGAAAACTAGGTCAAGGGTGTGGCCTCCCTCATGAGTCGGTCCCGAAATTACTTGCATCAGGTCCATGGCCGTCATGGAAGCCATGAACTCCCGAGCCAACTCAGATGATCCTCCCAGCGATGGTAGATTGAAGTCCCCCAAAACTATAAGTTTCGGGAACTCAATCACCAACCCAGAGAGGATATCGAGAAGCTCAGGCAGGGCTGCTGCTGTGTGACTAGGCGAAAGGTACACCAGCAGCAAGCCCAACTGCGCACCAGGGCCGCATCTCAAAAAGAGAGACTCACACCCGACTATCTGGGGAACGGTGGCCTCCCGCGGACACAAGGTCTCCCTCATAACAACCGCCACACCCCCGCCCCTGCCCTGAGCCCGAGGCCGGTGTAGCACCCGGAAACCTGGTGGGCAAAGGTCAACCAGAGGAATCCCGCCCTCTGGGCCCAACCAAGTCTCCGTGATGCAAGCCAGGTCCATGACTTTTCTTGCCACAGTTGTTAAGTGAATCACTGCAGTTGCTAAATTAAGTAACGCGGTTGCTATGTGAAACTGGTTCCCCCATTGACTTTGCTTGTCAGAAGGTGGCAAAAGGTGATCGCATGACCCCGGGACACTGCAATTGTCATTTGAACCGGTTGCCAAGCATCTGAATTTTCATCACGTGACCGTGGGGAATACTGTGATGGTTGTAAGTGTGAAAAATGGTCATAAGTCAAAAGGCAGCTCTGTCCTTAGTGGATATATTTAAATAATACCTCCTCAAAGTTCAGAGTTCACTCAGTTTTGCCAGAGGCAGGCGTGTGCAATACAGGTAGTCCTCGACTTATGACCACAATTGAGCCCAACGTTTCTGTTGCTAAGTGAAACATTTGTTAAGTGAATTTTTCCCCATTTTACAACCTTTCTAGACACAGTTGTTAAGTGAATCACTGCAGTTGTTTAGTAACGGTTGTTAAGTGAATCTGGCTTCCCTTTGACATTGCTTATCAGAAGGAACAAAACGAGAGTACATGACCTCAGGACATTGAAACTGGCATAAATATGAGTCAGTTGTCAAGCATCCAAATTTTGATCAAGTGACTATGGGGATGCTGCAACAGTTGTATGAAAAACTCATAAGTCACTTTTTTTTAGTGACATTGTAACTTTGAGCAGTCACTAAATGAACTGTTGTAAGTCAAGGACTACCTGTACTTTGAAAAGCTAAAATCTTGTTTGAAAAGTCCTTAGTGTTGCTTGTTTCAAGAGCTTTAAACCCATTGAGAAAGCAGCAGTATCAACAATAACAGGCCAGTTGAACCTTACAGAAGGGAGAGTGCCAAAATTATTTAATTATGTCATTCTGTCCAGAGCATTTACCTCATAAAAATTATATTGCTGGCTGGAATATTCTGGCAGTTGAAGTCCTCGCATCTTTAAAATGGCTAAGATTGGGAAAACTGCAATAAAGGGATGTAAATTATTCTGGATTAAAATAAGGGGACAAGACAATAACCTGCCTACTATAATTTAAATGCTGTTTTTTCACATTGTACCTAGAAGTACAGATAGTCCTCAACTTACAACAGTTCAATTAGTGACCATTTTTAGTTCCGTTTGGAACTGAAAAATGTGACTTATGACCATTTTTCACACTCATGACCATTGCAGTAACCCCATGGTCACATGAAGAAAATTCAGATGCTCTTATTTATGACGGTTGCAGTATCTCAGGATCACGTGATCACCTTTTGCAGCCACCTGACAAGCAAAGTCAATGGGAAAGCCAGGTTCACTTAACAACTACATTACTTAAGAGCTGCAGCAATTCACTTAACAACTGTGGTAAGAAAGGTCGTAAAATGACGCAAAACTCAATGTCACACTTAGCAACATAAACTTTGGGCTCAATTGTGGTTGTAAGCCAACTACTTGTAACTCGACTACAATTTTACTTCCCCAGTGGCCACAATTTTACTTCAATCCTGCACAGAGCTTTAACCAGTATTCAGGGTTACTGTGTTGTCTGTCCTTTTTGGATATAGCTCAACTCCAGGTAGTAGCCCCTCATTTCCATTTAGTTCATGTAACAACCAGTAAAAGTGTAGTGAAAGCTAGCTAACTGGCATTTTGACTTACTGGTCAGGCCTTCCGCCATTATCTCATATTCTCTCTCTCTTTTCAGTTTCAGGCAATCTCAGCGAAATCATCGCCTCACACCTTCCGATGATGAGCTTCTCCAAAAAACAACAATCCATCATTTGGAAAGAGACTCACCAAACATGATGTTTATTGAAAATTACACTAATTATGGTTTCTCCATCAATGGGAACACAGTGGTAGGCCCTTGTGCTATTTTGCCACAAGCCATCCTGCAGTGGAATGTGAGTGTGTAAGCTTTTCAGTTCCTTAATAGAGATACATGAATCTCTTCAGTTCAGGATATATATTTTCTCCCTGTAATATATTTTTCCTTAAATCCATTTACAGCAAGTCCTTGCGTAATGATGGGAATTTCCACAACTAAGCAATATGGTTTTAAAGAGCAATGTACATGATCACACTGCTTAGCGATGGCAGTTCCAGCCAGTTCTAGATTACCATCATTAAGCAAGAACCTCATGAGCTTGACTTCCTGCTGGCTTCCCCAATGATTTTGCTTGTGGGAAGCTATCAACTATGTTCACGTGATAGCGGGATGCTGTGATTGACAGAAATCTGGGCTGGTTCCTGAACACCTGGATTGTGATCATGTGACTACAAGGTCACTGCAACAATGAGGATCAGTCATAACTAGCACTCATTTAGTGCCGTTCCAAGTTTGAATGGTCGCTGAGGGAGTGTCATTTAATAAGGACCACCTGTACATGCCAGTTTGCGATTCACATAGAATAATGTTTTTAATGGAAACTATGTATTTTAATGCATAAAACTCCCGCTTACCTTCAGAGATCATGTAGTCCATCTAAAGCAGTGTTTCTCAACCTTGACCTCTTGAGATGTATGGACTTCAACATGCCGGCTGTTCTGGGAGTTGAAGTCCACACACCTTCCAAGTGGACAAGGTTGAGAAACACTGCGTTTTCTTATGCTGCTTATTGAGTATTGGAAAAGTTTGTCTTATATTATTTTGTTTCATATTCCAGGTTGGCACATACAAAGATATTATTGGAGACAGTCTTGTTCTGTTCTATATGCTGGAGCCCAAAATAGGTACAAAAGAACCGTGGGTCTTGGGCTGGGGTTTTAGAGGGTTTTTGTTAGTTTTGGTCTTAAGGAGGAAATAACGTCTCATCATCTTTCCCTGCCTTGCCCTGCTGGTTGTCCTAGAAATTGTGGTCCTGGGAACGGGAGCCAAAGTAGAGAGGCTGGATCCTGATGTCCTGAAATGTTTGCAGCAACGTGGGATTGCTGTGGAAGTACAAAGCACGGTAAGAGGTGGTGTGGTAAGGACAGGAAGAAGCAGATAGCAAGAAAGATTAGGGGAGAAAGCAACACACTAGTTTTTCTTCTTCGGGTTGAGGAATTTATGAAACCTCAAAATAGAAAAAGCTGGATGGCACAGGCAGCGTGAAACCTCATTGCCCGATGCAGTGTTTGGCATGCTTAGCATTCTTATTTAGGTTGCATACTTCTAGTCCTCATGGTTTGTTTCTTTAACGTGCACAGAAATGCATACGGAGCTTATTTTTTTTATCTCCAGAAGTCTTTATTTGGATCATATGCTCCAGGAAATTTGGCAGTAAGGCCTTTGGCATTTTGCAATGGAATTTGTACCGCTCTTTTCCTCCATAGGCGTTGATATAGTGATTTGCTAAAGCATGAACTGGCAATAGACATAGGCTCTCATCTTTTTCTCCATACGGATTCCTTTGGTTGGGGTGCATTTTTCCCTGCTGGCTTTGAATTTGGACCCAGGCGCCCAGCTGTTTCCATCTTGTGGATGGAAACTAATCAAGGAGAGGACCAACCTAGAACTAAGGAGAAATTTCCTGACAGTTAGAACAATTAATCAGTGGAAGGACTTGCCTCCAGAAGTTGTGGGTGCTCCCAACACTGGAGATTTTGAAGAAGAAGATCGGACAGTTATGTAGGGTTTCCTGCTTGAGTAGGGGGTTACTCTGTTATTCTGTCTCATCTCTTTGGCTCCACAGCCTAACGCTTGCGCCACTTTCAACTTCCTGGTAAGCGAACGACGCGTGACAGCTGCTGGACTCATACCTCCTCCTCCTGGTGCCATGTCTGAATAAGCCTTTAAGGGTAAGACGAGATAAGAGGCGTTCTAAGCAGGCTAGAGAAAGAGACTCTACTGTCATGGCTGCCCGCCCCTTCGGGGAGCTTTCAGCTGCTTCTCCCAGTCACAGACAAGCATCAGCAGCAAAACATCACCAAAAGAGCTGGGTTTTTTTCCCCCCAGGTTTACAGTTAGAGCTGAGGCTGGCTGCTCTTCCTTGCATTGCAGCAGCAGCCCAGCTTGGAAAAGAAGGCCTGAAAGTGATTATTATGCACCACTGTTTGTGTCTTATATCTAGTTGTTCTCTGAAACAACTGCAGGCTGCTAGTGAATTTTTATCCTCGGAGGAAATCTGTTGGGTAGACTGAAATAAAATTATTTGTCCAAAATTGATTTGCAGGCTTTGAGACGAAGTTTTAAATGTGGGCTTCTTTGCCCACGTGTCATCTATTTTGTTATTTATTTAATTCAATTTATTTCTGTTTATATAACCCTCTGCTTGATCCTGCTTAGCATATCCTACGTTATCAGTGAACTGCAATTTAAGTTTTTATTTAAGCAGCCCAGCGAACGAATCATAAAAAGAACATGTGAAAACATATAAGGAAGATACAGTCATGGCCGAAATTGTTGGCACCCCAGAAATTTTTCCAGAAAATCAAGTATTTCTCACAGAAAAGTATTGCAGGAACACATGTTTTGCTATACACAGATTTATTCCCTTTGTGTGTATTGGAACACAACAAAAAAAGGGAGGAAAAAAAGCAAATTGGACATAATGTCAAACAAAACTCCAAAAATGGGCTGGACAAAATTATTGGCACCCTTAACTTAATATTTGGTTGCACACCCTTTGGAAAAAATAACTGAAATCAGTCGCTTCCTATAACTATCAATAAGCTTCTTACACCTCTCACCCGGGATTTTGGACCACTCTTCCTTCGCAAACTGCTCCATGTCTCTCTTATTGGAAGGGCACCTTTTCCCAACAGCAATTTTAAGATCTCTCCAAAGGTGTTCAATGGGATTCAGATCTGGACTCATTGCTGGCCACTTCAGAACTCTCCAGCGCTTTCTTGCCATCCATTTCTGGGTGCTTTTTGACGTATGTTTGGGGTAATTGTCCTGCTGGAAGACCCAAGATCTCGGACACAAATCCAGCTTTCTGACACTGGGCTCTACAGTGCGACCCAAAATCCTTTGGTAATCCTCAGATTTCATGATGCCTTGCACACATTCAAGGCACCCAGTGCCAGAGGCAGCAAAACAACCCCAAAACATCATTGAACCTCCACCATATTTCACTGTAGGTACTGTGTTCTTTTCTTTGTAGGCCTCATTTCGTTTTTGGTAAACAGTAGAATGATGTGCTTTACCAAAAAGCTCTATCTTGGTCTCATCTGTCCACAAGACGTTTTCCCAGAAGGATTTTGGCTTACTCAAGTACATTTTGGCAAACTGTAATCTTGCTTTTTTATGTCTCTGTGTCAGCAGTGGGGTCCTCCTGGGTCTCCTGCCATAGCGTTTCATTTCATTTAAATGTCGACGGATAGTTCGCGCTGACACTGATGCTCCCTGAGCCTGCAGGACAGCTTGCATTGCTTTGGAACTTGTTTGGGGCTGCTTATCCACTATCCGGACTATCCTGCGTTGCAACCTTTCATCAATTTTTCTCTTCCGTCCACGACCAGGGAGATTAGCTACAGTGCCATGGGTTGCAAACTTTTCTTCTCCTCTTTCTGTTGTCCATGCTTAGTGTGGCACACACAGACACACAATGCAAAGACTAAGTGAACTTCTCTCCTTTTTATCTGCTTTCAGGTGTGATTTTTATATATTGCCCACACCTGTTACTTGCCCCAGATGTTTAAAGGAGCATCACATGCTTGAAACAATCTTATTTATCCACAATTTTGAAAGGGTGCCAGTAATTTTGTCCAGCCCATTTTTGGAGTTTTGTTTGACATTATGTCCAATTTGCTTTTGTTCCTCCCTTTTTTGTTGTGTTCCAATACACACAAAGGGAATAAACCTGTGTATAGCAAAACATGTGTTCCTGCAATACTTTTCTGGGAGAAATACTTGATTTTATGGAAAAATTTCTGGGGTGCCAACAATTTCGGCCATGACTGTATCTAATCTCTCCCTATTGTCAATATTCATACCCCATGCCAGAGACCAAGCCAACATGTTTTTCTGTGTTCTGCGTGTGGTGTGTGCCTGCACATGGTGGCTGCTAAGAGAGGGAGGGTGGGGTCTGGGTTTGTAGAGCTAGAGGACGATGTCATGGCTTAGGAAGTAAGAGGGATGTGCCTCATGGTTAGCTTATTGCTTGTAGCTCAGCATTGATGTGAGGGTTGTCTTTTGAATAAAATCTCATTTAAAAGGCCTACATGGCAGAACATGGATGAATCAATAGCAATAGCAATATGCCACTCCATAGTGCTTTACAGCACTCTCTAAGCCAGGGGTAGGCAACCTCAGCTCTTTTATGACTCATGGACTTCAACTCCCAAAATTCCTCAGTCAACATAGTTGACTGAGGAATTTTGGGAGTTGAAGTCCATGAGTCATAAAAGAGCCAAGGTTGCCTACCCCTGCTCTAAGCAGGTTACAGTATATTGCTCCCAGTAATCTGGGTCCTCATTTTACCGACATCAGAACGCTGAATCAATCTAGTGCCTGTCAGGATCGAACTCCTAGTGGTGGGCAGAGTTAGCTTGCAATAATGCATTCTAACCACCGTTCCCTCACATCTCCTATTGAAGGACTGCTTCCTGTCACTGAAAGCTCAGAGTGGACTCCAAGCCCTCTTGAACCTGGGATAGTTTGCATAGGAACCATGCATTGTTACAAGGCCGTAGCCTCTTCTGCCATTTTGCAGAGCAAACAGCTGGCGTGCCATATTGCTTAGCTTAAGCATATCCCAGACCCATAGTTTTAAGGAACATGTCATAAAGGTAGTCCTCGACTTACAACAGTTCATTTAGTGACCGCTCAAACTTAACAACGGCACTGAAAAAAGTGTCCTACAAGTTTTTCACACAACTGTTGCAGCATCCCCATGGTCACATGATCAAAATTCCAGTGCTTGACAACTGACTCATTTATGACGGTTGCAGTGTCCTGGGGCCATGTGATCTCATTTGGTGACCTTCTGGCAAGCAATGTCAAAAAGAAGCCAGATTCACTTAACAATCGTGTTACTAACTTAATAACTGCTGCGATTCACTTAACAACTGTGGCAAGGTCATAAAATGGGGCAAAATTTACTTAACAAATGTTTTACTTAGCAACAGAAATTTGGGGCTCAATTGTGGGTCGTACGTTGAGGACTACCTATATTGCACACGTCTGCATCTGGCAAAGCTGAGTGAACTCTGAACTTTGAGGAGGTATTATTTAAATATATGCACCAAGGACAGAGCTGCCCTTTGCCAGGACTTGTGGAACCGTCAACAGATCAGTCAATGATATATCCAAGTGGATCCCAAATCTTTTACAGTAATGGAAAGTGATTTTGGTTCTCACATTTAAGTGCTCCAGGAAAGCTAACTGGTCTTTTAAACATATTTCATAGCCTCATTACTATGAACCTGTATTTATTTCCCATGAGATAAGATAGGAAATGAACTTTTAGTAGAACAGTTTAATAATTTGATTCAAAAGACAAAAAAGTGGCTCCACTTGAATGCACAAACTGCAACTGTTTAAAGTTAACCAAAAGCCTATTTTTATAGGAACACCCAGCAGTGGGCAGTCATGTGACACCAGGAAATGATGTGACTGCTTTAGAAAATTGAGGACAGGTGCTGTTGCTGCACAAGGGCATCTGCAAATGACTGGGCAGCTATTTGCCTTTGAATTTAAGGTCATTTAAGTCCTGTTGACAGGCATTTTGTGTATCAAATCAAGGAATCTGTACAAGTTAATTAATGCATCTTTCCCCACAATATTTTTACAGAATGATTCACTGTGATATGGCATAAACCATTGGCATGCGTTAACAACTGAAGGTTTGTTTGTTTGAGTAGTCTCTCAAGACTACAAAGACAAATCCACAGAGTTGGGTTGACCTTTTTTGGGGGAAGTGGTTTGAAAGGGCTGACTTGGGTCCTGGCTGGCCTTATGCCTAAGGCAGGACTAGAACTCAAAGTCTTCTAGTTTTCAGTCCAGTGCCTTTAACCGCTACACCAAACTGGCTCTCCAATTTGTATAAGCAACTGATGTCCCATAAGCCACCAAATAAACATGTGTCCATCATTAGTTTATAAGTAAGCATTGCGGTTGCCCTCAGGGGGCCGGGTGGGCGTGGCCTACTGGGTGGGCATGGCCAGTGTGTATGGCCTACTGGGTGGGCGTGGCCAGCTCTACATCGTTGGCATCAAGGGTGCCTATGGGGGCCCGGGCAGGAGGGGGACAGATCTGGGGGTCTCTGGCAGAAGGAGGGTCTCTGGGCCAGGGCCAAGGCATCGGGGGCCGTTCCCTCACTGTTTCCAGGATGGCTTCGCGGGCCGCATGAAACCACTTCGCGGGCCGGATCCGGCCCCCAGGCCTTGTGTTTGACATGTCTGCTCTAGAACAGAGGTGTCAGACTGTCGGCTGCGTCACACAGAAGTTGCGCCCACCCCATTTCCAGTAATGGCAAAACTGTCCCAATACATTGTGCGATGTCTGCTCTAGAATATTTCAGTTAGCTTTCCCAGGCCAATCAAAACAAGAACAGACTGAATTTGAGAAACATGCAGTGCTTTTTTTGTAAAAGAAAAAGGTGCCGGAACTCACACACATCATACAACCTGCCTTGCCTACCCTACAAGGTATTCCATCCAAAAAAGGTGCTGGAACTCTGTTCTGAGCGTTCTATGAGAAAAAAAGCCCTGGAAACATGTGATTTTTAACAAAGACAGTTCCTAAAGTTAGATTGCAAGAGTTGTAGGCTACTATGACAGCAGCCAGAAGTCTGTGCATTTCTTACTGTTATTGTTTTGTAAAACCATTAAAAAAAGAAATACAGCCCCAACTGTGAAGAATAAAGGACCTGGATAAGGGACCAGAGAAGAAAATTATTTCAAGATTTTGAGACTTGAACCTGCTTAGTTCATATTTGATAATATATATGTAAAAATATGCCATATTTAAGACAATGTTGAGGAATGCTCTTCTGTGTAATAGCAATAATCTGCCTAAAAAGCATTTTTAAGGTGTATCATCTTTTTGTAGGAAGTATTCATGCATTTATTTCACCATTTTTAGTTAAGTAAATTTGTAATTTTGCTAATGCTTCCTTGTTTATTAATACCTACCAATATTCATGTTTGAAGTTACATAAAAGTGTGAGATATTACCCACACAAGCCGATAACTAGGCCTAAGAATGTAACATAACTAACAGTCCCCCCTCTAACATTGATCTTGGATGGTGATAAAACTTTCTGCTTTGAAACTAGAAAAGAATGTTCTCCTTTAAACCTGAACATTGGGCTGGAGCACCAGCAGATGCCTTTTTCATATAAATCTGAATATCCACTAAGAGTAGATTCTTTAGAGTAGACATAGTTCGGGGTGGATAAAACAATCTCTGGAAGTTGGAAACTCTTGCTTCCAAAAAATAATCTTTCACATGGAGCAAAGCAACAGCTGGAAATGAGTTTAAGAAGAATGTGACAGGGAGTATGCATGTTGCAACGTCTGCACAGGGGATGGGTAAAAATCATTTTTAGGAAGTAAAATGGATGGCTATATGCATAAATATGAAAGGTTTTGTTGACACACGTTGGAGAGTAGCCGATCAAATTCTCCTTTAGAAACTACCAACAGAAACGACAGGCAATAAGCTGATCCCCAGATGCACTGGAAAATGTTAAAGACTCGTTCCTCAAGTTTTATTGTAAAAATAGTGCAAGAACACACACATCTACAGAGCTTCTGTCAGCATACAGCACCATCTCTGGAATAAGTTCTCTTCAGCCTTGGTCAGAGCAGCTGATGATTTGGGGAAATGGCACGTAGCTCTGTGTCTTTAGCAAAATGGCACTTCTGTGAAGGCAGCAGTTCAGGATCGTGGCTGCATGAGCCCCACATGACAAAAGAGGCTCTGGAAATGCACAAGGGACCCATCATCAGAAAAGACGCTTCTCATATCTAGGAAACAAAAGGAATTGTGTTAAAGCAACAGCAAAATGTGGCTGAGGGAAGGAATGAAGGAAGGAAAGAAAGAAATGGGGTGACAGACAGCTGGCTACTTGGAAATCATCCATCTCTTGCCTTGTTATTTCACATCCAGTTTATACTGACTTCCTTTCTAACTGAACCTTCGGCAGCAGGAGGACCATATTCTGGCCCCAGTAAAAATCCAAATTCATCTCCACAATGAAGGCTGACTTCAGGTAGTGATGATGTCTGGCTGGCTAATGGGAAATTTTTTTCTTGACAGATTTCTTTTTCTTGACCCCTGTCTGGTAGAAGTTATGGTTACCAAGAATGCAATTTTCTACACTAGAAGCTCTAAAGCTGACTTGCATTAGAGTTCAGACAAAACTTGGGTTAGGGCTTAAATCTCGCATGATGGACAGTGGATAGTCTTAGCAGGGAGCCATCTCCTTTTGGGAGGGGAGGATGGGTTGAATGTGGCTGGTGAGACTGAGGAGAGCGCTGCAGAAGGTGACTGCTACTAGTAAATGCAGTTGGATAGCCCCATAATGGTGGCTTCAGCAATTTTGGCCCCTGTGGGATGGGTGTTCACTATCCAAATAAGTGTTGTGATTCAGTGTCAGCCTGTGCTCCCAGCAGCTGAGTCTGATGAATCTGAGGAGGAGGAGGAGGAGGAGGAAGGGTTTGGAGAGCCTTTGGTGTCAGGGAGTCTCTGATGCACTGCAGGACTCTCAGCCTGGCCCCTCCAGTCATGTTCCTCATGAGGCTCAGCTGTGTGAGTACAAGGTGTCGGACTCAGAAGAGTCACAGCTGAATCTGTTCAGAGATGCTAGAAGCAGAAGGCAATCCAGCAGAGCAAAGCAGAGCAAATCAATGAGGCAACTCAGTGAGAGGAGGAGAAGGCAGTGAGAAGCCACGCCTTGGGACTGATAATAAAAGGGGAAGGTGTGGGCAGTGCTGGTTGCTGAAAGCAACCGTTTGGAGACATTCTAAGAGAAATCCTGGTCTGTTCTTGATACTTCTGTTTAACTCTTGTTTGTTGACTCTTGTTTGATATTTTGATTTATTTATTAAAGGAAATATTCTGTTGCTTTTTTGTTTAAACTGTAAATAAGTTTGGGTTGGTTTTTTTCCAGCCTATTGACTGTAAAAAGGAAAAAGGTGTTGTCCCTGACACACAAACAGAGCCGGTCGTAGGTTGGAACAGAACAAGTTGTGGACTGACTAGAATTCATGTGTATTTCCCTAGAGGTCTTTGGGAAGTGGAAGGTTGGGGAAGGGGGAGGACTTCCCTGTGGAGCCAGCCAAGGAGACTGTAGTGAATAGAGCAGGGATACCCAACTCCCAGTCTGTGGAACGGCACTGGGCCTCAGCGTGCCAAAAACTGGGCCGTGCAAACAAGCAAGCCCCATCTGCGGGATGCAGGCAGCACACAAAACCACGCCCCCTCTGGCCCGTGGAAAAATCCATGGAACCAGTCCTTGGTGCCCAAAAGATTGTGGGGGGGGACATGCACTGGAATAGAGCACCTAGCACAGCTGGCTTCCATTAGCTCCAGTACTCATGCCCACTCCATGCCCCAGAGGAACAGCAATAACTCTCTGGCAGATGTGAGACTTGAGGTCTGTGGCTGCCAAACCAGCAGCTGCAACATTAGCTAGCATCTCCTAAAGATAACTGAATGGGCATGTTAAAAAGGTAAGCTGGTGCATTGCTGGAAACTGGTCCCACGGCTAAGCCCCAGACATCAGAGAAGGCTTCTGACTTACTTATATCACTGCATTGCTGTCGGCTTGCCAATCAGGCAAGAAAACCCACTGTGCTTATGTAAGACAAAGCAGTAGCAAATTAAAAAAGAAAAAAGGAAAGTTGGGGATCTGCCATAACAGAGAGAGTCCTTGGCAGAGTGGATGGACATGCTTGCTCTCTGGAAGAAGACCGAGCCAGAATAGGGAACCATGTATCTTCTGCCACAAAAAGCAATCCAACAACCTTTCTAAGGGCTGCTTCAGCACAAGTGGAAGAGAGAAAGAGCTAGTGTAGAGTGCCCTGCCCCCACTGTAGGATAAGTGGCAGAATCAACAATTTGAATTCTCCACTTATTCAAAACGAAAGGCGCACACAACAAGCTTACGAGTGAAGGCCGTGAACCCCTCCTTCCACTTGAGCAGATGTTGTCCTCTTCTCAAATTTCAGCTCTCCGGAATACATCATGGCCCTAGCAATCAAAGGGGAAGAAAAAGTTGACATTTCCAATTTGCCACAAAAATCTGCACAGCACAGACACACTACAACTATGGAGTTGCAGGGCGGACCCAAATCAATTCGTACCAGGAATTGAAGTCTTGCTTCATAGATTTCCAAACACCACTTGCATTCACTTGCCAACAGCAGCTCCAAAACAACATTGAGCGACAGAGCAAGGGGAATGACGGAGAAACTGTTCTTGCTCTCACCTCAGCTGTGTTAGACTCTTTGAACCAATATCTTGGCAGGAGTGCTGGATGCCAGCAATCAGGTACGGCACGAACTTATGGATTGAGCCCTTGTCCTGCACAGCCCCAGAGACCCCCTGGGCCACTTTAATTTTATCGGTCTCACTGAGGAGAACAAACAACAGAAAAGCCTATGAGAACTGCAGAACTGTGATTGTTCAATCCATTAGTTACCTCAAAAAAAAAGAACATATTTTTAAAGGAGAAAAACTATTAAATGCCTGTCGAAAGATATTAAATCTATTCGGAAATGCATTCTGACAACCTTCTAGACTTGAGGAAGGCAATCCTATTAAGGTGAAACAGTCCTGTAAGTTCAGCTTTACACATAACTTCCCTTTTCTGCATGGATTTGTTTGCACGGTATTCGATTCCTCTTACCTGAAATATCTGTTCTGGCTGCCTAGGTTCTTGTCCATTGCATCAAGAGATCCCATGCCACGGTATTTCTTCAGCCTGATCCCATCAGAGAAAAAATACTCCCCGGGGGCTTCTGAGGTAGCAGCTAGAAGCGACCCCATCATCACTAGAATCAGGGAAAACAAATGCAATCAAGAATGTGTGAGAGAATGTGGAAAGAAATGAACAGGAAATAGGACAGGAATTTGGGGAAGTAGGTTATCTTTGATATCAGCAACTTAGATAAAGCTAATTGCATTCATGTGCTGCATGTACACATAAAACTAGGTAAGCTTATATAGCTTATCAAGACACATATATTGTGAAAACCCATCAATTTTTCCAAAAGTAGATATATGGATGTAATATACTGTACTTTTCTTAAGCTATAATAACACAGTGCTATCTATATAGGTATCTGTAACTATTCTTCCCAACAAGTCCTGCAATGTAGGCACGGTTTCTAGCCATGCCTTTGAGCCACAAACATGGTGTATAGTAGAGTACAAAATCTCTCTATGGCAGGGGTGTCAAACTCGCAATGTCATGTGACGTGTTGCGATGTATTGTGATTTTTTTTCTCCCATTGCTGGCAATGGGGTGGGCGCAGTTTCGGCATGATGCATCCGGCCCGCGGGCCGGCAGTTTGACACCTCTGCTCTATGGTCTTATATTCACAAACAACTCCATTCCTTTCTGAAGACTATGGCTGGAAATTATCATGATCCCGTGAGCCGAAAGTCCGTATTAGTAAGTAATTTGTAATTCTAGTTTCACCTGTAGAAGCACCAAGTGCAAGGGCCTTGGCAATGTGTCCAACAGTCTGGATGCCTCCGTCTGCAATCACCGGCACGCCAAATCTTCGAGCATACTCAGATACTTTGTAGACTGCTGTGGCTTGGGGCCTGCCACATGCCAAGACTAAACAGGACAGATGAAGGTAAAAGAAGCAAAAGAAGTCAATTTTATTCTACAGCAGAATATATACATAAGGGTCCTCAAAGTGCATGGCGTTTTCAGCATGAGCCCCCCTCCCCCCCCCCAAAAAATAATAAAAATAATAAAAAAAGCAAATCAATTTTCAGAAAAGGCATCCTTCAGCTATTTCTTCCCAGAGTGTATCAAGGGAATTGTATTTCTTTCCATTTCTGGCAAACCTCAGAGGGTATCATCCCAGAGGCAGATGTAAATCCATGCAAGTATGATGATTAACAGTTGCTTCCAGTCAACCTACTTGTAGATAGCATTCTCCAGCTATACAGTAATAGTCACTATCTGTAATAAAGACTTGGATTTTTACTGGGTGATCAGAATCCAGTATCTCTCTCACTGAAGTTTTCAATCAAGCTAGCTACCTCTGGCATACAGGGTGACTGAAACCAAAACAAAATATCATCTGCATAGAGCTCACAATGAATCAGGAACAGAATAAAAGATCTCCAAAATATATCAGCAAGGGCTCTTTTACACATCAAATTGCGTTGAGCTAGATTTTCCATTATGCCCAAATTGTAATTGATACGTCATGGATCGCCAAGGCCATGCACAGAGAGATTGAAATAAATACCCCCCTCCCACTAAATAGGACAATCTCTCCAGTTGTCTTTTAATTTAAAACCTTTTTCACCCTTAGTTAGAACAGTGATTCAGATTCATTCAGAACCGTGCAAAATTAGAGTACAAACTTCCTGTTAAATGCAGAGTTTCAGCATTGTCTGCACTGCCAGTGTCAACTCAGTGCTTCTCCAAGAAACTGGTCCCCACACAAATCACTTTTACACCAACTCAGCTGTTGTGTTTCAGTTTCTAGGGTCAAGTACAGGCAACCCAGTTTGACTTTAACAGCAACTGCATTGAACTGGAATTCAAATCAACCATGAAATGGGCTGCCAGCAAAAACAAAACTGTTAGTCCTAAAGAGACGGTCTCATTTCGGCAAAGGCAACATCAAAGCTAAAAAAACGTTAAACAGGATTTCTCTATGTTAAGAACTTTAAAACCTACCAAGCAACGTACATAAACTCACACTTCAAAAATGGTTTGGAATTACTGCTTTAGATCTTGCTTGAGTCCAGTAAACCTCTGCTATTCTTTAAAGGAGCCCACGCTTTCTTCAGGCTTCCGTAAGAGCATGAAAAATGATGCAGCTGCTTGCATCAATAACAGAGAGACATCAGGTTGCGCAAGGCCTGAAGCATTTTTTTTCCAAATAATTTTTAAAGCATGCAGTTATGCTCTAAAATAGAAAAGCAATCTCCGAGTAGCTGAGTTTTGCAAGCTGATGTCTATATAATTGTATACATGAGACCAACCCTTTAAAAATTAGCATGTGATACCATGGAGTGAGAGAATTCAGTTCTCAGCTTCATGATTCACACAGGTGGCATTGGCTTCAAAGCAGGGTTTGAAATTTGCTATAGTAATTTGGTATGAAGCTGTTTTAACCTTTTACGTTTCCAAAAATAAGAGATACAAAATAGGTAGATGTAGTCTTTTGTTGAACATAATTGTCTAAAAAGGTGCAACAATCCCCTTTAAAGGTGAGGTACAGCAATATATAAACAGAATTTTGCTTAATTGGGAGAACAATGGTTTAAGCACAGCATTATTGTGTTCTTGGGTCTACACTCAAACCCTTGCTGGACATTTAGCTACTTTAATAATGGGTGTGCAAATGTTTCACCACGTAACATTCCAATCTTGTAACAGGGTTGCTCCAACTGTTCTGGAAGTGGACCAATTATAATGACCTCTTTAATTTTACCATCTCCAAAACATTGGTAACAACCATGCCAAGACTGTAGTAGTTTATTTGGGATCAGAATTTTTAATAATACCTAAGGATGGAAGCACTTTCTGACACCAAGCAGGGTACTGTTTCAAGTTGGTTGTCCAAGAGACTGGAAGTGATTTGCCAGGAATTCAGGAAAAATGTTTTTTTCCAGCCCAGCATCTCATAACATTTAGCCCTATCCACAGATCAGGCTGAATCATAAAATAATTTAAGTGGTAAACATGCTATGCATGTTGTTATTTACATGGCCTCCAGCTTCTCCTGCACAGCTCCAGCTTCTCCTTCCGTTATATATTCAAGATGGACAGTATTTAATATTTATTTGTTATGTATATGTAGGGGTGTGGGTCTATACATATGTTGTATATAGTATGTTTTAGGTCTGTGTCAAGTATGTGTTTCACTTTGAGAGCGGGCAACTAAATTTCATTTTTGATGTGTGCCGTTGTGCCCACAGTAACAAAATGACAATAAATGTTCTATCTATCTATCTATCTATCTATCTATCTATCTATCTATCTATCTATCTATCTATCTATCTATCTATCTACCTACCTACCTACCTACAAGCTTTTGCACATCTCAGTTTGTGGTTTGGCAATGATTAAATATGTAATCTGAACCCAAGATGAACCCATTATGTTTTATATAATGTAAAACAAAGCTGTTTCAAACCAAAAGAACTTATGATTTGTGGCATGCTTCCTCTATTCATATTTAACCATTGTCAAAGCATGGCTAGAAGTTTGGAAACTGTGTCTCTCTCGACCCATTCAAAGGATAAGCCAATGGCCCTTCACATGCAGAACACATTCACTCAGTTAAAATCAGGCGTTTTGTAAATAAGTGTAATATATGCACATAATACAATGGGAGATAGCTGAATCATACTTTGAATTTGTGGGATATTTAGATATTATTGATTAGAGCTTTGAAGTATGGGTAGGGGGAGAAAATGTAGTACTTGCCTGCAACTTCTTAAACCAAACACATCTCAATTGGTTTAATATACATCGGCATCTCGGGTCAACCAGACCATTCCACCTTTAACGATGGGGGGTGAGGTGTTACCCCCCGTTGATAGGGCTCGCAACTTGGGCGTCCTCCTTGACTCCCGGCTCAATTTTGAAGACCATATAGGAGCCATGACCAGGGGGGCTTTTGCCCAGGTTCGCCTGGTGCGCCAGTTGCGACCCTACCTGGACCGAGATGCCCTACGCACAGTCACTCATGCGCTCGTGACCTCCCGTTTAGACTACTGCAACGCTCTCTACATGGGGCTGCCCTTGAGGACCACTCAGAGGCTTCAGCTGGTGCAGAATGCGGCCACGCGAGTTGTGATGGGGGTTTCCCGATACTCCCATGTAACACCTCTACTCCGCGAGCTGCATTGGCTTCCGGTTGCCCTCCGGGTGAGATTCAAGGTGCTGGTGATGACCTATAAAGCCCTAAATGGCTTGGATCCAGGATATCTGAGGGAACACCTGCTGCCAGCATCAAGTTCCCTTCGTCCGGGTCTTCTCAGGGTGCCGCCGGTAAAAGATTGCCGGCGGGTAACACTCAGGGGGAGGGCCTTCTCAGTGGGTGCGCCTGCCCTCTGGAACCAGCTGCCCGTGGAGCTTAGGAATGCTCCCGACCTCCGTTCATTCCGCCGGGACCTGAAGACCTGGCTCTTCGAGCTCTCTGGCCCAGGCTGAGAATTTTAATTTTAATTTTAATTGGGTTTTTTGTTTTTTTGTTTTACTTTTTTCAGGGACTGTTGTAATTATTTTTAATTGTTTTTAACTTTTGTATTTCTTGTTTTAAATTACCCTGTAAACCGCCCTGAGTCCTTCGGGAAAGGGCGGTATATAAATCCAATTAAATTAAATTAAATTAAATTAAATTAAATCTGACATTAAACTCAAAACTGAAAAATACAGTACCAAGTTAAAAAAAATTACCTATTTTACATCACAAGAATCTACAACATTAAAAACAACTGAACGAGGGGAAGATACATAATTCGGTAATTTAAGAGTTCTTTCCTCCTTGAATTATTTCCACAATACTAGCATTCTTCAGGGTAGATTTCTAAAATCAGAAGAAAATGCAATGCCAGGGTTTAAGAGATCCCATAATTTCAGCTGTCATCACTTAAACATTACAATCTTTCTACCTGTTTTAAAAAGGCTACAAACAGGCTGGGGAGTTCTGGGAGTTGAAGTCCGCACACAACAAAATAAAGGAGTTGGACGGCATCTTGGAAGTCTACTCCAACCCCCTCCCTGCTCAGGCAGGAAACCCGATATAACATTAATGGAGCTACCTCAGACAAAGGAAAGGTCCAGGAAGTCTTGGAAAAACAAATGACTACTTCCTTCTTTCAAGAAGTCTCTTATTGATCAATAAGAAACATCTGTGATGTGATACGGTTCCACTGCCAAAATATGCTGAAAACTTGCTTCTACACTGGAAGATAATTTCTTAAGAGGAAAATGTATCCTGAATGGGCAACAGAAAGGTTTAGGGCAGGGGTCAGCAACCTGAAACAATGAAAGAGCCACTCGGAACCGGTTCCCTCACAAAAGAAAAAACTGGGAGCCGCAAAAAATGTGTGCGCATGCACGTACATGCACGCATGTGCAGAACAGGGTTTGACTGAAGAGTGGAGCCAAGGCGAGATATGCACCTACCCTGCATATTTGAATTGATTGGTTGAACTTTTTTAGTCCCACTTTGGGGTTTTTTTGGACTACACATAGCAGAGGACTGGGAGCCGCAGGAGATGGCTGAAAGAGCCGCATGCAGCTCCGGAGCCGCGGGTTGCAGACCTGTGGTTTAGGGTATTTCAAATATTGAAAATGTTGCCTACAAAGGATTACTTAACTGATTAAGGGTTCATTTTAAATTACAGAGGTATTTAGAGTACAAAAGTACTCTGCCTGGCAGGCATAAAAACACCACCTGTGTAGCTCTAAAAGAACACACCAATGTGGGGGTCGCTCTTCCCCTTTGGAACTGGCTTGCATAACATACTGGTAATACATATCCAATAATCCTAACAGTAGGTCCATAAATCATATTTTAAACGTAAACCTTAGTAGCTGGAGAATTTAGACCAACTCAATACTACAGCCAATTTAACATCTGAAAGAGAAAGCACATTACCTATTTTGCATTTCATACAATGAAAATTAAACCAATTTAACTTTTAGTGTTAAGCGATTCAAATTATAGCTGAACTGTGTGCAAGTAATTATAGAATTTGGGTCTATAAAGAAGGAAAGGAAGAGAGCAAAGGAGCCGTTTAAAATTTCAGTTATGGATTTAAGGAAGGAAATCTTCATTTGATAGCAACAACAACAATAATACAACCCTGCTTTTGGAAAGAAAAAAACCTCAGCTTTTAACAACCAGGGTCCAAAGCCATCAGACCCCACGTGTGTCTCTAACCAGATTATTCTCAAAACAAGCAGAAAGGTAGGAGGAGATAATGGGCAGCCAATCAGAGCCTTCCTCCAAGCCACAAAATTAAGGGGCAGGGAAGGGGCAATGACTTACTATAGGTGCCAGTGACCGCGGAAGGGCATTTGGGGCTGTGGGACTTTAGGTCTGGAGGGACCTTTGGAGCAGCTAAACAAGACAAAAACACACAAGAGTTTAGAGATAAAGAGGGAGGAACAAGCAACGCTCTCCTGAACAGTGACATTGTGCAGCCAGGCCACACTCCAGGAAGGGGAGGGGGGAAGGGAGAGAAGGAAACACGTCCAACTAGGAAACTGCCCTGACTTTAGCAGCCCACAAGCCTTTCTTCGCTTTTTTTTTTGGAATGCGGATTTTACGCACAATTCCATTGAAACCTGTTCACAGGCGCTTCTACCTCAGGTGCTCAGAGTAGTAGTATCTCAGCCGCTACACCTCCGAATCAGGACAGATCAAAATGGATCGAATCACCCATTTGGCCGGCACCCCTCCCTTCCCCAAAAGCTGTACGTATTTTTCTCCAGCCGTCCATAGGGTCAGGTCAGATTGATAGTACGCAACGCTAGCTAGCTACCGTTTACCTTCTTGGGTGATGCAGATGGAGCCGCTGCCCATGCCAACCCTCAGGGCATCGGCCCCAGCGTCAATCAGGTTCTTTGCTTGGGCTGCTGTCACCACTGAGGAAAGGGAGAAAAGACGTCTAAGGAAATTGGCCTCCATTAACATAGCAGCTATCGTCACTCTACAGCAGGGGTCTCCAAACTTGGCAGCTTTAAGACTTGTGGCCTTCAACTCCCAGAATTCCTCAGCCAGCATGGCTGGCTGAGGAATTCTGGGAGATGAAGGCCACAAGTCTTAAAGCTGTCAAGTTTGGAGACCCCTGCTCTACGGCAAGAAATGGCTCCTCCTTTCAAACAAATAGGACGGTTTTCCACAAGGCCATTTTTCAGATTGCGGGGGGTCCTTGGCTTACGATTACTCATTTAACAACAGTTCAAAGCTAAAGACAGCTTCAGAAAGAGTGATTTACCACCTGTTTGCACCTCCTCAGCGATCACGAGATTGTAGATTAGGTGCTTGGTAAATGACTTATATCTATGACCGGTTGCCACATCCTGCGTTCACGCTATTTGCAACCTTTTTTTGCCGATTTCCAGCAAAAAAAAAAAAAAACTAACCAAAAAACCACCCATTGGGGTAGTGGATTCACTTAACGACCATGGTGATTTGCTTAACAACTGACATAAAGTTATCATAAAATCAGGTCGCAACTGCAATGGCTTACACAGAAATTCCGGCCTCAGTTGTGTCCATAAATTAAGGACTACCTGTAGAGAGGAATTATATATCAGAGGAAGCTAGAAATGTAGGCTCAAATTTCAATTCATGCTGGATTGCGTTGGACAAATCTGCTTTAACCATTAAAAATTGGGATGATTGTTACTAGGACAGAGAACTACAGTAGAGCCAAGAATTTTGGTCATAAATCATTCGGGTCACAGTTGGAGGTACCACATGACTGAACTTGATCTTACATTGGTCATGAAGTTATTGACACTGTAAAGCAACCTGCATGTCATTAAGTAAATCCATTCATCTAGAAACTGGCAAAATACACTGCAAGTCATGGTCACATGATTGTGGGACCCTGCAACCCCTTTATAAATGAAGCCAGTAATCGAGAACCTGAAATGCAATCATATAACGGGGTGGTGGTGTGTGTAGCGGTTGTAATTTTGAGAACAGGTCACAAGTAGCTTTTTAAAAATCTGTTGTCACTTTGACTGGTCAGTTAAACAACTGGTTGTAAGTGGAGGACTGCCCGTACATTAATAAAGAAAAAAATACTTGATCTTTATTACAGCTACCCTTCAAGATACTGTGATTTTCTATCGTTCGTTTATCAAATTTCAGTAATTTTAGGATATAAAGCTATCATCGCGCATGTCTCCTCAGCCACAGCACATTTTATAAACCCAGCATAATCAGCAAAACTTTCATCGCAGACCAGCTTCATTACAAGCCCAAATTTAATAAGTTACCATTGCCTCCAATGACTTGCAGATGAGGATATTTTTCCTTAATGTATTTGATCATGTTGATTTGAAAAATGGAGTTCCCCTGAGATGAATCCTGAGATTAAAAAGAAGAAAAAGAAATTTCCGTATTTGCTCCTTAAAAAAAATCAAATCCATTTAATTTGCAGCCTAGCATTCTGCACAAATACTTGCTAAGCTCTGCTTTCCAGCTACTAGTTAGTACTGAATTTAAACTGAAGCAACTCAACATCTCACTGAATCGATCAGCGACTTTCAACAATACAAGCCCTAATCCCTTAGAGCAGGGGTAGGCAACCTCGGTTCTCATCGTCTCTAACACTTACCAATACAATGACATCAACTCCAGCTTGCACCAGTAGATCAAGACGGTACCTATCGTCTTCGTGAGTCCCAGTTGCTGCCCCACAGAGCAACTGTTTCTTGGCATCCTTTGAAGCCAGGGGATAGTCCCGATTCTTCTTCAGATCTGTGCGAGCAATTATGGCCACCAACTCTCCCTTTTCATTAACGATTGGCAATTTTCCTTGAAATTTAAAAAAAACAAACAACCTGCTGTTATTCCCAAGGAACAATTTTGCATTTTCCCCCCTCTCGTTATATAGATGGACAATTCCAATTTTCTTTTCAGTTTAATTGGCTATATCAACATTTTTCATAACCAGGCAACTACGATTCAAAAACATCTGATTCCTAATTCAGCTACGGCTACAGAAGGTGATTAATTAACCAAGGAAAAAAGAAAATAGGATGTCTATTGGGAGCTGAGACTAAGAATATTTCTTTTTCTTTATAATAGTAGTCATAGGTACAGTGCAACACCACCATTTATTCAGTATGCTTTTCCTTTATTTTGACCTACAAGAACCCAACTGTTATGGTTAAAGACAGTAACTTACTATGGAAACATTTCATGATGGCCTATTCAAAACTGGCTTAGCCAAGGGTCTGAACCTATTAAAAGTGAGGATTTGACTAGGATTTGGGCACAGAAGCTAGATATTTTTTTCCTAAATGATTAATGGGATTGTTTGTTTGTATGTATGTCACCAGTACCAACAATCTAGAGCTATACTAGAAAATGGTGATACTGCACAATGTAGCATATTTACTTATGAAGTTAGCAGGTGTTGTGATTCAGGGTCAGCCTGTGGGTTCGGCAGTTGGGTCGGACGATTCAGAGGAGGAGGAGGGGGGTGTTGGAGAGCTTGCTGAGGGTGTTGGAGAGCTTGCTGATGAGAGCCCTCAGCCAGGCCCCTCCCACCTGGTTACGACGCAGACCCAGCTGTGTGAGCCTGACAGCGTGGATGAAGATGACCCACAGCTGGCCCTGTTCAAGGACGCCCGACGCAGGAGGCAGTCAATCAGGAGTAAACAGAGGAAGGCAATGGGGCACCTCGGAAGGAGCCAGAGAGAAGCCACGCCCTGAACTGTTTAAAAGGGGAATGCGTGGGAGAGCTGGTTTGCTGAAGGCAACCGTTTGAATAGCTCCTGTTTCATGGTTCGTGTCTTGCTTTTGCTCTGTTTGCTTTTGTGTCCATAAATTTGGCAGGCTTAGTTCCAGCCTCTTGCCTTCTTGTAAAGGGGTTGTCCCTGCCTTATCTGCAGGGTCGGTAGTAGGCTGGTACAGAACAGTAGGATTCATTATTATTAGGGTGACATCACATTAACAAATCAAGCCCTAAAGTTAAGCGCAGGATGAAAAATACAACAGTGCAATATCCAACCCATAAAACTATTTTATAGCTATTCTCACATACCTTTTTTACTCCGTTGCAAGATTTCATTTGCTTCTTTTAATGTAACTCCTGCAGGAGCTACAACAAGATCTTCCCGTTTGGTCATGATCTATGAAAAATAAAAAGCTTGAAGTAAGACAAATGTCCTTTCCGTTTTGGCTGAGCAAAGGAGCACGGTCTAAGAGGGAAATGTTTGTCAGTGTAATCTAATTTATTGTATTTCTTATTATGAAACAAGAAAGATGTTTCAGTCAGACTTGATACAATTAGCTTAATGGGGTAAAGAGCAATTTGCCATAATGGAAGGAAAGCAACTTAGTGCCAGACATTATTATTGTCCCCAAATCAGGAATTACATGGCTCGAAGTAATTGTTTCTATCTGGCTTCTCAACTAGTGTTAACAATCAGTTTTTAAACATCAGTTTCAGACATAACAGTTCAGTTTCCAAATCACGTTAAATAAATCTTAAAAATAAAAGAAAATCCATCAGCAGTATTTTTCACTTACAATGTCCCGCTCCCAGCCTTGTGATTCTATCATTATAAACAACATTAGGAAAAACTTAGGCTAGTGCTATTATTCTGTATTTAAATCTTATAGCCTGAAACACTACACAGAGAAAGTGCTAGAATTGGTTTTCCCCTCTGGAATCTAATTGTTTTAGATGGGCTATGTGTGTTAAGTGTGTTAAATAGCAAAGGTTTAATCACCTGTGCCTCCAGCAACAAACTGAAGCAGTGTAGCCTAGACGTGGGCCTAGATTCTCACTTACCTACAGAGGTAACGTCAAAGACTGAAGGATTGAGATGTCTGACCTCACAGAAATTAAATTTGGAGCAGTTTCCGGGTAATCAACTGTAGCTTTTCCTTCTCCCTTTCTCCATCTTATCAGAAATCCTTTAGAAATGTGTTGTAGGCAATTTCTGCCTGGCCTTTAAATTATGCTATTAGCCGATTTTGTCAGCACAAATCTAAAAATAGCGCAGGAAATCAGAGCCAGGTCCAAGACAGGTTGGAAGGCTGCAGGGCTAAAAAAACTCCCACATCCAGTTACAGTGGCTACATGCATGCTGATTCCAGAAGGCTCTCGTCAGATAACGGGAAGATAGTCGGTTGGCTGAACAGGGAAATATTAAGAACTTGCAAAACAAACGCTGGAAAACAGGAGCTGGTCTCAGAATATATTTTTAGAAAGCGGTTCCTGAGGAAAAAAATACTGCAAAACTAAATAAAATACGTACTGTTTAATAGTGAACCCTAGGGGCCTTAGCTCAAATTCAAGGCTTCCTCAAAAGCAACTGTCACAAAACACGGCATGGTATCAATAAAGACATCAGAATAAATCCTATCTTTTATATAGTCAATGCTGTCTTTTTCCCCCCTATCAATACATTGTGAATCAAATTTTTTGTGTGACTCTGGTCGAGGTACAATAATGAGGACTAAAAGACCTTTGTTTTCTTTCAGGGAATCCTTTCACTGACCTCACTAAGTGGCAGGTCATGCTCTTCCTCTTTCAGGAAATCAATGTCTCGGGATGAGATAATCCCCATGAGCCGGCTACCCATCTTCCCATTGTCTGTTATGGGGATGCCACAGAATCCATGACGGGCTTTGGCTTCAAACACATCTCGGACACAATCGCTAGGGCTTAGCACCACCGGATCTGTGATGAATCCTTGTTCATATTTCTGGAATATGACATTAAAAAAGGAGAATGAGAGACTAAGACATGAAAAGAGCGGTCGCATCACCCTTAGGAGAGTGGAGTCTACCTACACCAGATCTTCTGAGATTGTTTATTTATTAGATGTTTATCATGCCTTTATTACTTCATAAGTAAGAAGGTTGGATATGTGTAGAATTTGGTATGTGTAGTTTAATGAAGAGAAGGGTGAGGGGTGACATGATAGCAGTGTTCCAATATTTCAGGGGCTGCCACAAAGAAGAGGGAGCCAAACTATTCTCCAAAGCACCCGAAAGCAGGACAAGAAGCAACGGATGGAAACTAATCAAAGAGAGAAGCAACCTAGAACTAAGGAGAAATTTCCTGACCGTTGGAACAATTAATCAGTGGAACAACCTGCCTCCAGAGGTGGTGAATGCTCCAACACTGGAAGTTTTTAAGAAGAGACTGGACAGCCATTTGTCTGAAATGGTACAGGGTTTCCTGCCTGAGCAGGGGTTTGGACTAGATGACCTCCAAGGTCCCGTCCAACTATTATTATTATTATTATTATTATTATTATTATTATTATTATTATTATTATTATTATTATTATTATTATCTAATACTCCTTCCTCTTTTTCCCCCCACGGCAACAACCCTATGAGGTAGGTTGGGCTGACAGTATGACTGGCCCAAATTCACCCAGCCAGCTTTCGTGCCTAAAACGGGACTAGAATTCTCACAATCTCTGGGTTTACTTGGCCAGCACCTAAAGCTTTACACCAAACTGGCTTTCCAGTTTGGATAATGAATAATGAACAATTATTATTGTATCACGTGATGCAATGGCTCTGAAGCACAACTGAGGATTCTCCCAAAGTACCAAACACAAATGTACACGTAGGCAAAGTTAAAACAGCATACGAATAACAATGCATGCTATAATTTTAGTTACACAGAATGGGAAACTCCTATCCCTGTGCATAGGGAGGCATCAAAGCAACTACAGTCTATACATCTATCAAATTTAGATACCATGCATCTTACTCTGAAATTGATTCTGGGCAGTTTACAGCTAAAAGGTTACTGTAGAATTATAGTAGTGTACTGTACTGTATAAGTTAGTTACTGTAATGCCAACATAATTAGAGTCAGTTAAATATATCCTGCTTTAGGGCCCACCAGTTGCTGATCTTAACTGATCAGAAGACTTTAATTAGATGCAGCTATTAAGTATTATAATACATGAACTGTCATAAGACAGGATATGGGAAGAAGAGAAGAGGAAGCATGCAAACACTTATCAATTCAACTTGTCACCAGATCTTTCATTCTAGCCACAATAACTTGCCCAGACGTTTGCAGTTTTACCTTAACTTTCCGTACTTCGTTGGCCTGGAATTCTGGAGTACAGTTATGATGGATGAATCCTATTCCTCCTGTGAGCTGAGCAAATACAGAAAGAAAAAACATGCTGAAACTAGAATAAGTTCCTTCACTACCATCTGCCAAGAGGCAACAAGTTCAGCAGGAATGCTTCCCAGGTAGACGCAGTTATTTAAGGAGACGATTCCTTCTTGGAAAGACACAGTGTTAAAGACTGATGTGACAGAAATACATACTTTGAAAAATATGTGTAAAATTTGGCTTTTTAGTTACATATTTCCAAACGGAAATAGTTCAGTCCTGCCAGTCAAATTCCCAGGTCTGTGGTAGAATACCTGAGATTGTGGAAGAACATACCACCCAGAAGGATGAGATAGGTAGGTAGGTAGGTAGGTAGGTAGGTAGGTAGGTAGGTAGATAGATAGACAGACAGACAGACCGACAGAACAGGAGGAAAGAAATGTTCAGATCTAAAGGGCATTTAATTTTTAATTGTGTTACTAAATACTCTACAAATGCTTCCTTCTTTTTCTTGGGCCTTTTGTATCCTGAATATTGAACTGCCTTTGAGTATGTTCTCAGAAAACCAGGAGAGAAGGAAAGTGGCATGAAACCTAGACAACTGGGGAGCAGCAAAGGAACCTAAGTACCTAGAAGAACCTTAAATAATAAGAAAGTGGTAAGTCAGTCTCATTCTGCCAGTTAAGATTTATATAGCAGTAATTCTAAATTACTAGCACCATCTCTTGTATTTTTCATCAAAAACAAATTCTACTCAATTACACAAATCCTAAAGAGCAGCATTTAGAACTGCAGTCCAAATGACAAAAAAAACAAAAACAAAAAAAAGACACCTCTCTGCAGTAACCTATCATGATATCCCTCTGCGTTTCCCAAACATAAACCACCCGACGTCAGATTACGTCAATCCTTCCCTCTCTCCACTACTTACCGCCATTGCAATAGCCATGCTAGCCTCTGTTACAGTGTCCATAGGGGAGGATACCAAGGGTGTTTTCAAGCTTATCTTCTTGGTCAGAGCAGAAGTCAAGTCCTTAAAATAAACAGAATTGTTCAGTAACAAAATGTTACATCATTTCAAGGTATTTCAAGATTCCGATTTTGCTAACTTGGGTACTGGATATTTAAAAAAATACCTAATTTAAAAAGGATTTTAAAAGATTTTTTTTTTAAAAAAATATCTCTGTGGCTATGAGAGCCTACATTATTAATATTATTAAAGAAGAAAGCGGGTGATTCAGAACAATCCTTTAAGTTTGCTACACAAACTTAATGCCTCCTTAAGTAACACCAGCTGCCTGCAGGTTCGAGTCCCACCAGGCTCAAGGTTGACTCAGCCTTCAATCCACCCAGATTGTTGGGGGCAATAAGCTGACTTTGTAATAATGCCGCTTGGGGAGGGGGGCGAAAGCCCTAATAAGCAGGCATATACATAGAATGAAGGCTATTGCTAAGCACATTGATTTGTGCTTAAAATTGTAAGCCGCCCTGAGTCTTCGGAGAAGGGCGGGATATAAATGGGATTAAAAAAAAAAACTTCCATCCCATACTCACCACTTGGTCTGCAGTAAAATCTATGTAGCCAGGGAGTATAAGGAAGTCACTAAATAATGAAGAAGGAAAAAAAGTGTTATTGAGCCTGTTGTGATATACAGTTCATGTTAACATATAAATATAGCTTCTGTTTGGTGAATCTTTGTAGCATGTTTGAGAAATTGGTTGCTATAATTCATATCCCAGAAATTCTGATGCAAAGGTCCAGACTCAAAATACTGCAACTAGAAAGGTTATTACTTAAAACGAACCATCTAACCCCCATAGTAATGACAGAATTTAGTCCCATCCCCTCAACAATTATTTCATGACGACTTGTGTAGCTTATTTTTCTTTTCAACCCCATGAGGGTTCTTTATGCTAATTTTCAAAGAAGATAATGATGTCACTAATTGTAATCTCAGAACTTAAACGTAATACGTAGCTCCATCCTGAGAACTATGCATGTGCGTTCAAAGCCAAAACTGCCCGATCTAAAACATGTGAATGTTCAAACTAGCAGGCCTCATCAAATCTCACGCACACCTATGTAGCCATAACACTTCAGCCATGCTCGTGTTCTAACACTGCTCTCCAAAAGAGAAGGTAAAATGCAAGAACAAAAAAACTGAACATTTAAAAGAGATTTTTAAGGATTGAAAATAATTGTATCAGCAAAAGCAAATATTTATCCTTAACATTACACAAGCCACAGTTTCATAAGAAATCAGGAGCAACGTATTTTCCAAGAAAATCTCTCTCTGCGATTCAGATATGGGATTTTTTTTAGAGCTTATTTTCAACAGTAGAGTTCAGCCCACAGAATTGTTACACAACTAAAACCTCTTTAAAAATATACATGGCCAATTAATTTAGATTTGGGGTGGCTTCAAACCTATTAACACAGAATAGGCTACCTTCATTAACTGCAACTGCTATTTCCAGGACTATACTTTTGTGTTTTGGGGTGGGTGAGTGTGTACTTATAACTAGCACATATACATGGAGATCAGTCCTTGCTTTCTTGAGGAGCAGTGCTGACCAATATTTGATCTCAAGACCCTGAAAACTATCTATCTATCTATCTATCTATCTATCTATCTATCTATCTATCTATCTATCTATCTATCTATCTATCTATCATCTATCTATCTATCTATCTATCTATCAATAAAATTTATTGAGTCTCCATCTTACCACAGGGTAACCCAGGGCATCTTACAATCTTAAAAAGGTAAAAACTATGCAAAGCTAAAGACAACTTAAAAGATGGAAAAAGTGGGAGCAGGATGGGCGGTGGGACCTGTTGTAAATCCATCAATCACCTCTACCATGATGCTCCCCCATTGGAGCCCCAAGCTAACTGACAGAGCCAGGTTTTTAGGCTCTCACGGAAAATCAGGAGCTGATCTCACCCACTACTACCAATTAGGGTGAAAGTACTGAACTAGATGCACCAGTTGTGACAGTAAATATGATCAAGATTTTCTAGCCATAGGAAAACACTTTCAGAAAAGTATGATCAGGCAATTGAATTTTGTAAACTCCCTATAATACGTCTATCTATTGGAGTTTCCTTGTAATCCTTCTATTCCTCACCATTCAGTCCAAACTGAACAAGGTTCTTGGATGAGAAGCAAAATGTTTTCAGGGAAAAAAAGAACAAGAAAGTCCAGCTGCTTTTTGAAAAGCACCTTTGGGACAACTATGACCTGGATAATTGAGAATCTCCATACACATTCAGGAGGAAATGCTAGCTAATATTTAACCAAACTATGACTCAAACTTGAAAATCTTCCAGTCCTAAAAAGACCTCCCTGGGTTACGCTGAAAATACTCTACACACTTTTGTAATCCCAATCTACATTCTTTATACTATTAATGCTTACAAATAAGTTTTATAATGTTGCCATTTTTACATATAACATTTGTATGAATTTCTGAATCTGACCGGATCCTGCCTGAACTATCTGTACAAACTTTGCAATGGCATTGACATTAAAATATGTAATATACAATTCACTTTCTGCATTACAATGCAATACAATGAGTAGTGCTAACAAGGATATGGATGCTTGATGAGAAAAATCTCTTGCTATTAGGATTTTACTGTATTTATCAGTAGATAGCAGCTGACACCTATTGCTTATAAAGAATTGAGTGTTTCAACTGCAAAGTGTATTGCACATAGATATGATTATTTATAGATAGCAGTTTTGTACGGCAGGTTGGTATGGGAGTATTGCTGGTAAGAAAAGACAATCAAATTATACTATAGTTGTTGTTTTCAAAGCATTTTCTCAAACGACTTCCAAGACAGAGAAACGTACAAGTACATATGTAAACATGTGAACTTCCTTAATAATGATTTTAGCTATTCTCATGAATTTTACCGATTATCATTTTTTTTACTGATAACTTCCCTGAGTGTGAAAGACATAAACTATATAAATAAATAGGGCTGTAATAGAGGCTTATTAACAACTAGCACAAAATGCTCAGAACATGGTCACTATCCCTTGCTGATTCTTATATAAAGATTATGACCTAAGAACTAAAATTGGTCACATGAAGCAACAGGTGGCTTAGTAATGCATATGTTGTGTCCAAACTCTGTAGAAATACATGTAACCTGAGAAACTGTATTAAATGATTCCTTAGGGTGGAACTACCAAATAAAATGGACAGCAATTAGCCCAGTGGCACAGATAGTTCGCAGTGACATTTGTGACCGCAACGTTTAAGAGACACCATTACCTTATGTCAAAATTTAAATATTAGGAATGCCAGGAAACAGAAAGAATAGCTAAAAATGACCGGAAAGGACTCCTCCTTGACCATCAATATGCAATGTAAAGAACGATTCCGCAAATCTTCATTTTGCTCTGAAGCAAGTTCTAACCACCCAATGAAAGTAGAGCTACATATAGCTGGAAGAGTTCTCTTCTACTACTGGTTAGGATTCTCAAGCATGTAACGGTAGTGAAATTATTATTACTAGATTATTAGATTGATTATGTCAGGAACTTTTTAGTTTAAAGGCTCCTTATTTCATACTACCATCAATATACGTTGATCCAATCATTTTATTCCATGCTACAATTGCGCTTAGTTATAAAAATCCTCCACCAGGGGAAGCTTTCGACGTCTCTTTCCCTTTTACAGGCGGCTATGAGGAATCAGAGCAAATGAGAGGGCATCAGCCTACACACTATAATTTATTTTATTTATTTATTTTTTAATTCCATTTATATCCCGCCCTTCTCCGAAGACTCAGGGCGGCTTACAAGCTTAGCAGTAGCCTTCATTCTATGTATATGCCTGCTTATTAGGGCTTTCACACACACACCCCAAGCGGCATTATTACAAAGTCAGCTTAATTGCCCCCAACAATCTGGTTATATCGTTAAGGAAAAAGCACACTTTATGTCCCGCGGATTTGGCCCGGTGCTTTAAAGACTCCGAGGGGCTCCCAAGCTTCCCTTTTGGTCCGCCCACCCTTCAAGCTGGCATCATCCCCGCGTTTCGACGCTTGGCAACTGGAGCAGATCGCCCCAGATCCGGTCCTGCCCAAGGATCGCACTTCGCAACAGCCGCCCGCAGCCGCCCCGCCAAGCCCCCGTCCCCACTGCCAAGGATCACAGCCGCGACGCCGTCTTTGACGCCCGGTCCATCTTCATTCACACCCTTCAAACGGCGCTCCGGCCACGCAACCTCGGAACGGCGCGAGGGGTGACCGCCGCCGGAGGTTCCCCGGGTTGGAGAAGCTCGGGCTCGGGATTCTCCCCCGCCCCGTCCAACGCAGTTGCTTCACCTCCCCGCCGGAGCGGGCACCGCGTGGCAAATCGGTTTGCCCCGTCGGCTGCCACGCTCGTCTGCCTTCCCGCTCGCCGCCTCCTCCTCCTCACTTGTAAGTCAGTCCGTCCCCACAGTTCAGCATCTGCTGCGCCGTTAGCCCGTCGTCCGGCACGTAGCCGGTGCCGCCGCTGATCAGGTAATCGGCCATAGCCGGTCGGGTCGCGCGGGCCGTCCGCCTGCTTGCGCGCGCCGCCCAACTTCCCGCGCCTCTCTGGCCTCCGAAAGACTGGGACGTCACCGGCGCGAGACAGAAAAAGGGGCACGCGAGGAGCCCCGCCCCTCCGCCCGACGTAGGCCGGGTGACGTCAGTGGAAAGCGGCTTTCTCGGCTCCTGGAGGCGGGGCTGCTCTTCCCTCCCTCCCCCCTCCCGCTCTTATTTGAAGCCAAGCGACAGTGAGAAGGGGGCGTGTCCTTTCCTCCCCTCCCCCAACCTCGCGCGTCGATATAAGCTAGGAGCGCTGCGCTGAGACGCCTTTGCTCCTCCTTCAGTTTTCCGGGACGCTTGAGCTGTAGGGCAGGGGTCTTCAAACTTGGCCCTTTTATGACTTGTGGACTTCAACTCCCAGAATTCCTCAGCCAGCAAAGCTGGCTGAGGAATTCTGGGAGTTGAAGTCCACAAGTCATAAAAGGGCCAAGTTTGAAGACCCCTGCTGTAGGGCGACCGCAGACGTGATTCGTCCTACGCAAGCGAATCCTCTGGGCTTAAAATAGGAAAAAAAAAATAAATCTCTCGAGAACCGAATCTGTATCCCAGGAATGGGCTACTTCGGTTTATTTATTTACCGTAAGGCGCGTTCACGTCCTATTTCAGTAAAAAGGAACAGAGGGGTAAAAAAAAACACATAAGAATATAAAATTTGAAATCTGCGCAGGAAAATTATAAACGTATTGTCTGTTGCAATTTAAGGCGAGATTTAAGGTGCTGGTTGTTGTTAGCTGCAAAGTCGTGTCTGACCCATCGCGACCCTATGGACAATGTTCCTCCAGGCCTTCCTGTCCTCTACCATCTTTTGGAGTCCATTTAAGCTCACGCCTACTGCTTCAGTGACTCCATCCAGCCACCTCATTCTTTGTTGTCCCCTTCTTCTCTTGTCCTCAATCTTTCCCAGCATTAGGTTCTTCTCCAGTGAGTCCTTCTTTCTCATTAGGTGGGCAAAGTATTTGAGTTTCAATTTCAGGATCTGGCCTTCTAAAGAGCAGTCAGGGTTGATCTCCTCTAGGACTGACCGGTTTGGTCTCCTTGCAGTCCAAGGGACTCGCAGGAGTCTTCTCCAGCACCAGAGTTCAAAGGCCTCAATTCTTTGGCGCTCAGCCTTTCTTATGGTCCAACTTTCACTGCTGGTACTTACCTTTAAAGCCCTACATGGCTTAGGCCCGGGATATTTGCAGGACCATCCGCTGCCGGGGACGACTTCCCATCGCCCAGTGCGCTCACACAAAGAAGGCCTCCTCAGGGTGCCGTCGGCCAGACAATGTCGGATGGCAACCCCCAGGGGGAGGGCCTTCTCTGTGGGAGCACCAGCCCTTTGGAACCAACTCCCCCTTGAGTTTCGGATGGCCCCGGACCTCCAGTCCTTTTGCCGTGACCTCAAAACTTTTTTTTCCCATCAGGCTGACCTGGATTGATGGTGGGTTTTTAAATATGTTTTAATTTTTAACTGTGTAGTTAATTTATTTGGGGGCTGTTATTTAATTCTTTTTTAATTTTTGTATTGTTTTTTTATTGTTGTTAGCCGCCCTGAGTCCTTTGGGAGATAGGGCGGCACATAAGTCCCAAAAATAAATAAATAATATATTTTTTACTTCGTTTGTGGCAGCCAGGAAATCGGCGAAATCTCCCATTATGGGTTCCGTTTCGACAGTCACTACGCGCTGGATAGCTTATTTTTCAGCCCCTCAAGCCACAATTCGGCGATAGCATTTTGCCCCACTTGAGAAAGAGAAAGAAGCAAGGCTCGGAGAGGGGCTTCTGTAGTTTGCGGGGGGGGGGAGGGGTGCACGGAAATAGTGACGAGATAATATGCGTGCATCGCCAGCACCAGTCTTGGCCGCTTCCTCGGCTTTTCCTTAAGGAGACTGGCAAGGTACCACTGTGTGTATGATTCGCGTAGTTTCTGTCTCCCTCATTTAGAGCCAGAAGGGGGCCTCCGAGTCAAACCTACCGCACCTACGAAGGGAGTTTTATTAACTTTGCTGCTGCGGTCCTTTAAAAAAAGATCGTAACCCTGGACTACTTTCAGTTGAAAGGGGAAATCCAAGCCACCACTTCAGCTTTACAGCTGATGGTTAAAATGCTTACCCTTATCAACATTGTGATAAACCAGGGTGTCTCAATTCAAACTTGATATAGAGACAATGCAATCTCTTACAAGATCTCGAAACTGTTTCAAAAGCTGCTTCCCGAGCTATTTATTTACGAAAATATATATTGTTCCTGTTTTGCTTTTTAATTCTCTGTCCTGTTACGCATTGCCAGATGAGCACAGGATGTAAACTTAGTATTAGGACTGTGCAGTCATTCAGATTCAAACATTTGCATCTTAAAAACAGCTACGTATTTTCCTCAACTTTCCAAATTGGTACACCTGCACCTGAATGTGGTCTAAAATTAGATTATTTCATTCCATAAATGGAAAGAATCTACTCTTCACATATACTTCCCTACGAAACAAAGTTATTCACTTTGAAAAATTTTGCACAAGAAATGCTAGAATACATGAAATTCTGTTAAATAAAATATGTAAGTAGTCTGTGGTGAAAGTTCAATTTGCCTTTCAAAACGCAAGCTTTCTGGCCAGTGACATTTGTGGGAGAGAAACACGAATACTTTTAAGGCCTTAGAACAGTGGTTGTTAAACTGAAAGTGATAGAGCCCCATTTAATTGTGTGTATGTGAGTTGAAGATCCCATTTGGGATGGCTGCTGCCAAAATGCTTGTGCAGAACAGTTTTGTAGAGATAATGGCATTATTCCCCACTAGGAAAAAGACAAATTGGGTCAAACTGTTTAAGAACCATTGCTTTAGAAGTAAGGGATATTTTGTATGACTCAAGTAGTTAGATGCCTCATATTTTATATCTTAAAAAGAGAACTTAGGAAACTTTCATAAATAATTTACAAAAGAGCTGGGGGGGCATTTTCCAGTAACTTAAAATATTTATCTATTTAAACATAGAAATGGCTTTGATACCAAGGTTGACCATGTATGATACATATATATTCCTTATATTTGTATGTTAAGTTGCATGTATGGACATGTAAAAAAGTGCACACCTATTAAAATGTTTTTCAACATATAGCTGGTCTTCATTTCAACAGTATTGTTAGAGGATATGCTAACATAACCATTTACATTTTATAATCCATTGTGTAATTTAACTGTAAGTAATCCCCGACTTACAATAATTCATTTACTGACTAAATGACTGGCACTGAAAAAAGTGACTTACAACTGGCCCTCACACAACCACTGCAGCATCCCTATGGTCACGTGATCACAATTCACATGCCTGGCAAGTATTTATGATGGTTGTAGCATCCCAGGGTCGTGTGATCACCCTCTGCAACCTTCCCAGCTTGCTTCCTATAAAAGCAAAGTCAATGGGGGAAGCTGGATTTGCTTAATTACCATGTGATTAACTTAACTGTCACCAAAAAAAGGTTGAAAAATCAGGTGCAATTCATTTAGCAACTGCCTTGCTTAGTAACAAATTCTGGTGCCAACCGCAATAGGTCAAGGACTACCTATAAACAAATTCAAATTTCATACATAGAAAAGCAAATAAAAAGGTAAAGGTAAAGGTTCCCCCGCACATGCGTGCTAGTCGTTTCCGACTCTAGGGGCCGGTGCTCATCTCCGTTTCATAGCCGAAGAGCCAGCGCTTGTCCGAGGACGTCTCCGTGGTCATGTGGCTGGCATGACTAGACGCCAAAGGCACACGGAACGCTGTTACCTTCCCACCGGAGTGGTCCCTATTTTTCTACTTGCATTTTTACGTGCTTTCGAACTGCTAGGTGGGCAGAAGCTGGGACGAGTAACAGGCGCTCACTCTGTTACGCGGCACTCGGGATTCGACCCGCCAAACTGCCGACCTTCCGATCGACAAGTTCAGCATCCTAACCCACTGAGCCACCGCGTCCCCAGAAAAGCAAATACATCCCTATATTTATCACTATTCAAATATCTAAAGCTAGAATCAGGTGCACTAAATCAGGTGCAAATGATTAGAGCATCGTTAGAGAGAATCTGGTTGGAACCTGCCTTATTGAAAGTATACAACTATACCTATTTCAGAATTGTACTTGTTGTCAAAGCGTGTACTGCTACTATAATTGAAAAAGCTCTCTGAGGCTTTCAGAAAGCTAAGAGATGCCTTAGCTTAGAGCAGGGCTTTTCAACCTTTTCACCCATTGTACCACTTTTAGGATATGGCAAAATCTGAGTACCACCAGCAAGGTGTCAAAAACTTGACCAAAAAAGTGATGAAGTACTGGTAGTCCTCAACTTACAACAGTTTGCTTAGTGACTGTTCAAGATTATAATGGCACTGAAAAAAGTGCCCAAGCCACAGCTGAGCAAGACACCTGCCTGCCTGCCCGCCTGGGAGCACTCTTCCTCCTGTCCGAGATTTTCATTGTTGTGAGCATTTCTGTTGAGGACTGGCAGCGGGGGTGGGGTGGGGTGAGGGGTGTTTGGTTTTTATTCCCCCCATCTGCTGGGTGGTTGTAGCAGGTTTTGGTCACTTCACATGACCCTGGGACACTGTGACTGTCAAAAATATGAATCAGTTGGCAAGCATCTGAAGGTAAATCACAAGACCCTGGAGCTGCTGCAACATTCTAGCTGATCAGCGCTTCTTCTGGGCTCAGCAGAAGTGCCAGGATCAGTGCCAAGCTCCAGCTGGAGCCTGGCGCTGATCCTGGCGCTTCTGCTGAGCCCTGACAGCCCTGCAGCTCCAGCCGTCTCTCGCTCAGGCTTGTGTGGTGCTGCCACTGGTTCAGCTCATTCCCCTCCACCACTAGCACTTTTCTAGGATGGTTGCGTACCACCTGCCAGGTGCCAATGTACCACAGGTGGTACCTGTACCACTGGTTGAAAAGCCCTGGCTTAGAGCATGGGAAAAGATTTTTAAAAATTGCCAAATAGACACAAATTATTCCATTGCCTGTAAGGTCATCTACAAGTAAAAAAGTTTTCAAAGAACTGCTAACTTGCCCAGGCCAGGCTACCCCATTAAACTCAGCCCAAGAGCAGAATGCAAGATGTTGAAAGACGTCTCTAGGGACTCCAGAATTTCATCACAACCGTCAGGTCACTCTTACCACTACTGATGTTGAAGTGTGTGAGCCTACTGTTACAAAGCAGTTGCACAAATTAGATCTACACGGGAGGTGTACCAGGATGAAACTTTTGAACACTTAGGCAAAGTCCAAGACTTTCTGGTACAGTGTGCTTTGGATAAATAAGGCAATGATAGGGATCATTTGGCAACAGGACCAAAATCAAAGAACCTGACACCAACTATAAACCATGTTGATGGAAATGTTATAGTCTGAGCTGCCGAGCTGCCTTAACAGCCTGGATAGCCCATCATCACAGAAACTACTATGTGTTCTTCGTTGTACTACCAGGGGGGTCAAACTGCCGGCCCATGGGGCGGATGCGTCACGTGGAAGCTGCGCCCACCCCATGTGCCATTGCAATGGCAAAACTGTCCCGATACGTCGCGCGACGTCACAAGTTTGACATATCTGTACTAGACAGTGCTTGAGGATAATGTGAGGCCATCTGTCAGAAAAAATGCTGAACAGAAAGTGGACCTCACGACAACTCTTAAACATTCCAGTAAATTAACCAAGGAATGGCTGAAAAAATAAGTGTGTTCTAGAATGGTCAACTCAAATCTGGGATCTAAATTCCATCAAAATGCGGTCAAGTGATTTTAGAACAGGCTATATATATGCAAGAAACTCCTCAAGCATTACATACCTGGAAAAAAAAATCTCCACAAGAGTGGGGAAAAATTACTCCCAGTGGATGTCAGAACCTGGGAAATGGTTATAAGAAACATTTGAGGGTTTTTCTGCCAAAGGAGGCAATACTTGGGATAAGAACCAAGGTTCTTGGGTTCACCCCCCAGAAAGAAATGGCATGTGTTAAAATAATTGCCAGGTTTTGCCATCCTTGTTTTACTGGCTTTTTTTACGCTGCCCACTTTCTGTGAGATACGCTACTATATAAATTTGATCAATAAAGTCAGTTTTTCTTTTTCTTCAATTACATCACAATTTGTCTTTTGTTTGAATGAAGATAAAACACTGGCATGTCCACAAATGTTAAAAAAGAAAAAAACTTTATATGGGGTGTACTTATTTTTTCACATGATTGTATAATAGGTAGGCATATGTCTGTGCATACACACACTCATGTAAGAAAGACCCAAGTACCTATTTGGAACACAGTTGTGGATTGTTATCTGGAGCGGAGTTACATTTCCTTGCCTGAGGGAGAGCACCACTTTTCCTGCAATTCTGCTCCTTTCTTTTTATGCAGAGCTAGTTTCCTTCCTGAATAGGGATGACACGTACTGATCATAGCTTTTTTTTAAAAAACAAACAAACAGCACTTTTTTCTCATGCAGTTTTCAGGAAGGCATCAGGTAATTTTTCGTACATATCTGTTACTTGCCCTCTTCTATAATGTTGCTGTAATAGTAGGCTTAAATGCACAAAAATGTGTTCTTCAGAAAACCAATGCAGAATTACACAGACTTTGATTCTAATTTCAAACCAGCTGCTTTATGAGAAAGGGAAAAAAAAACATGTAACGTTAATGCTGAACTGAACAATCACACCAGTTTTAAATTCTAACTGGTGGAAATATGGTGGAAAATCTGAAGTCATCATCACAATATCTTTAAGTAGACAATGGCCAAAATATAATAAGTAATGCAAAAAAAAACACCACCATAATACTGGGCTTGCTCCCAGCACAACATAGTTCCTATGGTTCAGTTCTTAAAACCTGTCAATTCAAACAAAACAGAGGTAAAATGGATGTAAAAATATAATTTAGAAAGGTATTAAGGACTGGATGTTTTTGCTTTTCCTCTTTCTACAATCAATGTTACATACAACTGCTGCCAGCTGAGATAATGATGAGGGAATGTTCTTAAATTCTGATGCATTAAAATCAGTTGTCATAAAGTTATGATAATGCTATGTTCAAGAAGAAAGGGATTCTATGCTCTCTAAATCCTAGTACTAATAAACGTCTGCAGTTAAGTCTCAGGCTTTCAGGTAAGTAGGTTACCCGAAAAAAATTAAAAAGAAAAGTCCTGGCCTCAAATACCTGCTATCCCAATTCCAAATTCATTTAATTAAAAATTACAACAAAAGCAACAAGTTAGTGTGCTAATAAACAATTTCTTGCATGAATCCCATAGAATCAGGTAACCAGGAAAAAAACAAACAAACCCTTCTTTAAATAGGCTAGTAAATTTGTAGAGGAATAGTTAAGACATTATGTACGCTACTAAGTTATGTCTTTTGCTCCCCCAATAAAGACACATTGTTCAACAGCATGTTCAAAAGACGTGCTTGTCATTCTTAATAAACAACTAGCATAAGAATACATAAGAGAAACAGGGTGGTATCTTTATATGATACACAAGTGTATGTTACAAGAATTCCATTAGGCACAGGAGCCTCAAGGATTTAAGGCCTCAACATCAGGCCAAACAAGAGAGAGAAAGAGAAAGAGAAGAGAGAGAGAGAGAGAGAGAGAGAGAGAGAGAGAGAGAGAGAGAGAGAGAGAGAGAGAGAGAGAGAGAGAAGCAAGTGTTGTAGTTTGTACTTAACATCTAAAAATGTCACTTTTAAGGTCTTAATAGAAATTGATTTTCTGCTCCTTATAAATCATAATTGCAGGACATCCCCCTCTAGGACATGTTAGTGTCCAAGCACAAGGAAACTGCAAACCACCTTTTTCTTTAGGTCAGGCAGATATCCACTGTTTTCTGCTTCCAAGTTCATGAGCTTGAATGTAGTGGCCCACCCAGGCCAAGTCCACCAATTAAATTTGTTTTTTTCACATCATAAAAAAATCCCCAAGTCAACCTACGGAACTTCAGAGCTCCTAAAGAATGAATGCAGCCTTCAATGTGTCCAGAAAGCTGATGCAAAAGGGTCGGATACACAATGGAAAGGGTCTCTTATTAACCAGAAGAAGCCTAAAAGGGCTTCTTAACTACATCAATTAAAAAAAAAATTAGGCATCTCCTTTAGTGTAAAAGGCTGTACAATTGATCCTGGCCTTGCTGTCACCCCACCCAGTTCCACCCTGCACCCTTTTTCTGAACTGGGAGGGCTGCCTTTAGTGCATGGTGCTAACATTGGCCACCGCAATAGCTTCTTGAATTTCTCGTATCACCAGAATCCGGGTAAGCATTTGCTCCATTTGCTCTCGACTGATTGGCTGGATGGAATACCAAATAGGGCTATTGGGAGCCACCACTGGTTCAGGAGTCAAATAGAATGTATCATTTCTGCCTTTCACACTTTGCGGGCTACAAAGAGAAAAAAAAACATTAGTGTTTGCTTTGGAAATGCTATTAACACTATCTTAGGAACAAAGGCCGTTTCCTCTTCCTCTTCAATAGGCAAAATGAAATCTGAAAAGGGCAAATTAATCTGGTCTGTTGTAGATAATGAAATCAGATTAAGATAATCTGTAATTAGAATAAAATAGGAATAATTCTTATCAATGGAAACTTTAAGCATATGCTATACCTTTCTTACTCTATTTTTTCTTTTTCCCTTCTACCTTTTGGTGACTCACTTAAAAGAATTTGAAAAAAAATATGGATACAGAATATACACCATATTTGATATAATCTAGCGCAGGGGTAGGCAACCTTGGCTCTTTTATGACTCGTGGACTTCAACTCCCAAAATTCCTGAGCCAGCCATGCTGAAGGGAAAGGGAGAGCATGCTGGCTCAGGAATTCTGGGGGTCGAAGTCCATGAGTCATAAAAGAGCCAAGGTTGCCTACCCCTGGTATAATCAATTGCCTATGTTTCCTTTGTATCATATATCAAGAAATCCTGTTTTAGTAACTGGAAGACTGCCAGTTAGCTTGGTGATTTCACAGGACTCTCAAACGAAGCCTGCTTAAGAAACATTCCCTACTACAAGTAACTGCTTAAACATATTCAGCAACTTTGTTCAGCAACAGCTCAGAGCCACTAAGACCGTAAGGTTAAAAAGAGACCTTTATCTGATGAAAATTATATTCTTGAGCTGCAATAGACTATCTGGAAACAATACTAAACCTGATTTTGTCAATTGACGAACAAGTAAAAATCTATAGTATGTATTGTTCAACTGATCCCAAATAGTTAATGTTATTAACAAGAGATCTATATAAATCCGGATGTTTCCCACACTTGGTTTAGTACTGAATTGCGCCTGGACTAATTAGTTTAAGAAATTAACTAATTAACCAAGAAAATAACTTAGATGACAGGCTTGAGATTCCTATTTGCAAGCCTTTAATATATATCAAACTTGTTCAAAGACTGTTTATTTATTCATTATATTTAGAAAATGCTCATCTCCAGTTTTTTTAGCATTTTCCAAAGGCCAGGAGACCAAAGGTTCCAGAGAGTGAGGGCAACAGGAGGGCAGGCTCCTCCTTCTGCAAGCTGGAATTCTTTAACTGACAGGGTCTGTAACATGCTTTCCTTGCCTGACTTTTCTTCAGCCACATAATAAAATGTATGAATCAAGCATTTCTGTGATGGCAAGTAGTCCTCACTTAATGATGTGGGATTGGAATTTCTGCAACTAAGTGACAGTCATTAAGTCTGATGTCACGTGACTGTGTTGCTTAGCAATGGAAATTATGACATTCCCAGTTGACATCATTAAGTGAATAGCTGTGGGTCATTAAGCAAGGATATCAGGTGTCTCTACTTGTGACCTTCTGCCAGCTTCCCCACTTACTTTTCTCGTAGGAATTTGGCAAATAATAATACTAATAATAATAATAATAATAATAATAATAATAATAATAACAACAACAACAACAACAATAATAACAATAATAATAATAGTAAGCGTTTACAGTTTCTGGAGGCAGATTGTCCCACTCATTTAATTGTTCTAACTGTCAGGAAAATTGCTGCAGGACAACCTGTACCAAACAACCTGCCCTTGAAGTTAATGGACAATGGACAATTGCACTGGGAAAACTCACCATTTGAAGAGGTAGAAGTCATAGAGTTTTATAGGACACCTCAATGGGTTTTCAGGATTCTCTGTCTGCTCTGCGTACATATCATCTGTAACTGCAAATCAACCCCAAGAGATACAGAACCATGAAATACTTTCTTATAGCAGATGAACAGACTGATGTCAATGTTGTTAATGGAACAACGCATATTTTGTAATCTCTGTTATCTTCATTGTTGCATATACTGTCACATACTATTTTCCAAAAGAGTTCTTGCAAATAATTAGCCTACTTAATAAGGCACTGCACGTAGGAGAAATGTAAGTTATGAAAGGCTTGATGAATGACTACCAGAAACACTTAAAAGTGAAAGCAGCAATTTCACATATAGCAAGGGGGGATATTCGTACTTCCAACAGATCACATACATGTCTTTACAAGACAATTTATATTCTATTTATTGCACAAAGTCTATGTAGTGGACCTGAAAAAAGCTGTGCAAAATGAACATCGCTAAGTAGTAGAAATTTTCATTTTTTCAGAAATTCTTTCTACCTTTTTGGCCTGCCTGGTGGATCCCAAGAGCCTTTAGATATCGGATGCTTGTACTTTTATCTTTAGGGTTAGAAGGGTTCTTCTTAGTCTGCCTCAAGACTTTTGAAAAGGCCAGTTTCATATGTTGATCTACTGTTTTCAACAGGAAATATCTGCAGACAGGAAAAGTGCCCATTGAATTACATACTCTATCCCAAATCTGGAAAAAAAACCATGTCCCCCAGATCCATCAATGGTCAAACATTTATGAACTATGGACCTAGGCATGGAGTATCTATATTTCAATAATCAAGGACATTCATATATATATATATTTAAGAATGTGATTAAACAAAAGATTGTTGCCATACTATTGTATCTAGATAAAATCATTTTCAGCAAAAATATTCATTTATCAGAGCAATTTGCTTCAACAATTAGGGGGAAAGATCTATGTTCAAAATGAATATAGTGCCCTTCAAATGATATAAAAACACTACAGCAAAAATATATTCTTAAAGGATTAGGATGGCCTTTTCAGAAAACAGAAGGCTGGACTGCAGTCAACATTTCTGAAACATGTGAAGGCACTTGCCATAAAGAGCAAACTTCCATTTCTTAAGTCTACTGACCTACAGCTTTTCATGCTGCAGACTATTGACTTAAAACCACAGATGGTCTATGATGAAGCAGAATTTGAACTAGAAAATTACTGGTCCGTAATTTCTTTGTAATTGTACTAAACCAGCTTTAGATTTTAGTCTGTTTGCTTACATGCTTGCTTATTTGTTTCTTTATTAAAAAAATATGTCGCACGTCCCCCCTACAAGGTAACTCTTCCATATTCTGCCGGAAGTTTGATTTGCTCTTACTAATTCAAAATTCTTGGAAAATAATAGGATTCTGCCTATTTTAAAATAATCTGAATGGTGTTATTGAAGTAATGCTTCCATCGGTACATACTTTGTATTAAAAAACATGAGAGTGGTTAGCAAGGTAGCAGGAGAGTGAGCTCCCAGCTGTTTACACTCCCATAACATCTCTTCTGTCACATGGCTGGGAAGAACATATCCTGTGCAGATAAAAAGAAAGCATCAGTACAGAGGTACCTAACTGACGCTCCTCCTAAGAAGAGAGACAAACAATGCACTTCTCAATATTGTAATGTTAACAGAGCAAAAAATAAAATTTCAAAACAAAAACAATTGATTTGTGATAGCAAATTCCACCAGTTGTTCAGTTATTGTTAAATATTTAGATACTTCTCTCAACTATCTGTTTGAAGATTCTCTTACCCAAAGAAGTGATCCTAGGCTGCACATCCTTGAGAACTTCGTGTAACCATTCAGTGAACCGTATGTAATAGAGATCTGAGAAAATGTCATCAACTCGCCCATTTTCAAATAAGTACTGCAAGAAACAATAACACAAGGGAGAAAAAAACTTACCATGATGTTCATTAATGTAATGAAATGAAGGGCTGTATGTTTAATTTTATATTCAAAATCCCTACCAGTCTAAAGTAAAAAGTACTGTTAAGTAAAAGCATTTCAGTTCAGATTCAAATAAGTTAATTTCAGAAAAATGGACTCAACAAATACATGTCCCCTACTTTTGTCAGACATCCAAAGATTTATGTTTAATATAATTTTAACCAGGGCTTTGAAAATCTAAAAAAATATTTCTATCATATGAAATCAAGAGTATTATTCATCCAAGCAGCCTGCAAGTCTCAGACATTATTTGTCTCAAGCTTGAATTAAACAGGGCTAATACCCATTCAGCTAAATTTCCAAAATTACATTCACAGCGATTAAAGCCAACAGTTGTAGTAATGAAAATTTCCAACATTTAGTATTCATTCAAATACACAGGTACTGTCCTCAACTTAAAACCACAACTGAGAATCAAATTTCCATCACAAATCAGTAAAGCGAGTCATATGAGCAGACCTGATTTACGACCATTTTTACCCTGGTTATTAAATGAACCAGGTGGTTAAGTAAATCTTACAATACATGGTTAGTGATTTTGCAATATTTTAGGTGTTTCTCTGAACACCGTTTGAAATACCAATACCCTCTTAACATAAGAACAAGTTTTAAACTACTGACATAAAATTTCAGTAGAACCTAAATTCTGGTATAACAAATACTTATTCGCTTCTAAAACCTAGGTATGTTTAAATATCAGAATATATCAGTAAAATGCTTCTTTATAAGGCATACATCCAGCTAAAGTTAAAGTTTCAGTTAAAGTTTCAATTTCCTTTTCACAATTTGCTTATCTCATTTGCATGCATTTCAAAACCTGGATAATGGAATTCTTTTCTCTCCCCCCCCCACCCCTCACTGGAGTCATTCAGGAAAGATTTGAAGTCTTAAACTTAATAAAAATAATATTAAGGGAGTTTTTTCTGTAAACTAGCAAAGTTAGATGACAGTTAGGTAAGGATTTTGTAATTGTATTATTATTATTTTTTAGAAAATATAGTAAAGTATCATGGTTTATATTGGTTTTATTGCTTTTGTGTAATTTTAAGCCTTAGTATTTCCACTCAAAACATGCCTAAAACTATTTGTGTATTAAAACTATTTGTAGCAAGACTTTCCATGATGGCACACCTTTTGAATGCACAGAAAGATATAGTAAAGAACATCTGGATCATAGGGCTCGCCCTCACTATTGCGAGCTTCACGAGACATTAAGCATAATCCGTAATTTAATTCTGCTACAGCTGAAGATATGAGATCTTCTTGGAATCTCAATAACTGGCGTCCTGCAAACAAGAAGATAAGATCATCAAATGGCATTTAAAATCCCCATTTAAATCTCATTTTTCTTGACTATTTAAATCAACCCATTCTGCTACAAAATCACAACCACTTCCTCCTTCAGCATACTGGTGAATAAGTAACCAATAAATATTTTAAACTTTGATATTGAAGATACAGCCTGTCCTCATCAAACTTTTTGCTGCTAATAATTGTAACTTTTAGTCTGACAGAATATAAAAGTACATGACAACATCAGTAACACTGTTAACTAATTCATTAACAAATTTAGTTTTTGTCTTGCCCCCATAAAGTTTTGCAGTATAGACCAATGCAGGTAATCCTCTACAACCACAATTGGGACCAGAACACCTGTCACTAAGCAATGCTTAGTGAGTTGCATCAAATTTTACAACTTGGAAACCCCACGGGAAGGTGACATAATTCCACAAATATGTGCCAGTTGCCAAGCACCTAAATTTTGATCATGTGACTGTGGGGACAATGGAATAGTTTTAAGTGGGAGGATTGGTTGTAAATTACCTTTTGCACTACTGTTGTAGCTTCAACCGGTCGTACAATGAATAGTTGTAAGTCAAGGACTACCTGTACCTTACATAAAACACCCAGTATGGCCCTCATCCAAAAAATACACCCATGTGTTAAAAAAACTGGGGGGGGGGAAGGCACATCAAATAATAGTTTTTGAAACAGCGTTTAGGTTTTTTTTTAAGGTGGTAAGGCTCATTTTATAATGCAAGTCTAACAAACATAATGAAGGTTTACTGTGCTATAAAAAAATATCAAAATTACTAAAATCAATGCAATGCAATTGAGAACATGATCAACTGGAAAGTCTAAGGCACTTACTACCAATGGGTGCAAGCCGGTTCTGTGATTCTTTTTCCATCTCTGCATTTTTAGTCTGTGCCCAGCTCTTCCATACTTCTAGTCCTTCCTCTGGCTTGAGAGACTGCGGAAGGAGAAGTTCAGGGGAAGGCTGAGGCTGTGGCTGCTGTTCCACTTCAGCTACCTGAACAGTTTGTGCCTGTGGAAGAAAATCATTTTAGCAACTCCTGCTGGAGTTTCTTTAAAGTAAAAAATAATTCTTCACAAGTTTGGTCTCAGTTTTATATGGTTATGCTTACGAACACATCTGTAATCTCTGCAAATAATTTCTTATTTCCACAAATTATTAAGCAGATAAATTCCTATTTGCTCTGTAATCAAAAAACAAAAATGCAGTGAACTTCACTTTATTGCAAGAGGTATTCAAGATATTTTCAAGTCCAACACAGAGACCGACACTTCCCATGATTATGTTCTAAAGTAAAAATTGATTCCCAGTTCCATTAACATAAGATTTTACTTCAATTTAGGTGCCAGCTAACTCCAAACTGACTCTGGCCAGCTGACAATATAATAAACGATAAAAACAGTATAAAAAGATGACATGCAAAGAAGAGCAACAAAGATGATTAGGGAACTGGAGGCTGAAGCATATGAAGAACAGTTGCAGGAACTTGGTCTGTCTATAGTTCAATGGGGTAGGGCCTTCTCAGTGGGTGCGCCTGCCCTGTGGAACCAGCTGCCTGCGGAGCTTAGGACTGCCCCCAACCTCCGTTCATTCCACCGGGACCTGAAGACCTGGCTCTTCGAGCTCTCTGGCCCAGGCTGAGAATTTTTTTTTAAATTTTAATTTTAACTGGGTTTTTAATTTTCTCAGGGTTTTATTTAATCTTTTTAAATTTGTTTTAACGTTTGTATTGACTTTCTTTTAAATGCCCTGTAAACCGCCCTGAGTCCTTCGGGAAAGGGCGGTATATAAATCTAAATAAATCTAAATCTAAATCTAAATGAAAAGAAGGAATAAGAGTGACATGATAGTAGTGGTTCCAATATCTCAGGGGGTGTCAACCTATTCTCCAAAGCACCTGAAGGCAGGACAAGTAGTAATGGATGGAAACTAATCAAGGAGGGAAACAACCCAGAATGAGGGAGACATTTCCTGACAGCTAGAACAATTAATCAGTGGAACAACCTGCCTCCAGAAGTTGTGAATGCTCCAACACTGGAAGTTTTTAAGAAGAGACTGGACAGCCATTTGTCTGAAATGATATAGTGTTCCCTGCATGAACAGGGGGTTGGACTACAAGACCTCCAATGCCCCTTCCAACTCTGTTATTCTGCTGCATGCCCTCACTTTATATAAAGGCATAGAAAAAAAGCACATTCACAAGGGGCTCTATCCATCTTAACCCAAGACTTAGGAAATGTTTTCAAGGCTTTACAGAGCCCTATCAGTATAGGGGCCACCGATTTCAGGGGGGATTTTATTCTAGAGAGCAAGCACAACAGAGAAAGTATGTTTCCTGGCTTCCAACAGATGCCACTATTTAATCGAAGAAGCCTGGACTGCACCAACTCTGCCAAGCATGTACCAGGCAGACAGAAACCACTGAAGATAGGCAGTTCCTCAGATAATTTGGCCTTAGGACACAAAGGGCTTTAACAAGCAATAACCAACAGCATAAATCACAGTTGGAGGTATACTGGAAAACAGCACAATTCATGAAACAGAGGTGTCACATAAACATACAAGGCATGCCCATTGCTGCCAGTATAACTGCATTTTCAACCAGTTGAAGCTTCCAAGTGGCTTTCAAGGGCAGCCCTATTTAGAACACATTGCTATAGTCAAGCCATAAAATGGCTACTCCAGAAAGGGATTCAATTAGTATATCAGGTAGAACTGTGCAAAAGTTCCCTTGGCAACAGCTGCTCTTTGAAGCTTTAAGCAGGAGCTGGGATTACAGAAGGACTCCCAAAGTGTGCATGATGTTTAATGGGGAAGCACTACACCATCCAAGAGTATGGGTGAAAAATATTTGGCTCTAATATTCACAGCCATTCAGTCCTGATAGGATTGAGTGGAGTTGGTTGCCCAGGCCCACACAGTCTCCAGACACTAGGGTATAGATCCTTGATAGCCTTACCTGACTGGCCTGGGGATGAAATATATAATTCGTCAGCAACATACTGATATCAAACCCCAAACAGACGATCACATTCACCAAAACAATTTCATGTGGATGTTTCTAGAGAGGAGCGAGCAATTAAACTGTGGCAGCCCATATAAGACAGCTGAAGGGATGACCTCTCCCCTCTGCTAACACTGATTGGAAACAGCCGTGAAATGAAGAGAACTGCCATAACATTTTTGCCCCCAATTCCCACCACTGATCCCAAAAATACTATGAGCAATAGTATTGAAGATTGCTGAAATATTGAAGCCCATGCACCATCTCCAGCCCAATTCTACACAGGTCATCAGTAAGCATTATTAAAGCTGAAACTCAACTGAAACAGATCTTGATAATTTGCTTCCTCCAGGTTCTCTGCAAGCTGACCACAATCTTAATAACCTTCCCTAAAGAGAGAAAATTGCAGGTAGGACAGTAGTTGTCTAAAACCACTGGGTCCAAGACTGGTCCTCTCGGGGACTTCCTACAAGACCAAAAGCATGGCCCCCTCCAAGGCCAATTAGTTAGCTTCCTGACGACCTTAATAATCCAGGAGGGATCTGGGCCCAATAAAGAGGTGGCTGAACTAACAGCATACAGAAACCTATCCATCTCCTCAGGAATCACTGGCTCCAACTAATCCTAGATCACATTACAACACTGAGTCTCAGGTAACTTGATCAGACCTCTCACTGAACTACAGTTAGGAGTGCATCTGAGCGACCAAGTAGCCAGAATATTCTTCACAGTGACCCTGCCTAAGAAAGGCAGCTGAGTGCTATAGGTCAGGGGTCCCCAAACCCCAGTCTGTGGACCGGTACCGGGCCACAGCATGCCAGCAACCGGTCCACACAAACAAGCAAAGCCCCATCTGTGGGATGCAGGCAGCACACACAACCATGCACTCTCCGGTCCGTGGAAAAACCTTTATCCACAGAACCGGTGCCTAGTGCCCAAAGGGTTGGGGACCTCTGCTATATGTGGATGCAATGCACATGACTTCTTCCTCCTCTCATAATACTATTTGCAGTTTCCCTGAGCAGATATTACCGAAAGCAAGGTTTAGGTTTCAATAAGAATCTGGCCTATTATTTTAATGAATGTGTCTAGACTACTAAAGTTATTGCCTTTGATTATGTGCTATCATATTGGTATTGACTCTTGGTGACTTTAGAGATTTTCTCTAGGAAAGTTATTGCCTTAGGCCCTAGTAATCAACTTTTTCATTGTACTGTAAAAAAATTTTTTTTACAGCTATATCTATTCTTTGGATGGATGCTCTGGAATGACTCAAAATTGAGAACTGAAAGTTCTTACAGCAATTTCCCCTCTTTCCTGCATATGAATTAACTTCCAAGAAAAATACTTTTAAAATTCTGTCAGATAGAAAGCAATTCAAAGCAATTTCCATTCTCCATTAACCTTCTTTTTCAGTAAAAGTTTAGATGCATAAAAGATTTGGCCTGGAAAAATTCATTATCCCTTTGGGCTCTTAAAATTTTAATTCCAGAAATAATGCTGGATGGGGATTGCGGGGTAAAATCAATAAGGACTGAACTTGGTGTGGGGAAGGGGTAGCCATTCAACTGACAAATGTTTTTCAAGCCACAGTGACCTCTGCGTTGTCACTTCCTCCTAAACTATCTGTTTAAAAAGATTTTTAAAGGCCTATATCTATTAATTTTTATTTCTATTAATGTAGGTACATACATCGATCATTAGGAAAAAAAATCTATAGGATGCTTGCCTGCCTTTTACTTACCTACCTACTAAAACAGACCAACTCAAGATTACAAGAAAACTATTGTATTCCCTAGATAATCATAATATACCCCAGATTGGATCATAATTGAGTCATTGGTATAGGGTTTCCTGCCTGAGCAGGGGGTTGGACTAGATGACCTCCAAGGTCTCTTCCAACTTTATTATTATGATTATGATTACCTTACTTAAAATATGTCTTTGATTTACCAAATAACACTTGTCTTCTGAATTTACATTCCTGCAACACATGTACATTTGAAAAAAATAAAAACCCTTTATGTTTTTTGAAATGTATATTCTGTTGAACTTTTATATACCCCCCCCCTTTCCTCCCCAATTTGCATTGTTTAATGATTCATTTTAAGTAGCTACTTTTTTAGTTCAAAAGCTACAGGACAGGAAAAGCTGTTAATTTTAAATCCAACAAACTAGGGAAATTAAGGATGCCTCGCTGCCAAAGGTAGACATCTCAGTTCTAACATTAATAAGACAACATTAATAAGACAAGGCATGCCACTAGAATATAAACTGAGAACAAACCCCCCCTTCCTACTAGCACTGATGATGTTACCTAGTTTGGGTAATGAAACATCTGCAAGAAAACAACCAAGCTCAGAGAGCACCAACGACCTCCTCATGAATAAGTTGCCTTTCATAATGCCTATTTATGAAAAAGGTTTCTGAGGTTCTTACCAGGATATATTGTAACAAACATTTATGTAACAAGTAACAAATAAAAAGAACCAACCTTGCTGCCTGGCTGAATACTAACATATTAAAAGGCACTTTGTAAGTATCCATATATGTCCCCAAAACAAGAGGAATGATTTCCTTCCCCTGATTATAACAATAACAGTTGGAAGGGACCTTGGACACCATCTAGTCCAGAGGTAGGCAACTTTGGCTCTTTTATGACTCATGGACTTCAACTCCCAGAATTCCTGGGCCAGCTGGCTCAGGAATTCTGAGAGTTGAAGTCCACGAGTCATAAAAGAGCCAAAGTTGCTGCAAATTAAAATTCTCTGTAAATTTATTTAACTTCACATAAAAAATGTTAACCTTTTCTATAAGCATTATAATCTGCCACTCCAGGTTGCCAAATAGGACTACCTGCACAGATTATCAAACGAAACTTAAGCTTAGGAGTTTTCTATTAATGTAGATATGTAGCAGTTCGAAAGCACGTAAAAATGCAAGTAGAAAAATAGGGACCACTACGGTGGGAAGGTAACAGCGTTCCGTGCGCCTTTGGCGTCTAGTCATGCCGGCCACATGACCACGGAGACGTCCTCGGACAAGCGCTGGCTCTTCGGCTTTGAAACGGAGATGAGCACCGGCCCCTAGAGTCGGAAACGACTAGCACGCATGTGCGGGGGAACCTTTACCTTTTTAGATATGTACATTCATCGTTAGAAAAAAAAACTCTATAGGATGCCTGCCTGCCTTTTTCTTACCCTTTACTAAAACAGACCAACTCAGAACTAACAGTACAATAAGCACTATGGTTAAGAAACCTACTAAATCAGAAAGAATCTAAAATATGAAAACTGCACAAAATGTAAAAAGCTGTAGCCCAGCAGTCTGTGGCAGGCCACAAGTTCTCAACCATTATTACAAGGTAGAAACTTTTCAAATGTTAAGTATTAGCAAGAAGTGCAAACAGCATGTAGATAGAACGTGGCCTTCTAAATGTCAGACACATATAAACAACCAAATGGTAGTTCAGTAAACTTTGAGATTATTCTGTTCAAGCCAGGGAACTTCTCTAAATCTAAAACAAAGTATAGGTGTGATTTTTTCTGCATGAGGATGCTATGATTTTGATTACTGTCATTGTAGGAACATTCTGAAGGTAAATAAGGAAATATGTTTTAATAAATTTACACTAGCCACATAATTCAACAACTTACAGTTAGCACCGATATCTGTGCTAACTGTAACTTATTGCCTACATGGTTGTTCAAGAAAAGTTCGTTTAAAAATTCTAGCTAGTGTTATTTATGAAATATGCTATCAGAATGTTTCTATAATTCTGTAGATGGGGAATAGTTCTATTTAGAAATCCATATACCGTAAGCTATACTAAACTTTTCTTTCTAGCAAAGATAAAATGTTTATCACTGCATTTAAAAAGCTGCAGAAATCCAACTATTTTAAAATATATTTGCTTGCCAGATATATTTAAAATGTATCATAAAAACGTAAACTGCACTTAAGATTGGACATATCTGTCTACAGTGGATAACTTTAATCATAGCCACACCTATCAGATAAAAAATTAGCACAAATGGAATATGAACAAGTAAGTAGAATTCAATTTGGACCTAGTTGCAGGTTTCTGCAACTATACTATACGCCATGAAAGAGTGAGATTCAAACATAGTTCTAAAGCCTCAATATGTATTTGTTTTCTCCACAAAAGAAACAGGCAACTCAGCTATCTCCAGATGTTTTAAATTTAAGTGTATTGCCTTGTTAGCTGAGGAGATGGAACTGTAGTTGGAAATATTTGGACAGCACTAAGTTTTCATCATGCCAAAGGAGTAATTCACCATTAGTATACATGAGCTTTGTACATTATATCTATAGCTTAGAACACACGTCAAACTGCTGACCCTGGGCCAGATGTGTCACGCCGAAACCGTACCCACTCCATTGCCAGCAATGGGGAAAAAGTCACGATACATCATGCGAGGTCACATGACATCGAGTTTGACATTCTTGGCTTAGAACTAAAAGGGGTCATTTAAGCAACCAAATCCAACTCTGTGTATGAGCAAGAACCCAAATTAAAGCATCTGTAACAAAAAGAAAAGCTGAACGCCAAAGAATTGAGGCCTATGAACTATGGTGCTGGAGAAGACTCCTGCGAGTCCCTTGGACTGCAAGGTGATCAAACCGGTCAGTCCTAGAGGAGATCAACCCTGACTGCTCTTTAGAAGGCCAGATCTTGAAGTTGAAACTCAAATACTTTGGCCACCTAATGAGAAGGAAGGACTCACTGGAGAAGAGCCTAATGCTGGGAAAGGTTGAGGGCAAGAGAAGAAGGGGACGACAGAGAATGAAGTGGCTGGATGGAGTCACTGAAGCAGTAGGTGTAAGCTGAAATGGACTCCAGAAGATGGTAGAGGACAGGAAGGCCTGGAGGAACGTTATCCATGGGGTCACGATAGGTAGGACACGACTTCGCAACTAACAACAACAAACAAATGGCAGTCTAGTCTCTGAATATATTGAGTAAACTTCAGGCTATCACTTCTCTTGATAATTGATTCCACTGTCAATTTTTCCTTATTAGAAATTTTTAGAAAACTATTTTTCAAACCATTAATTTCACTCTTAAAACTAACTTTAATTTACCGTGAGCACTGCTAACAGAATTTTCATTCATGTATTATTTTGCATGCTTTTTGACATTTCAACAGGGCAGCCAGAAACAGATTATACATTCATAAAGTATTCAGACCCCCTTCACTTTTGTCAATTTTGTTATACTTCAGCCTGATTCTACAGTTGTTGAAATTTATTTTTTTCATTAATCTACACTCACTAATGACAAAGTGAAAACATGTTTACAAATGTCTGTAAATTTATTAAAAAGAACTGAAATATCACATTGGCATAAGTATTCAGACCCTTTGCAATAACACTTGAAATTTAGCTCAGGTGCTTCCCATTTCCCTTGATCGTTGCTGACATGTTTCTACACCTTGGCTGGAATTGACCTGTGGTAAATTAAATTGATTGGACATGATTTGAAAGGCACACACCTCTCTATAGAAGGCCTCACAGCTGACAATCCATAGTGTAGCAGAGTAAAAGCCATGAGGTAAAAGGAACTGCCTGCAGAGCTCAGAGACAGGATTACTGCAAGGCATAACTCTGGAAAAGGCTACAATAAAATTTCTGCTGCACTGAAGGTTCCTAGGAGCACAGTGGCCTCCATAATTCTCAAATGGAAGAAGTTTGGCACAACCAGGACTATTTCAAGAGCTAGTCTCCTGGTCAAACTCAGCAATCGGGCGAGAAGGGTCTTAGAGAGGTGACCAAAAACCTGATGGTCACTCTGACTGAGCTCGAGAGATCCTGGGTGGAAATGGGACAGAGTTCCAGAAGGACAACCATCACTGCAGCCCTCTACCAATCTGGGTTTTATGGCAGTGGCTAGACAGAAGCCACTCCTCAGTGCAAAACACATGAAAGCCCACTTGGAGTTTACAAAAAACAAACAAACCTGAAGGTCTCTCAGACTGTGAGGAATAAGAATCTCTGGTCTGATGAAACCAAGATTGAACTATTTGGCCTCAATTCTAAACATTATGTCTGGAGGTAATCAGGCACTGCTCATCACCTGCCCAATACAATCCCAACAGTGTAGCATGGTGACGGCATCATGCTGTGGGAGTGTTTTTCAGCAACAGTGACTGGGAGACTGGTCAGGGTTGAGGGAAAGCTGAATGGGGCAAAGTACAGGGATATCCTCAATGAAAACCTGTTCCACAGCGCTCAGACTGGGCTGAAGGTTCACTTTCCAACATGATAGCGATCCTAAGCACACAGCAAAACAACACAAGAGTGGCTTAGGGACAACTCTGTGAATGTCCTAGAGTGGCCCAGTCAGAGCCCTGACTTGAACCTTATTGAATGCCTCTGGAGCAACCCCAAAATGGTGGTCCACTGAAGGTCGCCATCCAACCTGACTGAGCTTGAGAGGATTTGCAAGGAAGAATGGCAGAAAATCCCCGAATTCAGATGTGCAAAACTTGTGTCATATCCAAAAAAGACTTGAGGCTGTAATTGCTGCCAAAGGTGCTTCAATAAAGTACTGAATGAAGGGTCTGAATACTTATGCCAATGTGATATTTCAGTTTTTTCTTTTTAATAAATTTACAGATATTTTAAAATTCTGTTTTCACTTTGTCATAATGGGGCACTGAGTGTAGATTAATGAGGGAAAATTGAATTTCAGCAGCTGAAGAATCAGGCTGCAGCATAACAAAATTAACAAAAGTGAAGGGGGTCTGAATACTTTCTGAATGCACTGTAGGTACTTCCCATAGTAATATAGAACATGGCACAGGAAAAAAAGTAATGTTTCCAATGTTTATAAAAAACATGAAGTATTCAAACAAAATCAAAGAACAAATATTGTGTCCCAGCCTTAGTGCAGCATTTTTGTTATTTTCTGTCTTCTAAAATAAGTATGGTTAGCCTGAAAACTGCACAATACTTTATGTCTAGCACAAAATTTCAAAATTTCAAAATTAAATTAAAATTTCTACTTGACAGTGATAAAAAAATAAGAACATTATACTAGTGAAGAATTGTTTATCTTCTGCAATTATGCAGAATTGGATCCAACAATCTAGATTACAAAAATCTCTACATAGTAATAGTAATGATAAGACAGCTTATTTTAAAACGTCTAATATTTCTGCAGAATACATTGCCAAAAAAAAGACCAGGCAATTGTAACTGATTTTATGTTCTTGACATTCTCATCATATGTTTGCTTCCCATCCAAGAAAACTAAACTATGTGAGAACACAGTAGTACTTGATTCAGAACAAAGTGTGCAATCCAGAGAAATTCATAAGCCATGCTGACTCATGCAGATCACAACTATCCTTCTAATTCCCAAAACACACAATCTAAGAAGAAAAGTCACCAAGAGGAAACAAATGATGGTATAAATGGGTGCTCTCAGCTTACTCCTTTCCTAGCTTTCTTAAGTCCTCTACAGTTGGAAAACCTGAAAGACCAGGTTTGGGACAGTGTCGCTAAGAGTTGACAATGACCTAATGGCACATAATCAAAGCTATCTAAACTGGCTGTCATTGTGACACTGAATGCACAGGATATATGTATACGGTATGGAATGGCACTTCCATCTATCTGCCCTAAATCACCCACCATTCAGCTTCATTGGATGATCAAGCATTATAAGGGGGAAATTTTCCTCTTCCCCCCCAATCTATTTCCTTTATATCATGTAAAATGGTATATGCTTCAGTAATTTTCCCTGGCCCCATTTGCTTCGTTTTCCCAAGGCAAAGGTTCTCAACTATTGCAACCTTTCCAATGGACTCCAATTCCTTATTAATTTTGATGTTATTTTTTCCCTGCGGTATTCCAAGCATGGCTGCACTAACAATTTGGATAAAAGCATTTCAATAATTATATTCCCATTGACATTCTTGAAGAACAGCATTTAAAGATTGGGTACAAATATAAAATCACAGAATGTAAGTATTCAAAATACAGTTAAGTAGACAAGTCTTCCCCTTAAAACTGTTATCTTTTAGAGATAGGACAGACAATCCTGCCCATATTCAGTTATTCAACCCTGCAGACACTTGCCTCATAAAGACAGCTTACTTACAGAGCAAGTAACTTGCAATTGTTGCTGTTGCTGCTGCTGCTGCTGTGCCTGCTCTTGTGATGTGGACTGCTGCTGCTGTGGGTCCCATATATGAACCGTCTGTGCTGTATTCTGGTAGGTCCCTGCCACTGCTTGCACTGCCACTGGAATGTGGATATTGCCATTCATAAACTGTGCTGGGAAAAGGGAATTGGCAAGAGTTTGCACTACCTCCTCATGAGAGTTTTTCACTACTGATGCACCTCCTATCATCTTATCCTTATCTTCTTCTAGCTTCACAGTGGCCAAAGTGGTTGGGGAGCCACTAACATGGACGGCATTGTAGGCCTCCTGAGGAATGGCAATGTGGGTAATGTTTTGCTGCTGCAGGTCACCACGTGGCTGGGCAGAATAAACCGGGATTGTCCAGGTCTCCCCAGTGGGACTAGTTATGGTCCCAGTGGCACTGTACAGGTGGGCACTATCCACCGTTAACAAGTCCGGCCTTAAGGACACATAACTCTGCTGCTGACCCTGGGGGATGGTCAGAACTGTAGCCACCGGCTGCCCTGAAATGGCGTATGACACAGTAATAGGCATATCCACTTTGCGCTTCTTTACTGGTTGAAGGACGCTGGCGGTGCTGATCCTTCGTTCGCCTTCCCGTGGTGAACCTTGTTGAGATGGAGGAGGGGAAAGTGCTCCAACTGTCTGAATTTGGATTTGCTGTCCTCCGGCGATAGCCTGTCCTGCCACAAGCTGGGCCTGGATCTGCTGATGCTGTATGTGTTCCTCCTGTATTTCGGCACCCTGGATTTGCTGAGCAGTCTGCACATGCTGCACCTGGATCTGAGCCGCCTGTAACTGAGAAGGGCTGGGACTCTGAAGGGCCTGACCCTGTATTGTCTGGGATGCTTGCTGCTGTGTTTGGCCTTGGATCTGCACTTGGACCTGTATTGGCTGCTCTGAGGCTGGGTGAACAGTGAGCTGTGGAGAGAGCTGCTGGGTGGACACAGGTTGGGGGGACTGCTGAACTTGAACCTGCACCTGCAAAAGCAACACATGAGCAGTTAGGGGATCAACTCCAAAATCCCTACTTTGGGGGGCTGGAAGCATATCAAGTCAAATAAATGAATAAACCAGGATTGGGACTTAAATAAGCACCAAATCAGCTGGGCAGCCACATGAGAGTATCCATAATGAAAAGAAAAAAAAAGGTTAATACATCTTGGTAGAATCTCAAAGGAAAAGAATAGAAGACCACCACCACCACCCCAACCTCAGTGCAAGATGAGCATCTCATTGACCAAGAATCACAACTCAGAAATAATCCATTTGATCCTTAGCATTTAAAATATCACCAACAAATTTTTTTTTCTTCAAACACTCCTCTGAGGACTTTACAAACAGTAAGCACGCTGAGCAGAAAACGTATGTTTAGAAATACACCAAAACCCCTTGGCTGAATGTGCATAAACATAATTATATTAGAATTGTCTTTGGCAATGTAAAAATTTGAGGATTACTGATTTGATCTTAAAAAATCACCAGCATTTTTTAAATAATATTTTAATGTAGATTTATGGAGATTTTTAAAAAAGATGTTAATGTTATGTTCCCAAACTTTGGAATCTAACTATCTTTGAGAGGTTATGGTTAAATCAGGCATGTGCTGCCGCTAAGAAAAACTGGAAAAACAGTAATATTCTTATATATTCAAGGATGGATAACTGCTGCCGGCATCAACTTCCCTTCGTCCAGTGTGCTCCCACAGAGAGGGCCTCCTTAGGGTGCCGTCGGTCAGAGTGTCGACTGGCGGCCCCTAGGGGGAGGGCGTTCTCTGTGGGCGCGCCAGACCTTTGGAACCGTTTACCAGTGGAGCTCCGGATGGCTCCCGACCTTCGCTCCTTCCGACGTGACCTAAAAACATATTTATTTGAACAAGCCGGCCTGGTCTGATGGGTTTAGGGGTATTTTAACGTTTTGTATTAATCTATTGAATTGGGCTGTTGTATTTAATATTTATTTTAATTTTTATATATTATATTTTATTGTATTGCCCTGTACACCGCCCTGAGTCCTTCGGGAGAAGGGCGGTATACAAATTAAATTATTATTATTATTATTATTATTATTATTATTATTATTATTATTATTATTATTATTATTATTATTATTATTATTATTATTATTATTAATCCCAAAATTAATAATGCAATGTAATGTTAGAAAATCATACTTTTGAAAAAATATGTAATTTAGGAACACTGACATTTGATGAATACGTGATATATATATAATTTTCTCCTTTTGGCTTATTTTTGGGCAGGGAATTAAGGTCTGTGTGTGTGTGTGTGTGTGTGTGTGTGTGTGTGTGAGAGAGAGAGAGAGAGAGAGAGAGAGAGAGAGAGAGAGAGAGAGAGAGAGAGAATGAATATTAAGTTGATTGTATATATGCCCCCAAAAGCCAAAAGGGCAGGGAATTAAGTTGTGCGTGTGTGTGTGTGTAAATATACATAAAGAAAAAACTAAGTTGTTCTTGCCCCGATTAGCTTTCAGCCACTTCAGTGTTCAAGCAAAAACAATTTAGCAATAATTAGGCTTCCTCTCTCACATGGATATCAGACTCATCAACATATGTGGCAATGTTATCCTGGTGTACACAATAGAACAGAAGGAAAAATTGATGGCACAAGAAGCCTCCATTCTATAACTCAAACCTAAATGTAAGAAGAGGAAGCGAGCGATAAGAATTGTTCATATCTGCATTCTTACTCCTTGATGGCAACATTAAGAAAGCTGGCATTCACAAATGCATCGTTACAGAATGCTGAAAATTTTGTGTAAATTCAAATATTTCCTTTTGCATTAATTCAGTCTGTGCTTAATAATCGAAAAAGGAGAGCATAGTATTTGTTCGTGCGAACTATTTTATGAGCTAGTTAAAATGTTTTCCACAAGTCTATACCATAAAGGAAAAACGTTATACATTTCTCTAATCTTTCAAAACGCAGCAGCTTCTTTTTTACTTTGTGAATACTATTCAAAACAAAATTTAAGTTTTTAAGTCCTGCAATCTATAAGCAATGAGAAATGCATATATATAAATCCTGTATCTATAAATATTGTATAATTTAATAGTTTTATATAATTTAAACTTGGTGGAGCAGTGGGCTAATGCCTCCTTAAGTAACACCAGCTGCCTGCAATTAGTGCAGGTTCGCATCCCACCAGGCTCAAGGTTGACTCAGCCTTCCATCCTTCCGAGGTAGGTAAAATGAGGACCCAGATTGTTGGGGGCAATAAGCTGACTTTGTAATAATGCCGCTTGGGGGGTGTATGAAAGCCCTAATAAGCAGGCATATACATAGAATGAAGGCTACTGCTAAGCTTGTAAGCCGCCCTGAGTCTTCGGAGAAGGGCGGGATATAAATGGAATTAAAATAAAATAAATAAATGTATATTTAAATATATGAACTATGAATTCTAATAGAATATATTTAGTATTCAATTATGAACACTTTATTTTAAACATTAGGATTTGAAAATTCTTACTTGCACATTTAAATTTTACTCTCATATAGAAATCCAATGTTTACCTTATAGAGTTGAGGCTACTCCTCAGTGGTACCATGGCTTATTAATGTACGAGTCTTTCAGCAACCTATGATGTCTTACGAATCGCAACTTTTTAATCAAAAGAAATTTATTTCTAGCTTTATTAAAGCCCTTTCATCCAAATAAAAGGAAACCTCAAAGTGAGGTCACTCAATTTTATCCATATCACTCAACTGCAAATTTAAGACAGGACATCTGAACGGAGCTGCATTTGGTGCCTAAACTGCATCCACAGGCATCGCTAAATCAAAATAGGTTGACTTATATTAATAAGACAGTGATAAGCAAAAAAGAAGTATGCCTGAGGACTGTAACTTCCTTAGAAAAACAAGCCAACAGTCTTCATTTACATGAATATGAAATAAATCACAAACTAAACTGTTAGGTGTGCAATCTATGGCAGCAGTCCCCAACCATTGCAGCTTGACGGCCTGGCGGGGGGGGGGGGGGAAAGAGAGGAGACCTGTGCCACGTGAGTGGGCAACTTGACTTACATGAGTGGCAGGCTGGGGCACATGCATACGAGTGCCCACAGGCCCACCGCTCGTGCAAGTTAAGTTGCTCGTGCAAGTTACATTGTATGCACGCACACATGCCAGCTACTCATGTGGCCTAATTTCAAACAGGGCACTGCCCAGTAGCGAGCCACAGCCCAGGGGTTGGAGATCCCTGATCTATGGCCATTGACAATAAAAGCCAGCTGGCAATAATCAACCTATATGGACCATCCTTATATCCAGTTTGCCACTGCCTGCAAATACAACCTTTACTATTTTTTTCTTTGTACTGCATTAAACAGTATTGTACAGGAAAAAAACCCTTATATTACTATTATCAATGCTACACAGTAGCTACTTTTCTGGTACTTGAGTAGTATCCAAAAAAGGCAGCACAACTATAATCAGAATTCTCTGTAGTATTCTAGGAAGAATACAAACAGTGCTATACCCAGATATTATTGGTTTTAAGTAAATGTCAAGGGCACCTACATATTCTGTGATTTCTATTTCTATTGTAAATGTCCTTCGTATTTTCGAATTACAATTCTTATCACTAGCAAACAGAATATTCTCCAACTTACTCATGTGATCTATACCTAATGCAACTGGAATCTTACAATTTAAAAACCGTCACAAAACCATGCTTTATATTTCCGTACTTCTCTTCCTCTGAAGAAGCATCTTAAATGAGAAGTGAAATGTTAAGGAAAAAAACCCAAGGAAGTCCAGAGATGCATCTCTGGGACCACCATGACCTGGATGATTGAGAATCTCCACAGACGTGCAACGTTAACATTACCTGCACTTGTTGGGGTTGTTGCACTTGTATTTGTTGCTCTTGTTGGGTTTGTTGCTGGACACTAGTTGTAACAGGACAGGCAAGTTCAAGCAAAGATCCAGCCACTTCCGTGCTATCTGTATAAATGCAGTTGCCTCCTTGTTGATATACCATGGTTGTGGTAGCAGCTGTCTGCTGAAATTCCTGTAGGGCTTCAGGGCCCTTGGAGGCCAGGGAGTCCAGGAATTCCTTCATCCTATGTTGGGGGATTGTTCGTGCTTTCACACGGATGTATTCTTCAAAGGAAATTGTGTTCTCCAAAGAATTATTCATATTGCAAAGTCCTCAGGGTTCCTTAGAAGAAAAAGGCAGTCATTTTTTAATTCTGAGTTTAAACTCTAGACCACTGGCTTCCTATCTCGGTTGTCTTTATAAACCAGTTGAATCTTTCTTCAGATCAGCAGCCCCACACAGCTATTCACTATAACAGCCAAGAAATATATTGAAATAATTAATTATTAAATAATTAATATGTGAAGTTAACCATAACCTAAAAACTGTCATCGCTCTATTTATTTATGGGAATTTCGGAGTGAGTCATTGAGTTTTATTTATTATTCAAATTTATACATCACCCATCACACTAAATGACTCAGTGGTTCACAAATAAAAAAAATCCATACAAATGTAGACAGTTAAACAAACTTAAAAAGATGAATGGAACACTCTCAACCTACCGACCTGCACTGCATTGGTTACTGATGTGTTTTGGGGTGCAATTCGAAGTGCTGGTGGTTACCTACAAAGCCCAAAACGGCTTGGGATTGAGGTACCTGAGGGATCGCCTTTTTCCAAGAATCTCTGCCTGCCCAACCAGTCAAACAAAATAGGTGTGCTGCAGGTCCCATCAGACAAAGAATGTTGGCTGACGGGGACCAAAAGGTGAGCTTTTTCTGCAGTGGCCCTTTCTATGGAACATCCTGCCTTTGGAGATCAGAATGGTCCCAACCCTGCCAGCCTTTTGTAAGGCCCTAAAAACCTGGCTATCTTCTCGAGCCTGGGGCACTAAATGTGCCAAAGGCCCCATCTCCTGTCTATATTGTTAAATGCCCAAATATCATGCTCTTGTATATGTTGAATTGGATGTTTTTAATGTTTTTCACTGGTTTTATTGCTTTTGTTTTAAAATGTTTTAATCATAATATATTTTTCTGAATTGTAAACTAGCTAGTCATTGACTGTGATGGCTAACCATAGAAATTGAACAAATAAATAAATAAACCACCCCCAGGGGTCACACACCACTACTGGATTTCCATGCTAGTTGACAGAGCCAGAAGATCCCAAGAAGAATGAGGGTCTGCCTTTACCCCAGGGAACAAGGCTAACCAAACATACATACTAACCACACAATTAAAAATATTCAACAACCATTTGTGACTTCTGTTCAAGAATTCAGTTTTCTGATATTTAAGCTTCTATTAAAATATATACGAACACACCATTTAATCCTTTGAAAGAACAGGAAAGGGAGCACCCAGAAAAGCTCCTTTAGGAGACGAGTAGGACTTCACTGTTCTATCTAGTTTCATCTTCCTCATTATGACTAGCAGAACTGCAGAAAATTAAATTAATGCAAGTTAATTAACCTACACTGTTTAAACCACAGTATATTCTTCAATGTGGATTATATTCCAGGCCTTAAAATTGCAATTACATGCAAGATGTTGATTGGCCACTGTCAATCAAAGCAAAGTTATAATAAAGCCTTTTCTGAAAATTCTAATGCATATAATATTACATTTCTTCTCTGACTTTGACAATAACCAGGTAATAAAAAGGATAGAAAGGTTACAATAATTAGTTTTCAGAAGTGATAATGGAACATGTACTCATATACATCTGCATTACGTTAAATTTAGTAATCTGCTATTACAGCCTATTACTATTACATACATTAAAAATCTATTACATTGTTTCTCATACAGTACCATTTTTAAATTTATTGAGGAATTACTGTATATTGCTATACCTCCTATGTATAGAAACTGTGAGTCATATTAACCACAGTTTAACTTTTTAAATAATGCCATCCTTTTCATTTTAGCTTAGGAATTGAATAGTAAAGCAATTTTATTTATTTATTTATTTTAATTCCATTTATATCCCGCCCTTCTCCGAAGACTCAGGGCGGTTTACAAGCTTAGCAGTAGCTAAGAATCATCAGATTAAAATGTTACTTTATAGGTAATTCATATATCTGATTTACTTTATAAAGCAGTAAATGAAATACCAGTTCTATATTTTATCTACACATATTAAAATTAAAATGTTTAATTTTTCAAAAAACCTTTTTCTAAAAAGTTAGTTGATAAAGCTTTCTCTTGCAAGTCAAAACCAATGACTCTATTCCCCTAGCTGCTGACCCAGTAAGCACAATTTCCCAAGAGGAATGAAGATTGTGTACCGTCTACACTTCTGCTTAGAAAAAAATAGTGTGTCAAAGGGAAGAGTTGGCAACACTAACTAAAATAAACCATTTAATAATTTTTTAAATATATTTTGACAATTGTATGATGGTTCTTCCAAATAAAAATTTAACTTTAGAAGAGCTATATTGAATTGGAATAATTATGAATATGAATAGTTATTGTATGCCACCGTCACTTTTTTGTGATAGGTGGCCATATAAATTTGAATAACAGTTTAATAGGATTTACACAGATACCCACAGCAAACTGAGACTGTCTTAAAATAATATGGATAAAGTTGTATCATGATGCTAATTCTACTCTTACATACTGGAATCCCACTTACAACTATGTATGTCTTAGTATTTTATTCACAATATGTTTCAAATCTCCACATGCCCCCAAGGCAAATTATAAAATATATGGCTAGGTAGAAGTCCGCGATGATAATTGTTTAGAAACATAACCATCTGATAATTCAAGATTACCTAACCTAAGCAATTTTATCTTCTTGAAATCTTCCACTGATTTTTTATCCATTACAGCCTCCAGATAATAGAAACTGAAGGCAGCCTATTTCACCCTATCCCAATCTGATATTATTGTACTTAGATATATCATGTTACATTTCTGGTACTATTGTATCTAGATGCTACATTTATCAGCATTTTTAACTGACACAGATAAAAATCAAAACCCCAAAATATCAGGAGCTCTGTTCAGGGGTCTCCAAACTTGGCAACTTTAAGACTTGTAGACTTCAACTCCAGAATTCCTCAGTCAGCATGGCTGGCTGAGGAACTAGATAAATAACATTAGGATGGGTAGAAAAAGATTAGCAATCAGTACAATCAGAAAATTTTAGACATTATTAAAGTCAGACACATGTGAAATATATGGGCAATGTAGACAAACCAGACAGCACACTGTACATATTTCTGATATTCATGTCTTAAACTCTGTATGACTCATTACAAAATGGAGAAGACAGAACAAAGAAATATACCTATATTTGTAATATTAAAAATACATAGTTATGTTATAAAATACTTTATTTAAATAGGCAGGGTTCTAGAGACTCTCATTTTTCCCCAGCATGAAGTTTCTGAATGAATAGTAAAATTTCTACTGTAATAAAATGAACTAAATATATCCAAAGTCATGGTCTTTGTGAGGGAATGTAGTAAAATATAGTAAAATCATTCTGTAGAAATAAATGGGTCCACTCAGTATCTGGATGAGTTCTCAAAGCTTGAGAAACCTATGCAATCTGACTTTACTTCAACAATATAAAATATTATATGGCTATATTACTTTACACAATTATATATTAAATTGCAAGATTTCTGGAGCTTTGAATAAGCCAACAATAATATACCATAGTACTTTCTACAGTACTGCTCTTATAGTAACCTAATTAGATAACTAAAAGAGATTGCAGGTCCATCTGAGCCAATTCCTTATCCAATTCATTTGCATTTTGTGAAACAAGGTGCAAGGCAAGCTGGTACAGTGTTTGTTTACTATAGTGCATTGTGCACCATATATATCTTACCCTCTTGAGTCTAACCAAAGGGCTGACAGGATAAAATTTCATTGAGTTGGCACCACTTTACAAAATTGAGCACCAACACATCTATTTCCTCTTCAAAGTTACACAAGAGGGGGGAATGCCAAAGATTCAAGGCTCAGACTGAAAGCAAGCAAAAACCTTCAGCAGGTTCTTTCACGTGTCTATTACCATTGCACATAATAAACAAAATACGTGCCGTCAAAGTTGGCCCTCACTCTCAGCGACTTTACATATCCTCTCCAGGCCCGAACTAAGGTAGTGAACATACTGCAACTAGTAGGTTATATAGCTAATTAAACGAGACAGTAATACTTGAAACCTGGAACAAATGTTTTCGGACCGAGATAAAAGTTAATTAGATGTTGAGAATAACCCCTTGCTTATTTGAAGCTTTCCATAACGTAAATAGCTCATTGTATAATATTTAACACAGCACTTTAAAGTTCCTGACAAATACTATTGGTCCTTGAACAAGGCCCGGACCTCAGGGGCCCCGCCTTGGTCCGCCTCGCCTTCCTTACTGCAGCCTCCAGGCCGAAGGTGGAGAGAAGCACTCTGCGCTCTACAGCCAGCGCGATGACCGGCGGCCAGGAAATTGGCAGCAGCCGGCACGGCACCGAGGCTCACCCCGCCTCCCCGGGGTTCTGCAGCACCAGGGCCTACCGGCCTCATCCTGAAACTTCGCCTATTCCTGCCGCTGCTCCGGAGTCGGCGCCCGGGCGAGAGAAATTCGCGCCCACTCACGCGTCGGTAACTCTCCACCGCGGCTTCCCCAGAGCTTTACAGGCGGCCAGAAGGCCCTCCCCACCTTGGGTGCCAGTGGGCGGGGGCGCGGAGGAAGGCTTGGGAACTCGAGGCGGGGCCCTGCCCGGGGAAAACGGCGCAGGCCTCAAGTGGATCCCGCCTTGCCCAGCCGCCAATCTCCACGCGTGCACGCGCTGGCGGCGGCGCCGGCGCCACACAACAGCCGGGGCCGGGCTCGCGGGAGCGCGCTCCCGTGCCCGCTCCCCCTCCCCCCCCCCGCTTCTATGCCGCTACCGCCGCCACCTCCTCCCGTCGTCGTCGTCGTCGTCCCCCCCCCACCCCACCACGCCTTTCACCAATCCAAATGCTGCGTTTCCCTCCGGAATACCGCGCCTCACGCTCCCGTAAAGAAGACTCGGCAGCCCCCAACTGAGTTCAGCTCCGCCTCACCCCGGCCCCTTCTGTCGCCTCGCGCCGTCACCGCCTCAGGCCCCGCGTCTTTTTCCCCCTCACAGCTCCCTGGGCGCCATCTTACATTCAACCCGCCGCAACCAATCGGCGCCCGGCTTGAAGCTCGCGACAGCACCGCCTCCAAAGCCGCGCGAGACCTACAAAGCGAGCCACGCCCCTTGCCTTAAAGTGGACGAGCGCCTTCGGCGGGAGGGAGGGGGGGTGAGGGACGCGCACCGAGGAGCGGTAGGGCTTAGTTTGAAGAACAAAAAGAGCTTGCGGGAAGGTTATAGTAGTACCTGTCTTACAGATACACATTGGTTTCTCTCGTTTCCTCCTCCCTCCTCGTGAGTCCTAGATTTGCGTATATTTTACTTCCCGATGTGGTCAAATTATTAAATTATTAAATTATTCTGCCCTAGATAGGCGTCCTCTTCACCCAGTGATTACTCTCTTATAACAATATTTTTCTCGTATATATTGTGAACGCTCCTAAAAGATAAAATGCTACCCCTCGCACAAGAAACTCCACCCTTATTATAAGTGTCAGCCTCGGTCAAAGAGAATTTAAAGCGCCCCGAAAATTAAATTTGGGGAGGAGGAGGGAGATGTCCCTCGAGTTTTCCCTTTTTCCAGTCCATGGAACATAAAATTGTAATACTTAGAATTTTGCAGAAAGTTTCTGCAAAACACTCTCAAAATGCACCCTTGCCGCCATGAAAATTAATAATAAAAGTTCTATAATATGTTTAAGGTCGGGTGATTAGAAAAATCCTAGAAAGAATAATAACTCTTCCCTATAGAGGGGACAAGCACTGTAGACAGCCTATTACAATCTAATAGTTGAACTGGATTTATTTCTTATGAAAGAGCACTCAGCCTTCGCATCCTGTTCCAGCAACTTGCAACTTCTGGAGTTAAGTTCTAACACCTCTATTAAAGGCTAACAGAGCTCATAATTTTATCTATGTCATACTTAGAATATTTCTACTCATTTGCCATCCAAGGAAAGCTCCACAATTTGTAATCCATAAGCAAGATGCTATATGCATGTTAATATTTGTAATGCAATTGCAGAGCAGAGTGATGCTTTCTTTCTGTCCTCTTAAGATGAATTCCAATTTGGAGTGAAGGAAATAGTAAGAAATTAGAGTCTGCTGTTCCCAATCTGGACAAATTACCTGCCAGTCAGCAATTTTCACTGAAGTTCTGAAGTATTACAGTGAAGGTAATGGTTTCAGCAACACTAAGAAAATAACATTCTACAGGAGTTCAAAGAGAAGTTCTGCTTAGGAAAACTGAAAATAAATCAAAATAGTTACACTTTGTCAAAAGTTCTTATTTCCTTTTTTGCCTTCTAATGCTAAAATCTGATAACCCAAACATTTGTGCTTGCTACAGACATAATCAATGTGATATCTTTGTTGTAATTATGATGTTGGTACCTAAATTCACAGAGTAACTGTCAGGCCTGACCCATTTATATATATATGTGTGTGTGTGTGTATGTATGTATGTATATATATACACACACACACATACACACATACATATATACATATATATATGTGTGTGTGTGTGTGTGTATATATATGTATATATATGTATATATATATATATATATATATATATATATATATATATATATATATATATATATATATATATATATATATATATATATATATATATGTATATATAAATACATATAAATATAAATATATAATATATAGAATAAATGGACGTCATTGATAGGTGCATGAAACTCACTGGGAGTAGAGAGGGAGCAAAAACTTTCTGGTAGGCAAAAAAAGGAACAGCCTTGTCAAACAGTTTTGAAATATAGTTCTTATCTTTGAAAAACAGTCCATTAATTACTAATGGGAGCAACATAGAGAAGCATCTTAGAAGGGCTGTCTCACTGGACCACATTGCAACTGACTCAGAAATGAAAAGGTAGCTGTACCAAAAAAGGAAAACTTTATTTTACTATTTTTTCTGGGAATCTTAATAACATTGCACTTCTCATAAGTGGATGTTTAACGTACCCTGTCCTCAGGCTCAACAAAATATACCAATTGATATATTAAAAGACAGTGTGTGTGTTCATCTTTGTTTACATACAATTTAAAATGTTCCTTACTTTTTTCCAATATTAGCAGTTAGAGGAAGCCTGCTTGCTCATTTGAAATGCATGCAAATAAAAAGCATTCAGATGTAGGATACAGCTCATGTTAAATACAAAATACAATTTATAAAACATCTGGAAAAGGGGGTGGGTACAGTCTTAGCATAATATCATTTCTGACTAACAGCCTTATTTAATACAGGGGAATAGGGAAATTTGCAAGTAGCAAAATAAATTCTACATCACAAAGAAATTAGCACAGAATTTCTAAGCATTTCCTCTCCCTTTTTTCTTGCAGAGAAAAACTTCCCCTCAACAAACTTAGCTCAAGGTATCTCCCATGTGAGCCTAATTGAGTCATTTGTGCTGCTAAAGTGTAACATTTCCTTTTTAATCTGAGAAATTTGGGCAGCAAGGGAGGCTATTTACCAACTGTTGGAAACAGGCAGGCCCAATTTTATCAAGGCTTACAGACTGTATTCTGCAGAAAATCAAATCATTAGTAATCCCAAAAAGACTCAAGCTATCAAATGCAGGAACGCAACCTTATTAAGAAATACATATATCTCTTAGCCCCAAAAGCTGCAGTTCAGATACATAATTACCACAGCTGTCTTTCTGGAAGTGTCTTCTCTAAGCAAAATCCAGCTGATTGACCCCAGAAAAGAGACCTGATATCAGCACTGAGAAATTGAGAAACTTGACCAAAGGGTGAGCTTTCCATTTAAAAACAATAATTGTTTAGCCAGTGAACACAAACCCCCTTCTTCCCCCCCCCCTTGGGATTAATTTAGTAGCCTGTGGGACAGACCATTAAAGGGAGATGGATAATAAGGTATTTTGGAAGAATGCAAATACTCAGAATTACTTTTCATGCTTGCTTAGAAAACTACATTCAGAACTTTTCCTTACTTCACTAAGGATATCCTCTCAGTGCTGTTATAAGAAGACACAATGAAGTTATACTGCAAACTGCAGATTCCACTCTTAAAGAGAAAGTGGTTTTTAAAAAGAATGGGTACCTGCTCTGCAGCACACATTCAAACACTGTTTGAGATGATGCTGGGACAGGCTGATGTCCCTGGCGGGAATTCTTAAGATGTTTCACTATCCTGACCCACCAGATTTCTTCAGGACAAAAGTGGAGGGATGCCAGCAGACGCTCATTGTATACAACGAGAGCAACAAACTTTCTGCAAGTGAGGAAACTGGTCAAGGAAGGGGTCCCACCTCTCTTGCCCTCAAGAGACCAGCCTAGCTAAAGGCAACACCAGGCTGCTTTAAAATCCCCATGTGCTCACTAACAACCTCCCACTTCACAGTACCAACAACTGCTCCTTAAGGTGGCCCATGTCATCCTTAACAGGTGAGGCTTTACAGGTCGCAACAACCAGAGATTCTGCTTCAATTCTCTGACCACAGCACCATTGTCGGGGGCCCGAGTGAGATTCTAGCTGGATTCGCAGTCTACTTGGCCAGTACCGTTTGGTGCCAAAACAGCCCGGCACTTCCTCACTGCTGGCTAGCAACCCTTATCCAGTCCACCTTAAATAGGGCCCAGAGTTACTAACTTTCCATCTAGACTTTGGTGTTTGTACACAGCAGAAAATGTGCAAGGCATTAAAGGTGCAGTGACCCGGGCTGGAGCATTGCTGGGAGAAGAGGAGGAGGGCGGGAGAGGAGCGCAAAGGAGCAAAGAGCAAGTCATAGCCTGGGCAGTGCCGCTTCACGAAAGGGTTAAAGGTTAGCTGCAGGAGGACAGACCCTGGCAGCAATCCAGCCTGGAAGAACAGCCGCTCAGACGTGCAGATGGGCCGCCGGGTGTTTGTTGCTCATTCCCCCACCTCCACCCTTCTCTGTTTGGAGAAAAAGGCTACTCGGTGTTTCCCAGGGGGAGCAGCGCACCTGATCGCATCTGCTTGAATACACAAAGGGAAGACGAAAGGAGAGCGAAAATTGGGGCACCCGAACATTGGTTACGCTTGTGACGGGGCATTCGGGTGGGGTACATGCCTACTATTGTTGCTTGTACATTGCGCGCTGGTGGAGGAGCTTTTTGTTTTGTCCACATGGGCATACACCCCCACCTTCCTTTACTTCCCACCGTCCTCATTTCTTGAGCTTGGGCAGGTTGCCTGATCTCCTTGGCCTCTGGGGATCCTGGCTTTGTTCATAGGATGTACATACAAGTAGCCTTTTTGGTCTCTCTTGGTAGAGAACAGTATATAATAATTCCCTCCCCCACCCTCTAATATTTTTACACTACCGGAAACTGCCAAGTTTTTCGGTTGATGTTTTTTTTAAAAAAAAAACACCACAATTTATTTTATTGAAGTAAATCACACGCAACCTTGTCAATGATCTTTATTAGAGCCAGGAAGCCGGTGGTGCAATTACTCTGGCTGGATGCTCCTAGATGCTTTGGTGGTTTTCATTGTCACTGACTGGGGTATCACTTTGAATTGGCTATACCAGGGGTAGGCAACCTTGGCTCTTTTATGACTTGTGGACTTCAACTCCCAGAATTCCTGAGCCAGCCATGCTGAGGGGAAAGGGAGAGCATGCTGGCTCAGGAATTCTGGGAGTCGAAGTCCACGAGTCATAAAAGAGCCGAGGTTGCCTACCCCTGGGCTATACTATAGGTTGTATGAATGGGTACATAGGCACAGTATTGTGATCATTCTCCTTTCTGTGCAGTTGGTTCAATGTCGATAGGAAGGGAGAGGTCCCACTCAGAACCCCTTAGGTGCCCCGATAGCATCACTCCTCTTTAACATCTATTTGAGACTATGAGGCTATTGGGAAGGTTATCCATTAGTTCGGAGCTAGGCATTATCAGTAAGCTGGTAATACAGGTAGAATCATGACCACAATTGAGCCCATAATTTTCTTTGCTAAGCAAGACAGTTGCTACATGAGTTGTGCCCCACCTTTTCCCACTGTTGTTAAGCAAATCACTAGTTAACTGAAACATGTGGTTGTTAAGCAAAACTGACTTCCCCCATTGACTCTGACGGTCGGAAATCCGTAGGAAGGTTCCAAATGACAACCCGGGAGCAGGGGACCCTGCAACCATCCTAAATACATGTCGGTTGCCAAACAACCAAAGTTTGATCATGTGACTGGGGATGCTGCAACAATCATAAGCGTGAACTACAGGCATTCTGACCTATTAGAACCCTTTCACTGTATTAAGTGATCCTTTCTCCCCAGGTTTTGGCATAACCTTGTGGTTGCCCAAGAGCCGGTCAGCTGAATTAGAACAGATGCAGATAGTCCTTGACTTACAATCACAGCTAAGCCCAAAATTTCTGTCGTTAAGTGAGACATTTGTTAAGTGAGTTTTGCCCCATTCGATAGGGGAAATTAAGTTTAAATAAGAACTTTGAAAATAGAACACATAGTGACCTAACAAGATGACTTTTACAAATACAATTGAAACATAAGATGCTAAATATGGATGTTATTGTTATCTGTACAAACACAAAAAATGTTTATATTCAACCTTGTATGTACTGAAAATATTATATTTATCTATTCTTGACAAAGGAGAATAACATTGGAAGAACGGAAGATCAAGGAAACATAAGGTAAAGGTAAAGGTTCCCCCGCACATGCGTGCTAGTCGTTTCCGACTCTAGGGGCCGGTGCTCATCTCCGTTTCAAAGCCGAAGAGCCAGCGCTTGTCCGAGGACGTCTCCGTGGTCATGTGGCCGGCATGACTAGACGCCAAAGGCGCATGGAACGCTGTTACCTTCCCACCGTGGTGGTCCCTATTTTTCTACTTGCATTTTTACGTGCTTTCGAACTGCTAGGTTGGCAGAAGCTGGGACGAGTAACAGGTGCTCACTCTGTTACGCGGCACTTGGGATTCGACCCGCCAAACTGCCGACCTTCTGATCGACAAGCTCAGCGTCCTAACCCACTGAGCCACCGCGTCCCTTATCAAGGAAACATACTATTAATTAATATATTGATCATGGGATTATAGCAATTAATGTTTTTTTCAAATATATGAACCCAGACAACATGCTGTTTACTAAGCACTAAAGATTGTTATTGCAAAAAAAATCAATAAAATATATTAAAAAAACATGTAAATGTATTATAGAAAATGTGAGAATGGGCTTAATCAAGCTCAGTGTTAAATCTGGCTGGTGGCTTTGGAAGAAGAGGCGGGTGTTTCCTTCTTACCTGAAGATAAGAACAAGCTCCTTTTTTTGCCACATATGCTCTTGATTTTTGCCATGCAAAAGTTGACCATGCAAAGGGGAACATCAAAGGATGGCTGAACAACCTTGACTGCTATCCCATTGTCCTTCTTTCCCCCCCACAATCTCCCATTCCACCATCATCAACACAGAATTTCTCCAAGCTCGTTTTTTTTATTATGATGATTATTGATGCGCTCAATTGTGTATTCAGGATGTGTACTAAGGCAACAGTAGCATTACAGTAGAAAACTGTGCTTGGGCTGCATGCCCTCTTCCCCCTCCAGAGAAAGAGGAAGAAATAACCTCCGAGCAATTTTGTCTATGTTGAGAAATTATTAGGGAAACATCATCATGCTTTTCCTGGATCCTCCTTTAAGGTCACTGTCCGATTGAACACCAGCTGTAGAAGAAACAAAGGACATTAGTATCCTCTCCTCCATCTTCATGTCCATTTTAGAGAATGACCCTTCCTTCCTGCTCCTAAAACTTTGTAATGGGGGCGGGGGTGTCAGCAACCTACAGCCCATGGGCCAGAAGTGGCCTATAACCCATAACAATCTGGACCATGGTCCCCAAAAGAAACATACTGCAATCAACTGGCCCACAAGAATGAGGGAAGAGATAGCTTCATTGGCTGCTTCAGTGTGGGTGGAACAAGTCCCCTGCCTGGTGCTGGTGGGAGCGAACCGTTAGGCCCAGGCCAAATGGCAGTGGCAGCATGGCTTCTGGTTTCTACCCAGAGGAGAGTTGCCAACCTCTGCTTTATGAGAAAGTCTCCCTCCAGTTCTTGCACCTTTGTGGAACCCACCTTTGCATTTGTGCTGTCAGGATCTACTGAAAAGTACCCCAGCCGCTCAAATTGGAATTTGGCGAATGGCTTGGCTCCGTAGACAGATCGATCCACCAGAGCCTCCTCAATCACATGAAGGGAATCCTGGAGGGGAAGAAAAAAAAAAGGAAGACAAAGCTGAAGTTACAAGAATTTCTTTTTCTTCGCCGGCAGATTTACTTAAAGCTCTTCATCCCAACACGTTAAAATCTGCCACTTCTCTAAAGTCTTAACTCCTTATATCCATATTCTTTGTATCGATACTCTGGTATGTCTTCACTAGTACTGGTTATGTCTGACTTCTCAAGAAATTCACTTTAAATTAGGATGGGTGTCGGAGCAAGCAGACTCATTTTGATCAGTACGCTCCAATTCATAAATATTTCCAAACTCTCCTGTATATTCCTAGAATGGTTGCTGGCACCCAGTAAGATTCAAATTGAATTTTTTTTCTCTTCTGATTGAGCATGCAAATTTTTTGAGCATTATTTTTTTAATCAATTCTTTTTCTCTCTGCTTTTATACCTGAATCTTGTTTTATTACAAACACAGAGTCCCTTTTTTTAAATTGTTGCAATGTTCTACTTTTTGAATGACAAAAACCACACTTTCTTAATTGCAGTTTACTCTCTTCCTCACACTGAGGAACAGCAGTCGGGCTTTATCTTAAGTCTGCCCACCCAAATCCTACGTGTTAACAATTCTTCTTGGCCCAGAACTCACAGGATTGATATCACTCAGGAACCCTCCTGGCACTTCTGTGGAGTCTTCAGGATTCTTATGAAGGAACCTGCAAATCAAAAAGTTAAGATCACTATTAGGATGAGAGCCAGTTTGGTTTAGTGGTAAAGGCACCAGGCTTGAAAGTAGGACACTGTGAGTTCAAGTCCTGCCTTAGCCATGAAAGCCAGCTGGGTGACTTTGGGCCAGTCACTCTTTCTCAGCCCAACCCACCTCACAGGATTGTTGTTGTTGTTGTGGGAAAAATAGGAGAAGGAAAATGTGTTGGATATTTTCACCACCTTATTTGTGAAAATAATAAGGGCAATATGTAAATAAATAAAAATAAAATATTTTTTAAGTAAAAGAAGAGACTTCTAAGTGACTTGCATGTGACTATCCTAAGCTTCTGGGGAACAATCAGGTTTTGGGGTGGGGTATCATCAGTACGCTGATGATACCCAACTTTTTCTTTCCACCCTGAACCAACCCAGTGATGCACTCGACGTGATGTCCCGTTGCCTGGAGGCGGTCCGGGTTTGGATGGGGAGAAACAGGCTTCGTCTCAATCCTGCCAAGACTGAGTGGCTGTGCATACCGGCATCTCGGGTTAACCAGGTTGTTCCATCACTAATGATGGGGGGTTGAGGTGTTACCCCCCCGTCGATAGGGCTCGCAACTTGGGCGTCCTCTTGTATTCACGGCTCAATTTTGAAGACCATATAGGAGCCGTGACCAGGGGGGCTTTTGCCCAGCTTCGTCTGGTGCGCCAGTTGCGGCCCTATCTGGACCGAGATGCCCTACGCACAGTCACCCATGCGCTCGTGACCTCCCGGCTAGACTACTGCAACGCTCTCTACATGGGGCTGCCCTTGAGGACCACGCGGAGGCTTCAACTGGTGCAGAATGCAGCCGCGCGAGTTGTTATGGGAGTTTCCCGATACTCCTGTGTAACACCTCTTCTCTGTGAGCTGCATTGGCTTCCAGTTGCCCTCCGGGTGAGATTCAAGGTGCTGGTAATGACCTATAAAGCTCTAAATGGCTTGGGTCCGGATTATCTTAGGGAACACCTGCTGCCAGCATCAACTTCCCATCGTCCTGTGCGCTCCCACAGGGAGGGCCTTCTTAGGGTGCCGGCGGTTAAGGAGTGCCGGCGGGTGATCCCCAGGGGGAGGGCATTCTCTGTGGGCGCGCCTGCCCTTTGGAATGATTTACCGGTGGAACTTCGGACCACCCCCGATCTGCGTTCATTTCGCCGGGACCTGAAAACCTGGTTTTTTTATCTATCAGGCCTGGACTGAAGGGGTTTTACCTTTTAATATTGTTTTAATTGTTGGGCTTAATTAATTTAATCTATTTTAATTTTATACTATTTTTATATTGTATTTTATGCTGCCCTGTAAACAGCCCTGAGTCCTTCGGGAATAGGGCGGTATAAACATTTAATTAAATAAATAATAAATAAATAAATATGTGTAGTTAATTTGGGAAAAAGAGCTGAATTGAGACAAAGAAAAGTTAACTCCTGTGTGATTCCTTCTGTTAGAATCTTCAAGGGCAAAATTCAGACAGAATTTCCACACCATAAGGAAGAGGCTGAGTTTAATATTACATCACCCTCACAAATGAGAACAGTTTAATAATACTCACAGCTGCTCATACTGGCGGACTTCACACACAAGAGGATCTGATACCCAGTGGATAAAGGCCTTGGGCTTCTCTGCTGCCTCTGACTTTGTGCAAGTCACTTCTAGCTCTTTTACATGTCCATTGGTGTCCTGGGCATAAACATGGAAGTTGTGATATTCTTGTTTCCATCTCAGGCTTCACAATCTCTCTTCTTCCTGGATGCCTTTGCTACCTACACTCTGCTCTGCCTCTGATTCAGAAGTTACATTTCTTGACTTTATATAGTCATACTTCTATCATTTGGCATCCCCCTTGCTATCCTCTTTAATTTACTATTTGGCAAAATAGTAGTCCTCAACTTATAACCATTCATTTTAACAAAGGTTCAAAGTTACTACGGCTGGGAAAAAGTGACTTAAGGCCTGAACTCACATTTACAACTGTGATACCACCCCTGTAATCACATGACTGTAATAGGATCACTTGACAACCAGATCACATTTACAATTGGTTGCAGGGTCCTGACATCACATGATCACCATTTACAATCTTTTTTGCCAATTTCTGGTAAAAATTGCCTATTGGGGAACTGGATTTGCTTAACAACTGCACAATTCAGAAAAAGCTGTGGTGATTTACCTCAGGACTACCGTAAAAATCATCATAAAATCAAGTCCAAATTGACTTATGACCACAACGACTTATCAAGCAAATTCTGGTCCCAGTTGTGATCGTACGTTGAGGACTATCTGTATTTTCCCCCTCATTCTCATTTCTCCCCAACATTTTGGCTGATCTTTAAAACTGGAGAAAAAGAACTATCATTTATCAGACTGCAGTTACCACCAAAAAAGCCCCATTGTTTTCTGAGAAATAATGTATTATGTAAGATTTTTTATGTATTTGAGAAAGCATTGACAACATCCATTTTCTTTTTTCCATCTTAAACTCAGGGGTAAAATATTCAGCGTAAGGAAGGAACACAGAACACAAGTGGGGATAGCTATCCAAAACTGTAAACATCTAGAGCTGTCATTATTAAATAGCCCCTCAAACACTGAAAATGAATATTCTTTTAGTACAACAGTGGGAATTGTCCCTGATTCTATTAATATTATTGAGCATTAATAGTGTACGCACAAATTTATTTATCCATTTCACAGATTTAAGCTGCCCAATTCTAGAATTATTCCAAGTAATTTGCACTTAGATTAGACAAATAATAGAGATAATCCTGGGTTTACGACCATAATGAAGTCTGGCCATGATGGTCATAACTTGTGACAGTCATAAAGTAGATCATAATGTGACCGACCCAATTTGATAACCTTTTTTGTGGCAGTCGTTAAGCAAACCCCCCTGGTTGTTAAGTTAACCTGTGGTCATTAGGCAAACACCACAGCCATTAAGCGAATTCATTATGAGGTGTTTTTGCCAAAAACTGGAAGTAAATCTGGTTTTCAGCAAAAACATTGTAAACTGTGATCATGTGATACTGCAAATGGCCGTAAATGCAGGCTGGTTATTCAGCAGCTGAAACGTAGTCATGTGACCATGAGGGTGGAGACAGGAATAAGGTCGTAAGTACCTTTAGGGGAGGGGTCCTTCATAACTTTGAACAGTCAGTAAATGACCAGTTATCAGTCAAGAACTACCTGTAAAAAGCATCTAAGCATCCAGACAAACCACACATTTGAGAGGGTTGGTTTATGAAATTCACATGGATATGCGCCCTCTGATCCATTAATGGCCTTCAGGCCAGAAAAGATTTGACCACTCTGTCCTAGTCTATAGAAATGAAACTGGTGGTCTCTTAGAAGATGCTGTGAGCTCTACTCACCTTAATGATATTCTGAACAGCAATGACATAGCCAGAGTGCCTCAAACCTACTGGCTGACCCAGTGCTAAGCGCTTGTAGCCTTTATCTGGAACCTGTCAGAGAAGAAATATTAACATCAGCAGGGAACAAATGATAACAACAACAACAACAACAACAATAATAATAAGAACTAGTTGGAAGGGACCTTGGAGGTCATCTAGTCCAACCCCCTGCTCAGGCAGGAAACCCTATACCAGGGGTCAGCAACCTGAAACAGTGAAAGAGCCACTCGGAACCGGTTCCCTCACAAAAGGAAAAACTGGGAGCCACAAAAAATATGCGCGCATGCGCAGAACAGGGTTTGACTGAAGTGTGGAGCCAAGGCGAGATATGCACCTACCCTGCATATTTGAATTGATTGGTTAAACTTTTGTAGGCCCACTTTTTTGGACTGCACATGGCAGAGGACCGGGAGCCGCAGGAGACAGCTGAAAGAGCCGCATGCGGCTCTGGAGCCGCGGGTTGCAGACCTGTGCCCTATACCATTTCAGACAAATGGCTGTCCAGTCTCTTCTTAAAAACATCCAGTGAGGATGCCTGGGCCAGAAGAAAGCCTCCCAGTTCACTTCTGTTACCCAGAGGACAGCGGATGGCTTAACTCTTTAACCCCCAGCACTTCCAATGCTTTGAAAAGGCAAATTTTGTCTCAGCTGAGGATTTGCCCCATCCTGGAAATCCAGAAAAGTTATGATTTCTGATAGCATCTGACGGAAGTGAATATGATTAATATGATAGCAGAATAGCTGGCTATTCCCTTGGCAGTGATCAAGAACTTATACAAGTCTGTATTCCAGCTAATACAGCATGCAGTTGCCTTCAGTTTCAAAGGGAGACAGACAAATTTATATCATGATTTTTCTTTTCAAGTGGAAGTTAGAAAGATTGGGGGAAAATTTCCAGAGAAAGAAACCTAGAAGGGAAGTGAGCGAGAAATGGGAGATATCCCTTTTTAAATACGTTCTTATAATAAAGTCACATCCATGAAATGGTCAGTGGAATCCCAAGCCTTTTAAAATAAGAGGCTGCAGGACCTCAATCTATCCTTCAGCTCATTAACAATCCAGCATGACTTTGAGAGTAGAAAGTCCAAAGGAGCTATATTTGAGTCACATTCAGCAGGCTTTTTTGTTGCGGTTATAGGCATGCTTTCACTAAAAGGCAAATAAACAAATAAATAAATGTGAGAATAAGTTGAGTCAGAGGAATTATTAGACAATAGAGCTGATTTCCTAGGAGGCTTAAATTAGGCACGAGAACCCTCTGTTGAAGATGCTCTAGGTCTGAAATTCTTGCATGAAGAAGGAAGCAACCCAACAAGGCCTCTTCCAACTCTACGAATCTGGCTGTTCTGGCACCATAAATACAATCTTTCTTTCAAATATCTGAAGGCAGAAACTGCCAGAGCCAGAACAAAGTACACTGCAAATCATAAGAGCCAATATTTCATCAAGGAGAAATAAATTAATCTGCAATGCAGGCATGGCTCTCAGCCAGATACTGCGCAAACTACATACAATAAATATCAAGCAAAAAATAGCAAAAAGGGGCTGCACACAGCAGATAAATGGCTTTTTAGACGTTCTTCAGAATGCAGGGGGGGACTATGTGTGCTGCTACTGTCCCTGACACTCTCCAGGCATCCCCCTCTTGACGCCCCATTTCAGACTTTGAGATGAGAATGAAATTCCACTCGTGTTCCTCTTATAAAAAGTTGTGCCTGCGGTTACGTGGGAAGCAGTACTTTTATTCAGCCAAATACCAGTTGAAATTCTTCTGAGACTTTGCTGCTTAAACAGAGCAAGGTTTGAGAGCACCCCGATGAGGCATTTAAGTGGAGTCCACTCTCCTTTGCGTCCTTAGGAGCTCCAAACAATGCCTGCATGAAGAGGGCTTCAGAGGCTTTGGATAAGCTGTGAATGACGATTACTTAAAATACTAGCACATTGCTTTTATTTTTTTTTAACTTTCAGGTGGCATGTCAAGAGCCATTCCTAAAGGAGGAGTGGGTAAGATATGGAAGTGGGCAGGACCAAACTAAGCCATTGATCCGATCCAACTTCTAGCCAATAGGTTGTAAGCTGGTGAAGATGCCTTCAATTTTGCAGTAGCTCCCCATTCCCAGTTCTACGTTAAACACAAGCATCCTCCTCTTCCATAACTCTTGCGGTGTCTTTCTATTGGGCTCACCTCTCGGAAGTCACTTTGCTCAATATAGAGGGTTGGCTGGAATGGGACTTCATGGAAGCCTTTGGTCTCATCAGCAGGGAAATTGGGCGCAAGGATGCTTAAGGTCTAGAAGGAAGACAGAAGCACTGGGGTAGGTTCCAGGATAGATAGCTCATCTTTTCTTTCTCCACCCCATCCCAGCCCAAAAGATCACTGGCTTACTTTGTGTGGTCCTGGGAAATTAGTGATGGTCACCCGTAGTGGTTCCAGGACGGCCATGGCACGGGGCGCCTGTTCATTCAGCACTTCCCGTACACACGCTTCCAGCATATGGGGCTCCGTGGTGCACTGGGCAACCGTTACACCCACCTGTTGGGGATGCAGAGTCAGTCAAAGAAAGCATCAGGAAATGTACCAACAAGCAGCTCGGAGGAGGTTGTCTAGGGGCTATATTTGCAACACGTTCTTGCCATGGCTTTTATCTTCTCTGCAATCAAGCAACTAATCTGTATCATATCTGTCTGCTGGAAATTCCCGAGTATGTGATTTAGTGTCTGGGGAGACAAAATCTATGACTGAGGCTGACTGAAGAGGGAGGGAGGGAGGGAGGGAGGGAGGGAGGGAGGGAGGCAGGAAGGGAGGAAGGAAGGAAGGAAGGAAGGAAGGAAGGCCCTTGTGGTTGCTTAGTAACTTTCAATGGTATCAATCAGTTCCAAATTCTAAAACAGGTTCTCTCTCCCTCTCTCCCCCACTCTTTCTAGGATCGCACTGCCTTGGGCAATTGTCCCTAACCTAATATCATTGACCATGCTGGCCATAGTAGAAGGATCTGTAATCTAGAAGATCTGGTAGGCACTAGTTAGAAAAGGCTGTCTATACCAGTAGAATGAATTTGTTGAAGGTCATAAGGTGGGGATGTGGTCATAGTTTACATGGACATCACTTCCTTCTTTTCTTCTCCAAGTAGGACAACCAGAAAAGGCATACAGTTCTATCGTCAGGAGACTTTTCTCTTCAATTCAGACCAGATACTTGCAGAGGAATCTAGAAATCAGACTACAGACTGCTCTCCCTGTTTCAATCCTATCCACTTTTATGACATCTAAAAGTAGGAATATTTTCAATGCCTCTTGGCTGTTCACACTGTATCCCACTATAACTGGGTCCCTAGGAGGCAATTAACGAAGGGACCTACAGAAGACAATTATGCTAAATACCATCACTGATGACATAGTTGTGGGCTTATCAAGCAGTTAGTGATAGACAATCCAGGTTGAAATGATGTCCATTAAATCATGAGGCAAATGAATGAAGTTCATGAAGCAAATGTGCAATTGAACTATAAGGGCAGAAATCAGGTTCTCTCTCTGTATTAATATCCTAGCCCACAGACAGACATCTGGCAGACTACTGGCTGAACATGGAATCTTTACCTTTGCACAGAAGTTGTTGATAGCCTCTGCTGGAAAACCTCGGCGCCGAAGAGCAGTCAAAGTAAAAAGTCTTGGGTCATCCCAGTCCCTGGAATGCCAACATCAACAATGAATGTAACGACTGAACCTTAATTCTGCTGAATTCTGCCCACTCCACCACACGCCCAGGATCAAACCTGCCTCCTTACCTGACAGCCCCTGCCTCAACCAGGCGGATGATTTTACGCTTCGAGACCACCGTGTAAACGAGATTGAGGCGTCCATATTCCCACTGCACTGGGCAGTAGACATCCAAGGCGTTGCAGAGCCAGAAATAGGAAGAACGTCTGTCAGGAAAGAGGGAAATGATGTTTTATGAGGTCACATTCAAGAAGTAGGATTGTGTCAGGACCCACCCCAATCCACGTCTTAGGAAAACAAAAACTCTTGGAGTCAGTTCTAGTCCAAAAGGAATTTTTACTAGGACATACTTGGTTGTGGAAATACAAGACAGGACTTAGTATTGTTTTACAAATTGAAACTTTATAAAGGGCTCCCGGTTCAACCCCGCTTCCCTCAACCCCATTTGGTCAGCCCCCATCATTTTACTTCATGTCATCCCTTTCGTGGGAAAAAAGGAACTTCGAATCTTTATGGTTATTGCCTTCTTCCTCTACAGAATTAAATGAACACACAGGCCAGATGCCTTCTTCTCTAACCCTCCCTTTTGTTCCCCCAGTTCAAAGAGGACCCAGATTGTTGGGGGCAATTAAGCTGACTTTGTAATAATGCCGCTTGGGGGGTGTATGAAAGCCCTAATAAGCAGGCATATATAGTAGCTTAGCTACTGCTAAGCTTGTAAGCCGCCCTGAGTCTTCGGAGAAGGGCGGGATATAAATGGAATTTAAAAAAAAAGATTTCCCTTGGTCTTTGAAATAACCTAAGGCAGGCTGAATCCACATGCGCTCCTCCTTCCTCGGAAGATGGCAGAATCCATGGGGGGGATAATGTTTTAAACATACATTTATGAATGTGATACAAATGGATTCTGACAGATTGATTCCTTTTTCAGGCTAATGTGAGCAATGCAGTTTTGTGATTTCAGTTTTGTGAAATTTTTGGGGGCTTCTATGGCAGGGGTCCTCAACCTTGGCAACTTTAAGACTTGTGGACTTCAACTCCCAGAATTCCTCAGCCAGCAAAGGAATTCTGGGAGTTGAAGTCCACAAGTCTTAAAGTTGCCAAGGTTTGAGGATCCCTGTTCTATGGTACAGGCACTTCTCAGGTTAAGAACATCAACTCACAGACAATCCCTACTTACAAACAAGCTGCCTGTCATTCAAAATGATGGATGGCTTTGTCCTTTCTTGAGCCAATGAACTGCTGAAGCTACACAATGTTTTCATGAACCGCTGAAGCCATGCATATTTAATATGCAGCCTGTTTTCAGTGGTTCATGGAAACATCGAGTAATTTGTTGGCTCAAGGAAGGAGAACATTGTCCACCATTGTGAGTAATTGGCACTGCAATGGAATGTACAAGTTCCAACTTACATACAAATCTGAGTTAAAGAGAGTTAGGACTGGAACTCTCTCTTAACCTGGGGGCTGTCTGTATATGTTTTCAAACAAGAGCGCTGTCTTGTGAAGGGCCCAGGAGCAAAAACTCAAAACGAGGGAAGATGAGACCTAGACAACTGTTTAAGGCTCATTAAAGCTAAGAAATAGAATTCTCCAGATAAGGAACATTAAATGGCAAATTCTGCTTATGTTCAGGGAACTGAAAGAAACTACATGCATGTTGTGATTCAGGGTCAGCCTGTGGGTTCGGCAGTTGGGTCGGACGACTCAGAGGAGGAGGAGGGGGGTGTTGAAGAGCTTGCTGAGGGGATTGGACAGCTTGATGAGAGCCCCCAGCCAGGCCCCTCTCATCTGGTCACGACGCAGACCCAGCTGTGTGAGCCTGACAGCGTGGATGAAGATGACCCACAGCTGGCCCTGTTCAAGGACGCCCGACGCAGGAGGCAGTCAATCAGGAGTAAACAGAGGAAGGCAATGGGGCACCTCGGAAGGAGGCAGAGAGAAGCCACGCCCTGAACTGTATAAAAGGGGAATGCGTGGGAGGGCTGGTTTGCTGAAGGCAACTGCTTGATTAGTTCCTGTTTCATAGCTCCTTTTTCATGGTTGGTGTCTTGTTTTGCTCTGTTTTATCTTAATAAATTTGGCAGGCTTAATTCCAGCCTCTTGCCGTTTGTAAAGGGGTTGTCCCTGCCTTTTCTGCAGGGCCGGTAGCAGGCTGGTACAGAACAATGCACAAGATGGAAACCTTCTAAACCTTTGGCAGTACTTGTGTCTATAGGAAAAGGCAGGAAAGAAGAGAAGTGACGGATAGAGCACAACTCTCTTCGTCCTTCAGCATGGGCCGTGCTGCTGTCTGATAGAAGATGAACAATATTTGAAGGGAATTAGATTCCCTAACCCTTGAGATAAGGGATCCTTCCCCAAAACACAGTCTTACCTGGCCTGAAATTCTTTGGTGCAGAGGGAGTGAGTAATGTTCTCCAGTGAATCACAGAGGCAGTGTGTATAGTCATAGGTGGGATAAATGCACCTGTGATGCCAGAGAAAACCAAAAGCTCACTTCCAAAACTTTCAGTGGCTTCCGCAGTCATCATATACTCCTAGGAATACTTTTTTTTTAGCATTGTTGGTCACTGACTTACAACAATTCTTGCAGTCACCGTTCGAAGTTACAACAAAAAAAGTGATTTATGACCATTTTTCACACTTGCAACCTTTGCAGCGTCCCCACAATCACCTGATCAAAATTCGGATGCTTGGCAACTGGTTCGTATTTATGACAGTTGCGGTGTTCCAGGGTCATGTCATCAACCTTTCTGACAAGCAAAGTCATTGGGGAAACCAGATTCACTTAACCACCACGTTACTAATTTAACAACTGCAGCGATTCACTTGACTTGCCACTTCATTGTGGCAAGAAAGGTTGTAAAATGGGGCAAAACCCACTTAACAACCGTCTCACTTAGCAAAAGAAATTTTTAGCTCAATTGTGATCATAGGTTGAGGACTTCCTGTATTGTCCCTTAACATGCTTTCATATAATTTTCTTCCTGCAATTTTAATTGTTTAGGTGCAAAAATTGCACTTATCCTGAAGATGGTGGTGGGAGGCTATGCTCCTATCCGACAAGTCCCAAAGACATTGGGGGTGGGGGGAGGGGAGAGGGCAACTTGTTCCACCAATTCCAGACTCCAGCAATAACATCCTCTGAAGCCACAGCCCAGGATTAAGCACTGGAGCACGTCCAACCCAATGAGAACAAGGACAACTGCCTTACTTCACTAATCAGAAAGAAAACTTCCACACTACCCAATCCCAGACCCAACAATGATCACACTAGACATCTAACCCCACATACCATTTGTCACCACTGCGGTGGTGTGGCGTATATTTAATGCGATAAGCAACAGGATCCATTTTTCCATCCTCCATCATCATCTTCATGCGCAATGTGGCCTCTCCCTCTCCAAACTTTCCTTTGCGCATATCCTGAAGAAATGTAACACAGACCAGAGTTTCAAATCACTCAGATAGGAAAACAAGTTTTTACTAAAGCCATTCCTTCTTCCCTAGAACACGCACATTAGGCAGATGTCTAATGAAGGTGATGTACAGTGAGGGAAAAAATATTTGATTTCCTGCTGATTTTGTATGTTTGCCCACTAACAAAGAAATGACCAGTCTATAATTTTAATGATAGGTTTATTTTAACAGTGAGAGACAGAATAACAACAAAAAAATTTCCAGAAAAACGCATTTCAAAAAAGTTATAAATTGATTTGCATTTGAATGAGTGAAGTATTTGACCCCTTTGCAAAACATGACTTAGTACTTGGTGGAAAAAACCCCGTTGGCAATCACAGAGGTCAGACGTTTCTTGTAGTTGGCCATCAGGTTTGCACACATCTCAGGAGGGATTTTGTCCCACTCCTCTTTGCAGATCCTCTCCAAGTCATTAAGGTTTTGAGGCTGACGTTTGGCAGCTCAAACCTTCAGCTCCCTCCACAGATTTTCTCTGGGATAAGGTCTGGAGACTGGCTAGGGCTAGGCTAAGACACTCCAGGACCTTAATGTGCTTCTTCTTGAGCCACTCCTTTGTTGCCTTGGCCGTGTGTTTGACCACAACACTTTCACCCAGTTCTCCTCTGAATCATTCAGATGTTCATTGGCAAATTTCAGATGGGCCTGTACATGTGCTTTCTTGAGCAGGGGGACTTTGCGGGTGCTGCAGGATTTCAATCCTTCACAGCGTAGTGTGTTACCAATTGTTTTCCGATGACTATGATCCCAACTGCCTTGGGATCATTGACAAGATCCTCCCATGTAGTTCTGGGCTGATTCCTCAACATTTTCATGATCATTGAAACTCCACAAGGTGAGATCCTGCATGGAGCCTCAGACCGAGAGAGATTGACAGTTATTTTGTGTTTCTTCCATTTGCAAATAATCACACCAACTGTTGTCACCTTCTCACCAAGCTGTTTGGCGAAAGTCTTGTAGCCCATTCCAGCCTTGTGTAGGTCTACAAACTTGTCCCTGACACCCTTGGACTGGTCTTGGCCATGGTGGAGAGTTTGGAATCTGACTGACTGATTGCTTCTGAGGACAGGTGTCTTTTATACAGGTAACAAGCTGAGATTAGGAGCACTCCCTTTAAAAGAGTGCTCCTAATCTCAGCTCATTTCCTGTATAAAAGACACCTGGGAGTCAGAAATCTTGCTGATCGATAGGGGATCAAATACTTATTTCACTCATTAAAATGCAAATCAATTTATAATTTTTTTGAAATGCATTTTTCTTGATTTTTGTGTTATTATTCTGTCTCTCACAGTTAAAATAAACCTATCATTAAGATTATAGACTGTTCATTTCTTTGTCAGTGGGTAAACGTACAAAATCAGCAGGGGAATCAAATATTTTTTTCCCCCTCACTGTAGTGATGTGACACAAAAGCTGGCACAAATCAGCCCTTTCTGATATGGGGAGGTTGGGCAAAATATGTTGGATAAAAATAAAAGTAAAATCATAGCCCCGCCCAGAGTTATCCTGTGGTAAGATGGACAGCTAACAAAATAGATGGATAGATGGATGGGTGGAAAAATAGACACAGACAGATAGATAGAGAGATAATTAGTAATTTGTCACCAAATATCAGTGGCATGTTCTTGAGAAGTTCTGAGGGCCACAAAAACTGAATGCTACAGACAGCTCATGGGCTGTAATTTCTCTGATCTGATCTCTGTATTCTATTTCCAAAATATACACCACAGTTCTGTGTATGGAATCAGTATCATGCAACCAAAATGAATACAAGTTGATGCGTTTGATTGCAGTGCTGGAAAGAGTTGCGTCAGAGAATATGACACTTTGGGGCAAGGAAAGAGGCCTGGCAGAAGGAAATATGAAAAAGGCAGACACTAAAAAGAGCAAGGCGGTGAATGTGACTACAGAAAGTGGAGGACAACACGTACATAACAGTGCTATTGATTTCTGGGGGAAAAAACTGCCTCAATTTTTCCTGAGTCTTCATCAGACAGTACAGCATACCGGCTGTGAAAAATACTTGTGAGGAAGTGTTCCTTCAAACACTGTAGCTCCAAATTGCGAGTGATTCCCCAACTAAGAGTCAGTTTGGTCTGGTGATTGAGGCACCAGGCTAGAACCAGGAGGCCAAGAGTTCTAATCCTGCTTTAGGCATGAAAGTTGACTGGGTGACTTTGGGCCAATCACCGGGCGACTTACTCCCGCCTTAGGCATGAAAGCCGGCTAAGTGATTTTTGGCCAGTCCTTCCCTCTCAGCACAACTCACCTAACCAGAGTTGTTGTTGTGGGGAAAATAGGAAGAAGAAGTAATAGGTACATTCGCCATCTTTGAGTTATTATTTATAAAAAAATAATAAAGGCAGGATAATAAACAAACAGGAGGGTCAGAAATATGAGGTTATGAAACATGAATAACAAAGAAGTTGATAACGCAGCCCTAATTCCTGCAAACAATATTGGTCCATCTTAGACCCATTCTGAGAAGCCCTGGACATCCCCATGCTTTTTCCTTGACAGACAGGCCATCTTAGTGGATGCATACACCATACCTCAAAAAGAAGGAGGGACTCTTCAATTGGCCGGTCTCGCCATGGAGAAAGGGGTGGATTGTGTCCTTTGATTTCTTCCCCCTTCTGGTGACAAATATAAGCATGGCCTCTGGGAAAGGGGAAAAAAAAAGACATCAACTACAGAGAGAAGCAGTATGATCTGGGCAGGAAGGAATGACCGTGCACTACGGTCAGACTTTTCTAATCCCCACTGTGAAAAAGGAAGATTAGAACAAAGGACACTTTGGGGGGAGTACACAAACAAGTTGAATGGACGCTTTTGCAGCATTTTTGATGCTGCCTGGGCCTCCTCACCTTTTAATGAGGTCCACTGCCAAGGCATACAACTCGTCAAAGTAGTCAGAGGCATGTGTCACTGCATACGGAGTGTATCCTAAGGGAAAACAATACTAAAGTGTAATAAGGCCGTATTTGATCAGTCCCATTGTCATAGAAAAAAGGCAAATTCAAGGCTTTTCAAGAAATTGCCCCTCCCACCTCCCGCCCACAAAGGACTCTTTATGAAAAGGCCACCAGCACAAAAGGAGTCACCCAATTGCTGCACATAAGCCGGAAGGCCTGGTGTAAAATAGGGGTGGGGAATTATGGCCTTTGTATACTTGTGGACTTCAACTCCCAGAATTCCTGAGCCAGCTCTGCCGGCTCAGGAATTCTGGGAGCTGAAGTCCACAAGTCATAAAAGGGCCACAGCTCTCCACCTCTGGTGTAAAACATGGCAGCTTTCCTCAGCCTCAGGAAAAGCCAAGAGGTTTCCTTGCCATTTCAACCTTAGGCCCATCCAGCAAAAATAGCCTTTCCTCCCGCTCAGCACCTCTATCTCCCTTGCCCTGAGTTTCCATACCTAGCCACTCCACTATGTCTAGGATGCCTGTAAAATACTTCTCCTCTTCTTTTTCGGGGTTTGTGTCATCGTAACGCAGGAAGCAAATTCCACCGTTTGCCTGGTTGGGGGAGTGTAGGAATTAAAACAGCACAGTCAACCAGTCCCATGGTTCATCAAAACACTTGTTTTTCTTCCCAAATGAGAGCAAGATTAGAGCACCATCAGAAAAACAATACTTCGATAAAATCACCAAACAATAAAATCACCATACAATATGGGGTCAAAGTAGGCAAAAACATAAATTAAAATCCGTTCACTCTTCCAGAAAAACCATCAGCCACTATTGCTTCAAGCTATCTTCCAAAATGCTTTACTGAACTTTTGTGAGCCCAAAGAAAGTTGAATTCATCCCATTCCCCCCACCCCACCCCCTTGCAATTGGGGGAATGGGGGAAATTACCCAACATCCAACCTTAATTTGTACATTTCCTGCATCGTGGTTGTGTAACTATTAACTGTGAATTAAAAGAAAGTCTTGTGATTTCAACACATCAGCAAAACAATCCAGGACTTTTCATTAGCATTTGTTGCTTTCGAAAGTTGCTAAACTGTGCGTAACAAGATGTAACTGGAAAAAAAGTTAAATTAAACCTTGGTGACCTTTTCTCCCAGACAAAAAAAGAAGGAAATGTATAAGGACCAGGCTTCCTATAAGCTTATCAAGATAGCATTAAAGATTTGCTTAGCTCTAAATGTGAAGCTATATTTATTATGTATTTATTACATTTATATTTCATCCATCCCATTGTTTTCATGTAATTTATCTGAAATCTTTAGATTTAATTAGTCTCCTTTCGGATTAGTAGATATTAGCAACTATGTAATATAGTGGAGGCCAAAGACTGGTACACACCTAGTTACAGTGGTGGGATTCAAATATGTGAACAATCGGTTCTCTGTGGATGCTGTTTCCGGAAGTCCATTCTGGGCCTGGGCAACAAAAAATTAGCTATCGGTTCTGCTGAACTGGTGCAAACCGGCTGAATCCCACCACTGCCTACTTGCATGCAGGACCTGTTGAATTTAATAGGCCTTCTTTAAGTAAAATTGCAAACAACTAGTGTTTCTGTTTAAAAAAAATTGGAAATTCAGGCAAATGCTCAAAATACAGTTATACATATAACTGTTTGACTCATGATTCAGAACAGAAACTTAAATATGTAGTATATATGAGATATACAATTATATCACTCTGCCTCCACTATTGCTGTTAATTAGCACACCAAGGCTATTTAGGAGATAATGGAGGTTGTAATCCAACACACCCAGATGACATGAGGTCAGGGTGTAAATAACTGTTGGTCAATGTATAAAGATTTCTTGCTCTGCCGCAAACATTATTTATGTTGAAAGTTCACTCCTGGTCCTTCTCTGGGAAGCTGCTCAGAGTTAATTTGGATAGAGAAATGGTGGTATATAAATTTAAATCCTTCTATTTCCCCCCCATCCAGTGAGCTGAAGAAGCTTCTAGGATGAGAAGTGAAAATGTCTTCAAAGAAAAACAAGAACGTCCAGTTGCCTTTTGATAAACCATCTTTGTGACAACTATGACCTGGATGACTGAGAAGCTCCATGGACATTTAACAGAAGAATCCATTAATCACCTGCACTGACATATAAAGCACTACTGATCAAAGCCACCTGAGATGTATATCTTGATAAAATATTATGTTTTAGGAAGAAAACAGGTTTGAAGCACAGAAGCTGGACATGCGAAAAACATCCACATTAGGCTTTGGATACAAATCAAGCAATTTCTACAAAGACCACTGTTGTACTCAGTTCCCTCTAAGGGTCCTCCAAGTCTTAAGCCGGGGTCTTTGGGGGTCTTTTACCTGTGAAGATGCCATGGATTTAACCTGGATTTACATCTAGCGAAGATTACCTTCCTTCTACTATTGAGTTATGACTTGCTCACATTTCTGGGAAAGTAACATTACATCACTGAGGTAGTCATGAGCATCTGTCAGGATAAATCCCACCCTCCAACTCAAGAAGAAGAGAAAGAAGTAAGGTTCTACATTTAGGCAAGAAAAACTAAATGCACAGGTATAGTATAGGTGTTACCTTGCTCAACAGTAGCAACTGTGAGAGGGATCTTGGGAGTCCTAGTGGACAAACACTTAAATATGAGCCAGCAGTGTGCTGCAGCTGCCAAAAAAGCCAACACAGTGCTAGAGGGACATTAACATTAACAGAGGGACAGAATCAAGATCACGTGAAGTGTTAATACAACTCCTTGATAAGGCCACACTTGGAATACTGCATCCAGTTTTGGTCACCATAATGTAAAAATGATGCTAGAAAGAGTACAGAGAAGAGCAACAAAGATGATTAGGGGACTGGAGGCTAAAACATTAGAAGGAACGGTTGCTGGAATTAGTATATCTAGTTTAATGAAGAGAAGGACGAGGGGTAACACGATAGGAGTGTTCCAATATCTCAGGGGTTGCCACAAAGAAGAGGGAGTCAAGCTATTCTCCAAAGCACCTGAAGGCAGGACAAGAAGCAACGGATGGAAACTAACCAAAGAGAGAAGCAACCTAGAACTAAGGAGAAATTTCTTGACAGTTAGAACAATTAATCAGTGGAACAGTTTTGCCTCCAGAAGCTGTGAATGCTCCAACACTGGAAGTTTTTAAGAAGAGACTGGAGAGCCATTTGTCTGAAATGGTATAGGGTTTCCTGCCTGAGCAGGGGGTTGGACTAGATGACCTCCAAGGTCCCTTCCAACTTTAATAACAACAATAACAACAATGATGATAGTAATAGTAATAATAATAATAATAATAATAATAATAATAATAATAATAATAATAATAATAATAATAATAATAATAATATTCAAACCCACCACCAAATCAGAGTGTGAAATGAGGTTCAAGTATCTCACCTTGGCATAGCCAAAATTGAAATTGATAGCTTTGGCATGACCGATGTGCAGAATGCCGTTGGGTTCAGGAGGGAATCGTGTACGGACCTAGGCAAACACATTTAGATCATGTCAACGAAGATTCTCTTCAACAGATCCCATGCCTACTCACCATGCCAAATTTATTTATAACTACAGCATCTCTTTAGGCTAAAGATCACCAATAATACAGTACAACTGAACTGTTCCAAGCAACTTATATTGATTCGTTCTACAGGTGACAGCATAACAGAAAAATCAGCAGTGCAAATCTATACATATTCATCATTTACATATGTTCTAGTGGGTTCAGTGATCATGAATCCCACTTTAATAAATTATTGGCACTACACTTTACAGCTCTTCCCAATTTATTTTAAATGTGTCTGTAGGTTTTTGTGCAATCCTTTCTAACCAGTTTTTTTATTATTATTCCTGGCACCTTCCTGGACACTCCATAAACTCCTAAAGTTTTCTTGGCAAGATTTTTTTGGAAGTGGTTTGCACTTGCCTTCTTCCTAGGGCTGAGAGTGAATGATTGACCCAAGGTTTCCCCAGTTGGCTTTTGCCTAAGGTGGGACTAGAACTCAGTTTCCTACCTGATGTCTTAACCATGATCCCAAACTTAGTTGATGGAATCTTCATTAATTTTGGGCCACAATATTTGAAGGAACACTGTTTCACAATCATTTTCCCCTCCAAAGCTGACAATCAATCAAAGCTCCATGCTGACAAATGGAAAGGTGTTTCCCCCCACACACTTTCTCCCAAAAGCTCAATTTGAGAAGTACAGTGTATTTATTCCTTTTAGTTTTTTCCTGTCTAATTATCTCATGGGAATGGGATTCATCTTAAACCCAGGACTCTTCCTTTAAATACAGCTTATTAATACATAATTCATTATCTGCAATGGAGCTATTTAACTGACATTTTAATATGGTTTTACTTTTTAGCACTTAGAATTAACAAAGGTTAAAACTTTTAACTCCTTTTTTAACCTTTCCTTTTTAGACTATGAATTTAAGTTACACAGGTCAGTGACTGCACGAAATCAGTCTCTCCAGTTTAGAGGATCTTGGTCTGCCTATCACTCACCTGTCCACCTGTGATCTCTAAATGCTTCTTCAATAGATTCATGGTGTTAGGTGTGACGATGTAGCCTTCAGTTTTATAGTTCTCACCTGGAAAGGCAAAGAACACACCTTAACTCAGAAAAGTAAAACATGGTCAGTGAACGCAGGATTTCTTTGTAATAAATGCCGCTGTGCCCAAATAAATACAGCTGGCACAATTTTCTACTAATATTTAATATTTAATCCACTCACATTTTTGGCTGACTGCTATAATCAAGGGCTTGACAGTGACTAGATTTCAACTCTTCAGGGTAGTGCAGGCAGGAAACCAAAACCACAAATACCAACACCACATTTATTGTAAGATTTGAACAAAATCTTGCAAGTCTGTAAGCACTTTGCCCTTCACTGCCTTTACTTTCAGATAACTGGAAAGCCATATAATAATAATAATAATAATAATAATAATAATAATAATAATAATAATAATAATAATAATAATAATAATAACAACAACAACAACAACAACAACAACAACAACAACAGCCATAAAAACTGTGTGGTTATGGATGAAATATGTAACAGTGATACCCATTGTCATTGGGGCACTGGGAACTATGTCCAAAAACTTTGCAAAATACATCAAGAAATTGCAGCTTCCTGGAATAACTGCAGCAAAGCTACAAAAAACTACACTGCTCGGAACATCTTACATTTTAAGGAGCTACCTGGTTGATACCTAGGATGCTGGCAGCAACCTGTGTCAACCATTAGTGCCAGTCAATTTGAGTGTTCAGCTGACTGAGTTTCATGTTTTATGAATAAAAGTTTTATATAATAATAACAATAATAATAAGTTGGAAGGGACCTTGGAGATCATCTAGTCCAACCTCCTGCTCAGGCAGGAAATCCTATACCATTTCGGACAAATGGCTGTCCAGTCTCTTCTTAAAAACCTCCAGTGTTGGAGCATTCACAGCTTCTGGAGGCAGGTTGTTCCACTGATTAATTGTTCTCACTGTCAAGAAATTTCTCCTTAGTTCTAGACTGCTTCTCTCCTTAGTTTCCATCCTTTGCTTCTTGTTCTGCCTTCAGGTGCTTTGGAGAATAGCTTGACTCCCTCTTCTTTGTGGCAGCCCCTGAGATATTTGTCTGAAATGATATAGGGTTTCCTGCCTGAGCAGGGGGTTGGACTAGATGACCTCCAAGGACCCTTCCAACTTTATTATTATTATTATAACTAAGGAGGGTCCCTTTTGAGACTTTCTCCACCCCATCCCTCCTCTGGAATCAGATTTCTCCTAGCAGAGTGTTGTCTAGTCTGTGGCTCTTCCTCCTGTCTCCCAGTTATTTTCACAACCCACTACATCAGGGTTTCTTAAGTCAGATTTACCCACATCCTGTCCAATGGAGCCCTGTGTTACAAGAGGCTATTTAGTAGCAGCAGGAGTGAACTCAACATACAAAATAGCATCAATATCTGATGGTTAAGCAATCTTTCCCATCCTATGGCCCACAGAGTGATTTTATGCCCAACATGCCCAACACTGCGACCCCATGGACAACGTTCCTCCATGCCTTCCTGTCCTCTACCATCTTCTGGAGTCCATTTAAGCTCACTCCCACTGCTTCAATGACTCCATCCAGCCACCTCATTCTCTGTTGTCCCCTTCTTCTATTGCCCTCAACCTTACCCAGCATGAGGCTCTTCTCCAGTGAGTCCTTCCTTCTTATTAGGTGGCCAAAGTATTTGAGTTTCAACTTCAGGATCTGGCCTTCTAAAGAGCAGTCAGGGTTGATCTCCTCTAGGACTGACCGGTTTGATCGCCTTGCAGTCCAAGGGACTAGCAGGAGTCTTCTCCAGCACCATAGTTCATAGGCCTCAATTCTTTGGTGCTCAGCCCTACTTATGGTGCAACTTTCACTGCCATACATTGCAACTGGGAAGACCATAGCCTTGACTATACGCACTTTTGTTGGCAGGGTGATGTCTCTGCTTTTTAGTGTGCTGTCTAGATTTGCCATGGCTTTCCTCCCCAGGAGCAAGTGTCTTTTAATTTCTTGGCTGCAGTCCCCATCTGCAGTGATCTTGGAGCCCAGGAAAATAAAATTTGTCACTACCTCCATTTCTGATGATTTTAAGGGGGTGTATTAGATGCCTTTAAGGCATCAGCATTGTGAATTTAAATCTCCCAACTCCACGTAAATGGGACTGGACATGCACTTTGTTGGCAAACAATTCTTGTGAGCCACAACTGAAATGCTGGAAGCTGACTGTGATCTCCTGGTTGCCTATCATGTGTGCTAAATGCTAACATTTAAGCCCTCAGAGCTTCTTTGGTCCGTAATTTATCCAAAAGTAGATTGCAAGAACTCCAAGGCAGCTTACCTGGCTTGTGGAATTTGAGTGCTTCCCCTCTCAGCTGCTCAAGGAGTGATTTTGTCTCCTGGTGTGGTTCCCCTAAAGAGCATTGGTTTGGATATTGTTTATTTATTTATTAAACTGATATGCCCCACATCTCATTATCCAAAGCAACTCTGGCACAAAACCCAGAGTGTTAAATATCAGGCATTCTGAAGCATTTCCATCTATAACAGCCACTATCATTATAGATATTCTCCCTTGTCCACTACCTTTAATGGTGGCCTTCTTTCCTGGTTGCCTATTTTTTTTCTATATCTAGCCTGAATCAGGACTTCTTCTTACTCGTATTTTACTTGTAATATGAAGGGCCGTCTACCATTATGAAATACAGTTAGTATTAATAGGAGTAACAGAAGAAGAAGCAATATTAAATATTGCAGAACATTCATCACAGGAAGAAGCTGCCAGAACTAAAGATGTAACTTCTAGTGGGAATGGGAGACTGAAAGCCCAATTTTCTGGTTACCATTAAAGTCATAATCTGGATATAGCCTCAATTTTCAGGAACCCAAATGCTAGGCAACCTCTGCCAAAATGGCCAACAGTTACAATGCAACCAACAGTAGATCAACCGTAGGCCACGTATTATGTACTAATGTTTTAGATTGGAATGTTGAAGACATACAAGACATTAAATTGTTAATAAAAGTTGAAATCTTCTTCAGGCTCAACTAGAATGGATCTCACTGCATGAGAAGGTATAAAAGCTATGGCAATAATCTAACTAGCTGGTACTGTTCAAAGTGGAAGCAATTCTGCAGGATTTCAGACTGCACCCCTTCGTAATCTTCCTAGAAATAGGAAAAAGGCTGAATCAAGAACCTCCTACATACCAATAACGTATATAACCATGAGTGGCAGATTTTCCTGAGGAAACCTTTGAGTAAGTTACCTTCAGCTCCCCCAACATTACAGAAGACACAAATAATCTTGTATTGTGCACAGCTGCAAAGCCTCAGATATTGGTTGTGGCTCAGTTTCCTCCACAGATGTTGGATGAAAAGTCTCCAAATTCCCAACCAGTTGTGTTCCCAGATGCCCGGGAATTTTGGAAGGCTGAGTACCAGATAGTCATGGAGAACTCCAAATTGGAAGAGATTCTCAATGGTTAATTAGGAGACCCTTGTTCTCCAAGACTGCATAAGAGGGCAGTCCTGACCTTAGCAGAAGCTGAAGATTTCTTAACTGGCATTTTTCCACGGCAGAATTAAAAAAGAAAAAGAAAAAAGCAAGCACTGTTAATGTCTACCCTGCTAATTCTCTATGTCCTTTACTGACAGGGCAGGTGGATGTTGAAAGGTTGCAAAGTCCTTTGGCTACAAGCGCCAGAGAGGGGCCACCATGGATACAGAGCATTCCAGAACTTAATTGCAGTTGATAGCCAGATGCGTACAAAGCAAAGCAGCCAATCAACAACAACAATCAACAAAGGCCTTACCATTTTCTACCACCACTGATTTCCCCTTCTCTGGCTCAGTATTACGGGCCTTCGGGACCTGACAAGACAAACAAGAAATAACCACTGGGTGTTATCCAAATCTGGCCTCAGTAGTTAACAGAAAACAAGTTCCTAACAGGACCACTACAGGCAGAAATCTAGCAGCTAAAGTTTTCTCCTGGAATAAGGAGAGGATGCTGGGAAAACTTTCCTGCCTCTTGGCAGGAAACAAACGGGAAAAGAAAGACAGCTACATTTCCAGCTAAGGGAGGATGGCATTCTGACAGGCTCCAGCAACCAAAGGCTTTTTAAGCATTCAGCTTTGCCAGTGAGATGTTTCACTGGCCCTTTAGATCCATCCCTAAGCACTTTAATTAAGGGCATGATCATCCCAAGGCATTTATGCATATGCCAGCACAGGATCGCCTGGCCCCAGAACCTTACTAACCTTTGGAAAAGCTCTAAAAGCTTTTCAAACATGCCCAAAGGCCAGGGTGATTTGTGATCTCAATTGGTGGGAGACGGATGAACTGGTATTTATGTATATTTTTTCTCTCCCATGTGCTATATTTGCCTATGTGGTTTCACATAATTTTTAACGCAGTTCTGACTCTGTATGCTGCCTGGAGTCTTTGGATTGGGTGACCTAAATGATAAATTATTTTTATTACACATATTTACTAATACCTAAATAATAAATATACCTCAATAAGGAGCAGGGTCAGAGAGCATCATACCGTCCCTATCTGGTCACCGTTCCTGCCTCCTTAGGAACAACCATCTAAAAAAGCTCTGTGACCATCTGTGGCAAATTGTTCCCCTCACCAACCCCTCATCCCAAGATAAGATGACAAATGTACGTGAAGCACAATAAACGTGAGCACACCAATGTGTGCTGGGGGGGGGGTTAGGAAACAGCCAGCTAAACTACCTTGGATTTCTTTTCCAGATCAGCTTCTGTCTTTGGGCCTAATAAGTTTAGAACCTGCATGAGAAAGAGAAAACTAATGTTAAAACGGGGAAAGAAACTGGATGGCTTATATATCAAATTTAACTTCATTTCTTCAGCCCACAGGCAAATAACCCTATTTTCAGTGGCCTCAAGGTGGGGTTCTTCTTACACAAGAGGAAGGCAATGTGCAGTCTGAGATTGCGCTGGGGAAATCAGGGGACAATGTGACCAAATTTTAGAGAGGAACTTTCAATTTGAAAAACAAAGGTGGAAGACATCCCTGTGATTACTCCCGTCTTTAAAATCCGCCAACCTCCTGAAAAAACACAGTGAAACTGTACTGCCCAAAAGTCTAGTAGCAAAGCGTCCAAATTTCAACAGAATCCTTTTGGCTTTTCCTTGCTTTATGGGGGACGGCGTTAAAAGGGTGGGGATAATAGTGGTGAGCCTCTGGCAGGTGAAATGTTCCCAGTTCCATCACTAAAATCTGCTCCCAAAACAAAAGAACAGTCCACTTGGCTGAACTGAAGCCCTTGTCCCATTACAAGCTGTCCATCCCAGTTGTTATCAAGCCAAAATTACACACAACAAATGTCCTAGCCGCCTTAGTAGCCTGTAGATGCTACAAGATTCAGGGCAACATTGCAACTATCTTTCTGAAGTTGAATTCATACTAAAAGATGATGCTGTGGCTCAAATCACAGACATGACTAATAGCACAGCGGCCTTTTAGCATCTATCCCAGGCCACCAAAGGAAAAAGTTCCCGGAAAGGGCAATCAAAATGATCTGCAAGAGCAGCTTCCATTTTTGAAAAAAATTATAATAGTTTAAATTTATTTATTTATTTATTTATTGATGGGATTTATATCCCGCCCTATCTCCCGAAGGACTCAGGGCGGCTAACAACAAAACATATAATAAGTACAGAAATCAAGATAAAAATAAAATTAAAATCATCTGTGTAATAAATTTAAATTAAAAACTAAAAATAAATTAAAAATTCTAAATATAATTAATTAAAATGCCTGTCAGTCCAGGTCAGCCTGGTGGAAAAGGAGTGTTTTGAGGCCGCGGCGAAAGGACTGGAGATTTTGGGCCATCCGAAGCTCAGGGGGGAGCTGATTCCATAGGGCTGGCGCTCCCACAGAGAAGGCCCTCCCCCTGGGGGTCGCCAGCCGACATTGCCTAGCTGACGGTACCCTGAGGAGGCCTTCTCTGTGTGAGCGTACTGGGCGATGGGAATTTGTTCCAGGCAGCAGATGCATATCTTTCATTTTTGGTCAATTCTCGTATGTATATTTTTTTCATACGACACGTTCAAGTACACGATCCCAAATGGTAGGCCCAACTATATACCTGTAGGTCCACTTCATTTTTTATTATTTTGCCATCTGCCCATTTCAACTTGCTCCGTGCCTCACCTGCAAGAGAATAAAAGTACATAAGGGATGCCGAGGCCTTTTTTTTTTCCTTTTCCAAAACTGGTACTTAAGACAGACAGCTATGTGAGACTCTTACTATCATGGGGACACGAGTGCCTGTAATGTGTGAATTTATACTACCTCCATCACTGGACACAGTGTACCACTAATTTCTTGGAAAAAGCAGCAGAAAAGAATTACAGATAGTTCTCGATCTACAACACTTCATTTAGTGACCATTCACGGTTACAACGGCACTGGAAAAAATTGACTTCTGACCGTTTTTCACACTTACAACCACTGCAGCATCTCCGCGATTATGTGATCAAAATTCAGATGTTTGGCAACTGACTCGTATTTATGACGGTTGCAGTGTGTCCTGGGGTCATGTGATCACCTTTTCCGGCCTTCTGACAAACAAAATCAATGGGGAAGCCAGATTCACTTTACAACTATGTTACTAACTTAGCAACTGCAGTGGTTAAGAAACATCATAAAATGGGGCAAAACCCACTTAACAAATGTCTCATTTAACAACAGAAATATTGGGTTCAATTGTGGTTGTAAGTCGAGGACTACCTTATTGCTTCATCAGGTACCTGTTTTTATTTAAAAAGAAACAAAAATCTCACAAGGTTTTCAAGATTTCAGTGAATCTTCATCAGGAGTAGCAAAATATTTTGAATCTCTTCAGTTGAAAACACGCAGTTCTGATCATCCCAACAGTGCTCTGGGCTTGAAGCAACCTCTTTGACCTTGAAATAACTGTTTCAAATTCAAAACACATAAATTTCAAGCTCAAATGGTTGGAACAGATGGTTTCAAGCACAAGTCTTATCAATTTCAAAACACTATGAATTCCAAACATCCCTTTTACCCCTTCATCTGAAGTCCATCTCATTTCATGCAAGAATGATATAACTGTGCAAACATTGCTGTGTATCTGGCTTTTTAAAAAGCATTTACATTTTTTAAAGTTGAATGGACTGTAGGTAAAAGCTCCCAGGAAAACTGATTTACTTGCTCCGTTCCATTTTACTGTATGAAACACTGGAGAAGTCAGAGCTCTTGTTATGCTCATATATTCACATTTATTCCTCCAATGAATTTGCTGGTGACATTTTCAGAGGAAGGAAACAAGGAGAAAAGAGCCAGGTTTGAAAAGGGCACATGTCAGGACAAGAATAGTGCCTCCAACAATATTAAGGAAAGATCCCACTGCTGCAATGAATGTGATCTTCTTGGAACATGCCACATTCCACTCACCCATCAGAACCCCAGTATTAAAATGATAACGCTCTGAAAGGAGCCGAGATCTGTGTTTGCAGATGGCAGCTTCCACCTAGACAAAGAGAGGAAGAAAAGTTCTGATGTAAGAAAAGAAGGATTCAAAATGACTTCCAGACAAGGATGAATATAAGATGCTAAGCACTCTTATCTAGAGAAATACAAGTTTTTAGCAGATGGGTGCAAAATTCATCATTCTTTGTTCTGTAAAATTCCCTAATGGGGTATTGCATATTCATTGTCATCAATTTAAAAGATGGCAACATGCAGCAACGAGCTACGTAGGGAACTGTACATAGACAACCACCATATGTAATGTGGTCATTTTCAAGGAGCTAAAATGGGTAGGTGTTCTATGAAAAGGACTCACTGTGGATTCTACTTCACTAGTTGTTGCCGACTATAGGAGGCAGTGATCATCTCCCTTTCAAGGCCATTGAAAAGGAAATATTATATGGGTCTATTTACAATATTACTTGGAAGCCGGAATTCTAGCATAGCATGAAAAGAGCATGTCTATTAAGCTGCTCTAATGTCCACCCATTAGTTACCCATCACAGGTAACTAACAAGTAGAATTGGGATCAGAATTTCCGTTGCTAAACAAGGCAGTTGTTGTGTGAATCACACAGTCCTTAGGTGAATCTGGCTTCCCTTGTTGCCTTTGCTCGTCAGAAGCCATCTGAGAAGGTTGCAGATGAAGATCATGTGACCCAAGGATGCTGTTGTAAATATATGCCAGATGCCAAGTGTCTACATTTTGATCAAGTGACCATGGGGATGCTGTGACAGCCATATGTGCAAGGACCAGATGTAAGTCACTTTTATCAGTGCCACTGTAATTCTGAACAGCCACTAAATGAATGGTTGTAAGTTGAGGATTATCTGTACCTTAAGCCAGGAGCCTTGGCTTATTCGTCTCTTATTATGTCAGGAGCATATGGCCACAGGGTTTGTTAGGAAGGGCCTTGTTAGGAACAATTCACCTGGAGATGGTTTTACTTTTGGCTTCCGTATGGGGCTGAAACTTACTGCCTCTTCAATCTGTTCTGGTGTGATGACCACGCCAATGCCGCACTCTTTGTCAAAGTCTGCTGTATTAATGGGATCCACAGGGTGACTTTTAAGGTATTCCAGAGCAGCTGCAGGTACAAAAATACAAATGGGTTAGAAAGGGTGGCATGCTGCAGTGGGTAGCCTGTTTGACCAGCATCTGGATGATTTCAATTCAGATCTTTATTCAGCTATAATAAATACAGTTGGTGAGCCTGGAACTGTCACTCCCTTACATTCTAGCTCCTTCACCAATTGGAGGAGGCATCATCTACAGCAATATTTCTCATTGTTGGCAGTATGAAGATGGTGAAAAAAGTAAGCTTCTACATTTAGGTAAGAAAAACCAAATGCACAGGTATGGTATAGGTGGTACCTTGCTCAATAGTAGCAACTGTGAGAGGGATCTTGGAGTCCTAGTGGACAATCACTTAAATATGAGCCAGCAGTGTGCTGCAGCTGCCAAAAAAGCCAACACAGTGCTAGAGGGACATTAACATTAACAGAGGGACAGAATCAAGATCACGTGAAGTGTTAATACAATTCCTTGATAAGGCCACACTTGGAATACTGCATCCAGTTTTGGTCACCACGATGTAAAAATGATGCTGAGACTCTAGAAAGAGTACAGAGAAGAGCAACAAAGATGATTAGGGGACTGGAGGCCAAAATATATAAGGAACAGTTGCTGGAATTGGGTATGTGTAGTTTAATGAAGAGAAGGGCTAGGGGAGACATGACAGCAGCCTTCCAATATCTAAGGAGTTGCCATAAAAGAAGAGGGAGCCAAGCTATTCTCCAAAGCACCTGAAGGCAGGACAAGAAGCAATGGATAGAAACCAAAGAGAGAAACAACCTAGAACTAAGGAGAAACTTCCTGACAGTTAGAACAATTAACCAGTAGAACAACCTGCCTCCAGAAGCTGTGAATGCTGCAACACTGGAAGTCTTTAAGAAGAGACTGGACAGCCATTTATCCAAAATGGCATAGGGCAGGGGTGTCAAACTGCCAGCCCACGGGCCGGATGCGTCATCCAGAAGCCGTGCCCACCCCATTGCCAGCAATGGCAAAACAGTCCCAATACGTCACGTGATGTCACGAGTTTGACATGTCTGGTATAGGGTTTCCTGCCTGGGCAGGAGGTTGGACTAGATGACCTCCAAGGTACCTTCCAACTTTTTTATGATGATGATGATGATGTGTGGACTTCAACTCCCAGAATTCCTTAGCCAGCTAAGGAATTCAAGATAAAGCCTCCCAGTTCTACCTTGGGGCTGAACTGTGGAGTGCTCTCTAACCAGTTGCCATGAAAACTCACAGCACTTGGGCCCTCCTGTAATTATTATCTGGGTGATTCTTTACATGCTGTTTCCTTCTGTGGTCTCTTATTCTTCTCAAAGGCATGGGCCAAACGTTCTTGCTCAACAAATGCTATCCCATTATCATTGCCAACTCATACATCTCATATAATGTTTAAGAATTTAAAATGGCAAGGAGTAATTGTCAACCTTGGTATACTCCACCCACCCAAGTTGCCTCTCTTGACATGGAGACAGCCTTGAGCAGGAAGGTTTCTGTAGGGCAGGGGTCTCAAATTGCCGGCCCACGGGCCGGACGCATCATCTGGAAGCCGCGCCCATCCCATTGCTGGCAATGGAAAAACCATCCCGATACATTGCGCGACATCACATGATGTCACGAGTTTGACATGTCTGCTGTAGGGAAAAAGCTTCCTCTTTCTCAAGTTCTGATCACAGATTTCATCCAGTCCATCGTGGTGTAAGAGGACATGCAATAAGGCCTTTGGGGCCAGATCCAATCATCAGTGATCATAAAAAACAGAGGGACTCTTGGCTCCAAAGCCTGTGAAATTCCCAAGTACCGCATGTACCATTGAGCTGCAGATCTGTGATGATCTTTTTGGTAGCAATGTAGTCAACAAGGTCACCAAGACGCTTTGGGTCCTTAAGCCGGGAAGCCACATTGTACAACAGGATGCCGACTGTCTTGTCAATCACTGGACCCAGTATTCCTTGTGCCTAAAGAGTAAGAGGAGTCAAAGGGGGAAACTGAAAGTCAGGATAACAGCAAGAATATATATTAGGAAGAGGCGATAAGTCTCTTAAAAATTGAACTTTTCTCAATTTTCTCTTTTCTAGCTTCTCTCTCACACAACAGAAAGACATGTCACTACCAGGTAAATCCAGACAGATTTCCCACCCTGATCTTTCCAACTGGAGAACGAACATTACAGAATTGTTCCAATCCAACAGTCCAATGATTAGCATCCATACAGGTAATCCTCGTCTTAGGGAGCCTGCCCATTATAGTTGTAAGTTGTGATGGTCATAAAGTGGGTCAATTTTACAACCTGTTTTGGGGTGGTTGTAAAGCACTAAGATCTATGCGGCATTTTGCAGAAAACCAGAAGTAAATGCCAGTTTTTGGCAAAACGTTGTAAATCAGTCATGTGACCTTGGGAGGCTACAAATGGCCATACATGCTGGCTGGTTGCTGAGTGCCCAATATGTCACTATGTGACCATGGCAAGGGGCCAGCGGGGCGGGGGGGGGGGAGAGAAGACTGCTGTCAGAACTTCAAAATCAGTCGTATCTTTGGGGGAGGGTCCATTGTAACTTTGAATAGTTGCTATGTGACTGGTGGTAAGTTGAGTAGTACTTGGAAGTTCATTTTAGCTGTTGTATTTGCATGTATGAATATAAATAACGGCACAAGAGCCAAACTGATTATTATTTTTGCGTCTACAAGAACCTCAGCCAATTCAGTTCTTATTCTTTAAATCTATAAAACAACTTTTAGATTTGTCTATTATTAAGCTGAGCTAATCATATTATTTGGGGGAATTATAATGTATAATGGCCCCTTTTTTAACAATAGAAGAATACGTGTTAAATCTGTCCCACCCAATGACTTCATCCTCTTCAAAAAAAAAAAAAAAAGCAAAACATATTGAAAAACAATAGCCTGTTTTTTTCTCATTTGCTGTTTATATTCAGGCAGTCTCTGTACAGTTACACTTTCACTTTTAGAGAGGAACATAAAGGAAGGAAATTCCAGTGCAGAAAAATGGTTTGGGAGATAATGCACTAAGATATGAGCTTTAATATCCCAGAGACATTTCTGTAGGCTTTTTTATGATAGCAGTGCTGAAACCTGGATCACATTACTTTAATACATTTGAACTCAGCTAATGTTGGCACTGAAATGGCTATTCGGTGAACATCTTCAATATGAATCAAACACATTGTTAGCATTCTTTCAGACATTATCACAAAGTGAAGCTTTACCTAACAGCAAAAAAAAATCTTTTAAATCTTTACTATTTGTATTTATAATAGAACAGAAGACAGGACTCAAATTTGCAATCAGCCTACAAGAGGCACTGATCTATCTCTATGAAGATTCCAGAAGATCTTATATCTGAGCATCTTTTATTGTAGCCCCCTAAGAATCACCCCCATTAACCAGTGGCATTCCTAGAATGACGGTAGATCCAAAAAAACAATTCCTTACTCAACATATGGCAAGTGTTGGACATAGATTGGGAACTTAATTATACTTATAAATGGTCCATTTGAATCATTTTAGGTTTAAGGCAGCATGATTAACCTGTTCCACTGATCTCAACATGACTAAGTCTAATCCAGCCCACTGACACATTTTAGGATTGTTTAAATTACAGGTATAACTAGTTTCAGCATTTACTGAAAGAATAAATAAATTGAGCAGAATCTATACATAACCAGGTAGAAATGGACAGCAAAATATATTAGGAAAAGTGAGGCACAGATTTCCAAGAACCTGTCTACTCAGTAGCAGTTTATTTGAATGGGCTTTATACCCATGCATAGGTTTGTATGAACAGCAAAACTGTTGTTCATACAAACCTATACATGGGTATAAAGCCCATTGAAATAAACTGCTGATTCAAATTTGACAAACCTCTCTAAAATTACATAATGTTGTAAAAGCAGAAGCCATATCTGGGAACTATATACTCCTTTTAAAATCTCCTAAAAGCCAATGCAATACATTTTGCTTAAAATCAACAACGCCTATTTTAGCAGTTTTGATTAAATCTGTCCTTGCTGCCCAATCACTGTGTTCACACAACATGCAGATATATTTATGCTAACTCATATTTCGCTCACTCATTGTATAAACCACAGTTGGCTAGATTCCCATATTATGTTGCTTTTTTTAAAAAAAATATGTATATTATACGTTTTATTGTTTTTAAAATATTCTATGGTAAACCAGCCGGAGTCACTTACGCGAGAAGGGTGGTGATATAAAACAAATAAAATTACCAATACATTAGTCCCACAAACAAGCCATCAGCTAGCTTAATACATTACATAAACCCAACTATGAGTTGCTCAGTAGGATCAATTGAAACGCTGCGCAAGAGAGGCAAATACTTGGAAGTGAATTAATAACACAAAAGTGGTTGAGAACACGGGACAGAGTTTCAGTCGTTATAAAGAAAAAGTGGTTTTCTGATGAGCAGAAACAGCTGTTTTTTGCGGGCGGTGGAACTTAAGTTGGAAATATAAGGACGAAGAAAGTTTTCCCCCTTTTAATTTCTTCTTCAAGGGCAGGGTCACTACCGGAAGGGGTGCAGAAAACGTGGCAAGTCTACCCCGGACAGATGGGGAAACCGTAAAGGGGCTACAGACGAAAAGAGGGCGGCTATTGAGACCTGTACGACTGCCTCGCGGAGCAACGCGGTGAGCGCCTCGTTCCGAAGAGTCTCGCGAGCCTTGCTCTCGGTTAGCCCGATGCTAACGAAGAGCCGCAGCGGGTCCGATTCATCAGCCGCCATGCTGCCGCCTGCCCCGGCCATCACGCCTACTTCCGCCCGCAGTAGGGCACGAGCTTCCCCGAGCTAGCCATCCACGCGAGTGAGCGCTGCGATAAAATGAAAAACCAATCAGAATCTGCGATCCTGCTCCTGACCAATGAGAAACACTTTCATAGATGCACGCCTTCTCGGGTTCTCCGACAAATCGGAAAGAAGGAAACCCGACAGGAGGTGGGACTAGAGTTGCAGCAGGTTTCATCAATCAGAGAAGATCTATTTAAACTCAGGGGTCTTCAAACTTGGCCCTTTTATGACTTGTGGACTTCAACTCCCAGAATTCCTCAGCCAGGCATGAGGAAGTCTGGGAGTTGAAGTCCACAAGTCATAAAAGGGCCAACTTTGAAGACCCCTGTTTAAACTCTATGCTAAGAAGTTACGTTGTCGGCTCGTTTTGTTTTATGTTTATAATAGTACGATCCCAAAGATGCTTTTTCATGAGGCAACAAACCCATCAGGACCAGATTCAGCAGTCCATCTGCATTTAAAAGACAAAGGCCACTCTTTCAAAGACAGCAAAGTCCACATTTTGGACAGAGAGGACTGTGGTTTGAAAGAAGGGTCAAAGAAGCCATGTATGCCAAAATTGAACAGTCCTCTGTCAACAGAGGGGGAAGGGGTCAGACACCATCTGTCTCCAGTCTACAACACAGTCCTTTCAACAGTTCCAAGAAGGCTCCACACCCATTTGCACTACTCGGGTGACCCTGACTGGCATCAACAACTCTAAAACAGGGGTCTTCAAACATGGCCCTTTTATGACTTGTGGACTTCAACTGCCAGAATTCCTCAGCCAGTGTGCCTGGCTGAGGAATTCTGGCAGTTGAAGTTCACAAGTCATAAAAGGGCCAAGTTTGAAGACCCCTGCTCTAAAAGAAGGCAAATGACCAGCTGTCAGGAAAGAATATAAATCCTTCCATTCCCCACCATCCAGTCAGAGCTGAAGAAGCTTCTTGGATGAGAAGCGAAATGTCTTCAAAGAGAAAAAAGAAAGTCCAGTTTCCTTGGGAAAAAGCACCTTTGGGATAACCATGACTTAGATGACAGAGAATCTCCGTAGACATAATAGTATGATCCAACTAAGTAGTGTTGGATCACACACTATTCAGAAAGTTTTTCCATTTATGAACTGCCCTATTTTGATCTGAAGGATCTCCTGGAGAACTACAAGTTTTGGTTTAACTTTTTGTTTGGGGAAAACAAAAGGAATTGTAGGAGGTTTTGGCTGTTTATACAAAAAAATCCTTACAGAACATCTTTGTAAGAATGATGTGAAGTATATATATACGCTTCGTGCTTGTGCGAGCAAAGCGTGATCGGAGCTGCCGTCTCTCTACAAATATTGGTGGGGTTGTGTGTGGTGCTGGCTTTGTTGTTGTAAGCGGGTTGGTTGGCTGTGTTGTTACATCCTGATTGGATGATGGAGTTATTGTTTGCAGCTTAGTCAGTCAGCTGTTTTGTAACATCCTGTGTGGCTGAGGTGTTGGCTGTGTGCCCATTAGTCTTTTGTGTTGTAATGACTTGGGTGATGGGCTGTGTGATGACATCCTGAGCTCTAGTGTAGTGATATCCTGAGTTCTGGGCTGCAACATCCTGGGTGGTTGGCTATGTTGTGACATCCCGAGCTTTAGTATTGTAATCTCCTGAGTTCTGTGATGTAATGTCCTGAGCAGAAGGCTGTGGTGTAACATCCCGGGCTCTGGTTTGGCTCCAAGTTTGCGGTCTGGCTTTGTGTTCATGGCGTGTGTCAGAAAAGAAAAAAAAACTTCCTTTTCTAGCACCTTAAAGCAACAGGACATGAAATTGACTTTGAAGGAATGAAATTAATCTCCAAAACTGAACACTACAATAAGAGAATAATTATGGAAGCCATCGAAATAGAGAAACACCCCCACAACATGAATAAACGTGACGATACCTCCCGCCTACCAGACATCTGGAAACTAGCCCTAGTCAACAAACAGGTCCCAGCCACAAAAACCGACACCGGACCCACAACAACACAGGACGCCACCACCAATCATCCTCACCAGACTCAAACCCAAACCCACCCCATAGATGAAATGCAACCACCATCCAGAAGCCAAACCACGGCGGCATCTCCAGCTGCTGCACCCCCTCCCGACCCCCACACAAAGCAAACTGACACACGCCATGAACACAAACCCAGCTGGCTTCTGACAAACAGAAGCAATGGGGGAAGCAGAATTTGCTTAGCCACCCCTTGATTCACTTAACAATTGCAGTAATTCACTTAACAACTGTGACAAATAGGTCATAAAACTGGATGTGACTCAATTAACAACCGCCTTGCCTAGCAATGAGAAGTGTGATCCAAATTATGGTCATAAGTTGAGGACTACCTGTATTATGTACTATAGGAAGTATAGAAACAACAAAACATTTACTAAACTTTGTGAAATCAGATAAAGCATTTAAATTAAGATGTAATTAATTTTGCACTTTTCTGATCAAGAAGGATACACAGCTAAGCTATTGTATAAAAGTCTAAGTAATTTTGGAGTCAATGACGAATAAGCCTAATTCTACTGAAATATGTGGTGCAGTACAGGTGGTCCTCAACTTACGTCCACAATTGAATCCGAAATTTCTGTTGCTAAGTGAAACATTTGTTAAGTGAGTTTTGCCCCATTTTACGACCTTTCTTGCCACAGTTGTAAAGCAAATCACTGCAGTTGTTAATAACAAGGTTGTTAAGTGAATCTGGTTTCACCATATACTTTGCTGGTAAGAAGGTCACAGAAACTGATCACATGGGCCCAAGGCAGTTGCCAAGCAGCTGAATTTTGATTACGTGACTATGGAGATCCTGCAATGGTTGTAAATATAAAAAATGGTCATAAGTCACTTTTTTCAGTCAATCAGAATAGAGCTGGAAGGGACCTTGGAGTCCAATCCCCTGCTCAAGCAAGAGACCCTATACCAGGGATAGGCAACCTTGGCTCTTTTATGACTCGTGGATTTCAACTCCCAGAATTCCTGAGCCAGCCACGCTGAGGGGAAAGGGAGAGTTTCCAAGCTGAGCCATGCTGGCTCAGGAATTCTGGGAGTTGAAGTCCACGAGTCATAAAAGAGCCAAGGTTGCCTACCCCTGCCCTATACCATTTCAGGCATGTGACTGTCCAGTCTTTTCTTAAAAACCTCCAGTGATGGAGCACCTACAACTTCTGAAGGCAAGCTGTTTCACTGGTTATTTGTCTTCACTATTAGGAAGTTTCTCCTTAATTCCAAATTACTTTTCTCCTTGATTAGTTTCCATCCATTGATTCTTGTCTTGCCTTCTGGTGCTTTGGAAATAAGATGACCCTCTCTTCTTTGTGGCAGCCCCTCAAATACTGGAATTCTGCTATCATGTCACCCCAGTCCTTTTTTCCTCTAGACTGGCCATGCCCAATCCCTGCAACCGTTCTCCATATGTTTTTGTCTCCAGGCCATTAATCATCTTAGTTGCTCTTCTTTGCACTTTTTCAAAAGTCTCAACATCTTTTTTGTAATGTGGTGACCAAAACTGGATGCAGTGTTCCACGTATGGTCTTCTTATTTATAAAGTAGTACTACTACTTCATGTGATTTTGATTCTATGCCTCTGTTTATATAACCAAGAATTGTGTTAGCTTTTTTTTGGCTGCTGCCACATGCTACTGACCCATGTTTAAGTGACTGTCTACTTATTAGGACTCCAAGGTTCCTCTCACAGTTACTGTTTTTGAGCCACGTTTTGCCTAATCTGTACTTGTACCTTTGGTTTTTCCTGCCTAGGTGTAAAACCTTGCTTTTCTCCATATTAAATTTCATGTTGTTGGATATGGCCCATTGTTCAAATTTGTCAAGATCTTTTGGGATCCTGAACTTGTCTTCTTGAGTGTTGGCTATTTCTGCCAGTTTAGTGTCATCTACAAATTTGATGAGTTGTAACTTTGAACTATTGTAAATAAAGGATTGCCTTTACTATCATACTCCAAAATATATAATAATAATAATAATAATAATAATAATAATAATAATAATAATAATAATAATAATAATAATAATAATAATAATAATAATAATAATAATAATAATAAGGACTCAGGGCGGTGAACAGGGCAAATATATAAAAAATACAAAAATACGAAAGTTAAAAGAAAATTAAACATATGCCCGACTAAAAACAGTAAATACAAATATTAAGAATGACCATAAAACCCAACCCATCCCCCATCAGGCCAGGCCGGCTTGTTCAAATAAGAGTGTCTTCAGATCGCGACAGAAGGAGCGAAGGTCGGGCGCCATCCGGAGCTCAACCGGCAGCCGATTCCATAGCTCCGGGGCGCCCACAGAGAAGGACCTCCCCCTGGGGGCCACCAATCGACATTCTCTGATCGGTGGCACCCTGAGGAGGCCCTCTCTGTGGGAACGCACAGGGCGGAGGGAAGTTGATGCCGGCAGCAGATTGTAGATTGTAATAACAACAACTATGGAACATTTATGATATATATCCACATGTATACGCATAGACAGGAGTTCCCATCTGTGTCAATCAATATTGCAAATACTGCACATCTCACAATTGGCTGTCATATAGACAGTTCACCCCATTTAGTAGTTCAGATATATGGCTAATGAATTAGATGCTCAGAAAGCAAAACAAATTGTGCAATTAACAAGTAATTCAGGTTAGGTTATTATATACCTTTTTCTGCATTCAAAGCCAACTGTGTTTATCTGTCATTGCCTAATATCTGATTTAAACCTAGGATATTTTGAGAAACTCTTACAAGCAAAATAGCTTTTGAGGCAAAAGAGGCAAATTAAAAATCTACATTTTTCTGAAGGAGAACTACATATCTGATGAAGTTGTTTTTGATGGAGACAGATTCTTTTAATCAGTGTTTTTTAACATTGGCATTGGTTTATGGATTTCAAATTCACACTTAGTTGTGCCAGAAATAAGAGACACTGCTTTAAAAACACCAAGGCATGATATAGAGCTGATCAGGAAGTATTATTTGATTACGTGTCATCAAGTTGTTGTCAACTCTTGGCAATCACATGGTCCTTCAGCCCTTCTGAGAGTGTGCTTGTCACTGCTATAATTGAGTCCATCCACGATGGTGACGGATATTCTCTCATTCTTTTTCTTTCCACTTTGTCCAGTCCATGTTGAACACAGCCCATGGAATGTGATATGGGAAACTATTGCCTACATCAGGGATCTTCAAGCTTGGCCCTTTTATGACTTATGGACTTCAACTCCCAGAATTCCTTAGCCAGGCATGCTGGTGAGGAATTCTGGGAGTTGAAGTCCACAAATCATAAAAGGGCCAAATTTGAAGACCCTTGGCCTACATCATTCTGACCATTGTAGGTATCCTGGCATTTGAGTATCTTTTCTATGCCTTTCATTGCTACTTTACCATCACTAGTCTCTGGAACATATCTGGTATGTATCCTTTACTGTTGATAATCAGTCTTAAAAGGCATGAGCTATTTATCACTTCTATTATTTTCACTGTCAATACTTGTTATGGTATGCAGTTTGATTTTTATTTAGTGTCTTTGGAAATTAATTGAAGTTAATTTATTATTTATTTATTTATTCGTTTTATATACCGCCCTTCTCCCGGAGGACTCAGGGCGGTGTACAGAGCAAAGTAAGTATACAATAAACCAACAATAAAACAAATAAAACCCCAGATCTACAAATAAAACCCCAAATCTATCAGGCCAGGCCGGCTTGCTGGAATAGATAGGTTTTTAAATCTCGCCGAAAGGTGCGAAGGTCGGGGGCCATCCGGATTTCGGCTGGTAAGCGGTTCCAGAGGATTGGCGCACCCACCGAGAATGCTCTCCCCCTGGGGGTCACCAGCCGGCATTCTCTGACCGGTGGCACCCTGAGGAGGCCCTCTCTGTGGGAGCGCACAGGACGGAGGGGTGTTGACGCTGGCAGTAGGTGCTCCCGTAGGTAATCCGGACCCACGCCATGTAGGGCTTTGTATGTCATCACTAGCACCTTGAATTTCACCCGGAAGGCAACTGGAAGCCAGTGCAGCTCACGGAGCAGAGGTGTAATATGGGAGTATCGGGAGACCCCCAAAAGCACTCGTGCAGCTGCACTCTGCACCAGCTGAAGCTTCCGAGTGGTTCTCAAGGGCAGCCCCATGTAAAGAGCGTTGCAGTAGTCAAGACGAGAGGTCACAAGTGCATGGGTGACTGTACGCAAGGCATCCAGGTCCAGATAGGGTCGCAGCTGGCGCACCAGACGAACCTGGGCGAAGGCCCCTCTAGTCACAGCTCCTATATGATCTTCTAAGGAGAGCTGTGAATCTAAGAGGACACCCAGATTGCGAGCCTTATCTACGGGGGGTAATAACTCGCCCCCGATATTTAGAGATGGAATAATCTGAATATCCTGACATGCCGGTATGTACAGCCATTCAGTCTTGTCCGGGTTGAGTTGAAGCCTGTTCCTCCCCATCCATTCCCGGACCGCTTCCAGGCAACGGGACATCACGTCGAGGGCATCACTGATGTGGTTTGGGGTCGAGATGAAAAGCTGGGTGTCATCAGCATACTGATGATAACCCACTCCAAAACCACGGATGATCTCACCTAGCGGCTTCATATAGATGTTAAACAGGAGAGGTGAGAGGACCGACCCCTGAGGAATTCCATAAATGAGAGGCCTTGGGGTCGATCTCTGGCCACCCGCCGACACCCACTGTGAACGTTCCAGAAGGTAGGAGGAGAACCACTGAAGAACAGTGCCTCCCACTCCCAATCTCCTGAGACGCCGCAGTAAGATACCATGGACGATGGTATCAAAAGCCGCAGAGAGGTCTAATAGGACCAGGACAGAGGAATGACCCCTGTCCCGAGCCCGCCAGAGATCATTCACCAGTGCGACCAATGCCATCTCCGTGCTGTGCCCGGGCCTGAAGCCCGATTGGTACGGGTCCAGATAATCAGCTTCCTCCAGGAACAAAGGGAGCTGATGCGCCACCACGCTCTCAACAACCTTCGCAAGAAAGCGAAGGTTGGAGACCAGACGATAGTTGTTTAAAACAGCTGGGTCCAGGGCAGGCTTTTTGAGGAGGGGTCTCACCACCGCTTCTTTCAAGGCTGTGGGGAAACTGCCCTCTTTTAATGAGGCAGTTACCACTGCATGGATCCAGCCTCGTGTCCCATCCCGAGCCGCATAAACCAGCCAGGAGGGGCACGGGTTCAATAAGGATGTAGTGGAGCTTAGCTTCCTCATGATCCTTTCTACCTCGTCCAGAGTCACAGGATCGAACTCTTCCCAGATAACATCAACAAGACTGTCCATGTTCTCATCGTCAGACTCTGCCCAGTTGGAATCCAGACTGGTCCGGATCCGAGCGATTTTGTCCAGCAGATGTTGGCTAAATTCCTCAGCACGACCCTGCAAGGGATCCTCCTTCACCTCTAGATTAAGGAGGGAGCGGGTCACCTTAAACAGGGCGGTAGGGCGATTATCTGCGGACGCGATAAGGGCAGCAAAGTAATTAGACCTTGCCCTCCTTAGCGCCGCGAGATAAGACCTCGTAAAGGACCTTAGTCGCGATCGGTCGGATTCGGATCGGCTGGATCTCCCACAGCTCTCTAGGCCCCGTCTCTGCCGTTTCATCTCCCGGAGCTCCGTAGAAAACCATGGAGCCCACTGGGATCTGCAACGGGTCAGGGGCCGCATGGGTACAACTCGGTCGAGTGCTTCTGTGGCTGCCTTTTCCCAGGCTTCCACCATGGCACTGGCCGAGCTATGAGCAAAGGAGGCAGGTGGGGGGCCAAGCGCTGTTTGGAACCGCCCAGGGTCCATAAGCCGCCTAGGGCGGTACCATTTCATTGGTTCAGTAACCCCACGACGGGGAGTGGCAAAGCGGAAGGTCAGCCGCAGGAGATGATGATCTGTCCATGACAGGGGCGTAACAATTGGAGAGCCCCCACCCAGATCATCTAACCACTGTCCAGATAGGAAAATCAAATCGAGCATGTGTCCTCCTACATGAGTTGGGCCCTGGATTATCTGCGTCAGGTCCATGGCCGTCATGGAAGCCATGAACTCCCGAGCCAACTCAGATGATCTCCCCAGGGATGGTAAGTTGAAGTCACCCAAGATCATAATTTTGGGGAACTCAACCACCAGTCCCGAGAGGATGACAAGAAGCTTGGGCAGGGCTGCTGCTACGCGACTAGGTGAAAGGTACACTAGCAGCAAGCCCAACTGAGCCTTAGGGCCACATCTAAGGAGGAGAGACTCACACCCGGCTATTTGGACAACAGTGGCCTCTTGCGGATACAGGTTCTCCCTCACCGCTACCGCCGCTCCCCCGCCTCTTCCCTGAGCCCGAGGCCTGTGTAGCACCCGGAAACCTGGTGGGCAAAGATCTACCAAAGGGACACCACCCTCAGGTCCTAACCAGGTTTCCGTAATGCAGGCCAGATCCGCATGTTCACTCTCAACCAAATCTTGGATGAGAGGAGCTTTATTGACTATGGATCTGGCATTAAGATATACAAGCCTGAGCTCAGGTGGTTGATTATCTTCGCTCCCGGTACCACGGGCCGAAACCAGAGGGTCGGAGTGCATCACCGCTTGAAGATAGCGGGGACGCACTCCTGGATGTTGATGCTGTCCTCTGTTCGGACACCTACTGCCATTCCCTACCGTCGTTGGAATAGGTAATCCCAAACTCCGCTTCGGGGCCCCAAGGGTAGCTAGTCTAAGCTCCCTCTCAGCGTGATCAATCTCAGGCCTGGCCTGAGTAGCGGTTGGTGGACACCTCCCGGTATCTGACCGAAACTCTAAACCCTCCCCTCTCCCTAACCCCATAAAAAATTTAGCTAGAAAATTAACCAGGGACCTCTTATTAGGTTTGTAACCGAGGCCCCTATCCCTGCCCAGCCATCTCTCTGGGTCCCAACAATTGGGCCCTTCATCAAGAGGTAGATTGGTAAGTGAGGCGGGTCGCATCCAGGAGGAGGGGGAACCCCTAAGGGCGAATAAGGCAGTGATGGAGTACTTGAGACGAGTCATTGATTAAAGAGTGACTTCGTAGCTAATAGACATGTCCGTGTAAGCCATTATTTACAAATGGGGAAGATGTTAGTAAGATGTTAAAGTAATAAGGGACTCAATATTAATTAAAATTAGGTATTGATTAGGTAATAGGTATTAGACCCGGTCAATTGCTGCCATTGTTGCCGTTGCCGCCGAGCTCCGGAGGGGGGAGGCAAGGCTACACAGTCAGTTGTTTTGCCAGTCAGTTAATGGGTGGGGTTTTAAAATAACAAATTAATCATGTTTTATCTTTATGTCATTTTATAAGAGTGCTAATTATAATAATTGAATGCCTAAAGCAAAGGACTGAACGGAGCATATTGACCTGAACAGACCATATTGGGCATTGCCTAAATAGTTCATAAACAAATATGACCTAGTTAAAACCTGGAAGTTTGCTGAATTGCAGAAGACTACAGATGACTGCATTTAAGTCTGGATACAAAAACTGCTGTTCAGTCCAATATTTAATATCATATTTTAATGATATAATGATTGCTACCACAACAATTATTGTATCGATAATCAGCCCTGTGATTGGATTGCTCTGTGTTGGCAATTGTTTCTGAATATTTAGACTCTAGTCTAGATTATTCACGTTGCTGAAGTTTTTTTCTGGTTCCTAGTTTCTGATTTGCACAAAACTTGGGGTTGGACTAGATGACCTTCAAGGTCTCTTCCAACTTATTATTATTATTATTATTATTATTATTATTATTATTATTATTATTATTATTATTATTATTATTATTATTATTATATGTCTGCAACTAGCCGCAATATATAGTCTAGCCCCTAGGTGGCAGCCAATAAGTTTGAATCAACCATTGCTGCTTGGAGATAGCCAATTGCAGCACAGGAGACTTAAAGTCTGGGTTGCTGGAGAGCCGTTAGCTGCTCCAGCAACCCACGTGGTGTTTCACAAGAGCCCAGTACATAACACTGTACACCTTCAAAGGAAGCTATAATGTTTTTTTAAAAAATAAAACCATAACATTTGCATAAAAGAAGTACACAGTTAATCCTATACACATCATGCCAGACAGGGAAACACTAGCATCTACTACCTGGAATTGAACGTTATGTCTGAGAAATTACTTCCCGTGAAAAGATATCAAATTGCCTAATAGCTCTCCTAGGCTTAAAGTGAATTAAACAGTATTTGCATAAATGTGCATATGAAAAAAGGAGGTCATCCAAGACTGAGCACATTTGGAAAACATCCCAGGAGGATAGTTTTTGGTTTATTTAATGGGACATAACTCAGAGAAGGAGGTGACTCTCAGCTTAACCTGGGTAGCTAAAGTTAACAATAACCTAAGCCTGGTGAGACTGGTTTGTACTGATCTGGTACTAGTTCTGTACACCACTAAGAAATCCCAGGGATATAAGCTAGACTGGGAAGTTGAAAAAAACTTTCTAGGGGGAAAAAAGGCAATGGCAAACAATGTATGTAATTGATTCAAGGCTACCATTATCTTAAACACCCATGAAATGACAGTGAATAATTTAAAATAAATAAGGAAAAGATTGAAATTGTAACATTAAAATGCTGACTGGCGCTTCACTGGCAGGTTTTGCTGTGGCACGACAGCTGTTGTTTTTTGTTTTGCTGATTTTAAATTATTAATGCAAACATCAAACAGCCTCTCTGTGAGCTTTGTGACACAGAGCAATATCTTGCAATTTAATCAAGGATTTGACGATCCCCTTGTAGATGTCTGGCTCATCCTCTTGGTTGGGGTTACGGTAGTTATTTTTAGAGTTCTGCTCCCTCCCTGCCACCTACCCTCTTGTTTATTTTCTTAGCTTGATTTTTAGACTGAACCTTAGCATTAGGTAAAGGGTGGCTTTGACCTCTTCACAAGGTCTGGCAAGCTTTTTTGCACGCCTAATTGGTTTGCAAACAGATAATCTCCATGAGATCACAAATGGGGAGGAGGGCAGTAACCTCCCCCCCACCCCCACAGCTGTCATTTTTGTGAAATTCTTCTCCCCGTGTTGCTTCAGCAGATGGCAGCAGCTTGCAACCTTAGTAGTGCAGAATTCTGACTGCAGCAAAGTCACACCTGGTTAATATTTGCATGGGATTCTGTACTGTACACTGGAAAATACAGAACGGAGGGCTAGAAAGGGCCACTTACATAACATCGTCCCCCAACATCAATTCATTCACCAGAAGCTGACATAAGGTCAACATTCCCTTTACCTTTTTAACTACATGCTACAGTTTGATTTTGAGAGGAAAAAAACCCAAAAAAATTGCCGGATTGGAAAGCAGTCAATGAGGAAATGTCTCAGGTTGAACACAGAAGATTCAACAGCCTTAGATGCAGCCTTTAGGTCAGCAATTTGTGTTATTCATTTTTCTATATTTACATTTATTTTTCTAAGTTTGATATCCCAGGTGAGTGATAGTGGGTTGGAATTGCAAACACGACAATAGGTAACCATCAAAAAACATAACAGTAATAACAAATTGGCCCTTTTCCACCAATATGTATGCTAATAAAACTTAGCTAAGGAATTAAAATTGTCTCTATCTTCTAAAAACCATGAAGGATGGGAAGGATGGAGAATCTTTTGATAAGTTAAGAAGTATCCATCATTTGTTTGGGAGGGTGAAGCTGCAGGTCACAAAGTGGAAAATGGCTACATTTTAGATTGTATTACAGGCAGTCCTCAATTTACGACCAGCTGCTTAGACATTTACTTCCAATTTTTTTAAAAAAGGCCCATAGCAAAGAATTGGTTCGCTTTACAATTGATGTCTTTGCTTAATGACCACCACAAAAAAGGTTATAAAGTCTTTTTTTATAGTTGTAAAAAATCTGCTTTACTACCATCATGACTTATGGCCATGATGGGCAAACCCCATTACTGTCATAAACTGAGGATTAACTGTATGTGGTCTTTGTTTTTTAACTATGCTATTCATTTGTATCCTGCCTTTATTTTTTACGAAAAACTCAAAGTAACAAACCTATCCAACACGGCTCCCTCTTCTTGCTTTCCCCATAAGAACATCCCTGTAAGATGGGTTGGACTGAGAGATAAGCTGTTTCAATCCTTGCAGTATCATTTTCATGGGTTTCCCACTTTAAAATATCAGTAAACTAGGCGGTTCAGCTTTCAACAATCATAGCTAGTGGATGTTCCAAGTACTGCTGTCACGACACCCTGAGGTCAGAGATTGCCTAGCCCAGGGTTCGGGAACCTTGGCTCTTTTATGACTTGTGGACTTCAATACCCAGAATTCCTGAACCAGCCAAGCTGACTCAGGAATTCTGGGAGTTGAAGTCCACAAGTCATAAAAGAGCCAAGGTTCGCTACCCCTGGCCTAGCCTGTACCTAAAACAGATGAGTAGTCCATTAGATCTGGTCTTCCCTGTTCCAGATCAGGTCTATGACAATTCACCACAGCCTACTCACCAAAGCCAACTTACCACGGCCAACTTGCCATGGCCAATTTGCCATGATCAATTTACCGCCGGACAACTCACCATGGCCAATTTACTGCAGTACAACTCACTGCGGGACAAAAGTTATACTAGTATCAAAGAAATGGTGGAACAGAATCATTAAAGAAAGGATGAGAGTTGACCACAGTGACTTGGTTGCAGTGAGTTGTCCATCCAGAACTTAGTGCTTTGCTTTTCCTTTCTCAGCCCTTCTGCCCATCATCCAAGAGTTCTACCATCTAGGTAAGCTTTCACAATCTGGAGATGTGTTGCCTACCAACTCCCCAAATTCCTACTTAGCATAGCCAGTTTTTGCGCTAGGTAAGGACCTGGAGTTGGTTCAAGAGAGCTAACAGGTATTAGATGAAAGAATGATCTAGGTTAATTATGACTATACAGATGGAAGTCAATGGAGATTCTCAATCATCCAGGTCATGGTTGTCCCAAAGATGCTTTTTCATGAGGCAACTGGACTTTCTCGTTTACACTGATGGAAACAACCCTCCATAATGTTTGGAGTGGGGGGGGGGAGAATTTAAATATCTGGAGAGAGGATCAAAAAGGCAACATAGTGACTGTTCCTTCATATTTCAGCCCACCATCTTGGTTTTTAAAAAAATTATCTTCTGCACACGCACCTGAACCTGGACAGAAAGTGTCTTCCCTTAGCATTGCTTTTGGCATACTATTTTCTCCATCCCCATCCTCTGATTAAAATTGGTATAGGTGGCTTCATCCATTTCTCTGCAGGTACATATTTGTGCATTTTTTCTAGTTAATTCAGAAGATTGTAGTGCTTCTCCCCCACACTAGTAAACATCAGCTTGGCTTGGGACAAAAGTCCTAGTGCCCACCTCACCACAGAAATTTTAATTACATACCCTCTTGGGATCAAAGGGCTGTTCCAGAACATTTAACTGGGTAAAAGGTTCCAACTCTGACAACTCTAGGGAATCAGTGACCGATAGCTCTGAGTCACCCGGTGGTGAGTCAAAGCGGGTCCAAAGAGCAGAGAGGAACCAAACATTTCGAGCCACCATTTCCTATTCCCCTCTCCCTGCTCATTTAATGGATAACTCAAGAGCTACAAGGAAGAGGATTCTGAAGAGCAAAGGCCTCTCTGCTCCAATGGTAGCTTTACAGTCCTGTGTTACAGTTCTGCAGTTTAATAGAAATTGGTGTGATGAAATTGATGGCCATCCCCAAAAGGTCACACTTTACATTGGCAAGATGCTAGACCAGGGGTCTTCAAACTTGGCCCTTTTATGACTTGTGGACTTCAACTGCCAGAATTTGTCAGCCAGCGGGCCTGGCTGAGGAATTCTGGGAGTTGAAGTCCACAAGTCATAAAAGGGCCAAGTTTGAAGACCCCTGTGCTAGACAAAGGTTAAGAGAAGCCAAGAGGCTATCCAGGGGCCATCAGGTTGTCCACAAAAGCAAGGATTCCTATGTGTGCATTTGACCTCACTAGGCTGCCAAGCAAAATCACACAATGAACTCGCAATGTGTATGCACAATGTTGGGGTTCTTATCAGGAACAGTGGAAGACCTCCCAAGGTCATAAAGCCTCATTTGGCCTTTGAAAGGCACCCTGCGATTGGGCTGGGATTACCCAAGAAGTATGACTAAAATCAAAACTGAATGAAATAAATACATATAATTAAATTATTCCTTTTCATGTTCTCTTACAAAATGTAATTGGGCAGCAATTTTTGGAAGGGTTCCCACAGGTTTGACTGACCGCAGGTGGCCCTGCCAATTGAATGACTACGGTATGTGCCATCAAATACGTTTAAACAGTAGTTTATCTGGTTTTGTGACCAGGGCTCTTATGTGTGTCTTAAATGTGGCTGTGAATTGGCTTGTTTAATGTATACTTCTGTTATGTATACAGTATATGTATATAGGAGATGTTCACAGAGATAGCCACTGACACCACCAGGTGGCAGGGTGCCCTGTCAGGATTGGCAGGGCAGTCTTTGGTGGGAAATCCGGACAATGGGATTGGTTCCAAGGATACCTGGCTAGGTATATAAGAGGGGCAGTTGCCCCTTTGTTTGCCAAGTCTGTGCTACTGTACATCAATAAAGAATGTTATGCTGAACCCTGTTGTCCTGCGTCATCCATCTTGGCCATGTGGTCCAGAGCTCACGATCGAACAACTTCAATTTAGAAATGGTTATGATGATGATAACTTTATTGTCACTTTGAATGTACACCAATCAGCATACATCAAAATGAAATTTCGTTGCATACAGCTCTCAAAGGGTCACCACCTCCGATATATACTTCTTGTTCAGGGCCCACTCAAATTTCACATTGTCCATTTTAGTCTCTAGGGAGTGAACGATGGCAAACAGGACAGATGGAAATGGGGCTCCATGTGGATTAGCCCTCAAATTAGCTTGTATTCTGACAACCTCGCCTTCTTTCCTTTTTCTGATCCTGACTCTTCCTTTTCCTTTAAGAGGCCTTGCTTCTTTTCACCCCTGGAGCATGCTGCTGCCGCCGCCACCAACTCCTCCAAAAGCCTCTCTCTCTCTTCCTCTGGGCCTGCCGACAGCCTCATCCAGTTCCTTCGCTCCATAAGCTCCAGGTCCTCTCCTCCTCTGCCTCCTCTGGAAACAGCCCTGATTTGCAGTAGAATCCATCACTGGGCCAGCAGTCAGATCTTGCTGCTGGTAGAACAAATTCAAACAGCGCCAACGACTTTTAATGGTCTCACCAACAGTTCCAAAACAACTAGAAACTCGCCAGGCCAGCAAAGATTGTCGGTCGTATGTCGTATGTTACCTTAGTTCCACCATGTTGCTCAAACACATTAAAATCTTCCTGATCATGTGGCCTATAGCCCTTACTATCCCTCCCAAAACTATTCGCCTTCAAGAGCCAATGCAGCCGCAGCCATTCCAGGCGCCGCCATCTTAGAACTTATATGTAGCAGATATACAGTGCTTGAAATAAGCAAATAAAATCTGATTAGACACAGTGAAGTGAGACATCTAAGATCAGAGGGATAACTTTAATGAGAAATATAGCTGGACCAGTAAAGTAAAAAAAATGTTTTTGAATGGAGGCTTATGTAAGCTAATAACGAACTGTTTATTCCTTTAAAATTCAATTTCATCAGATAAATAAAGCAAACCACTGCTTCCTCCCCTTACTGAGAAATACAGATAACTTTGCAGAGCTTTTAATTCTGCTGTTTTCTGATGTTCAGTACTAAGAATAGCAGGGACTGTTCAAACTGAGGAAAAATTATTACACCCATTCTCGATTTTCCAGGTAGTTCATATATCTTCGAGAGAGGGTTCATGTTTTTCCTATATAAATTGCCATCCAGATTAAACTATTTTCTCCAAACCTAATTATTTCCCCTGTAACCTAATTATTTAAAGAGAGAAACCATCACCACATCTAGGAAAAGCAGACTGTTGTTTTTCTCTTCCTTCTCAGTATGGAAGTATATGGAACCATAAGACCACCAATCTGAAAAGAGTTTAATCAGAAACAACTTAAGTTCTCTTGCCCATCCCTGGCCTAGGCTGTGCTTGAAAATGTTCTCTTAGATCTATCCACGTCTGAGAATAAACACAGTCGTATTCCTTCTCTGTCATGCGTCTTGTGGCTTAGTTTGGGAAGCGCCTGGTGCTGCTGGGACAGGCTTCATGGTATATCTGGTGGTAATGGTACGGCCTGAAACGCAGCGGTATTCAGCATTCTCCTTCTTTTCTTTGCCATTCTGACAGATGGTGAGCTCCACTGGCACTGAGGTGGTGGTCTCCTTCTTGATCACCTGTATGGAAAGTTCAGTGCATGGAGGGATTTTGGCAGGCAGGAGGACCTCTACCTTCTCAGTAGTGGTGGTGGACTCACTTTTCCCTTTCTCCACTATAAATACATTGGAACAACCCAAGGTCACCTGGAAAGCAAAGCCGAGTTTTAAGCAAGTGGCGTTGCTGAAATGGAAGCTCTGGAACACTGTGGCAGTATATTCTCGAGTGGAGTTGGTGGTGAACGCTTGTTCGTATTCGGTGCAGTTGGTTCCCACAATCTCATCAATCAGAACATCCTGCTCAGCTTCCACTTTCTTTTGATCCCACAGCAGCTTGGCGGTAATGAGTGGGCGGCCCGGTTTCAGGGGCCGCAAATGAGATACGCTATCATCAAAGTTGATCTCAGTTTTATAGTCATGAATGCGCTCCCCTGGCCAGGCAATGTGATACCATCCACCACGGTTTGGATTTTTGTAGAGCAGCCAGACCCCCCTCTGCACCACGTGGGAGGAGACACGGTCGTTAAAGTAACCATAGGTGAGGTTGGTCTCCTCCTTCACCACCTTGCTTTGACCTTCATAGTTAGGATGTTCGTACAGTGTAATTTGGGAGTCAGAGAGATCTTGGTGAACTAGCCGGAGGGATGAAATCCTGTTGTTGTTGTCAATCTCAGGATAATCCCCTTCCTCAAAAACAATGCCATCCTCTTCAAACTTAGAGAGCTTGTAGGCCACCCAGGGCTGCCCTATCACCTTCAAGGAGGAGATACAATCACCAAAATCTAATTCATGCAGGTCAGGGACATCACAGGTGAATTCTTTTCTGAGGCCCTCAAAATTGGGCTTGTCATACACAACAATTCTATTCATGCTGAGCTCTTGGGAGAACATAGAGGCTTCTTCCTAGTGCTTCTTCCAAGGCCAGAGGAATCCAAAGTTTGTTTTATCCCAGTCTGTTTGCTAGAAAGAATTCAGAAAGTTAATTCCTTGGTTCTGCTGTAAACAATCTACATAAAGCAAAATATTTGGTATGTGTCTGTATGGATAATCACCTCTCTCTCTCTCTCTTTCACATCATCCAAATTTCTACTTTTGTGAAACCTGTGGCTTAAGGATGGGGAGACATTTTCTGGGTAAAGGAAACATTTTCTCAATGGGAAATCTGTTGGGAGCCTTGCATTTAACAGATGGGACCAAAGTAAAAGGTGGAGAGGATGACCCCCCCTACCCCATTTCTTAGTTTTCTTCTCTTTCTGCCATGTGGGCAGAAAAAACAGTGGCAGACCACTCATCCTAATTCTCTGATCTGAATGTTAACTGAGGGTTTTGAAATTAGGTCAAGGGTCATTCAAATTAGGTCCAGGGCTGCAAGCAGTCTGGAGTCCAAAGCTTGTTCACTCCTGGCTTAATGCCTCAGTACTCATCCTTAACCGCAAGAATGAAGCCCAATTGTATTTGCTGGTATCCACCCTTTATTGTGTTTATTTTTATCCTTCCCTTCATTGTTTTTCTCTTTGCTGCTAAGTAGACAGGGTTAGGGGTTTCAAGGTGCAGGAACAGCTAAACCGTATTGCATTGTATATAGAATTATGGAAAGCCACTGCCTCCCCTGGTGCTAATAACCCCCGTGATCTTGAAATTAATTCAAAGAGAGAGGCAACTGCTTTTGTGTTTGCTTTAATGTGGCATGCAATTTAACTTCTTGAGACAGAAATAATCTTTACGGTCCACAGTAGTTTCCCAGAAAAGTTTACAAACAGTTAAGAAATTGTGGACTTTCAGAAAGTACAAATGTTTATATAAAGTCCTTGACTTACGACATACTGGAGCTTGCCCTTATGGTTATATGTTGTGATGCAGATCTCCCACATTACGGCCTTACATGGGTATACATCATTAAGCAAATGCTGCAGTCATTAAGCAAACCCATTGTTCTCTATGGGGCAAAATTGGAAGTAAATGCTGATTTTCAACGAAAACATTGCAATCACGGTCATGTGACTGCAGGACGCTACAAATGGCCATAATTGCTGAGTCTCTGTAATCAAGTGATTGGGAGGGGGGGGGAAGGGAGTCTGGCCATTGGAAGTTTGGAACCGGATTGTAAGCATCTTTGGGGGGTTTGTGGTAACTTCAAATGGTTGTAAACTGATCAGTTGTAATTCGAGGACTACCTGTATTGAAAGAGAATGCTGAAAAGCCACAGATACCCTCGGCAGATATTGTACGGGCTGTACCTGTCCCAACATGTATTTCCTTGACCTGAACTGCCACCTTCATTCCCCTTTGGGGGCTGTTTATACATAAATGAGAGAGAGGAGTGATGGGGGATAGCCAGGTACTATTCCTGGCAAGTTTCTTGAGATATCAGGTTAAATCATGTTGGGAGAGGCTGTCTCTGTCCTTCCTCCCTCCCTCCCTCCCCTTTAGCTCACAAGGTTCCTTCAGAGTAGCAGCCCTCCTCTAATTTCATAAGACAGTGAAGGTGATTTAATCTGCTTGACAGATGTAAACCCGTTTGCCCTGTGTTGCAATGCTTGGAGGCCTGAAACACAGAGTTCTGCTGTTGTGTCCTACACTTGTAAACACTGTGCCCTTGGGCTCCTAGAGACGGGCCTACTCCTTCCCCACCATCCAAGCTTCCAGTGCCTCACATCTGCTGAAGCTAAAACACTACAGTATCAGGAGCAGCTAAACTTTCTAACTGCCTGTAGTGATTACTCTTTATCCTTGGTAAGCGCTGAACAAGAGGTTGTAGCCATTTTAAGTAATGAAAAATAGGATGAATTACAGTCAGTCTCTCCCATCCTCTCCTCCCCCCCACATTACACACAGGCACACATTTGCAGCTCACCGTGGCACGATTGTAGGAAATTTTAGCAAATGGTGAGAGCAAACATGAGGGTATTTCAGGCAAGGGATAGATAGAATATTGTTAACACTATGTCTGCTAGACTTGGAAGAAAATGTTTAAATGCTATTGGTTTTGCTATTTGAATACAAGGGAGATTGTGCTCAGATAGAGTACGTCATCCAAAATCACCTGGGAGTTTCTAGCCCAAAAGTGGATTTGAACCCGTGTTTCCTTCGTTCAACATCGTAACCACTTGCTACTCTAGTAGTATAATTATCATACTACATTGACTCTCGGATCAAATGAGCTGATTTCAGAATTCATTTGTATCGCCATAGAAAATACAGACAAAGCAGATCCACATAATATTCAGTAGGAGGGTAGTCATGAAATTGTGGATCCACATAATTGGCTTGCACTTCAAAGCATATTTATTGCACTTGTAGTCTTTGCTTTTGGCAACTTCTAATTGGCTCTAATATAATAGACTGGGATCTGAACAAGTTCGTGAACAATTATATAACCGTTTCTCTGCATGAACAACAGGTTCCTCACCCAACCTGAGTTTCCAGCATGCCAATTGGGTTATCCAAATTGGCTGGGTCCTTGGCTGCCTTGGCACTACCCTCTTGGACTGGGGATGCAACAAAAGCATGATGATGACTGAAGCTAATAGTAGCAAACTGATCATTGAGTAATAATCTTAATGATCACAAGATTAATGTGCAGAACCCGTCATTCAGCTATTGATCAAAGCAGTGGCGTAGCGTGGGTTGTCAGCACCCGGGGCAAGGAAAGTAATTTGCGCCCCCTAACCGGTGGATTTTAGCTCTCTCTCTCTCCGCACCGCACCGCACGCCTGGCACCCCCCCCTCCACAGTGGGCGGCGACCCGGCGGCTCGGATCGGATTCGCAGGAGCCAGGCAGGGGCAGAGAGCTGCGAGTGCGAGCGCACCCCCCCAGATGTTGCGCCCGGTGCGGCCGGCCCCCCCTGCACCCCCCACGCTACGCCACTGGATCAAAGCCAGGCTGCTGACCCAATCATGCTAGAGGGATGACATGATGCTTGTTCTGGAAAGTCACGCTTACAGTTCTGGAATGATAAAATCCAAAAAATCATTAAGTGGGAGCAAAGATACACAGAAAACCCTAATACTTTGCAGCCGTGTAGTGGTTATCTGGATTTTAGCAGCTTTGATTTAGTAATTCTGTATTCAGGGCACAGTTTAAAGCAGGGGTATCCAACTCTGGCAAAGGTGGTTTTTTTTCTTCTTCAAAAGTCAACTGGACTGGATAACTACCCATCCTTCCACCCCCCCATCATCACAACTACAGGTAGCCCTCGACTTACAACAGTTTGCTTTGTGACTGTTCAATGTTATAATGGCACTGAAAAAAAAATGACATGACCATTTTTCACACTTATGACTGTTGCAGCATCCCCATGTCATGTGATTTCCATTCAGATGTTTGACAACTGACTCATATTTATGACATTTGCGGTGACGTAGAGTCACATGATCCTTTTTTGCGACCTCCTCCTGTCCAGCAAAGTCAATGGGGAAGCCAGACTCACTTAACAACCATGTTACTAATTTAACAACTGCAATGGTTCACTTAACAACCGTGGCAAGAAAAGTCGTAAAATAGGGCAAATCTCAACAAATTTCTCACTTAGAAACATAGATTTTAGGCTCAGTTGTGGTCATAAATTGAGGACTACCTGTAATCAAGCTTCTTGGATGAGAAGTGAAACATTTTCTTCTCCCTCAAGGAAAAAACAGTCCAGGGGCCATTTGAAGAAAAAAAAGTATCTTTGAAACAACTACGACCTGGGTGACTGACAACCTTCACAGACATCCAACCTTGGCAACTTTAAGACTGAAAGCAGGACAAGAAGCAACGGATGGAAACTAGTCAAGGAGAGAAGCAACCTAGAACTAAGGAGAAACTTCCTGACAGTTAGAACAACTAACCAGTGGGACAACCTGCCTCCAGAAGTGGTGAATGCTCCAACACTGGAAGTTTTTAAGAAGAGACTGGACAGCCATTTGCCTGAAATGGTATAGGGTTTCCTGCCTGAGCAGGGGGTTGGACTAGATGACCTCCAAGGTCCCTTCCAACTTCTTCTTCTTCTTCTTCTTCTTCTTCTTCTTCTTCTTCTTCTTCTTCTTCTTCTTCTTCTTCTTCTTCTTCTTCTTCTTCTTCTTCTTCTTCTTCTTCTTCTTCTTCTTCTTCTTCTTCTTCTTATTATTATTATTATTATTATTATTATTATTATTATTATTATTATTATTATTATTATGACGTGTGGGCTTCAACTCCCAGTATCCCCCAGCCAAATCAAACTGATAAAAATAAATATTCCATCTATTCTCTGATTTGTGCCCACATTAAACAAATTCAAATCACCCCATAGGATCAAAGGATCCTAAGGGGTAATTTACATCACTAACTTCTAATCCTTACTCAGAATTAAAGGATCTTGGACTGGACATATCCAGTGTAAAGGAGCATACCATTTCTGTCTGGGAAATATTGTTACACTGGGAAGTTCTTTTTAATGTCTAAGTGGAATATCTGTCCCTTTAACTTAAATCCATTATTTTTTGCACTCTGAGTGGTAGAGAGCAACTCTTCTTCCTCTCTATGACATCTGTTCAAGCATTTGAACTGTGCTATCAGCCTTCTCAAGGTTAAATATCACCAGATATTTCTCCAGCTCCATGACAGTATTTAAAATATTATTTATGGGCCACTGGAAAATAAAATGAGTAAGTCTCAAACATACTAAGTAGTGAGGAATCTGTGATATTTAGCTGCAGATCTCATTTGTTTTTTTTTTACCTGGCATCTGACTGCAAATCTCTGAAATATCTGTCTGTCATATCTTGTCTATATATTCCGGATGTAAAAAGTCAACTCCCTAAGCTGCCAAACTATTGAGCAATTCCAAGATTTCTTAACTACTGGTATGCTGGATTGGAACACTGAGCCGCAATCCCAATACATCTGTAGGGTACCAAATTGAAGAAGACTAATACATGCAAAGGAACACACAAATTTTTAAAATACAACAATAGGTGTGCACTGCAAACTGATGTAGGATATATTAAGATTATAACAAGCTGGAAGTTCCTAATTCAAATCCCAAATATCCTTCTCATGGCAGAGGGTGCGTCTGAGACATGAACTTAAGTTCTCTCTCATAAAATCTGCAAAATGAAGAGAATACTATTGACTTACCTTCAAAGCATAAATCAAGATTACTACTGTAATGCATGCAAAGCACAGATAGTGAACATTGTGCCTCCCAAATGCTTTGGATTTCAACCTTCATTAACTCAAACCAGCATGGAAAGCAGTTGTAGTAGTAGTTCAAGACATCTTGATACACCAGTTAGGCGTCACTGAGTTGGGCTTGACTCAACCTGAATACATGGACCATCTTGATCTCTTTCTTATATTAGGTCCATGTACTCAGCCTGAGTACTTGCAACTCTACTACAGACGTCTTATAATTCTTTTGATCTTGTCTCTCCATTGTCTTTTTCCATGGCCTCAATTTGTCAAGGTAATTTTTTTTCTAGCTCATAAACCACAGTATGTGGGCTTCAGTTGTCTACAACTGATTGTACCTGAAATGTCTATATCCTTCATGGTCTCCTCTATATTTCTCTTTACCTTTTCACAATACTGTTCATCTTGAGCTATTCTTGAGCCCCCAAAACAAAGCCGTCTACTACTTTCAGTATTTTGGTATCACTTGCAAGTTTATAGAAACATGCTGGTTGACATTATCTTTGTCTTAATATTTAGCTGTAGTTTTCCACTGACTTTCATAACGATCTTTTCTTTTTCACTTGCTTTTAATGCCCTCTGTGTATCTCAGATCATTAGTACTTCAGCCAATTTTGATTTCAGATGTCATCCGTCCCTATCAATTTCATTCTTATATTTGCCATTCAAATTGGACTCCTACAGTTATAGTATGCTTCCTTCTCTGATCTGTGATTTGAACAATCGTTTCTCCAACTCATTACAGTAATTTCTTGATCAGTGCAGAAGTATCATACTAAAGTCTAAATTATTATGGTAATCTCTCTTTCCCAGAGGACTTTTACTTTTCTACAAATTAAATTGTTTTTCCTTGAACAACTGTATTAATCAGCCCTATCCCAGCTACTATATTATGCTTCTCTAATGAAAGAGGCATTGGTGACCTACTCACAGCCCACCTGGTTTGCCAAAGCCCATTGACTTACCTGAGTAGCACTCACTCCAAGAGTTTCTGCATTTCTCAAAGCAGTTGTTCCAGCAGAATCATTTATACTCCAGCATTAAGAACACACCTCTTTTAATAGGATGCTGAGCTGCTTTAATCTTGTCAGGACCTGACAGAAACCTCATGCTTTATCTGCCCCAGACAACACCCACGTGCTTGGGAGAACTAGAACTTCTCACGCTGAGAGCATGACATGAATGACACTCCACTGAACCATCACTTAACAAGATAGTGACATCTGCAACTTTGGTCTGGATTTTTGGTCTAATACCATCCTTGCTTCTATCAAACGTTGCTCAGGGACAGTTTTAAAGGCAACTCCCTGTGGTTCACAAATCTGTGGGCAATCACGAACTCCTAAAAACAGGTTGAATCAGTCTCACAACTTGGCAAGGTAGCCAATCTCTCCTGTTGCTTCCCTTGTGTCATAAGACATTCAATTAAATTTGGATTCACACCCTGGGAGATAGGTATGTTACTACAAACGAAAAGGAAATACCTTCTGCACACTTCCTGAAGATGTGCAAACAATCTTGTGGATCAGAACACAAGCGTTAGGAACATGCATTGAGAGATTTAATTAAAGATATCTGCAAGCAAGAAAGATAAGCTATTTTTTAACGTTGGGAGATATGGAAACTGCATAAATCAGAGATAGCATTAGCATATCTAAAAATGGGCTTTGCAAAAATCAAACCTACAGATTATACAAATGGATATTTTACATGATTGATGGAAAACTGATAATCAGATTTTGACTAATGGATAAAGAAGCCTGTTTGGTCTAGTGGTTAAGGCACCGGGCTACAAAGCAGGAGACCATAGTTCTAGTCCTGTTTTAGCCATGACAGCCAGTGGGTAAACTTGGACCAGTCATTCTGTCAGCCCAACCCACCTCACAAGGTTGTTTGTTGTAGGAAAAATAGGAGGAGGAAGATGTGCTGGATATGTTCACTGCCTTGAGTTCATTTGTAAAAATAATAAAGGCAGTATACAAATAAATATACGTAAGTTAAAAAGGCAAATTGGTAGCAACAAATCTGGTAATTCACAAGGCATCGTACATCTTGTAGACCCAAACATCCAGCTAAATTACTAAAGAAATTTGACAAAAGCCAAGATGCCTTGCAATCGGCTCAAAAACAAAAAAACAAAAAAACACCCACCAGGTGGGTGTGAGGGAGTTTAGCACCTGTGGCTTAAGATTTTGATAAATCCAACTGATTTATCGGATAAGCCAAGATTTAGTATAATATATAGATCCATTGCATATTCCCATCCAAACTGCTTTGAATGACAAAAAAGAAATTTTATCTTAAGGATCTTTGATGGGCATCTATCTTGCCAACTATTAGCAGCTACGTAATCTCACTAAGTTAAGCAGTTTCCTCTGCATATTTTGCTATTTTTGTAGATTTTAAAAAATGCATTGTCATTTATATTTTAAATCTACTTTGAACATTCTTCAAAGGATGCTTACATTCAAAGGATGTAAAGCATGTACCATAGCAGACCTCTGTAGCTATTCTTTGCGCCTAAGTTTATTTAAATTTTTCAGAGGATAGGTTTTACAAATATTAAAGTTTTGGAACTAAGCACTGAATCAGTGAAGACAAGATCTATTTATCTCAAACCCAGGTCAGTTACACACATTGACACTCAATGGATATTTCCCCCAAAGTACACCTGCACACAAAAGAAACAACTCTTTTTCTTATAAAAGTTTATTTAAACCCAGACTGGGCTTTGTAGATACTGGGGCCCAAAAGGGCGAGGCACTGTCTTATGCGGTTGCATAAATGTACATGAGAGACAGTAGTAACAAAACACACAAGTCCACAAGTATAAAGTAACAACCTGAACTGGCGTATAAATATTCTTTAATAATAATTGCTAGCGGCAGGCGGCTTTGAAACTGTTGCTGGCAATATCCCAGAAGGGATCTCCAGTTTTGCAACCCTTCTCTTTCTTGCATTATCACTCTGATCCAGCTCCCATTTAGTTATTAAGAGGCACAATATTTGTGTTAAAGAAACAGAAATTTAAGACTGCTCAGCTTTGTGCAGATACAGGGAACCACAAGTTCATATTTTAGCATGGCCAGGAAAAGATCAAGGAGAGACTTTTGTTCTCTCTCTCTCCATGATCTACAGAAGCAGAGTCTCACTATTTTAAGATCACTATGAACCTCGGAGACACTCAGCAATTAAACCTGTTTTCCAGATATCTTTTAAGATTCAGATAAAAAAAATTGAGTCTTGTTTACCTTCCCGGATGAGAGCTAGAGCAAAAATATTCATGTTTTTAGTCAGTTTGGATTTTCAACGTGAGGATATCATGCAGGCTCATCATTTCACCTGCTTCATGCAGGATAAGCAAGTTCGTGGTAAGCACTCCTTTTGACTGACGACCAAGGCTGGCCAAAGTTTGTTGAGTCCTGTTTAGATGACCATGACTAATAAATCTGCGTGAAAATCAACTTGAATCTTCATCTCAAATATCTATTGTCAGTCTTAACTGCTTGGGGATTCAGTGTCCTCCCCTCCTCACTAAGTGGAAAGACCAGAATTCAGAACAAGTAGTGAAAAAGATTTGGCTAAGAGAAGGCTCTGACCTCCATATAAAGATGGGGAATAACTAAGAATCTCATGTAACCCAAAGTTTTCTAGGAAAAAAAGGCTCTTGCTGCTACTTTTTCAAAACACAAGTTCTTACTCAAATATTAAAGAGTACTTTGGCCTAATTTATTAATATGATTAAGGGTAAACACAAAAGTCCCCCTTTGACCCCTCAGTTTCTAAGGCAAACGAAAAAGGAAGGGGATGGGTGGGAAAACAGAGGTCCAGAAAAATCAAGATGCAAAGATATTTGCCAAAGCTAACAAAACATCCATGGCACCAGACTTTCCCTATATTAACCAAAATCTCAGTAGCATTTGCAAGTTACCACATGGGATGCCTAAAACTGAAGAGATGGAATGAGGAACAACCTGGGCCATTCACATTCATATCCAAAGTCTCTGAGAGTAAAGATCTATGAGAAGAGGCAAGAATCCTATCAGGAACTTCAAACAAGAAACTCAGGATTCTTAAAACTATTAGAACTGCATGATTCTACCGGCATCTTTGGAAAAGGGTTTTTTTTTTTGAATGAAAGCTTGGCTTGAATGTGAACAAAATCTGAGGTTCTTGTAAGAAGAGAAGAGGATCGGAGCCAGGTTTTTCTCAGAGGTTCAATTAACACCCACCTACCCCCGACCTTATGGATGAACTTTTGTACATTTTTAATGAGATTAGGTCTTTACTTTTTATTTCCTTCCCCATATAAATTAGGGCAATAGTGGAGAAAGTCAAGCTCTAGAACTTGGCTTCAGACTTGGAATGGCTGAATAGGAATGGATACATGGGGTAAAGTGGGGAGAGGTTATCAAGTCAGTTTTGGGCTGTACCGGAGGGGGAAAAAAATTTTTTTACACTCAAAATGGTAGCAGGTAAACGCTTAGCATCAGCATAAAAATGAGGCTCCCCCAATGGAATATCATGCTAAATAAATAAGTTGCGACCTGTAGAGACATATGCATATATCCACGTTACATAAAAATAAAAGTCGATCCTGCTGCCCCAAGGAGGTGGGGGGTCCTGAGTCGTACAAATCATATAAGAAAAAGCCTTGAAACTGCTTGCCTGGTGCCAGTCTCTGCCCCTTGCCAGTGGACAGGGCCAGGCAGAGTCCTTGTGTAAACAAAACATTACCCCTTGGTCTCTGTTGTCTTGTCTAAGGGCCATGTGGCAGCCCTATTGTCTAGTCAGTTGGGCAGGATTACTGCCACACCATTGGGATTTCAGAAATTGCTCCCCCCCCCCCCCGGCAATTTCCCGCTCAGCTAATCAGCAGGAATAAGAAACAGTGATTAGATTAGTCCTTTGGTGCAGGAGAAGCCACGGTGCCTTTGCTCCTTGTATGACTGGCTGCCCTTATTCTGTCCGGAGGCTAGTACCACCTTTGTGGGTGGTGGGTTGCTGCACTTTGCGCCCGCTTGGCTCTAAGAAGGTGAGCATCCAGGGATGAGCCAGGATCTGCTCCAAGGAAGGTCGCTTCTCTGGTGTTAACGAGAGGCACCATTCAATCAAGTGGCGGCAATCTATCAAAGAAGGAAATAATTACTGCAATTGCATCACCCTACATGGACAAACCACTCGACAAGGCCTACATCATTAGAACACCAGTGATTCTGCCATTTTGCCAAAGCGTACTTACTTTCACACAGCCAAAATCTATGGATTGATTGCATTGTTTAACCAAACTTGAAGGAGTCATTCAGACAGGTAATCATAAATTCATGCAGTAAACTGGTCCATCCAATGACAACTGCTTGTCAAGCATCCTTAACATTTCCAGTCAAAGCCACTGTGAAGTTGTAAGCATTCATTGGCTGCCATGTTTATGGGTCCCAAACAGAGGGCTAGCCTTAACCCACATCACTCTATGTGGCTTGGTTCTAATGGGTCTTCAGGATTGCTTATGGGAGTATCTCAGTACTCCCATGTTACACCACTCCTGCACAAGCTGCATTGGCTTCCGGTTGCCCTCCAGGTGCGATTCAAGGTGCTGGTTATAACCTTTAAAGCCCTACATGGCTTAGGCCCGGGGTACTTGTGAGACCACTTGCTGCCATTGTCAACCTCCCATCGCCTGGTTCGCTCCCACAGAGTCAGCCTCCTCAAAGTGCCGTTGGCCAGGCAATGCCAGCTGGCGACCCCCAGGGGGAGAGCCTTCTCTGTGGGCGTGCCGACCCTCTGGAATGAATTGCCCCCGGAGCTGTGGACAACCTTCGGTCCTTCCGCCGTGACCTGAAGACATGGTTGTTCCAACAAGCGGCCCTGGACTGACTACGGTTTTAATTAGCTTTTTACCGGTTTTAAAATTGTCATATAATTATTGTATTTATTGTTTAATTCTTTTTAAAATTTTCTATTTTATGTTTTAAATTTTTATTGTTGTGCGCCGCCCTGAGTCCTTAGGGAGAAGGGTGGCATATAAATTTAATAAAATAAATTAAATAAATTGCCTCTTGCCCAAGTTGTACTGGTCCAACATGTTCTTCTGAAAAAGGTGTTCTAAAGGTCATCACAATATGGGGTGAAGGAGCTGAAGGTGGGAAACAGAGACAGCCCTCCTTGGGGCCAACTCCCACATTATTAGTTTAGCCAAGGTTTCTGAGGGGTACAGGAGAACCTGCTCAACAAAACAGTAAGACCATAATGTTTCAAAGAACACTTATGTGCTGATGAGGGTTACAACCACTTTTAATTTTGTTAGTTCGTATTTTTATTGTGCTTTATTGGTACAATAATTTACTTTAGCTCAACTCTGCCTGATTATAGGGTATTGGTGTTGTTATTTCAGCCACCTAAACTATTTGACTGGGGATGGGAGATTTTTGCACAAAGAAGTCAGATCTTGCTTTCCAATGGCACACACAAAGAACTCTATAGGGAAATGGCCAATTAAATCCTACTAGAAAGCCACTTTGATGTAGTGGTTAAGGCAGTAAGGCTAGAAACTAGGAGTCCTGCCTATGGCAGGACTAGAACTCATATCCTAGTCTTGCCTTAGGCACAAAGCCAGCTGTGTGACTTTGGTCCAGTCTCTCTCTCTCTCTCTCTCTCTCAGCCCTAGGAAGGAGGAGACAAGGGCAAACCACTTCTGAAATCTTGCCAAGAAAACTGCAGGACTAATTCAGGCAATCGCCAGGAGTTACTAATAGGAAGGAAGGAAGAGGGAGAAAGAAAGTAGGAGAGGAAAGAAAGAAAGAGATGGAGACAGAGAGAGGAAGAAAAAGACTAGACAAGGCAAAGAATATTGGCCAGAACTGTCAGCAGAAAAAAAACAAAACCCAGAAAGCCAGATAACTTGTCAGTGTCTAGAACAGACATGTCAAACACAAGGCCCAGAGGCCGGATCCAGCCCGCAAAGAGGTTTCATGTGGCCCGCGTAGCCATCCTGGAAACAGTGAGGGAACGGCCCCCACTGCCTTGGCCCTGGCCCAGAGACCCTCCTTCCGCCAGAGACCCTCAGATCTGTCCCACTCCTACCCAGGCCCCCATAGGCACCCTTGATGCCAACGATGTAGAGCTGGCCACGCCCACCCAGTAGACCATACGCACTCTAGCCACGCCCACCCAGTAGGCCACGCCCACCCAGGCCACACCCACCCAGCCCCCTGAGGGCAACCGCAATGCTGATGCGGCCCTCAATGAAATTGAGTTTGACACCCCTGCTCTAGAAGTTCCCAGACCACCCTCCATTTGGGCCCTGTGACATGAGCCTAAAAGACCCTCAGAATCTGACAAGACATATTCTTTGGCCTAAGCTCAGAGCAGTGCTCACCTGAGGATATTCTACAGTGATACTGGAGTTTCCCAAGCAGGATCTCCTCATCACGTTCAAAAGGGATGTCCCCACATACCATATCATATAGCAGCACACCCAGGGACCACACTGTGGCAGGAACACCATGATAGTGGTGGTATTTTATCCACTCAGGGGGGCTGTATACCCGTGTGCCTGTAGCAAGAGAAAGGAACAGCTGACAACGTTGCCCCAAGAGACTTCCTCAGAATTAAATGCTTGTAAACTGCATCTTTATTCTTGTAAGACAGAGTAGACAGGGCATCCTGTTCAGATAAAACAGTTCTACAGTTTTAAAAAAAAAGACGACCATGCTGTTTTCCTCTATATAAAATGATTCTATGTGCAACCGTAGATGATATTAAAAATATTAAGATTTTTTTTCTGTGTAAAAATACTTTGTAAAATAATTATTTTGGAGAAAACAATCATGCAAACCTTTATGAATACTTTACAGTAACATACACCGGACATAGATTTCCTCTCTCATTTGCAACCAACTCTATGAGTTTAATACTATATGGGAGCAGACACTGCTGAGGATCTGGAATATCTAGAATTAATTTATAAATGTATCAGTTGTACGCTTAGCACACAGAATTTCTGCTTCCCAGAAATGTGAAAACTGAAAGGGTGCAAGGAATCAAGAGTAACTCGGACATATTTGAGAGATGAAAGTATTCTGAAAAATGCCTAAGCATATGAGTTTCTTTAAGAAACAATGGCCACTCTTAATCTAAAACAAACAGCCAAGCTTAAGAAAAAAGATCAAATTGCTTTTACCTCTAACATACTTTTCAAAAGAATTCAAAATATGAGAGCCCTGGGAACTAGGTATTTAGCACAAAACAACATTCTTGAAGTCTTCAGACATACGATGAGACACATGGAGTTTTTAGGAATGCTAATTGAACTCAATCCATTGTAAAGTTCTGTGTGTATCCTGACCCATACCTAGAATGTAAGTCTCTACATACAAAATTTGTATATATAAAAATCTCTTCCTTATAAATGTCCAATGGATGTTTATAGATGGGGCATAGTTCTGTTGATGAAAAGATAACAATTAAGGCCTTAGAACTCTTCTGTGCATTCATGTAAATTATCAATATAACTACTCATTCCACACACACAGAACACATTTTGCTTTTAATTTATTGGTTGAGCACTTCAGCAGGTGGAAGCAATTGTGAGGCTGAGCAGATAAAGAAGGCCACTAGGGGATAACCAAGGCTCCAAGCTAAACTGAAAATTTAAAAAAAAATCCAGAAGAAAATAACATTAGTCTACTTATCGCTGAGAATGTCTATAGTCAGTGTCTGCAGAAATTAAGCATGATTCAAAAGAGGATTTGGTTAATTAGCCCAGAACTGAGCTAGGAAAAAACCCAAAGGCCTCTTGTGTCTCTCTACCGACTCTCTGAAATTCTTGTAATCAGAAACCTTTCTGTGTCACCTTTCAAGACCAGCTTTTCTGAACCTGATATCGGACTTCAACATCAATAATCTCCAGCCAAATGGTTACTTCAAGTTGAGGGGCACTGGGTTTAGGAGAGCTATTTTAAGGGACAGTACTGTGATAATCCATTGTTTGCTGTTATATTGGATTCCATCTCTTCTCATCTTCCATAAAAAGTTCTCTTGTACAGACCCTTGGTCCATCTACCTGTATGTAACTCCACAGTGGCTGGAAGAAACTCAGTGCAGTTTCGGACAAAGGCTTTGTCTTTCTTACATGCAAATGTCCCCTTACTTCTCCCTGCCAACTACACAGCCTCTATACTCACCATCAAAATCTGTGTATAGAGTATCTCGCAGCAATGCACCTGAGCCAAAGTCTATGAGCTTTAAGTCACCGTGCAGAAGGTCTACCAAGATGTTTTCGTCTTTTATGTCTCGATGCAACACACCGCACAGATGGCAATGGTGCACTGCCTCCACCACTTGCTGGAAATAACCAGCAGCCACATTTTCTGGGAGTGGCCCCTGGTCTGTGATAACGTCAAACAGGTCCTGAGAAACAAGGGGTCGCTCCATAACAATGAAGTACGAGTCAGGCTGCTCAAACCAATCCAGGAGACGGACAACACCTCGGCAACCGGGGGACGATACTTTCTTCAGCAGATGGACTTCCAGAGGGATGAGGGTGCCATTCTGGAGAAGAACAGAAATCAAACAGATAGGCCATTTGCCACAGCTCTCCAAACAGCAAAGGTTTGGAGTTTTAACTGCAAAAATGCTCAACGTGCAAGGAATGCTCACCATATGGTGGAACTGCAAGATTCGATCCTTGGCAACATGTTTAACAGCCACCTGAAAGAAGGAAAATGAGCAAACTTTTAAAATGCAATCTTTACAGGTTTCGAACAAAGATTGCTATGGCCCACAATGGTATCTTAACCCAGTTCCTGAAAATCACAGCATCCTTTACACAAGCCCTCCTTATGCCTCCAAAGCTGGAGGAAGATTGCATTTTCTCAGTATAAACTACAGTTTTTCTCAAGTTTTTACTTTCAGAAACAAATACTGTTGTTGTTAGTTGCGAAGTCGTGTCCGACCCATTGCGACCCTATGGACAATGTTCCTCCAGGCCTTCCTGTCCTCTACCATCTTCTGGAGTCCATTTAAGCTCACACCTACTGCTTCAGTGACTCCATCCAGCCACCTCATTCTCTGTCGTCCCATTCTTCTATTGCCCTCAATCTTTCCCAGCATTAGGCTCTTCTCCAGTGAGTCCTTCCTTCTCATTAGATGGCCAAAGTATTTGAGTTTGAGCTTCAGGATCTGGCCTTCTAAAGAGCAGTCAGGGTTGATCTCCTCTAGGACTGACCGGTTTGATCGCCTTGCAGTCCAAGGGACTCGCAGGAGTCTTCTCCAGCACCATAGTTCAAAGGCTTCAATTCTTTGGCGCTCAGCCTTTCTTATGGTCCAGCTTTCACTGCCATACATTGCAACTGGGAAGACCATAGCCTTGACTATACGCACTTTTGTTGACAGGGTGATGTCTCTGCTCTACAGGTAGACCTTGTTTCAAAATTAGAATAGTGATGAAAAATAACTGCAACCAGTCCTCATCTTTACAGGTCTGTAAAGCAAAGGAAATCTGAAGATCATATGCACATTTGTAGTTTCATTTAGCAACCACTTAACGGCCAAATTACCAGGCCTAGTGGAGGTCACTAAACAAGGTCTACCTTTGTAATAAGCTAAACTGAAAGAATCTCTTTGGCACAGGGCAAAATCTCTCTTATTCAGAATTATGGATTCTCTCCCAAATATTTTAACAGCATGGAACCAGGTGCCATAGCTGCAGAACAGAGCGATGCTGTCGGTGACATTATTTTTTGTGGTCTATAAGACAGGATGCTGTTTTCAATACTCTGTAAAGATTGTCTATGATCTAAAGTTCACTATCAGTAAAGAAATTGCAAACAGTATGTTTTAGTATTCAATAAATAAAAAATTAATAATTTAACAATTGGAATATCTTTTGCAGGGAGATCTATTGTTAACACACACCTCCCCCAGCATCAATGCCACTAGTTTTTTTTAGTAGTTGAGGGGAAAAAATGAAGGAAACTCTAGCTGTCTTTTGATGTCCAGTTACAAACGTGGCAAAAATGCCTAGGCCTGCATGCACTTTTTTTTTGATACTGCACTTGTATGATGCATTGTATAATGATATATATGTAGCATCCTTGTACAGTTCATCATTATATGTATTGAACACCTATGGAAAAAGAAATCTACTGCTATACCAATTGTGATTGGAGCCCTCGGAGCACTACCTAAAGGGTTCTCTCAGTATTTGGAAATTTTGAATTTATCAGAACACACTAATTTCACAACCTCCCCACCTCTGCATAGAACTGCCTATATCCTCAGATGCTACCTTAATACTGATAACTAATAGCTATAACTAAAAGGCGAGAATAGCTCAGTCATCCTGTTAATCTTCATGCCTATGACAGAACTAGAATTCAGAGTCTCCCAGTTTTTAACCTGGTGCCTTAACCACTAGACCAAATATTTGGTTAGTGAATTAATCCATTTTGGTACATAATGTACCAAATTGGGAACTTCTGCACATACCATATTAAGCACAACAGAATAACCCACAGCTATCATGTTTTTTGAAGCCAACTAGCATAGTCTAGAACTATATCATACAGTTATGTTACATGAATTTATTAATATTAAGCCCCGATTTATTTAAAGCATGATTCAAAGGACAAAATATGATTCTGAATGAATACGGAGATATGGGCAGCACCATTAGGGAAACACCTTAAACCAAATGTGTATTACCCAGGATCAAGGGCAGCTTGCAAGTCTAAGACAGACATACCAGGTGTTCTCCACAGGAGCAACAGGCATGCCCACCCCCTCCAAATTTCACTTTGTCCTTCCAATCCAGATTTTTGCACACCTCAAATCAGTTAACTAGGTAAACAATTATCCATGTATTTTCTGCATTTCCAAAAGCCATCTTCTCAAGTCCCCTTCCATCACAGGTACAAACATCTTTTTGGGTCAAAATAACACCATTGCAAACATTTCAGGAAATTGGGTTAATAGTCCAAAGATGCTTATGCCACAGTATATCAGTCTAGAAGCCCTTAAACTCAGATAAATGGCTTAAATCACCAGCAGGAGTCAATTGCTAATACACGCACGAGAGTGGTTGTTTTTTAATCGTGCATTTTAAAAAAACAAAACACCGCCAGTAACAAGGGATTTCAAATATCTATGGTGTGGTGGTTTGTGGACCCGCTCCGAAATTTACTGTAAATTTACCGTCAATCCTTCCGAGCAGAGGATGGATAAATCCCGGGACGCCCTGGCTTCCCGAGGCTTTTTACTCCACATACTACTAGCCAGGATAGCTAGAACCGATGATGGTTTGGGCTCAGAGAACCAAGAGGGCAGCTCGTCCTCCCCACCGCCCCTTTCCCCGCGTGAGGGGGGTTCCCATTCGCTTACAGACGCGGGTCCCACTCGGCACGCGGTTTCTCCAGCCTGGTGCCCAAATAGCCGCAGGCTCACACGTGCACTCACCGGGAGGGAGTCGCTGAGCCGCGTCCCCGCGTAGACCGTGCCGAACCCGCCGCTCCCGATCAACGCTCCCAGGCGGTAGCGCGTCTCCAAGGCCACCTTCCCTGCAGGGAGAAAGGGAAGAAAAAGCCGGGTGAGTTGTGCCGGGAAAGCCGTCCTCGCCGCCTCCTCCTCCTCTTCTTTTTCCCCAGCGGGGACGCCCATTCACAAAGACGCCCGGGTGCTACTACCAACACGTGCTGCCGGCGCTGGGCTTACCTAAGCATCCAGGCTCCTCTTGCACGGCGTCCGGGGCCAGCGGCCCTTCAGGAGCCTGGCGGTGGCAGGTGAGCGCCTGAGCTACGAGCATGGCCAGCCAAAGCAGCGGGCGGCCCCCGCCTCAATCAAGCCTTAAAAGCCTCCGCCGCGCCCCGCCCCGCCCTCCTCCGCGGCCGCTGCTCCAGCCACGCGAGTCGGGATGGGGATGGGAAGAGAAATTCCTTCGGTTTTACGAGCTTATCCACTCCACCACCACCTTGGCCAATGGGCAGGCGAGCCGCATGACGGAGGGGAGAGCTGGGCCAATCGGAGAACGAAAGCCTGAAAAGTTTAATGGGCCAGCCGGCCGAGTCTAATCTACCAAGGCAGGGGTCGGCAACCTCGGCTCTTTTATGACTCGTGGACTTCAACTCCCAGAATTCCTGAGCCAGCTATGCTGGCTCAGGAATTCTGGGAGTTGAAGTCCACGAGTCATAAAAGAGCCGAGGTTGCCGACCCCTGTACCAAGGGACCAAACAGTCGGCAAAATTCGCGAGGAGGAGGAGGCAAAATGTCCTACCCGAGGGCGGGTACGCAAAAATACTCCAACCAATCGGAAGGAGCACGGCGCGCGATGCGAGCCAATCGAGGAGAGGCGCGCGAGAATTCTCCCCCAACCCCGCCGCTTGTTTATCCACGTGGGAGCGGCCGGCGGCGGCAGCAGTGCTGAAGTTTTTGCAGAGGGAGAGCGGATTGTTCGCCCAACGCGGAGTCCTTGCGCCAGTCCTGCAGCCGCTTTCCTGTTTTGTGCCTTTCCTCGTCCCTTCCAGTTAAACGTAACAAGCAACTCTTAAAAGCGGCCGACTAGGAAAAGCACGCGCGAGTTGAAGTTTAGGAAAGGGTTCGGTCGTGGTGGATTTGTGGCGTGGATTGAACTCCTGTTCCTCATTCAGACGAACGCACGAAAAAGCGCGCCTACGTCTTTTTGCTTACTTTGCCCGTTCCAAAGAACCAGTTTAGATTTTATAAAACGAGGCCACAAGGCCTCCCTGTTCTCCACACACATTTTTTTTTTGCAAACATAAATGCAGATATTAGTTACGACTAACCTCAGGTTAGGTATATCGCTAAGGTTGTCTAATTGAGACCTTGAGTTTGTAAGCGGCCCATTCTCCATAGCGGGGTTAGAAGAAATCTTTCCTGTTTGGTGCAGCCTTTACTAACAAATAGTTTGGCAGCCTGGTCAAGGTTTGTATCTGACAAACAGGAAAATAGCAAGATCCTTTCATACTGTGTAGATCCAAATGCGAAAGAACAGCTTCTAATTCAACTATCCTGAAGCTGATTAATTTTAAATGTCGGTTTCCTAGGTACAGGTCCTCATTGACTTATGTTGTATAGGGTTAGTATATTTCTACTCTCCCAAGGCCAAAAGTACCACAGTGAAAAACGAGGGGAATGCTTTTTAATCTTTTTAGGAAATACAAACTTTTAAATCTTTTTATATGTGCTTGTCTGTTTTTCACACAGCACTTTCGTGCCTCATCTTTTCCAAGTCTAATGCATTTTACTCCTGAAACAACATGGAGGTCAGTATATGTGACAGAACCAAGTTGAACTTGGACAACTGTAGCACAGTTTGGCTTGGTAATGATGCTTACAGTTTTTGAAAACCTTACATATTTTAAAAATGAATCAGCTGGGGGGAAAAACTGCTAACACGCACAAGCTGTTGATGCAGTGAAGTATGAGACACTGACTTTAAAAGCCTTTGATTAGTGAGCAAATGAAACCTCTCCCTCAACAATCTAATCCAGGTACCGAATGAGTGAACAGACGTCACTATTTTCTACCTCCTTCAGCAGAGTCTGCCAGTTTGGTTTCACTTTCCTGCAATCCAAGCCGACAAAGATAAGGCCAAAACTATCCACTGTGCTGAGAGACATAGATAAATTCCTTAGGAATGCAGGAGTTGCCCTTAAGTCAGGGAGCTCCGGCTATAAATGACGTCTTCAGGAGGTTAGTATGAAGTTTGCTCAACCTAAGAGAAATCGTGGCAGCGATTGTAGGAGTTTGGACAGGATCTTGCACAATGGATTTGGAGGAACATGATGTTTCTCTGCCTTCTGGCCAAAGAGACACTTTTATTTACTGTGTACTTTGTGGGAGATTCTCTGTTGCTGGGAAATGGGGAGGGGGAGAAGATAGAGGGCATAACTGTCATGTGAAATAGTGTTGTGAGGCCAAAGTACTGGCTAGCTCTACATCATCCCAGTGATCAAAAGTAGATCCTAAAAGGTCATTTAAAAAGGATAGTGTGGAGTAGAGGAGGGACAATTTTGTCACAAGGACAAGACGGCAACCTTGACTGCAACTTTGACTGAAAATGCATTGCTACCATTATGTGTTTTTCAGTGACACATAAATTTAGAAGGGCCAATGAAAAAAAGAATGCAAACAAAATAGATTTTTTTTAATCTTGATAGATCTGCAAGAGGGTAAAAATAGAATGAGTTTTGTTTCCAGCAAGTTTTCTATGTCGGTCAAGAGGATAACAGGGTAACAGTTGAAAGGGACCTTGGAAGTCTTCTAGTCCAACCTCCTGCTCAGGAAGGGAACTATACTTTTTCAGACAAATGGTTGTCCAGTCTCTTCTTTAAAATTTCCAGTGTTGGAACATTCACAACTTCTGGGGGCAAGTGACAGACATTTCTCCTTAGTTCTAGGTTGCTTCTCTCCTTGACTAGTTTCCATCCACTGCTTCTTGTCCTGCCTTCAGGTGCTTTGGAGAATTGCTTGGTTCCCTCTTCTTTGTGGTAACCCCTGAGATATTGGAACACTGCTATCACGTCACCCGAGTTCTTCTTTTCGTTAAACTAGACATAGCCAATTCAGCAACCATTCTTTATATGTTTTAGCCTCCAGTCCCCTGATCATCTTTGTTGCTCTTCTCTGCACTCTTTCTAAAGTCTCAACATATTTTTTACATCGTGATGACCAAAACTAGATGCATATTTCAAGTGTGGTCTTACCAAGGCATTATAAAGTGGTATTAATACTTCACGTGAACTTGATTCTAACTTGCAAAGACCCTTGCTTACAGTACTTTACTCACAGACATGAGCATATAAGCTGGAAACATCAAAAGAAGCACAGGTGCTGCCATTTGGCTAGATGGCTTTAGATCAGACACTATATCCCAACTCTACTTCCCCTTCAACAGGAAAATTTTTGCAATGTAATGTATAGAATTTTTATATTATTGAGATGTCTGGTTTTTTAAAAAATATTTATATCCCATCTTATTTTCATAAATAACTCAAAGTGGTGAACACACACAATATTCCTTACTCCTATTATTCTCTCCACAACAACCCTGTGAGGTGAGTTAGGCTGAGAGACTGGCCCAAAGAAGCCAGGAGACTGTGAGTTCTAGTCCCATCTTAGGCAAGAAAGCAGCTGGGTGACTTTGAACCAGTCACTTTCTCTCTCAGCCCAACTTAATGTATTAAGCCAGACTAATGTTGAAAAACACTGGCAGAATCTACATTTTAAACTGCACATTTAAAAAACATGATATAGTGGGCGATGTGAACATAGTCAGAAGAACGGTTGCAGGATTTGGGAATGGGCAAATGGAGAAAAGGAGGACTAGGGGGGACATGATAGCAGTATTCCAGTATTTGAAAGGCTGCCACAAGGAGTATATTTTATATTCCAAAGCACCAGAAGGCAAGACAACAAACAATGGATGGAAACTAATCAAGGAGCAAAGCAACCTGGAACTAAGGAGAAACTTCCTAACAGTGAGGACAATTAACCATTGTAACAGCTTTCTTTCAGACATTGTGGGTGCTTCATCACTGGAAGTTTTTAAGAAGAGACTGGACAAGCCACTTGTCTGAAATAGTATGTCCTGCTTGAGCAAAGGGCTGGACTACAAGGTCTATTCTGATTGACTGGCTGCCCATTTCCACTGGACTCTTGAGTTTTAGTTTAACAAAGTCCTGTGCCTCTTTGTCCTTGACTTAATTATCTTTTTTCCTCTGTGTTGAATAGGGCTTTATCTATAAATAATGCATATTATTTTATGTATTTCAAGCCATTCTAGCCAGATCTATAGAGCCCAAATGCTCATCTAGCATCAAGTCCTATCATAGCAATCATATGGATTGCTTTAAAGGAGAAGAGTTAATTTTTAAGGGCGTCTATTTATAAACAAGTACAAATGGTTGGCAACAGTGGCATCCAAGGAAATGGAAGAGGGCAAAGTTTGCATCTTGGCAGGTAAGGCATCATGACTGAAGCCCTGCCCCACTTGGAAATATATTTGTCCACATCAGACACAAAAGCAAGCAGAAAACAATACCCTAATCAAGAGACTATCAAAGAAAACACTGTACCCCCAACAATACTAGCAGGGCAAGCTACTGTATATAAACAGGAAGCAAACTTCACATTCACTAGCACAAATGATGTAATTTAGTTGAGTAACGAAACACCAAGAAAGCACCAAGTCCTCCACAGTTCAGTCTTGAACTACATAGGTTCTCTTCTATAAATATGATTGTGTTGCACACTTATACAAAAAGGACAAAATTTGAGTATCTCCAAAAACCCACTAATGCAAGAATAGGTGCTTTTTCTAAGTCAAGGATATATTTGGAAATTTGGAAACTTTCACAAAAAAAAAATACCATGGGATCCTTGCCTATTAATGAAATCAGTGGCATGATGGACATGACCACTTATAAAACAATTCAGAGAAGGAGAATCAGTTCCAAGGAGGTTCTCCAATGGGGTATTTATAGAATCCAAAGGTATTGGTGCAAATAAATGAGTTGGTACAGATTTTTATTTGCATTCTGCATCCCAATTTCCTGTTTCATTTTAAACAAAAGATTAAAAACCAAATAGGGGCAAGATCCCAAACACAGAAAGGGTCCAAGGGCACATTTTGTGTAGACTTCTGCTCTGGCCACTCAATTCATTGAGCTGTGAAAACCTGCTACTTACATATATTTTAGCCAATCCAAACCTAATCTGGACTTAAACTAGACTGAATAGCCAGCTAGAGGGATTACAACTCTCATCCTCAGCCAGTCCTGGTGGCTTTAGGATGTGAATTGTAGTCCAATAATAGTTTAGAGAAAGTTTACTATAAACCTCAAAGGAGGTAGCTAAAAAGCTTGTAAAGCTAACAACTGCTGACAGGAGTCAGCACTGAGCTAAAACACCAGTCTCCTTTACATTTGCAGCAAGTAACGTGATGGAAATATTTCAGGACTGGTCTTCAAACTTTGTTAAGAATGGTTTCGGTAGGCCAGTCAAGGAAAAAATTCTATTAAAATTAATCATATTCAGGCATAAAATGCAGCTTGCACTGGAAATCTTTAGCAGGTATATCAGAAGTTGGAGTGAAGGAAAAGATAGAAGAGGGGGCATTTACACAAATCGCAATCAGATTTAAACATTTGGGGGAGTGGAATACCAGATTGTTGACTTTTAAAGAAATGCAATCTACCCAGTCTTCCCCAACTTGATGGTCTCGAATTGTTTTGAGACCACAACTACCAGAAAGCCTAGCCTTGGCTACTAAGTTGAGGAGGGAGGCTATTCAGGGGCCATTATCTATCTATAGCTGCAGCCTCTGATGTCACCAATCTCCCATCTGAAGCACTTGGCTAGGGATCTCTAGAGACACACATCTACCTGGGCTTAAAAGACATTCCGTCTCTCCATGCAACCTTGGGAACTGTAGTTCACTTGGGGTGTCAGCCGTCCCGGACAAACTACAGGTCCCAAGATTCTGCAGGGGAGAAACCCTGACAGCTAAATTAAAGCCAATACAAGGTCGTGGTGCGGGTACGGTAAACCCTCCCTGAACACGCAGAACTTTTGGTGGGAGCCCCAAATCCCACAACCAATGGACAATTTGAAGCTACTCAGACGAAAGCGGTGGTCAAGCGTCCGCCACAAGCAGGATCGAGCCTGCCCTCGCCCCCAGAGCTAGCGATAGTTAGGGTTGAAACAATCCATATGCAGACTTTTTGTGCATACCCCAAACTTACCGGGGTTTGTAAAACCTCCCACCCAAGCAAAGCGACCCCCCCCCAGCCCTCTCAATTTCCCTTTCCCCCTCCCCCCCACCTAGTCTCTCCTCGGACGCTTACCTTGAGTCGGATCGTCTTTGAGGCATCCCGCGTTAAGCATGGCGTGGTGAATCTTGGGAGGGTAAAGAACCTGCACGGAGGACATCGCGGCCTCTTCGACCCGGGGGTGACAAACGAGCAAAGCTCTGGCGAACCAGAAGCAAAGAAACGCAACTCTAGCGACCCCCCCCCTCCCGGAGCGGCGACCGGAATCCCAGCGAAGCCTACGGGATTGGGAAAGCGATTTCGGCCCGCCCCCTGTGCGGGGACGCCACGCCCAGCTGGAGCTCCCGGCCGGGCTCTTCCCTGCTGGGACAGCCCCCCCTCCCCGCCCCAGCTCCTTTCTCGGCTTGCTGCTCTGGTCTCGGTTCGTCCCTTTTCCCAACAATCTCCTCCTGCTGCCTTTTGGTGACCAGCAATGTTAGATATTTTTGTGCCAGCCATTGGCAGTTACCCAAAAAGGTCATCAGATGGAAGCAAAGAGGCTTCTTTGCTTCCACTGATGAGTCAGGGGTCCCAGGCCCCTGCAGCCCCATTGGAGAGAGTGTTTTATGGTTAGGGAGGGGCCGTGACCCCCCCTAAATACCTCTGCTCAGGGGCTGCTCTTTGTTCGCTTCTCATCTTTCTCTCTCTCTTGCATGCATTCTCTCTCTATCATACAAGCATGGATGCCTCCATGCCATATAGCTCTTTTTAT